>NC_080593.1:49471815-50671815 GCF_027887145.1 Ammospiza caudacuta | reverse complement strand
TAAAAATTAATTTCTGTCATTATAAATTTTGTGAATACAGAAAAGAAAATGTGTCCTGTTTACCTGGCAAGGTCCTTTGAATACCTTTAGTAACAATGAATTATTTTGTTTGCCAGCAATGTGGGATGTCTCCGGTTATGTGTTGTTAGTATTTGCATATTAAACATCTGAGCTCAGTTAATGCATTACAGAGCTCTATCTCTTTGATGCACCATAACCTTGCATTTTCATTCCTTGCAGAAGGGAATCCATATACCTGGTGGGTTGGAAAAGCCAATGAGAAGCACTACTATTGGGGCGGATCAGGACCTGGCATTCAAAAATGTGCCTGTGGCATCGAACGCAACTGTACTGATCCCAAGTACTACTGCAACTGTGATGCTGATTATAAGCAATGGTGAGTGCTTTACAAGAGGGCAGGATGAGAATGACCAAATCTCCAAACTTTTGCAACTCTGCCGTGAATTTGAATATATCTTTTTTCTATATTTCCTTTCTTACCAAAGAAAAAAGGCAAAATTATTATATTTGTGATTCCTCCTGCAAAGTGTCGAGTCATGCCTGGATTTCCATTTTATTCATGGTGTCTGTGACAGTTAAATATAAGGACTATATTCATGATTTCCAGCCTATTGAGCTATAGAAAAGAAGGCTAAAATTGCAAAGGCAAGTCCTCATAGGAAAGACTAGCATTTTGGTTATCCATGCAACTTTGTCTCCATAAGATTCAGTTATAATGCAATACAGAATGAATTTTATCCCTGCAACTTCATGTCTTTTTCCCAGGATTTCTCCTCTTTAAAGTGTTGCTTCTGCAGCACTTGAATGTGAGTGATATGTACTGAAATCACTCATCTAGTTCCTCCAACTCTCATTATCTGTTTTTCATGAAGAAAAATATGTTAAGAACTAGATACGTATTATGGAATGAGCCTCTGTACTTCAGAGGAAGCTACCAGGCTTTGCATGAGATAATTAATTAAGGCAGAAAAAGAAATAAACTTGCATCTCTGATATTCCCCATAAACATGAACAGACTGCATAAAGCTCATAATCATTTTGAGTGAGACCCACTCTGTGGTTTACAACACTTTGTTTGTGAGCCTTAATCATTTGTGTCTCTTTTCTCATGACAGGCAGGATTATATTTTACATGGTATGCAATGTTCAGTGACATATTGAAACCATGCTTTTATGAACATTTCTCCCATTAATAGCAACCTGTGGGTAATTGAATCAATACTGGCTCATAAACCATTTGAGGTTAATTGAGAAATTCTACAGCTATTAATGAATGTAGAGGTACAGAACTGTAGCGGTATGTCAGAGACTAAAAAAGAAAAAAACAGAGTAGGAAGAATCACAGAACCACAGAATCACAGAATAGCAGTGTGTGAAAGGGACCTCACAGTTCCTCTAGTTCAACACATCTGTTTAAGCAGGATTGCCTATAAACTGTTGCCCAGTACTTTGTCTGGAGAGTTTTTTGATAAATCCAAGGATGAACTCCACAGGTTCCCTGTGCGCATTGTTTCAGGACTGGGCACCACTTGAAAGAGTCTGACTCCATCTTTTTGGCACCCTCCCGTAAGTTACTTAGGGACATTGATGACATCCTTCTCAACCTTCTCCTCTCCAGGCTGAGCAGCCCCAGCTGCCTCAGTTTCTTTTCATAGGAGAGATGCCCCTGTCATCTTAGTGGTCCTTCATTGGGCTCCATCCAGCAATTCCATCTCTCTCTTGTACTGGGGCATCTGGACCCAACACTCCAAATGTGGCCTCACAGGTGCTGAGCAGGGGAGGAGGATGGCCTCCCTTGACCTGCTGGCAGAAGTTTGCCTAATGTGCCCCAGGATGCCATTGGCTGCTTGGCCTCAAGTGCACATTGCTGGCTCATGCTCACCTTGGTGTCCAGCAGATTCCTTAGAGTGTTTTCTGCCAAGCTACTTCCCAGTTGGGTGGCTCCCAGCATATACTGGTGCATGGGGTTGTTTCCTCCAGGTGCAAGGCTTTACACTCTTCAATGCTGAACTTCATGACATTTCTGTGAACCCACTTCTCCAGCTTATAAAGATCCCTCTGCATAGCAGCAGAACCCTGTTTGATGTGATCTGCAAGAATGAAGTATGAAAAACACAAAAACAAGGTAATAAAGGAAACTTTCCAGGCCCTACAAAAATTGTATATTGGGATGTGGGAAATCAAATATTGCCACAGACATTGCCACCCTAAGCTTTGACATTGTTGAGATGGTAATCTGTTGGCTATGATATGGGATAAACTACACAACACCACAGATAGAGAGGAGTCAGTTTTAGAGACAGGGTAATCACACATGCTGCCAAACTTCAGAAATATAATTATATGGAGAGAATGAAGAATATGAAGTCAGATGACTCCAATTCAATCATAGGCACTACAGCAGTGTGGCAGGAGGGATGTAGGTTTGGTTCTGTGTCAAAATGGTAACAATAAAAGGAAGATATTGTGATAATAATTACAATAATGGTAGAATTTGAAGTACTTACAGTTTTCATTGCCTGAGGCACTGGATGCAAATCCATGAATAATAGGGCTCTGTACCATATGGTGACTGTTTTCCTTTACACCAAGGGAAATGTATGGGGAAAATGGCAGTGGATTTTGATCTGTTCTTGAAGATTCCCTAAGAGTCACAGATGATAATTTAATAAGCAGCATTCACTCAATAACCTTTCTGTAATGTCTGCACCCCATATATACATTGAGATTATGTGGATTCTACTAATAAAGAGATTCATATGGTTATTAGATTTAGATCTAAAATGAGCTAATTATCATTAAAGATTTACAACTGTTTACTCAGAACTTCATACAAGAATATTTTATTACATAAAATATTTCTTTAGATAAGTCTCAGAATTTTTTCAGGACAACTACTATTCATTGCAGGACTTTTTATGAAAAGTAATTATACCACTGGATATTATATTTTAATCTGTGGTGTGTGTAAATCACAGGAAAACGTGAAAGCTATATTATAGACTTTAAGGACATTTTGTTCAAGATTCATTTTTTCAGTTTGGTTTTGTCAGAATCTAGTCTTTTCCATAGTCATATATTCTGGGTTTGGGAGTTATTTTGAGGAGTCCTACTTAGGAACTTTATCTAGCCATGTCCATCAACACCTACAAAGCAAGTGAGATCCAGAGGAAAGGAGACCTTGATGACTTCAATCATCAAGGCAGGATTTGACCCAGGCCCCCAACACATCTGTGCCCAGTTCTGGTGACAGCAAAACAGCTGCTGGTTTGGACAACAGAATATGCAAGAGTTTATGATGAGAAGACAACTCTCAGTTCATCTATTAACAAAGCAGCTTGCCACCATAGCGCACCAGCACAACTTATTTTAGAAGGATTTACAATCCCCTAAAAGAGAAGGGCTGAGTAAATGCCAGACTGTGGCTGAGAATTCAGGTGGGACTTTTGCAGTAATTGCATATCTTGTCCACCGCTGGGAGCACTGCATTTGCATGTGGTATGCCCACAGTGATGTTCTGCACCTGCCCAGCCAGTGTTGGAAAAATTGTTTGGGGTTTTTTAGGTGGTTGCAGGGGTAATATCCTGAGGGGAGAAGGCAGAAGCCAGAGCAACAACTATATTAGAAAAGGTAAGGAAGTAAAATAGGAAAAGAAGACTCTGTAGAAATTGTGAGAATCAAAGGTGAAGAAGAGAAGCAAGACTCAGGAGAGAGATTTTACAAGGAAATTGTGCCACTGAGGAATCAGTCAGGCTGAATCAGAATGATGTAGTGTAAGTAGAATATTGTCCACTGTTTTTATTTTAGAAGTTATAATTCGTGTTAGAAATTAAGAAAGGAATTACAGCTTGATGAATGATTTCATAACAAAGGCAGGAAAATGTTTCCCTGGAGATCTGGTTTCTAACCCTGCCTCTGGAACCACATTCCTGCATGGTGCTTCCTCAGTTTCATAAACCATTTCTTCACAGAAGAGTCATTAGACTGATCCTAATTTTCTGGAAACCCAGCGTGGAGACCCAGAAGTCCACTTTGTGAAAATACCAAACATTAACAGCTGCAACCAGAATAAGGGATCACTCTCTGAATGCATCTAATGCAGTCATTCAAAGCAAAAAAAAAAAAAAAAAAAACCCAAAAAAAAAAAACCCAAAAAAAAAAAAACAAAACAAAACAAAACAAAACAAAACAAAAAAAAAAAAAAACCAAAAAAAAACCCCCCCAAAAAAAAAAAAACACCTAACATGTAGGTATCTCAAATGATGCAGCACTAAGTATAAGTGTTTTTAACATTAACATATTTCAGCCTCAACATCCAATCTGTAGAATGCAAATTATGCCAGCTACTCCCTCTTGGAAATACTGCAAAGATAGGTAGATTTATGAAGCAATCATCTGCTGTTCTAATGAGCGTTATAAAAAATCCAATGAGAAAATGTGGTCTTCATAGAAAGATCTGAAATAACACATTAGACATAAAATGGTATCCACATATTGAAGCATAAGAGTAAATTTAGAGAGTAGGCAATGTTACACTAAATGAGTGTTGTCTGCATCCTATACTGAATAATGCTGAAGCCCTCCAGAATAAATAATAATTAGGGACCAGTTAAGGATTGCATCATGGTGATAGGAACAGGGGACTAATTAAAGCTCTTTAAGCAGCCTGAAATGCCTTTTTTTAAATGAAATTTTGTGTTTGGTTTTTCATTTTTTTGTTGTTTTTGGTTTTCTTTTAACCAAGTATGTAAGTAATTCTATATAAGTACAGAACCAGCTGTGTTAATTATGGACTCACTCACAATGTAAATTTTCCCAGGAATTAGTGTATACCATAGGCTTGGTAAACCTTATATCTGTATGGGTTTTCTATTAATGATTTTTTTTAATTTCACATCACATCTTGTCTATCTGAACAAAATAGTTGTGTAGAACTACTTAGCACATGCCTAATGTGTTGATTATCATGCCTGGATGGTAAGTAAGCCAAATGGTAAATATTGGCAGGGAATATGAGATATGAAATTCAGATTTATGTGTATTTGCACACATAGTCTAGAATATAACCTGATTCTTTAGAAACTCATGTTGTTGCTGCAATGTAAGTATTAAGTAGTCATTTTTGTCTTGATAAAGAAACAGAAACCCAGATGGAAGAGCTTCACCCTGAGTAATCCTAACAAAATTATCTTTTATTCCCAAATTATCTATGATTTGTGTCCAAAATTAAATTAATTCAGAGTTAAATGGATCAGATTGTATAAGAAAGGTTAGATTTGCTTGCTAATAAAGATCATTTCTAAAGTGTGTGTGTTTGACATTTAAAGTCAGGTTGTCTCAATCTTGAGAGAATAAAGGTAGCTTTTATGAGTAGCAAGAAGTTCTCTGGGTTGCTGCTAAACAAAATTATAATGAAATTATTTATTTTAGATAAAATGTAAGACTTTTTGAAAAAAAAAAATCTTATTTGAATAAGACCATTATTATTAGAATACAGGCAGTTCATTTTAAAAAAATGACTGGCATTGTAGAGATAGGCACACTGTACTAGTTAAGTAGCAAATGTAAAGCTCTGAAAAGAAATTTTTATTCCTACTCTCATTTGAGCCTAGGGTCAGTTAAGACTAGATTGGCCAAAGTTTCTACACCACAGGGTCTCTTACTCAGAGAAGTCACAATAAGTCAGAAGGCTTATAATATGATGCTGTTCAAGGATTTACTCAGAAAAGGTGACATAAGAAGCTTTTTCATTTAGCACTTCCTGATGTGAATGCACCTCAGGTTACAAAGCCAGTCATGGACCTTACTTCTGACTTCTGGTGTGGTGCTAATCTTACAGGAACTATTTGGTGCCCCAAAAGATGATCAAAAGGGTTTAAGCAGAATTTTCAGATAAAGCTGCTTTGGACAAATGGAAAAAATCAGTGGAAGGAACCTTATTTATAATCTCACGGTTTGGATATTAAAGTTTCTTTCTCCAGAGCCTGTCAAATTGCTTTATTTTTGTGAGGTGTTTTACAGAACACTCTGCAGGATGCATCCCTCTTCCCTTCACAACTCTTGTCCAACAAAGGGAGTTTCAAAAGAAAGTTCCAGGTCATGGGTAAAGATGACTAAACAAAGCTCAGAATGACGAGTTGTTTGAGTTACAGGAATATGGGTGGATGTTGAAGTGTCAGCCTGAAGCCATGGAAATGACAGGTGGGTCATTTGTAGCCAGATTTAACAGGATTTTAAAGCCTCCTGGAGCTATAGGTAGACATCAAGGTTTAAGTTTAGCATGTAATAATTACCATCAAAATCATAGAAATTTCAGTTCCTGACTCCCTGAGGCACTTTTGAAAATCCATCTGTCCTTTAACCTTGTGTGCTCTCAGTAACAGAGCTGCTGATGCTGAGAGAGCTGGATAGTCAGAAGACCCTGGCTTCTCCTGTCCTTTGTTAGAAGCTGCTAACAATGTCTCTGTATTTCTTTTTCCATTACTTTCCCATCTAGGCAGCAACTGGAGTTTCCACAGAGGTGTTACATGATCAGAAGTGTCTCAGCTACACATTCTTTGTGGAAAACAAAAACGAAAACCAAACTGAGAACTTATTGTTGCCTCTATGCAGCTACATTTTGTTTAAATTTAGTTGCTATTTCTAGTATTATGGAGAGAAATCTTAAATAGGTAAAAGGGATCAAATTTGAATATACCTAAAAGAACTTGAAGGACTATAAAAGTGCTATTGAGGCACATGCATGACTAGAATCATATATATATATATATATGTGTGTGTGTGTGTGTGTGTGTGTGTGTGTGTGTGTGTGTATGTATATATAAACAAAAAAATTTCCAATAAAACCAGACAGATTGACTGCATAAAAAATCGAGCAATTAGATATGGTAACCTCATATTTAAACAGTAACTTGCAAAACTTTTTTGCCACAACACAGAGGCCTGTATTTAATAAGAAAACACACTGGTTTGTATTACAGGACACCAAAAAAAACCAAAGAAAACAAAACATAAACAAAACAAAGCAAAACAAATCAGAAAACCAATTAAAAACCCAAACAAACAAAAAAACAAACAAACAGAAAATTATCTAATAAGATTTGTAAAATGCCCCTGTTTTACTTCACATCTTTATCAGATGATTAATCACAATTTTCTAGAAACTTAGGAAACTTTGTAGAATTAGGCCACAGCACTTTGAAAACTTTCATTCAAGATTTTTCAGAACATAAAGGCCACTTTTGAAATGATAGACAAGAAAACACTGTTGGTAATTTTATACAGTAATTATATCTCTTAATCAAGTAACAGTTGAAATATCAAAACTTTTTTTTTTAGTTATGCTTAAGGAATTAATTAATTTTGTTGATGAAGGCAGGGAAATTTAGCTGACAAATTGCACTATTTCAGCTGGCTGTTTTTCTTGTACTCCTACAAATCCAGACAGGCTTTTTTATGTCTTTTAAGGTTACCTCACAGAGTTCCTTTGTACATTGACATTGACACCCAATGTTATATGTTTCCAGTCAAAATTTAGCACTTTGACGGCATGTAATGGCACAGAATGAAAAATTTGCATGAAGAAGGATACTAAAGACAGAAAGCCAAGCATTGCAACCTTAGGAAATATACTTAGGTAGTATTTTTTTCCATGTGAATTATGTATTTGAGCTGAAACTTTCACCAACAGATGAGCTGATAGCCAGAAGCCATGAAGTTCATTCCTTCTAGTTACAATTTGGCCATTAAAACTACTGCAGTAGGGAAAAGGGTCAAGTGACTGGATATTAAATAGGCTGCTCTCTGTCCTGTGCTTCTCAGCTGTGCTCATCAAATGTAACTGGTATGCAACATTGAAACAGAGTTTTCATGCTGAAAAATGTGAAATCTTCCTTAAATAAATTCCATCCTCTTATTTTTATAACCTGTTCTATGTTTTTATTTATAAAAAGTATATATACCTTGTGTTTGTCCTTTATGCATTCTTCTTTTTTACTTCTGCCCCAAGAAAAGGATGAATGATTTTTTTACTGATAAAGACAGATTAAAAGTTTGGGAGATGGAAATTTTGAAGTGGAACTCCTGGTCACGCTACAAATGTGCTGAGTATCACCTTTCAAACTCTCCTTTCCTTGTGCCTTTGTACCACTACAGGATTCTGGCCAAAATTCAGGATTTTGTTATGCAAGGATGTCTGCAAATAAAAAAAGGACTCTTTTATTCCTCAATGCTGTGTATTCACTACCATAAATGTGTACATAAAACTGATTTGAGTGATTTAAAATTTAATTCAAGGACCAATGAAGGGCGTAGCACTTCTTGCACAGTAAGTTTTCAGGCTATTGCTTTTATGTAGACTTGGAAGGACTTTGGTGTCTGGAATTGCCCCTAAAGCTTGTATTGTGTTTCTAATGAGCTGGCAACTCTAGTCCAGGATCCACACAAACCTAGGATCCCCTAGATTGCTCTTTCTCTTTTAGAGATGTTCCATGCAAGTACTGACAACAGCCATGGTACGTGGCTCACAGGAAATGACAGATTTCCAGCCTGAACTGATACAGACTGAGGGGTTTAGGAGTTTCAAGATTCAATGAATCATGAGGTTTTCAAATTTTACTTGTGTTTTATTCACCCTGGGGACTTGATTCAGGCCTAATTTATAGCAAGCTGATCCTACTTGGACTTGAGCTATCATCCTACTCACTGGGAGTAGGGAAAACCTTTCCCCTAAGGCTTCTGGCTCACGGCAGTGACCAGACGTGAGGAACAAAGTCTTAACATTCTCCAAATCTGAAAACACAGGAAATGAGGGCACTGATATGACATGGAATAACTCTTTGGCAACCTGCCTTTTCTTTTTTAAAATACCCCTTTCTTACTCATTCCTGTGTACGATGATTTTCTTCCTGTAATCAATACAGAACCATGAATGAGGAAACAGGATTCTGTACTGCCTCATGCATCATGAGCAGAGTCTTTTACCTTTCTGTAAATGTGCAAATGGTCAAGCTCTAACAACCTCCTAAGGATGAGGATGATTCCTGTTTGACTTCGAGTTCATTTATTTCTCAGTGCTAACAGTAATGAAGAACTTAAAGGGAAGAGTGATGACAAGACATTATCCTTGTTTATTAATTTTTTCTGTAAATCAGTGTCAGACAAAAAGTGAGTGTTCATCCTGCTGCCAACGTCATTTCTCAGTGTTGTTGTTCAGGTTTTCTTGTCTTCAGTTCCAGCTAGTCAAAGACAGATGGTGTCATCCAGGTCTTCTTAAGTTAAAGAATTATTTAACAGGGGCACAGAAAAAAAATCTATCAGAATTAGGTATTTGTAATTATTCTCTGGCATATCTTTTTTGTTATTGAAAGTGTCCTGTCTTTCTCAGGGTATTCTAAGAAATTTCTGAGAGGGTTATGAATTAGCACATGAAAAGGCAGATATATATGATTTTTAATTCTATCATGCAGAGGTTGGGAACATAATTCCCAGCACATTTGTATACTTTTTGTTATTAAACTTCATTATTAGTGTGAGTGACAAATAAGTGAGCAAGAACAAAAATGTCTTCTACATTTTGCACAGAAAGGTGCAGACTTTTTAATCTGAATGAAAAGCTTGTAGTCCCAGCTTCAAAGCAAATGACCTTACTGTCACAGCTTGTCAGGTAAGGGCAGAGTACATTGGGCATGGTGCACTGCAGAACTTTCAGCTGCCAATTATTTTCTCCTTCTCCACCTTTTATTTATGGGCTTACTTAAAGACTAATAACTTTGCCCTCAGTGCCATGCTATGAAGATGAAATCACCCCAATGCAGACCAGCCCAATGTATTTCACTCTGTACCTGACACTGCTCAAGTCTTGAAGAGGGAGCTTTTCTTCTTAAATTGTAGAACTCCCCTGACTTTTTTATTTCTGAATCACTTCAGTCAAATGTAAAGACATCTGAAATATATGACAAGCTCTGTTATAAGGTAGATGAAGACTGCAGCACATGATTAGCTGTTATTACTATTAGCAGTCATATTTTAGCTGAAACAATCACAAGGGAGTCCATCAAGCTGAAGGTGCCTCCAGTGTAAATAAAAGATATATCTGTTTTCACTGCTTGTTCTTTGGTGTACCAGGAGATATAAATAGATAGATATATAGATATATAGCTATATAGATATATACATATATAGATTATATACAGATATAAAGATAGATATACAGATATACAGATATACAGATAGATATACAGATATAAGGGGAAGAATGGAAGTAATCATATGGGGGGAGAGTTGGGGATCTCGGGGAAGAGGGAACTCATAAGCCCTTGTGATATTTCTTTTGTACCAGACTTAATGGAAATATTGTCTTCAGAGCAATTGATCAAAATATCCTGTCAGTTCATCACTGAGGTAGTTGCAAAACCTCAGCATTTGAAGGAAGAATTGTTTCTTGTCTTTTTCTCATTTTGCCCAGCAGATTCTTGCCACTGCAAAAGAACTGATAAAGAAACAGAAAATAAAAAAAAGACAAGACTCACCTGTAGCAGTGTGTTTGCCTGGGAATGATTGTTATATACATAATGCATTATTTTACTCTAAAGAGGAAGTTGAATTACACTGTCTGTGAAAAACACTCAAAGCAATCAAGTAACCTTTCATAAAGTCTGGAAATTGAGCCAAAAAAAGCAATGGTTCTAACATCTAGAGAAAAGGGAGACTGTTTCCTTTTTTCTATCTGTATCTATAGTTAGGCTTGTAGAAAAAGCTTAAATTGTATAAACCGTTTTAATGTCATGGACTAGGTGTGGGTTTATCTTAGTTACCATTCACGTTTCCCTTCTGGTTTGCCCTAAGCATTCAAAATTTCTACTTTTCTGTAATTAATTATGGTTAGATGTTTTGTCCCAGCTGCAAATCTCTTTGCATCCCCCAACCCTCTCCCCCACCCCTCCTCCAGCTGTTTTTTTTTTTTCCCTGCCTCCTGTTAACATGCTGAATGCTATACTTATGAAAACTATTAGTATAAATGACACTCCCTGGAGACCCCACAAAGTTTCTAAGAGCTGTCTGAGTGTGCAGTGGAGACTTAGTAAATCACGTCTAAGGTAATTTGTTGCCTTTTTAACTCAAGTTTTTTTCAACACTCTTTAAACTGAAATTAAAATGCTACATGGATTCTTTACAGCAGAAGTGTGTCTGTATGAGTCAGCTTCCTCATAGAATTGAAATGACTTTTTTTTTTCATATTTTGCTGAAAAACAAGTGGTTTACTAGGAAGAAATTATTCTATCTAAACCAATATCTCAGGACAGTGACTGATTGGTATTCCTTTATCACAAATACTATATTTTGCTCAACTTTTAGTTAAGTGGAAGTTGATTACAGGATTATGCTAAATGTAGATTAGGGAAACAAAATCTTCTTTGAATTATGACTTAGGGCTGTTGTTTAAGTTATACAATTTCCTTTATGGAAGTACTTAAGTATATATATATTTATGTATTATTAAAGAGAAAGCAAAACAAAAAGGAAGAAAAAACAAGTTTTCAAACAAGCAGGTAGATATAAAGTTAATAAACTAAAATCTGCTGACGGTGTTAAAAATGTAATTAAAAAATACAGTAAATACAAAACCTATATCTATGATGCAAAGAAAGCAAAGATGCAAAGAAAAAGAAAATTTTTTTCTTGGCAATGTAAAAGCATAAACAGATTTGTAGGTATTATCTCTATGAAAAAGTTTAAAATGCTTTCACTAAACATGAAATCACATATCTAAAACCAGTTATTTGCTGAATATTACATAAAATTTCATAATAACATTTACTGGTCAAGAGTTCATCTGTTCAGCTAAAGCATTTTGGAAAAAAAAATGAATTCAAGTATCTTATGTCAAATCTAAGATACCTTTTCCCGAAACAAAATTGTATTGGAAATGTTTAAAGGATTTCATAAGACTCAGGAATCAAAACCAGATTCCTGATTTACACAGCACACTTACAAATCATGTTCTTAAAACTGACTTTATGTTTTGCTGCCATTTCATTCAATAAAAAAGCTGAAAACCCACATTTTTTGTAATCTCTGACATTACAAATAGAAAACTGATATGTTCCTTTAAGGACCTTGAAAAGCCAACAACAAAGATAACATCAACTGATGGAAATCTCTTGAATCAAGAGAAGATGACAAATGTGAACAGAAAGCTGAGAAATATTGACTATTACCTTTTTAATAATAATAATAATAATAATAATAATAATAATAATAATAATAATAACTGTTCAATTATATGTGATGACTGTGAAGCAGAACAAACCTAAATTATAAACAGGAAAAAGTGTCATCTTCTGTTCTGAAACCTGAACAAAAGCAAAATTATGTTTAGAATGAAGATAGACATTGACCTGCTTAACTCTAAGGTTAAGAACTGAGATAATCATTGAAGAAAATAAGCAAGGCAACAAAAGCTTATTAAATACTTTTGGTAAAGACAGATAATTTTGGAGACTCTTTGAGAGAGCTCAGCTCTTGTCCATACTCATCTCTACATACACACACTCATCAGATCACAGAGTAATTCAGCCTGGAAGTGGCCTCCTGAGCCCTTGTAGTCTGTCCTGCTGCTCAGGGATGGTGGAATCAAACTGGCTGAGGACTGTGTCTGTTTGAGCCCAGAACACCTCCAAGGATGATCATCCCAGCACCCCTCTGGAGAGCCTGTGCCAGTGTTTGACCACTGTCATGATGTAATGTGGTGATGTAAGGATGACAAGCACCTTTGCAAAGACTGGAATGTTTGATTTAAACCAGCTGTTGCTGAATAAAGCAGATATTTCTAACAACTTTTTAAAGAATCAGCTTTCTCTCCTATTGCCACAGAAGAGCACTATGGTTATAAAGAGGATAAAAAGTCTGAACTAAAGACATTGAAAGTTACACTACTAGTGCATGCTTCAGATTTTTATTTCTTCTTTCATTTGTAGGAAATGGGTAAGGAATAACTTTTTGCCTCTAGTATATCCAATAGGCTGTCCAAGCTGAATAGTGATGTGCCCAGTTGCAGGGCTTGCATGGGTTAGGCTTGATAATACTGGGATCTTCCAGTTATTGTCTACTAATATTTGTGAAATGATGCGCTGTTCCTGGCTTATGTAGATTTCCTGAAATTTAGGGGGACCTCATTTAGTTGCAAAATGATGCAACAATCTTATGATTGGTTATAAAGTCCTTGTTTTTTTTAATTTTCAGTATTTTGAAAGAGATACTGAGACAAGTTAAGAAAATTCTTTGATTCAAAATATATTTATTTGTTGGGATGGAACAAAACAATAGGCAAAAAAAACTCCACACAAAAAAAAATACACAAAACCTTCAAACCAACAAATAAAACCCCTTCAGTAAACAGGAGAAAGAATAACATCTGGAAACACTTTCTTCTCTTTCTGCCAGCTGGTTTTGTTTCCTAGACAAATTCAATGCTTTTGTGGTGATATATGAGTGGGTTCACTTTCCACAGGTAGGCAGTCTGAACAAGCTGCAGTTCTTTGTAAAATTCAGGGTCTGTTTCTTCTCTGACTCAATGTTAGTTTTGCTCTTGCCATCTACAAAACATGATGAAATATATATTATAAGGAACCAATATGTAGGCAAAACATTATTTTCTTTTTGCTTTCATTATCACAGTAGTAGTTCAGCTTCAGTTGCTGAATAAGTTGTGTGTTTTCTGAATGCATGTGCCAATCTTGTCTTTTACTACATACAATATTTATGCTGATTCAGTCTTCTGAGACATTTTTTATATGGAGCACTTTTATAGGTGACAAACATAATGTGTGACTGAAATAGCTCAGGTTTGTAGGGGGAAATGGACATACTGATGATTATATCTCTAGTTATAACTTTCATTTAGTTGTACAATGAAGACAAAAAGGCTCAACCTGCTTTTAATTAACGTTCGTACTTATTCAGCTTTTTTGAGAATTTTCCAGTGATTTACTTGAAAACTTGTAGGACCTACCTCCTCATGATTCTTAGCCAATTTCAGTTTCCACTTTTGATATATTAATGGTTCCAAATTCCTCATGATCTTGAAAAAATCATGTAAATTCAGTATTAATTATACTGATACAGCTGAAGAATGTGTCAGCAAACTTCCAGGCTGTGTTGCTTTCTTATCAGTGACTCCTCTATAATCTTAAAGCAGATTATTATTTTTTGTAAACAGGGGTTTTTTTTAAAGATAAACATCTTTTAAAACTATTAACTCACACCTTTCTGGAATGCTAAGAAGGGGGTCAGACTAGATGTTCCCTGGAAGCCCCTTCCCATCCCAACCATTCCATGACTGGGTGTTTTGTTAGATAACGTGAACATAATTTCCTTGCTGACCCCATTTCTGTTTTGTACCCTTGAGTTTGTGCCCTTTGTGCCCTTCCTTAGAAGGAACAGGGGTATTGTTACATACACATGGAACCACTTCTTGTCTTTTGCCAAAGGAAAAGAAACAAAGGGAGGTTCACATGCAGTAGTACACTGTTACACAGTGCTCACAAGCAGAGGTAAAACACAGCAAAAGCTGGCACCAATCTGCTATCTGGGATGAGACCTGATTTAAACAAAGGGGAAAATGTACTACTTTGCATTAGTGAACTCCTGGAACTGGCTGCCAAAGGAGGCTGAGCAAGCAGACACAGATTCAGGAAAAGATTTAACATAGACATGGAAAACAGTTCTTTAAATGGATGCTGCAAGTACTGTTCACCATGTAATATTTTCAATGAAGAATGTCATTCTGGAATAGCTTTTAGATAAGAGTGTTGGGGAAGAACAGACAAATTCTTCCTAAGCAGGCTGTTAAGCACCACACAGCAGTTTGCTCAGAGCCCCTCATTGGGATGAACGAGAGAAAGTCCAAAATCTTTTGGATTGCAGTAGAGACAGTTTACCAGATAAAGCAAAAGCTGCAAGCTTGAGCAAAGCAAAGTAAGGAAGGAATTCATTCACCACTTCCCATGGGCAAGCAGGTCTTCAGTTATCCCCAGGAAAGCAGAGCTCCATCATGTGTAAAGACTGCTTGGGAAGACAAATGCCATCATCCCAAATATCTCACCTTCCTCCTCCACATGATGATGTGAGAAGCAGGAAAGGCCTTGACCCTGTAAGCACTGCTGATCAATAGCAAAACCATCTCTGTGTTGGAGTGGTTTGCTCACAAAACCAAAAGCTAAAACCACAGATGCTACTGTAAAGATAATTGGCTCCCTCTTGGATTAAACTAGTACAAACATGTTTAGATTCTGCAGGACATTAGATGATGTGGCTGTTTGCTGTAGCAGAGAGCTGCAACCTCTCTTTCATTGCATGCATAGTCTTTGCTATAGGTAGACCTGATAGATTTCTTGGTATCCCTATGTCCATGAGACAACATTTGTCTCATAGGTTTGTCTTAAGGTAAGAAGCATCTGCAGTAAGCTACATTTAAGCTGTGAGGAAAGATGCATCAGCAGCTGGCAAATTAACATATACTCAGCCACTGAAATGCACCTCAGCATGTGCAAGGCTCTCAGTGCACCCTCTGTGAATACTGTGAGCCTTAGGCTTTTTTACCTATATTATATTTTATTTTAATTTCTGTCTTCACCTTACGCTGGTAAAAAATGTCACAGTCTGAAATACCAGAGAAGCACAACTTGATTGCTTCAGGGTCAGCTTCCCTGTAAAATCTACCCAGAATTGCTTGGAGTCCTGAAAAGCTCCATTCTTAGAGGGAGGGGGAATCTCACTCACTTCATCATCATCCTCCTTTATTCACGACCATATTGTCACATGTTGTTAGAAACCTGTGGCCCAGAGCCATTTCAGTCATGCAGTCAGGGTTGTCACAGCAGAATTGGTAGAAAAAGTCTTGGGGGAGTTCATCCAGTATTGTGCTAGGAAGAGACAGGCTGAGCTTGGATGGAATTGTGTTAGGAAATGAATGGTGAGTTCTGCTAAGTTTGTGCCAGTCTTTTGTTGAGGAAAAAAGTGATGACATGTAATGTAAGGAAAGTTGAGCTCAAAGGCTAACAGAAAGGATAATGAAAACCCACCAGAGCAACAAAGTGGAGCAATCTGGCTAATGAATAGGTCACTAATCCTGTATAAGTGTGATCAACAAAATGCTAAACAAATGCTTGACATTCTACAGTCAGTGCAGCAAAACAGATTTTTTTAAACAAGGGCATCTGCATTTGGCCTAATATTTAGCACACAGTGTGGCATACCATGACTTTTCTGTGGCTCAAATCCTAATCTCTGTCACTCAGTTTTCTCACAATGCTTTGTGTAAATGCAGTGAGAGAACCTCTGTGTACAGTCCTGCAGAACCCAGCTGCCTCTGGAGCTGACACAGCTGAACACATTGCAGGAATTACAATTTTTTTAAAACTTCAGTAAGTACCCTGTGTAGTACCCTTTCTCATTTCTCCAGTTACTCCACTGTGTGTGGAGATATGCACACCCACAGACAAGAGGTAATGATATCACAAAAACACAAAAAGGTAAGGAAAAAATTAACCTACAGATAAATTTGCATATCACTTGAAACCAAGGTCATCCATCTTCTTAGCAAAAGCACTAAAAAAGGAATCTAATTGAAATTAAATCAATTCTAAGAGATATATGTGCATGTTTACTAGCAGAGGGAAAGTATCCTAGTTTTGCTTGTGTTTGATAGCAAAGTGTTTACATCATGAATACAGACATCTGTTAATTACCTCTATGCTGCACCATTGCTTTAAATGTGCTTGAATATCTTGGAGCATTCAGTTTCAGATAATTATTTCTGATGAAAGTGTGTACATTTAAAATGTTTTGTAGTGGGATATTTAATTCTTCTTCTAACTAGAGTGCTTTCATGATAATAGACCCCACTTTCCTTCCTCAGTAGACACAGAAACATCATTCATTTTGTTTATAGCACAATTTGTAGATAATCTTTTAAGGTTTCATTTTGGTAGAGTGTTTGTTTAGTGACAGTTGTTACAAATTTATTCTTGCATTTGACTTTGGCATATTTTAAATAGCTGTTTATTCCCCATCTACTCACTGGATCATTTAAAGGTTTTACTTTTCATAGGTCTAACAAATTATTACAACAACATCAAAAAATCACAGTCCTGATGCAGAATTCATTTTTAGATGAATTTTTACTAATTTTACTAATTGGTTTTCAGTTAGAAACAACTTCTCTACTTATTAGATAAGTAGAAAGAAAAACTAACAATTTGTAGGATCGCTGAACCTACAGCTTCAAACAGCAGTAGGTTAAGAAATCCTTGTGAGGAGAAAAGAGCTACAGATGTACAAGCTGTGTGCTATGTAAGAAAGGTTAAATAAAACTGATCATCTGTCCTGATGGGGTAAGTGCCACCTTGAAAGAAGAATCATTGCTGGGGATTTGCCTTCTTCCACTCACTCATGAAAGTAAAATGGGAAGCAATCTTCTGGGGCTGAGACTGGTGACAAAATTAAAGTACAATGTGATATTTCCCTCTAAGGACTGAAACTGAGATCTTTTGAGGGGCCACAGATTATGTGCAATACCCTTGAAATACAGTATTTAAGGAATGTGAACTGATTATAGATACAGAAAATAAGATGTTGTGGTTGGCACAATTAAACTTTGAGGTCAGGTAGAATGGAGAAAGCTTACTGAAAAATAGGCTCAAATACCTAAGTTTTCTTAAAAATCAGTACAGATGTGGTAGGGGCCTTTACAGAAAGGAAATAAATAGTCAAATAGTAACATGGAATTTTAAGAATATGTGGCATTACTTCTCCTATGTTTTGTCTTTTTATTGGCTATTTAGATTATTATTTAGAAGAGGGGTGCTGGTATGCTTTTTTCTATGTGGCGTCTAGCAAGTAACTTAAATTTTCTGTCACACCCAAACAGAAAATTCTGAGATTTTTTTCCAATCTAAGTCTCTTTTGTTGTAACTGGAGGCCATTTCCCCTTGTCCTTGTTACTTGCGAGAAAATGCCAACCTCCAGTTTTCTACAGCCTACTGTCAGGCAGTTGTAGAGAGTGATAAAGTCTCTCCTGAGTCTTCTCCAGGCTAAACAAACCCAGCTCCTTCAGCTGCTCCTCACAGGACTTGTGCTCCAGACACCTGACCTGCTTCAATGCCCTCCTTTGGTCACTCTTACCATACATATGGAGATTTTGTGAGGTTGTCTAATCGAGCACTTCATGCCAGGGTGTGATCAGTATAAACCTTTTCTCAAAACATTTTATGTCAAAGTTATACAAGCAACTCAGGACACGAGCTAAGTCACAGCATCCATATATTCCCAATGGGCCTGCCATAGGTTTGTTTCACTTCTGTACGAGGTATATGTATGGAAGCCCTGTGAGGATGAGCACTGCAGGAAGTGCCAGTGGGAGGGTAGGAGTAGTGGTGGATGCTCATGCAATTGGGTTTTAGTGACATTTTCTGGATGCAGTAAGTACCATACTTCTTTCAGTTTTCTGGACCAAATTCAACACAAAGTTATGCACTTCAGTACAGTATTGAACTCAACTGGCATATAGGGGCTGAAGTCAGCATTAACTATAGCCATCTGTTATTTTGTCATGCCATAGTCAATTATTTTTATTTAGCTCTTTCAGTCATACAAAATAAAACTGTCAAAGTTGTCAAGAACTCAGAGAAATGAAGCCTCTGAGCTGCTGCTCTGAGATTTTTAATATTTCTTCCAATACAGATCCTTGTGCCCTAAAAATCCTGCCAGAAGTTCGTTTGGTCTGATAGTTTGATAGGATGTGATCCAAAGACTTGTGGTTAGTAGAATAGATGCAGCAAAGAATTCATCATTTATCTGCACAGAGCTTCCAACAGTACTTTGAGTAGTGTAGATATTAAAAATATTTAAAATATTTAAAATATTAAAAATATTCTAGTGTCCACACATCAAAATATTACCATCACTGTAATGCATTCAGATATAGAGAAGTGTAATTAAAATTCTTGGTGTTTTAAATTAGGTAGTTTTTAAACAAGTGAAAATAGTAGAGTTCTTTATTATTTTTTTCCTTCAGAGCTGCAGTAGCCTGCTGTTCCATATAAAAGTTCAGCATCTGTGAGGGGATCATGGAAGAAATGTAGGTTTCTCTTTGTCAAAGTGATATACAAAGAAAGACTTTCACTTCCTGGGGCATGTTGAGTAGCTGAATGGGGCATTATTTTATTGTTCTTCAATTGATTAGACCTCTTCAGAGGAGAGTTTTCTCATTTCTGTCATAAAACAAAGCATTTAAAACTTTAGGATGAGTAGAAAACATTTGCGACATTGTTAATTGTGGGATACTTTTAATATTTTCATAAACTACTCTTTTTTAAACTAATTTTCTGATTTTGAAATATTTTGAGAACAAATAATACTGATTTTAAAATGCCAAATGAGATTGAACTAACAGGAAAAAAATATTTGAGCAATGTATTGCCCTTTCCAATGTCAATTTTTCCTTTAAAAATTTCCATGTCATCCATTTCCAGCTCGACATTCACAGAAGTTTCTTTTCTTGGCTTCAGCTGAATCCCAAGTAATCTTGTCTCTGTAATTACCCAAGGTGAAAGGGGCATCCCAATTTAGCATTTCTTCTAAAGGAAATGCCACATATGTTCCCTGACTTACTTTAAAAAAATTGAAACCCCAACATAAAATTGATTAAATTGTTGACAGATGCAAAGATCAGTTAGAGCATGGTAGAATTCCTAGATTTCCTTCTAAAAATATCTCAGTATAGAAATAAGAAAAATTCAAAGTCAAGTCAGAAGAGTTGCTGGACCTCAAAAGAAGAGAATCCATACATTTCTTTTATTGCTTCAAAATAGCACTAAAGAAATTAAGATTTTAAGAGGTGCCACTCTGCTTGAAGAAACTTTCTCTCTCAAATGGTCTTTTGGAATATGAGCAAATACTGAGAACAGGATTTTCACTGGAAACTGATTCCATATTGTTCAAATGAAAGCAGAGCCCCATTTTCTCTCTCTATTATTCACCTTTCTCTGTGGTTATTCAGTTTCTCACAAATTCCCATTTGAAAGGAAAGTCAAGAAGTCCTTTCAGGCAAGAGAATCTGTAGAACCAGTGTCAACTCTCTCAGTCTCCTTCCTGATGGATTTTTTTTAAATGAGACATATTTCTGACCAATTTCTCAGTGTATCTCCCCTTAAATTAATTTGATCTAGTCAACTCAATCCTTTGTAATTTCTAAACCAGGATTACTTATGAATGCTGCACCATCAGCCTCACGTCTTTAGCATAATTCATCTTTACTAATAGAAGCCAAAGTAGGGATTCATGTCAGTAATTTGGGGGCTGGGATTAGATGATCTTTGATCAAATTGTTTAGCCTTTCAGGAGGTGAGTGGCCTCAAAAGTAAAAATATTTTATGCATGCTAGAAAAGCTTAATTGCCTTAAGATCAGTCTTAACTGTAAAAGTCCCTCCTTCTTTTGCTTTTAGGAGACACATATTTCCAAGGATCTTATCCTGTCCAATGCCAGAGTATTGAAAAATATTAAATTGAGTTATGACCTTCTGTCAGTTTTTATGACCCTGTACAGTAATGAGGAATTTTCCATAATACCCCTTGTCAGACAAATCAAGGGTGAGTCATTAGCTCCAACTTAACATATAAGGGCATCTGACGTGACAAGACGTGGGAAAGGGACAAAAGAGCTGTAAGGATACCTGAAAACAGCAAAACCCAGTGCAAATAAAAACTTTTGTCCTAGAGTATATGGTCTGCAGTTTATAATTCCAAAGGGCAGAGCCCTGGGTGTAGGGTGAATCCAAAAGTGTGGCTTTAATGCTCCATAACATGACTATTAAAAAGTTAGCTAAATTTTGTCAAAATTTTTTTCATTCGTTTTGCTTCAATCCTAGTTTTTGTTTGCCCTAGTTTTTGTTAATTATATCTTGTTTATTTCCAAGTAGTTCACTTCCAGATTATTACATTTGCTGCCAAAGTTGCATTGTTCATTAAATTCTCTGTAATATTCATTCTGCTTAGTAGTTTTAATATAAATAAAATTCTTGCTAGATATTTTTGGATGAGAGAAAATACCAGCATTTAGTATGCCTGTGCCCTTCACAATGTTTTTACAGGCACTGGTTTGCAGATCCTAAGTGGACTAAACTGCTTTATACCTCCCTCAGATTATGGAAATGCAGGGATTTATACAGAGGTGCTCACATAGTAAAACCTGGGTCTTGTGAGAGGTGGAAAATTATATACCTTTGAAATTGTCATACTTTGGAGTTTGCATTCTTCAAACCACTACTAATCACCAAATTATATGTGCTTAACACTTCATTTTCAGTCCAGTAGGTGTTTTATTTGTATTATCAAAATAACTTCAGTTCCTCAAGTCATGAAACCATATCTTTTAAAACTGAGTCCATTCCTACCTGTAGTACATTCTTACTTGTTTTATTTTGTATGGCTGGGCTGATAATTAAGTGATGTCTAACAAAATCAGAGAAAATGAATTACTCCAGTAGCAGTAGTCTGGTTGCATTAAATCATTATATAAACAAATTAATAATGATATAGGATTTTATCATTACTTTGAATATGTCATTTACTGATACATATAAAATGCATTTCTTTTTTACATACTACTGAATGCTTATAAAGATTAAGTAGATGATCATAATCAAAACAATGATAAATCTCACACTAATATCTGCTACTTTCATTCAAAGGCACCCTGAAGCACTTTGCAGACTGTTATATATAGGAAAAGAAATTAGGAATAGAAAATTACACTGAGATTTCATCAATATCTCCTGGTAATAATTACAGGATTTGATCAGATTCATTCATCTCCCATTTGGCTATTAATAGGAATATGACACTCTCTGAATTCAATCTTTATTCTCTTGAGGGGATTTTCTTTGGTGAGGAAAAACTTCAGAGACTTTCTCCACCCTATTAATGTGCAAAGTCTTTAAATACCGTCAGAAGAAGCATTATCACTTGCAGGAATTGAGTGTTCGAGCTGTGATTATTTCTAAGTGTGTTGTACAAAGTCAAGCATAATAATCATTCTTGAGTTTAAAACTTTTTTGATTTTGTCAGCACTGATTATTATTAGTCCAGAGGAACTACAAGTATGTTAGAAAAGCCTAACACAGCCATTCAGTCTCTGAGTCTATTTGTCTTATTTGCACATGAGTGGCCCAAAAATCATCATTATCCCATTTTTGTTAAGAGGGAAAGAACTACCCAGGTTCTGCTGGTGAAAAGGCAATTCACCTCTCTCAACTCTTAGTTCAACACTCCCAGTCCTCAGTAGTTTCATTATGAGGGAAAATGCTACAATGATGACACAAGTAAGTGATGACCAGAAAATAAGGCTCTTTCTGAAAAAAACTCTAACAATTATTGTCATGGCAACACTTTAAACTCTAAGTGCATAAATAAAATATTAAAAGGAGTAAAAATTATCAGTAAAGAGGGAGAAAATTGTTACTGCTCCTTTCTATTTCCTTCAAAGAAAGTGAAAGCTATTGGTGACAGGAAAACTGCTGCCCTCTCACATCGTGATTTGGAGCTGAAATATTAGCTGGTTTTGTGAAAGAGGGAAGGAAGGAAGGAAGGAAGGAAGGAAGGAAGGAAGGAAGGAAGGAAGGAAGGAAGGAAGGAAGGAAGGAAGGAAGGAAGGAAGGAAGGAAGGAAGGAAGGAAGGAAGGAAGGAAGGAAGGAAGGAAGGAAGGAAGGAAGGAAGGAAGGAAGGAAGGAAGGAAGGAAGGAAGGAAGGAAGGAAGGAAGGAAGGAAGGAAGGAAGGAAGGAAGGAAGGAAGGAAGGAAGGAAGGAAGGAAGGAAGGAAGGAAGGAAGGAAGGAAGGAAGGAAGGAAGGAAGGAAGGAAGGAAGGAAGGAAGGAAGGAAGGAAGGAAGGAAGGAAGGAAGGAAGGAAGGAAGGAAGGAAGGAAGGAAGGAAGGAAGGAAGGAAGGAAGGAAGGAAGGAAGGAAGGAAGGAAGGAAGGAAGGAAGGAAGGAAGGAAGGAAGGAAGGAAGGAAGGAAGGAAGGAAGGAAGGAAGGAAGGAAGGAAGGAAGGAAGGAAGGAAGGAAGGAAGGAAGGAAGGAAGGAAGGAAGGAAGGAAGGAAGGAAGGAAGGAAGGAAGGAAGGAAGGAAGGAAGGAAGGAAGGAAGGAAGGAAGGAAGGAAGGAAGGAAGGAAGGAAGGAAGGAAGGAAGGAAGGAAGGAAGGAAGGAAGGAAGGAAGGGAAATGCCAATAATTTTCTTTTACCACTCTTCGAAGAATTCTTTATTTTAAATGGATATGTCCAACTTTAAAATGTTCTTTGAAAGAGAAAAAATCAGGAGAGAAAGCCAGTCTCAGAGGAAAACCTCATAAAGAGTAAAGTGATGACCTACATTTATCGTCTATTAGGAGAGAGTGGGTCCCAAGGATGCAGTCTTTAGCAGTGACAAAGATTAGGTCTACATACCTGCCTTTGTTATTCACTTTTTTCTTTCTCAAATGGAAAGTCCTTTAATCTTTCTTTTCTTATACTGCTTGTCTCCAAATTGATGAAAAGGATGCTTTGTAAAGGGCATGGCGATCTGGGGATGATCACAATGTGCAGGAGCAGCCTGCCAGGGTTCCTGCTCTCCATTTTCGTCCCTTTCTATCAATGTCCTGTAGCAGCCTCACCGACAGAGCACCTGCTGCAGCTGTGTCCATCCAAAGAGGGCTAATGATCTCAGCAACTCAAAGAGTCACATTACACAAAGGAGCAAGTTGTCTGAAGGGGAAGAACGCACAGATTAAGTAAAACAGTCACCTGCTATTTGGAAAACTCTACTAATTAAATCTCTAATTACTCTCTTCATCACAGAGAACAGACTTGGTTCCAGTGAGCTGTTGTTCGAAAATGTGATGGCTATTTTCTTAACTAATTCAGTTGTGCTCCTTTTTAAAAAAATGTTTCAGTTTCCATCTCTTCAGATGGACCAAATAAGGGTGATGACTGGAGATGCTACAGGAAAACAGTGCTGGTCCTGCTGTAAGACTCTGAACATTACCAGAGATCGTGCAGATCCCTGCTGCGCTGCCCAGTTATTAGCAACATAATGAGTACGATCTTGGACTCATCCAAGTTAGAGATGAAAAAGGCTTTCATTTTCCTGAAATCATTACAAGTTCTCAGTTATAGTTTGTGCGGTTCAGTTAACTTTTCTAGATACTGAATTCATCCTTAATCCTGTGATATTTTTGAACAAAGGAATTGATTTTTTTTTTTAGATCAAAAAGTTCCTTGCTTTAGATACCCAATTACATGGCAGGATAAAGCTAGAAAGAGGGGGAAAAAGAGAGAGAAATAGATGAATTTGTTTCCTCTTTCTTTCTTTTCTGTCAAAAATTTATAATCTTAACACTATATATAGGGCATTTTTTCCTGTGTTCATAATTTTGCCTTTTATGTGTGTGTTTATACAGAAAAAACAAATAAAAACACAAACAGAACAAAACAAAGAATACAAGCCAACAAAAAAAATATTGCAACCAAAAAACCCCACAGAGGCAAACCAGCTGAGAGACAAAGTACCCCATTAAATATTGCTTATTTCATTTTCTATTTGGAAGAAAGAACACTCTATGCCAGTTGGGTTCATCTCTTGAAATAATAAAGGAAAAATATTGCAACTGTGCAGAGTGATTTGGTCTAAGCGTGAAAAAAGCACTGGGTTACTTGCTGCAGTTGAAATGAGGAGCTCAAAGACATGACTATAAATTGAATTTTTGTGGTCTTGCTAACTAAAATGAGGTTTGAGTTGCATGCAATTGTTGCATACCTGTTTGTTTGGTGCTTAGATCAAGGAAAATAATTCCATAGGCTTCACAATTGCTTTCCTTTTGTGTCTCTGTAATTCAGGAGGAAAGACAGTGGGATGTTGTCCTACAAAGAGCACCTACCAGTCAGCCAGGTGGTGGTTGGAGACCTGGACCGGCCTGGGTCTGAAGCCAAGGTGTCCGTGGGTCCCGTGCGCTGCCAAGGAGATCGTGAGTTCTCTGGTTTCCTTCTGCTTGCTCCTGGGTAGAAACTCAGTTGGAAAGGGGTAACTTTGGAGACACTCCATGGGAAATTATGGCTGTCTGCTCAAAAGGCCTTTTGCCATGGAAGTATAATGTGATCTGAGAAATTTTGTCTATAAAAATACACATATAATGGCTTACCATTTCATTTATAATATCAGTATTCTTCTTTAATTCATGGTAAATGTGGCAACTTGGATTATTCAACTAAGTTTATGTAGATGAGCAGTAATACAGATTGCATAATAATATCTCTCCACATCTGTGCTTCTCTTGGGCACTCTTGTCAGCATCATTATCATTACTGTGCTTCTATAAATGATGGCAAAACTCATCACTGTAATCTCTGGCTGTAAGTGTACAAAGTTTGACAAGATTGTTACCAGATGCTAACTGTATCAGGACTAGATGTTTCCACGAAAAGCATTGGGAGTTTTTTGTTGCAGTCTCTGGTTTCCACGCTGAGTGATGATAAGGGGTGTACATCCTCCAGTCTGATCATCTACTGATAGAGTAAATCAGTTTCATGTATGAATTTTCATCTACTGATAGAGTAAATCAGTTTCATGTATGAATTTCCACTGCACACACACTCAAAATTGGAATGCACTGAGGAAAATTGTAGTCTTGCTTCAGTCTATTTTATATTTCAGGAGGTGAAATTTACTAGCAAAGGCAGAGCAACTGTTTAAGACCCTTCTAAATCACACTTCAAAACTTCAGACTCTGCAATTGACACACATTTCATTTGTCCTCTGTGTTTTAAGGCAGTTCTCTTATAATAGGTGCGGTAAACAAAGGTTGTCTGATTTAATTTAAAACAAGTAATATTTGTGTGATCTATAAATAATATAAAACCCATTCACAATAAAGAGTACTATAACTCAGCCTGTAAGATAGACATGATGCAGAAGTATTCACCTCATATATTTGTTGCTTGTTATTTATGGTGTTTGACCAATCACAGGTCAGTCTGTGTTTGTGTCTCATCTATGTTCAATAAACATTTTTGTAATGGGCTCTTACAACTGATGATAAAAAATAACAAATATTATTTTTCTTGCACCCATATTCCTCATATTCTGAATTTGAGTGCTTCTAGAAATGTCAGTCTCTAAAGTGTGAGCCATTTCTAAATATTAGTATAAATGAAACTTCATCTGAGCAGGCAATAGCCTTTATTAGAGTGTGACTGAGTGACACAGCCTTTTGGGAAACTGAACGGGTGTATTCCTACCATCCTGATTAATTTAATTTTCTCCATGAACTTTACAGATATGATTCATAGTTTTTGAAAAACTTTGCCTATGAATAAATTTGAATTTCCTTCCATGACCATATATTACTGTCAAAAGTCTAGTATAATTTTTCTCACAGGAGGTAGTGTAGACCCCAGTCCTTTGCCAAGCTCCTGTTTTATATTCCCAGTGCATTTACTAAGCACTCCCCTTTGTATTCTTTCTTCAGTGTATGCAACAGCTGCTGTTTCACCTTGTGGTAAACAAGGTTTCCATTCCAGAGAAAATTCCAAAATTTTAAACTGTGCTTTTATTCCAATTTTGAAGAAAGATCCAAAGTACCAAATTTCTGGGAAAGGATTAAAAACAACAACAGCAAACCATAAACCAATTTATTTGTGTGTGTGTGTGTGTGTGTGTGAGTGTGTGTGTTGCATGCATCAAAACCAACATTATTAGTACTAAAGATGTTGAGTGTCATCACAGCACAGTTCATGTGTTCAGTTAAATTCAGTTGCATGTTTAAATGAAATTCAGTTCTAGTTATGAAGACTAAGAAATACAAATTTCTGTTTTGCTTGCAAGGAGGGTAGAAAAAGTAATCAGCCAAATAAATATTTACCTATTTAGAAGAATTTCTCATTGTGGTTGCAGCCAATACTGTGACATTTTAATTTGTCTTGTCCTGAGGGTTGTCCATACCATGGGTTGCATTAATCCATAGTCCAGTGATGTTTTGCAGCACATGAAGTGATATTTTCCCAGAAGAATTGTGGACTAATTTGCCACAAACCTCATAGCTAACATTTTGTAACATCTAGGGACAGGGACATGTCACCTGGGCCAATTCACAGCTGTACCTGAGTACAACAGTAAGGGTGCCATAGAGCTAATGGACTTTGCAGCCCTTAAAAAGAGACAGCTGAAAGCTCTGAAATATCTGAGAGCAAAGAGGATTAAAGAAAGCAAAGATATTTGTCATTTCATACAATTCACTTCTTCCCATGCTCATCAAATTCTCAAGGATCCATTAATCAGCAGAAGCCACAACAATTAACTGTTCCTACACTATTGACTGACCAAAGTAAACCTGAAAATCATTCAGCTCAGTGCAATTTGTTTTGACACAAAACAAGGAAGATTGCAGAATCATAACTATTTTCCTGTTGCAAAAATAACTGTATTCTTCTTTCAGAAATATAGGTTTTATTTTGGTCCCATAAATGACGATCACATTTTTATTTTTGCCTAATTTATTACCTAATTAAGGCTGTTCTTGAATAGCAGCTATTGTTGGAGATAAGGATCAGAAAACTGGTTTATGCATGATTACACACCTCCGTGTTACAGAAGTATTTTTCATATTTAACTGCGCCTCACAAAACACTACTTGCATTATGAAAAGCAGTCAGCAAAAAGGGCCTTTATTACCCCTCTAAAGATCTGCTTAAGTGGCTGAATTCTATCAGAATGATGAAGTCTCATCCAGTCACTGTGGCAAAAATCCCATAAATCTGGTCTGGGGCCTATTTTACACCTTGGAATAAATATGCAGGATGTCTCTTTTCTATTTGCCATTTTAGTGTTGAGGAATGCTTTCTTAATATCTAATGATTTTTCCAAGTGGTGATCTACCAGGGAAGCAAACTTATCCAATTTCATAGAGAACACGTGCACAAAGAGGAAATTAATTTAGTGGGGGGTTTTGACACTGTATTGCAATGATTCAAAATCAAGCAAGGTTTTCAGCAGATGTCCACTCTACACAGACTTAAAGCAAAGCACTCCTTCCTACCCACAGCTCTGTGAGTGTTGTACTTACAGAATGACAGTGGCAGTTTATCAGCACAATCTCCTCTTAGCAGAACTGGAATTTAAAGTATAAATAAAGAAAACCTGTCCTTAGTCTCCACAGTAATACTGGATAAGGGAACTACTCTTGTTTTCCCTGAAGTAAAGTTATTCTATGCAGGATCTAGAAAAAAGGGCGCAATAGAATGACAAATTAATAATTTTTATTCTTCAGTTAACCTTGAGACACTGATTAAAATCCCTTTACAGACCTGTTACAGTTTTTCTAACACTTATTAGCTGACTCCACAGCAGCCCTGCATTTAACCTGGGCCAACCGGTAATAGAAATACCTTGTCCATCTCTCTATGCTATTTCACTGTAATGCAAAGGGGCACCTTGAGTCTTTTCCCAAAACACAAGTGTACTGAGGGGGTTTTTGTGTCTAAGCTCAGCCTGAGGTGGTAGATCAAGGCTTCAAAAGCAGATCTGGTAATTTCTTTTGAAACCAAACTGAAGAACTTAGCTTGCCATGGTGGGGCTATTGCTACAGAGATTTTATTGATAATCATATTGAATCAAAATTACTTTTGTGGCTTCTGGCACCTTCTGAAGAATTTTTTTCATTCCCCTTAGGAAAATACCAGTTTTCAAAAAGCTTCTATATTTGCTACCTGCTAAGAGTATCCTCTTCCCAAGGACTTCCAAGGATTTTGATTTGAGTTTGTTCTTTATAAGCCCAGAGGGGAATAGACTGACTATTCTGCTCTAGATTTGCTTTTCTCCTTGAGTCTATTTTCCTTTTGTCCCATTTCCTCTATAGCAAAGACAGAATTTAAAGGGGAGATGTTTTCTACACAGCTCAGATTTATGTTTTTTCCATCTCCTCGGCTGTACAGTTTTTATCCTCTCAGTAAGACTTTGATTTCTGAGCCATGAATCATTTTCTTGTATATTACTTCTATTATCTGTAATCTTCAAAATGTGGAGGAGGAAGCAGCTGCACTGACTGTGGTTCTTTCTAAGCTAAGTTTTCATGAAGACCAGTATCAGCAGTGTGCTTGTAGAACCTGCAGAGACAGACAAAAAATGTCCCCTTGACAGATAACAGAAGTTCAGGAACAAATCAAAACTCAGTTCTTCCATCAGGGCATTGACATTTTTTTGAGCTTGTATGCATATAACCATGCATATGTGTTCAGGGGAAATATACCTTGAGTTCTTTTTTTCAGTGATATTGATTATGGTTCATTATTACTGCTTTCATTACTGATGCTTTGTTTCATTAGCTTATCACTCCTGGCTTTGCTCCTTTTGGAATGTTCCAGCAGAGTTGGTTTATTTATTCAGACAGTGGGATGGCCATGCACGTTTCTTGTGATTCTGGGTTTGTATTGAAACCACTCTGTAGTTATCTAAACCACACAGCCACTTCCAGGGTCACTGCTTAGAGGCTGCTATCCTTGGTAAGGTGTGGGTTTGTATTCCTTAAGCACTTCTTATTCACCACCTGTGCACGTTGGTGACTCAGAACTGTCACTTGTAATGAAAATAAATTAACTGTTTCATGAGCACGCTAAATCCATTTTCATTACATTGCAAATTGAGGACTCTTTCAACATGCTGAACTTGTTTTTCAAGGGTACCACCTGAGTTTCAGGGAAAAAATAGCACAGCCTCACAGTGCAGTTTCCAGTTACACATTAAACTTATGTCTGAGGTCAGTTCTCTAGTAGGATATGCAATGTGTCCACTCAGACAAATCTGCAGTGCTGTTACTCTAACATACATAGGTAAGCTGGAAAGTATCCCAGAAAAAAAAAAAATCACCAAACAAAATGTATTTGAATTATTGAAAGGTTCAACTAGAATTGAATCCTCTACTGGAAGTAGAAACAATTTACTCCTACTCTATCTTGGACAACATTCCAGTTATATAGAGACTTGCCTTACATGTTAATGAAAGTGAAAACACTATATCAAATGAAAATTAACATCAGTGATACCCCCTACCAAAAAACAAAACCCAGCCAGAGTGCTCTCAGAAAAATACAAAAATTTGTCTTTTAAAACTCCTGAAGCAATGATTCTGCCAGAGGCTTCGGTGGTGGGATTACAGATCTGAAATTTAGGCAATTCCCTTTTGAGTTGTTAATTACTTCTCTCCCACTAAGGTTAGAAAACCAGTGAAAATATCTTGATTTTTCTACATTTCCTTTTTTTTTTTTTTGCTTGTATTGCTAGACATATCTACCAACATTTTTATATTATTATTATTAATTTCTTATGATTTTCAAATAAATTGTGATATGTTTGGTAAGGAAAATACAAATCAAAACTTGAACCATCTAAGACTTTAAGGTTTTTTCAGCAGTACCTAAAGGTGCCTTCAGTACACATGAAAGTTTGTCTGCTGTATTTCCACATCTATTACCACAGCATGTCTTTATGTGCTGCACTGGTTTGTAGATTGTGCTATTCAAGGGGAAATACAGATTCATCCGAAGAACATCAAGACTTTGTACTTGCTGCTTATCACAGTTGTTTCAGTGCTACCAGCAAAACACGAGAAAGAAAAGTGTCCTTTCAATAAAAGCAGCCAGCCAGCCAAGTACTGCCAGAAGTACTGTTTCAGACTCATTTGATTTTTTCACTGGATTATGCTGAGGGTAACAAAACTACAGTCTTCAGTTCAGATCTGGGTAGGGATCTTTCCTTTAGTTAATCAAATTCCTGAGGTTCCCTTTCATGTGCAATTGTTTTCCTCAGAGACCCAAGAGAAAAAAATGACCCACTAGGTCATTTTTCTGAAACTTTTAAAGTAAAAAAAATCCATTCTTTTGCAGTTGTTTAACATTCAATTTAAATATTGTCATTTCTCATTCTTAAGACTTTCCCTTCACCTTTAACCCTGTTTCATAATGCATAATTAAATTTATTGTGGAGTTTAACTAGAATTTATTTTCATCGTCATGCAGAAATATTTTCTCTAGGAAGCAGTGCTTAAATGCCCTCCTGTGGAGTCTTAATATTTCTAAGAGAACTCTTCATTTTCTCACCTCCCAGGAAAACTTAGACTGTGGCCTGTTATCTTATACAAATATAGGCTGTTTCTGGCCATGTAAATAAAACTTTGCCTGTCTTGAAAATAGAAGCTGGAAAATCTCCATTGGTCTCATGAATTTAGGGCATTTCATGGTGAAACATGTCCAGAAATGTAAAGGTGGATATGGGATAAAGTATGTCCTTCTCATACATGTGTACTTGTGTCCTTCCTAGGCAGCCAAGTGCTCCAAGAGCTGGCATTCTGGCTGGTCATTTGTCAAAGCTTTGTCATCCGTTTTAATTCGAATCAGTTCTCTACAATTACACCCAAAAAGTGATTCCCTGATGTTGTCCACCAAAAATTTTTTAATTTAATTTAGGACTCCCTACTATGTGTGTTTTCAGCAAGATAAGCACTACCTTAGATGATCCATCGTGAACAGTACCAAAAATGAGAAGACCTAATATCTCTGAAATTGCAAATCAGCTGGAATTGTCTTTGAGTTTGGGCAATGGGGAGTAGCAGGCAGTGTGAACAGCATTTGAATGTGTGTGATTGAATTTATTTAAGTTCCAAAAATATTTTCTTTGTTTGTTGTAGTACTTAAACCTAGCTAATCATTCTTGACACTTTTCTCCTACCCCTTTGTATTTGTACAGCAGCAAATATTTTGGCCTAGATATTTGGGCCAAATTAGTCTCCATAGATCTGTAAGATTCTGAGTGCTCTTTCTACATAAAGCTCTGGTTTGCTTCTTTTTTTATATCATCTCAAAACCCACAGGGAATTGGTAACATTAATGATTTATAAGCTCTCAGTGTTTCTACAGTACACGACCTTTACTGAGGTTTATTACATGGTCATAAAATTCTCTTACAGTTCAAACTTTGAATACATGTGTATCCATGGAATAAATGCTTGTAAAGTGACACAGTTTTAACATAGAAACATATTGACTCATAGTTTATATATGAATATTTTCTATTGCCCCCCACTCTCTGTCAGGTTTTGTTCTGTTTCCTTTCTGAAAGCAAATCCTACCCATGAGATCTACTTATCTCACAGAGCAGGAAAAAGCACAGATCACACACAGTTTAACCAATTTCCTATTGGACATGTCTTTTTGTTCCTTCCTGACTGAAGGAACAAGATGCCTGCAAATAGTGCAAGAGAAAAAAGTAACAGTAGAATTAATTTCAATTTTGGCCAACTAGAAAAACAATGTCCCATACAGTTTCTGCCACATGAACATCAGTAACCCAAGGTAAAAAGAAAAAATGTGGACTTGTTCTCATTAAAATATACCAAGGAAAGATCATTTGAACCACAAGCAATGGCTCTTGATGCAGTTTGAGACCCTTTTTTAAAATCCTTTTCCAGCATTGCAAAGATCCAGTAGAGCCTGGATGCATTGCTAAAAATAGTGAGATTTATGACACTTTTGCCTAGTACCTGGTAGTGTATGAAAGTATTATAGATTACACTGTCACTCAGTGTGCATTTTCATTATGAATGCAATTTACATTGCTGGAGACTTTTCCTTAAGGTCATGAAGGCAGTATGCTCTGAGTATCTGTTTTGATAGGAAATGCATTTCAACCTGCTCATCTTTACTGTTTACCTGCCTGTAGTTATTTTCCTCGTGCATCTTCCACTGCCTTTGAAAAGGAGAGTCACACCTGTTTCACACATATGTGAATGTAGGTACAAAGAAAAACACAACTCCACAATTTACGTCTCCACCCTTCCTAGATTCATCATGAAATGTAAATCTGACAGTAAATTTTTAAGATAGGAATTGGCCTGCCTATTCTAGAATAATTTTAATTCTCATATGCATTCAATTCTCCTGAAATGTGTACGTTGGTATAAACTACAGAAGACAGTTCATGCAAATATCAATGAACTAATAAATTTTGCTCTTTTTACATATTTGCTGAAGTAATGAAAACATATGGCAATCGATGCCCATGTTCAATTCTCCAACTGATCATAAAAGAAAAAAATGGTGAAGTTCCATAGAGGAGTTATGAGCTTTATGTTTCCAAGATACAGAATTCAAATGCAATTAAGAGCTAATTTTATTCAAATTCTCCTCATCATTATGATTATACTGCAGTTAATTTTATCTTCTTTAACGCAAAAAAGAAGTATCTGAAGCAGTTCACGTAAAGTATTGTCTCTAGATTCCTAGGGAATCTAAGCAAGCATCGTTAGTCTGATAGATGATATACAGTAGCAGCTCATATTAAACCCAAATACTCTTGAAGTTATGCTTTAATTATAATTTCAAACATTTACCATCTTTGTGATTATAATGCATATTAGTATCTTACTTCTTACCTGTAGCAAAATAAGAAAAGCAATTGTGTAGGATACAAACAAAATCTAAGAATTAAATGATGAGAGAATTCCCACAGTGTATAGAAAAGTGATGAGAAGGAGATGTCAGTAAAGCCATGAGGAATTAGGAGAACCTGTGACTGAACTGGGGATTGAGAAGTTTCTGGAATCCTGTCTATGACATGTACAAATTTGCAGCCACCTTTAAATTTCACCCCATTAGCCTGAGATTTCTTAGAAATGAGGTATAATAGGGAGGGAATTATCTATATTTTTTTTTAGGTTGGACTCTTTCTCACTTTAATACTTTTGGCCTGTGCATTCCTGCAGCACTGACTGACATTTAAAGAGCAGAAAGAACAGAAAAAGCCAGAGTATGATTGAAGGTGAGGTAGAGTGAGGTCAGTGTCATTCATCCCTGTGTGTAAGTTATGTAAATTCAGTCTCATTTAGACATGGATAAGTGATTGGCAGCAGGATGGGGGACAGCCATTTATAGCCTCACAGCACCCAATATCTGACACACAATGCAGAGTGTCTCAGTAATACTTTAAATGTTCAATCACCAAGACGGAGAAACTCATAAGAAGAAGTTGGAGACCTTTGGTACTCGTTTAACTTGCACCACTGATCTCCATGCTAGGCAGCCAAGCTAACTCTAATTATGTCTAAATACAAGCATAGACAATGGTTGAACCTTTTCTATCCAATGATAGAATAGAAAGGAAGGTCAGGGGTGTATTCCTCAATCATAGCTGCTACTCGTAATGATTTCTCATCCCACAGGCTACTCTCCCCATCCTTTAACTGTAGGACTGAATTTTGACAGCTTCAGTTCAAAACCTTCCCATAATCAAGTCCTATTATATGAGTATATATGTAATTATACACTTGCTTTCCAGAATATTTGAAGGAACGTTATCTGATCCTTCTCTCTCTCAGTGAAGCAGGTCATTCTAGATTTTAATGTAGAACCATGATGCAGTTCCCAAAGGAAACTATTAACACAGAGTTGCAAAGTTGTGCATTTTTGTCAAGTGATTAGAAGTCTGAACTGTTAAAAGGGAATATAATAATAGTTTAAGAGAAGTGGAATACATATATTAAAAATTAACCTCCTATTTCTTTTCTGTGATCTATTTTTTGACTTTTTTCCTGACCTTTGTCTTCTATGGAAAACTTGCAAGTGTGGGAGAGAAAGGGCTAAAAAAGCCCTAAAAGAAATATGAAGTATTGCCTACTTACTCCTTTTTCCAATGATAATGCTATGAATAACTTCCACTGTTAAATTTCTGAGTTTGGGTATGCTGGGTTCCAAATTAATGCTGCAACCTGTGAAGAACCATAAATTAGATATTTACAGAGCAGGTTTCAGAGGACAGCTTGCATTTCCCCTTCATTCTTCCTCTTTTCTGTGCTTAAATCATTCCTTCTGTGAGGTGCCAATTTGGTTCTTCAAGTCAAACAAAGAAACTTGAAAAGCTGATAATTTTAGTCAATGATTTTATTTTTGAATCAGATCAGATAGAATTAAAAGGAGATGAGAGGGAAATCCTTTACCTTACAAAAAAAAATCTCTTTTTTGTCATTAAAGAAATTAAGAGCAGTTCTATCCATTTCCTGTTATGAACTTACAGTAATCAGTCCTTCAAAGATATTAGCTAAGCTCGTAGAATCATGAAGCTTTCAACTTTACAATATTGTAAGGTTTTCTGTGTTGCTGTTCTGGTGGCCTGGAAAGGCCCAGGGATGGCCTTGGAGAGCCGACGCTTCAAAGGACGAGGAGAGACTTCTGATCTTGTCTCGGTCTTGGTGTTTATTAATTGTTTATCTAAAAGATTTTCTTTCAGCCCGACAGAGGTCTGCACAGCAAGTCAGCCATGGGCACACTCCCCTGCGAGCCCCCGGCGCGGTCACTTATCTTTATACCCTAAGTTACGTGTACAATATTTATCATTTCTCCCCAATACCTTCTACTCTTATTAACCGGTGCACTTTTAGTAATGACCAATCCCAAAGTGCCACCACCACCACAGAAGATGGAGGCCACGAAGAAGAAGAAGGAGGACAGGACACACCCCAATTCCTCCATCTTACTTCTTTAGACCCCCCTGTACCAAAATCCTAAACCCTGTGTTTTACACTTTAACTAACTTATCCCTTCACCATTCACCCAGTGAATTCCTCCCAGTCCTCATACAGGTCTCATCTCCTGTGTAGGATCAAAATTCTGCCACCAGACACTTCTGGCAACATTCCAGGATTCCCGAGCCCCCCAAGGGTGGTCTCGGCCTCTCTGCACCTCCATCCTGAGGTGCTGAGATCCCACATCTCCCCCTTCTGTTTGCACCAGGAAGAGCTCTTTTGTTATCCAATTCATAGTGTGTTTTAAACATGCCAATATGCATGGGACGACAAGTATGAGGAATAGGAGAATTATTAAAACATAGAACCCTACTCTTAAAATTCCTCTCCAAATGGGAGAGATGTCAAAGAATTCTACCATACATTTTGCTTTGGCTGACTAATAGGTAAATTATCCCCATTGCTTATTGCAATGAATGAAAGAATGATGCACATAAGCATCATGAAACTCATGGCTTCACTTCTGTGTGACATCATTGTTTTGCTTTTCATTCAGGACCTTAACAGAGAATTCCCCCAAAGTCCTTAGTTCCTTTTTATTTCTCTTCCGAGTCGTCTTGGCAATCTGAGTCTCGACCCCTGTCTGAGTACTCGTCTCTTTTTTTACTTGGATCTTTGTTTCTGGGATCCGCGTTTTCATGTTCTCGCACTCGAAATGGTTTCACGTGTCGTGCCGACACCCACGTCTCGATCTGTGGAGATACAAGCGAAAGCCTTGCCCCCCACTAGGTGGCGCTGTCACCGGCGTCCCCAGCTCGGATGACAGCATGAGCTCGACTGCCCCTTGTCCTGTTGATTGCCGTGTTTGTGATCTCATTTGAGACCGTGTCTGCCTGGCTTTTAATTCAGCTGGAAATGGAGCTTGAACACCAGAACGTCTCCCTTGAAGGGAAGGGACTGGGACTCCGAGGGTTACAACCGAAGGTGCCAATGCCGAAGAGGGTGTGGAGCCGCTGGGACATAGGATCCCGAGCACGGCCCCTCCTCGCCTCAGATGTCACTCTCTCCCCCTCGTTCCACCTCCGAATCTCCTCCCCTCGGTCTGTCCTGACTCTGTCTCCTCTCCCTCTGACGTTGTGTCCCTGGCTCCTCCCGCCGGTGTGTACAGCCCGCCCCCCGCCGGCACCCGGGCCCGCCCCGCAATTCGAGCCGACTTTGCTCCCGGGTTACTCTGCCGGCCGGCCGGAGCGGCCGCCACCCCCCGGCGCCGCGCTGACAAGAGCCGCGTCTGCACTCGTGTCTCCCTTTATCTCTTCACCCGCGCTCCCCGCTGGCTCCGTCGCTGCCGCGCCGTGCCCCCCGCGGGAAACGCCTCCCCCCCCCCCGATCCCTTCTCTCCCCCCTGCACCCCCCCTCCGATCCTGACTCCACTGTACTCTCCGGAGTTTCAGGACGCTTTAGGAGTTTCCTGGGGTTTCTGGGTTTTGGGACCGGGGCTTTAATATTATTTCCTGCTCTCTTTTCTCGAGAGCCCTTTCCCCTGGCTTCTTGCGGCCAGAGCTAATTAAAATTTTTTCTTTTTTTTTTTTTTTCTCCTGGAGCTTTGCTCCCCACCCTCCTTCTGAGGGTGCCGGCAACTTTTCGTTGCTCTCCCAGTCTTTTCGACTGTGCCGAGATGATGCCTTTCTGGCATCAATCTTGCCAGCGAGAGCAGCTTTAACGCTGTCTCGTCCTTCTTTGTTGCTAAAAAATATAAGTGCCTATTAATTTCCTGCCAAAACCCCACTTCGAATAGCAGGCATGTTTCGGCCAGTGGGCAATTAAGCCTTGCCCACAACAACAGCTGTTTTAATTCTTTCTTTTGAGATCCTTTCTGTATATGTTTGAGCCACGCCTTGTAAGGCGGACAAAATTTCCCGTTGTTTTTTGGGAGAGTGTGCAATTATGTTCTTATTTTTTGACCTTCTCACCGAATCTGTCGTCAGAGCTGTCCAAAGGCTCCCGTCTCTGTCCAGCAGGTCACAGGAGAAGGAATCCAGAGGCGCCTTCCAGTTCCGATCCGGGCTGCTCTGCTACGAACTTGTCTTCGGCAGAAGCTGAGAGATGGAATTCTCAGTGACTGCTGTTTTTTTGCAGACTCTTCTGGCCGTTTTTTTTTTTTTTCTTTTCTTTTCTTCTTTCTTCTTTTCCTTTTTTTTTTTCTCAGGCTTCTCTCCTTAGGAGCTGCCCTCTTGGCTCTTCAGCTCTTCAGCTCTTCAGCTCTTCAGGGCTGATCCCCCCCCGAAAGGGTTGGTGGGGGGTGCCCACGCAGCGAACGCCACTTGTAGATTTTCCGGCGTTCTTCTTTTGCTGCTGATTTATGTCCGGCTGATTTATTACCGGAGATAACTCCGGGAGGCCGCTTGTTGGGTTTCTCGGCTGTTTAGGCTTGTTAGGTTTTCTGCTGCTGTTTTAGGTGCTCTGGAATTCTCAGGGATGGCCTTGGAGAGCCGACGCTTCAAAGGACGAGGAGAGACTTCTGATCTTGTCTCGGTCTTGGTGTTTATTAATTGTTTATCTAAAAGATTTTCTTTCAGCCCGACAGAGGTCTGCACAGCAAGTCAGCCATGGGCACACTCCCCTGCGAGCCCCCGGCGCGGTCACTTATCTTTATACCCTATGTTACGTGTACAATATTTATCATTTCTCCCCAATACCTTCTACTCTTATTAACCGGTGCACTTCTAGTAATAACCAATCCCAAAGTGCCACCACCACCACAGAAGATGGAGGCCACGAAGAAGAAGAAGGAGGACAGGACACACCCCAATTCCTCCATCTTACTTCTTTAGACCCCCCTGTACCAAAATCCTAAACCCTGTGTTTTACACTTTAACTAACTTATCCCTTCACCATTCACCCAGTGAATTCCTCCCAGTCCTCATACAGGTCTCATCTCCTGTGTAGGATCAAAATTCTGCCACCAGACACTTCTGGCAATATTCCAGGATTCCCGAGCCCCCCAAGGGTGGTCTCGGCCTCTCTGCACCTCCATCCTGAGGTGCTGAGATCCCACACAATATTAAGCAGCAAATTCTAACATTTTTATATGCCTGTATTTTAACTCTCATTCGTGAAGAACCATCTCCACCTCTGATTTGGTCTAATTCAGAGGAGCAATATTTTTCATGAGCACAGCTTTCAAAGAAGCAGTTATGAAAAGAGAGCCAGTAGTGATTTATGGTTTCAAAATTTCTTTTCAGCCTGCTCTTTAGCTAATCAATTTCCAGCATGCCCACTGTATCTATATTTTTTTCTTTATCCTTGGTTTCATGAACTCCTGCTGATGGAAAGCTTTTGCCTTGTCACTCCAAATAGATCTGCTTCTGAAAACTGAGGAACTAAATCAGTGTAAATCAATTGTTACACACAGAACATATTTCATGTATCTGTGTTCAAGTAACTTCCATTATCATTTCTTGTAGATTAGCTATGACAAGATTAAATTTAAAAGAATTTATTGTTATGAGATGTTCTTGTGTCTTGTATTTCAGGTTGAGGCAGAAGTCAATTTCATCCACAGTTGGCAGGACATATCCCAGGAAAAGTAAGATGTTCCCAAAAATGTAGAAAAGAGATTCTTCCAGGAAATACTTTAATTTCCCATCCCAAAAGAAGAGGAAATTCTCAGAAATTCTTGCCATATAAACTCTGAAAATATAAGTCATTTGAAATAGAACATGTTGGTTATCAAGTTCTCACCAATAGAAGGACACCATTGTGACTTTGACTTTCAACATTTTAGAAAAGAGCCTTTTTCATCACTAATTAACTGCATTTCATAAATGAAGTTTTGAACTAAAGGCCTGTTTAAAATGCCCGAGTCAGATTAAAATTTTCAAACCAATTTGCTCAGTGTAGTTGTGTTTCATTAATAGTTTCAAGAAACTTTCCATTTCCTTCAAAACTCTCAAAAACTCCAGTGTTTTCTAAAAATGGCAAGATCTTGCTAGAAAACTAAACTAAATTTAGCATTTCCTTCATGGGAGAGGCTCTCCTTCTTTCCTTTCTGTAAATGCAAAATAACTCCCTATGCTGAGATAGAGATTTTGGAGATTTCACTTCTGTAAAATAAAAGTAAACATTCCTGAAGGATCCTCAGTCCTGCTTAAATCATAATGTGGTTAACTGACATTTTACCCCTCTTTATCCTGAAGTTGTCTCCCTATATCATCATGTAGAGAGAGCTTTTCCCTATTCTCTATGCATACACTGTATTTCAGGTGGCTAATCTGATTTTTCTCCATAATATCATTAGGCAATTTTGAGATCCCATAAGGACAGCCAGTCATTAAATAAAATTGTTATTATCATACAGTTCATTGCAGCTATCCCAGCTCAGAAAATCTGTAGTAGTGTAGGGCAAGATACAGGCAAATAAAATTAAGACGCTTAAAGAAATAGGCAGTTTTTTGAGAAAATAGCAAACCAGCATCTGAAGCTGTAAATTCAAGATGTGTGTCATTATTATCAGTTCAATAACAATTTCCCATAGCAATGCAAAAGGAAAGGTCTTTTGTTCATTTTTTGCTTAAATCCATGAACTTTTGGAATATCTAAATAACAAAAATGCATAGGCTTTCATTGTTGTAGTTCTTTATCTTTTTAGCACTGACCTGATAAATTTATTTCACATTGTAATGAAAATATTTTCTGAAATGGGGACAGGAGATAAGCAAACCTAGTCACCTCAGACTCTCCTCACACTTCACATGCTTCAATCCTCACATGCTTGTTGAATATTTCATAGCTTGTTAACCAGGAAAAGGGCAGAGATCACAGGCTGACTGTTTTAATGAGTCAGGATCTGTAAGTCAGGCCTTTCTTTCTCCTGGGTTTTACAGGACAATCCTGCTAAAAGGTAGCTGGTACTGATGCAGTAGCTCAACCAACACCTGGACAATGCCTTTCCACATGTGGCTCTCTTTAGCTGCTACCAACCACACAGACAAGCAGCTGCGAGACCAGAGTTGTTTGTTTGTGTCTGCCTAGCTATCAAACATCTATAGTGTTCTGAGGAAGGGAATAGAAATGGCAAAAGTTGCCTCAGTTCCTTCCTGATCTTCAGCGGCATAGAAGCTGGTGGACATCCTAACAAACCAGAGACCAAATATATATATATATATATATATATATATATATATATATATATATATATATATATATATATATATATCAGGAGCTGCATTGCCTATCCCCATCAATCCTCCTGGAATCACTTCAAAAAAGACTTGTCAAAATCCTGAAAATCCCTAGATAATTACTGGCCCAATTAATTAAGTACTCTCCACTCACATCCAAGAATACATGAACAAAACCCTGAACCAAAAAAGATCCTTAACCAATGAAAAATTGCATATATGGGTAGTGACTTACCAGGAAAAAATAAGATAGTGTTCTGCCTCCAAAAATAAATTTGATGTTGAAAGAAAATGTGACATGTAAGACTATCAAACTCAATTTATATCAGCAGTACCATGCATGAAAATAAGGAAATTACTCCATGATTTTCCACACAATTTCTTTTCCTTTATGAGTTCAGTGTGTAAGAACCAAAATTATTCTTTAATAATATTCACATGTTTCTAAAATGCACCTGCAAATTTTATTTTCCTGGGCTCCGTGGATTCCGAATTCTGCAGACTGTATAAAATATGAATCATAGGTAGAATTGTTAGACTTAACCTTTTCCCTGAGATCTTTGGAGAAGTGATGGGTTGTGCTGTAGATTTCTCTCTCCACCTTGTTACCTGTCCCCTCTTTCCTAGTTGTACTCACCCTTGAAGAGACTCAGGCAAGTAAACATCAACATTTATCACAAAAAGCAAGCCAGGGGCCCTCCACATCTCCTCCCTCTTATTTACACATGAAGAGTCAGTAGTTCATAGCGACTGAGCTATGATCAAGGAAATTAAATTCATTAGTAAAACAAGAAACATTCCAGACGTGCACAGCACAGCTTGAAGTATTCAGCTGAGGAACTAATTAAAAACAGATAGCTGAGTGGATAATGAATAAACAGACATTACTGTGAGTGGAAATAGCTAGCACTAATATGTGTATTCCCTGTTATATTTGATGGGAAAGTAAATTATCACATATACTGAAGCAACTTGAACAGTTAGAGCTCTCCTGAAGCTTTCAGGTGCAGACTATCCTAAAGGTGGGAAGCAGACAGCAGGATCAGCAAATGAAGCCCCTGCAATGATGTTTTTGCAGCTCCCAGCCTTCCATCACAAGGGTCTGTGCTGCCTGAAACTCTCACACAGTGAAAGCAGGCCAGCCCTTGCCTGGTCCATCGTGCATTCCCTGAACAGGAGCACAGGCCTCTATGATCCTCTGAATAGAGGTTTTGAATAGCTTTTCCTTTCTGCAGCCCCTTCCCTTACCCATCACTTCTGTGCCTCCAGCCAAGTGTTCCTTCTGTGGGCACACACCAGTGCAGCACTCCTGGTATTTCACAGACTGCTGAAATACCAGAGAGTGCCCCGATGGGGTAACCAAGGAGCTGATAGGAAATATCTGCCCATCAACATCGAGTAGCACTGCAGACATTTAACTTCACCATTTGAAGAGGATCAGATTGTTTCTGCAAGGAGCAGATGCAAATGGCAGGGCTGCCTGTAGCTGTTAAAAGGCTTAATGTTGTCTTTCTTTATCAGATTTGTAGACTGTGATATGCTGCACACCAGCCATTTCCAGAGGCTGCTTTTTTTGCACAGCAGTCTGTAAATGAGCAGAGAAAACACTTTTCATGACGTGAAGGAAGCCAAAAGACATATGAGCTTTGAAAACACAGATAGAGAAGAGCTCCTAGGGGAGCTCAAATAGCTATTTACTAGATGAAAATAATATTAAGCTGAAGTTGAGTTTGCCAATGCTTATCACCAAACTGGAAGTTGAACACACAGTTTTGAATGCATCAGTGTGATAATAAATCCTACCATCCTAGCCATTGGTGGTATAGATTGCTAAACACTTCTGTGATATCCAATCCTCTATCAGAAGATAGTGTGGGCTCATGCAGAAAATCCAGCTTGTATATTCTTGATTTTCACATTTGAGGCCAGGGAGAAAGAGAGTCAGTTATAAAGTTTAGCCTACCTGAGTCTGTATTTCTGTACTCACAGATACTCATACATTTAATTTTCCTTGGAGTGTTAAAGTCCTTTTGAAATTTATAAGGGGCAGAGAGATGGAGGGATCCAGTCAGCAGGAGTTCAGACAGCTGGCTGCACTAACAACCAACTTCTTGGCTTAGAGGTACCACTAAATCCCCTGTAGCTGCTGTCCTTGAAGCTGCTGGAAGCCTTCTGCAGTGAGCTTCACAATCTCCATGGCTGCAGGCAACTATTAAAAAACCAAGATATTCTGTTATTCTGTTTGGTGCTTTTGGTGCTACTCCAGTCCTTTTACCCAAGGCATTTATCCCAGACTATCTAGGATCATGAGCTGGTAGCCTAGGCTTTGTTTGTTTCTATGAAATGGAGGAAATCCATCACATTTCCAGATATAAATAACTTGACAATTATCATGTGTGCTCCAGCTTGCTTGTGTGTTCCAGGTTAGTTTATATCATATAATAGTATTGAATGGCAGATGGAAACAAAATCCTGATTTTTTCCCTGCTGCCTGTAAATAAGCACTCCTTCTACCTCTGCATTTATGAAAGATAGGCATACTTAGCCCAAATATTCAGCAATAAGCTTATCTAGAGAAGTTTAAATAGAAGTTATTTCAAACCCCCTTAGACAGATTAAGACTTCCAGGTGTAAATTTAGACTTGATATGGTAAAATATATTGGTTGAGGTGTTTTTGCGACCTTAACCACATTATTCTGCTTCCTGCAGCCACATCTACAATTTATATAAAAGATAAACTCCAGGAAAAAAAAAATCTTGCAAAAAGTACCTGGTATTTCCATGCAGCTTGAATAGTGTTTTTAAAAATCAGTTAATTGCATTTTGCCTTGCTCACATTTATAGTATTTTAGGACTTCTCCCATTCCAAAAATGGTTTAAGAATTTGATTTGAATCAAATGCCGCAAGGCTATTTGATTCAAATCAAACGGACACTGTAGGATCAAGAGCTGCTCCCAGCTGTAACACCTGATGAATTAGTAATTCCTGGAGTACTGCTTTTCAATTTTTTAGAAGCACTTAAAATACTAGATATCTAGGAAAAAATATAGCTGTTATTAAAAAGTCGAGATTTATGGACAGTTGACTGAAGCAGATTTTTGCATTGCAACACTGAAGGGCTGACACATTCACCTCAGGCTCAGCTGAATCCCTGTTGTCAGGGCCCACAGTCAAAATATTCACCATCCAAAATGCTCATGTCCCTATTCCTTTGAAATAGAGAATGCAAGAAAAAAGACACTTTACAAGCATAACATGGAAGGATCCTAGCCCTTACAGGAAGGATATGCTCTTTTAAAATCTAACATATATCTTTTATATTTTTATCTGTGTTGACTTTTTTTTTAACCCCCAAAGTAACATCTTTGGCCCCTTGGGGTTGTTTTTGGGGGGTTTTGTTGTTGTTGCTGTTGTTCTTGTTTGGTTTTGTTTGCTTGTTGAGGGATTATATTTTCTATATTCTGAATTCATTTTCCTATCTCCTTCTCCCAGAGTTGATATCTCCCAGAGATACTAATACACTGCTGGAAGCAGAGTGAGGGCAGAGAGAGAACAGCTTCCTGTGGTTCAAAGGAACATTCATATCAGTGTGCCAGAGCTTGTCTGGCTCTCTGCCGTGCCCTGAAGGTGAGGAGTTGCCTTTAGAGCTCTCCTGTTTTCAGCAGGAAAGACAAAGTCTCACCATACCATTTCCACATCAAATTGACTTTCAGTTCAGCAAGCATCACAGACGAGCTGTCTGGACACAGCTCTATCAGCCCTGCTGTGCACAGAACTTTGGGAATCAAAAATTCCTTTTTTCAACTGCTGATGCTCAACAGTATGTCTTAAATACAAATTTATTCTAAAAGTTGACAGAATTCAAATTTTGAGTGGAAATTAAAAGCTTTCATTGTCATGATTCTACTTTGCTTTTGTTTGGGATTGGGGAATACATGAAAAAAAATTAAAAGTATGTAAATTATCAAGTTTTATTTTAATGGGGAAAAAATTTAAATTCTAATAGCAGTGCTGTTTCTACTCTGAAAGTGTTTCCAGGGTAGTATATTAACTTCATTATACACTGTGCCAAGTGTATATTAACAAGAATTTTTATTTTTTCCCCACACAAAAGCTCCCTGGAACATACCAGAGTCTTAAGCGCCATATGAATTGTAAGAAAGCAATGTACAGCATATTCACCATAATGCATCCCATGAGATTTCCAGACTGTTAGCAGTATAGTAGCTGTATTTTTATATTTTTGAGTTGTACTTTTGATCCCAAGGTACTTTGAAGTTTTTTAAGCACAAACAAGTTGACTTGCTGCTTACAGTGCTGTAGGATACAGTATTCAGCAGCATGCAAACACCTTTAACTCAAAGGAGTTTCATGAAGTTACTAGGGAAATTTAGGAAGGTAGGTTGCAATTGCCCAAATTTTAGCTTTTCAACAGACAAACACTGCTCTTTCTGAAAACATCCTTTAATTTTCAGTAGCCTTAGCAAAGGTAACTGCAAAAATATTTCTTCACAAAATAATATAATTTTGCATGGGAAGTCCTTGTCATAGGACTCTACAAATCTTACATCATTCATAAAGGGACTGGGAAATTCAAGGAGAAAAAATAATGCATAGAGTTATTAAATATATTGACACTTCTGTGTCACAGAGTGTTTGAGGTACAGACTTGTGAGCGTTCAGAAAACATTTACAAGTACTAATATCTGCTTCTCCTGGCATTGTACTCTTCCCTGGACATTCACAATTTTCTTGGGCAGAAGAAAGCTGGATTGACCTTCAATGTGACATTATGTTCTTAACTTTTACAACTAAATGCTTACAGGAGAGGTCAGCCCGGATCAAATACCTTAAAGGCAATGATATTGGAACCAGTACAGCAGAGCAATTAATGGCCATTTCCAACATTAAGCAAATGCTTAAATGCCATAATCTAAAATAGAATAGCATGATTTAGTGAAGTGATAGTAATAATATTATTCTAATTATTTTTTCTGTAAAGTAATAGTTCTATATAAATAATAAAAATATAGTCTGTCATGTGTGCCAATAACTGTTCTGCAACTCAATTATATTCTTGATAGATCTGAAAGTAAAATCCTTGCAAAGGGAGAATATCTTTTATATAGCTCTGAAGGAAATTATATATTCAGTTCATATTATTTTTGTGACGTGAGCTAGCTCATGATGTTCACCAATATTTTAATTTGGAAAAAGAAAATAAATCAATCTCTATGTTTCAATTTTTAGTGGCCCATCAGAAACAGAGCAATAGTTTAAATGAACAATTTAATTTGTACTCTCACTATGAATATTTGATCTAAATTAAGTACCAGGTTACCTTTCCCTACTGCTTCTGCTGACAAAGCTAATTTTCTTTTTCAATTCAAATTCAGTGGCAGGCAACTGCAGAACTCCCAGACAAAGGAAAGCACACCTTTTATTAATGTAGTTTAAAATATTTATACTTTGAAACACCATAAGACAACATTTAACTATTCATTTCAACAAGTAGAAATGGATAACATTCAAGGAAACCAATGTATTTAAAACATATTTTGCTTGTGCTTAATGCACCATTAAGGAGATGGCATAACTGAAGAGGGAACTTTTGGCATACACAGACACCATTAGTCGTTCTGATATTCCCACTGGGACTTTGAGGATTTTGTCTTCTTCTAGGGGTGAGATAAGGGTCATTACTAAATGGCCAGTGAAATCTGTTGGTTCAGTCAGATAATGATCAGAAACTCCATGGTCCTAGAAAGAGTTTTTTCATAATGCTAAGAATAATTCTTGGAATACAACTTTATTAATTACTAATGTTCCTAAACAATTTTTAGGAATTTTTTTGAATGTTCACCTGCCTTGGGAAGGTGTGACAGTGCTACAATCATTACATTCTGAGAAAAACAAATAGATGCCTTGGTCAGTTATGATTATGCTGCACAAAATATTATTTTCTGATGTAGGATGTACCTGCCTCAGTTGCCTCATCACTGCAACTGTGGTGTGAAAGCAAGGCCAGGTCTAGGAAGATGTGCTATACGTGTATCTATTTTTCCCTGAAGACAATGTATGCACACACACCTAGATTTTGATGTTCAGTGGGTCACGTTGGTTCCTGTGTGACAGCATGTGGTACCATGATATAACCCACTGCAGACTGAGCCTGCAATGGCAGGAGAGGCTGTTTCCTTGCATCCTGCAGGTTTTTGGAGAGGAAGCTTATATATTCAGGGCAGCCATTTCAAAGGGAGAACTCTGAAGTGCACCAATATGTGTCATCATATAGTTGTAGTTAAGTTTCTGTATTCTTTTCTGTTCCTTTCTTTTGGACTAAGATGGTGTGGAAGTTTCTTTCCTCTTTTCTTTCCGTCTTCAAGACCTCACTGCTAAAATAGCCAAGACATGACCATGCAATAGAGGAGAAGTGAATGGCCACTGACACTGTAGAATACAAGTCCTGATTACAAAAATTGAGAGCAGATAATAGAAGCAGTGTAAGAATGATAAGAACTGAATGAATACTCTTTTTCACAAAGTAGAAGTACAGTGTTTTCTTGAGTGAGTGCTGGTGGCTGATGATTTAGAGATTCTGGGATCTTTTTAAGGATATGCTCTGGTTAAGGCAAGGGACTTCTCTTCACAGTATTCAACTAGTTCTTATATATGTTGCCCCCAGAATTCCTCACCAAAGCCTTTGGATAAAGTAGTGGTTTAGCCCTGGAATCGGTTGAATCAAAACCTCATAGATATTGAGCTTTGGGCAATTAGCATTTTGTTTTGCTCATGTTAATAATAAAATAGGCAGAATCAGATAATGAAATTTAAAATTGGAACTTGGAATACAATTTTAATCTTAATAGATCAAAACACAGATTGTGAAGCTTGATGTTACTAAAGCTGTTAACATGTTTAAATGTTATTTCTTTTGCACATATGCTCAACTACCACACTCAGCAATAAACAATTTGATATTCTTGTCATCATAATTTAAGACCATATATAGAAAAGAATGACCACAAACTAATTTTAATTTCAGTTTGTGAAAGTTTATCATTCCCATAATGAAAGGAAATAGCAGCACCTTCCTCATCAAAGGTTCTGACAAAATACAGTTTGGGAAATTACAGTAGGTTTTTTATGTGAGTTTATGAACATCAAGTATGATTTGGAACCCATTTAACATATAGAAGAAAACTTCATAGAAAGGAAATTATATATTTGTTGAAGGCTCAGACATGCAGAGAACAAACAGATCAGTTTGGGCCACCTGGAGAAAGCAAGGCCTATAATTTCTTCAAGCATCTCCACTGCTCACTTCTCATTCCACCAGGGTATAACTTGCTTATAATTTTCAGAGACAGAACTAAAAGTCCACAGAAACCTTGCTCATTGTTGGATATGAGGAGAGTATAAAAAGACACTCCAGTGGGGAGTTCAAACTAAAAGCCATGATATCAAAAGAAAGTGTTTGTAGTTTCTACATAATACTGCAAAAAAAAAATTAGGAAATGGTAAAAAAAATTAGGAAAGTGCAAGAAAGTGAATTCAGGTCCTGGTACACTCGAAAAAAATGTTGGTAAGACACTGAACATTTCTGTCCATCCAGCTCGGTGCCATCAGGGATACTTTGAGGTTGTGTTCAACCAATCTTTTCATCCCTTATTTTTCCCCTGGAATAAATTCTGATATCAAAATCACAAACACATTTGAAACTATTTCTATAGTGGACTTATTTTAGATAATAATATTTTGCATCTTTCTTCATGATTTCCAGGGTCAAGAATTACCCATTAATACCAACTAGACACAAAAGACTACATAAACAAACCCTTAGAACTATACTACTGATATAGTCTTAGTGTATTTTTGTGCGAAAAGTAATCACTTACTATTCAGAAAGAGACAATAGAGCACAGAAAAAAATCTAAAAAACATTTTATGTATCTCTGGTTTAAATATCTGATTCCCACAATAAAATGTGAGACTGACTTGAGTTCTCATTATTTCTAAAATTAGTGAATTTGAAACATGTTGCACCTAGTGGATTTTTAGGGAATGTCTAGAAAATCTTATTTGCAACTTTTTACGTGGAAAACACACCCAATAAATTTTGACTTCATTTGCATCTGAGAAGAACAGGTAACAGGAGAGGAGGAAAGTCTTTATTGTATTCAAACCCAGTTCGAGAAGCTTCTCAGTGGTTTAACTCTCAGCTGTAAGAGCCACACAAGAAGTTAGAAAATTAGGGGAGGGAAAGAGCAGTAGGCAGAACACAGGCTCCTTCCTTACAACATTTTTCTTAGATGTTTGAACTAGCACCTTCCTTTAAAAAGTACTGGAAGAGTTTTAGATGTAATTGATCAAAGCAAAAAAACTGTGTTCTGTGTTCATCCTTATTCAGAATTAGTTAAGCCTAATTAATGTTTATGTGAGGATAACATTTTTTTCTGAAACCTTGATGATTGCAGTGGACCAAGCCTTTAATATTAAAGTTTACTTTAAAGGCAACAACTCAAACTGCAACTTCTAATGCTGTTTTAAAGCATTTTTTAACTGCTGATATAACTATTACAATACCAAATACCAAATAAATATGAATTCCACAGCTTTAGTAGCAAAAATTTCAAATAAAAGACCACATTTCCTCCCAAACTGTGAGTTGATTTTCATTTGCTGGACTCTTCTCAGGATCACAGCTTCAGATCACACTACTGCAAAGTGCTCAGTTATTTTAATGGGGCTCAAATTTACTACATGAAGTGTATCATTTAGCTCTGTATGCAACTCAAAGCTTTTTTGGAAAGATATTAGAGAGTCATATCATTCAACAGCTATAGCTTTTCTGCTTATTCTAGAGGACATTTAAAATTGCATATCTAGTAATACCATAAGTTCAATTTCAAGTTTTACAGTAAACTGATTTAGAACAGACATTTTATAGCCCTACAAATTGATGGTCATTCAGCATATTCAGAATCTACATTTAATTTTATAACCAAGTGTTTTGCTCTCTAGAATATTTGAATGGATTTTTTTGTACTGAGAAGAATAACAAGGGAAGACAGATTATCTGTCTCTCTTGTGGAGCATCCTAAACATTAGTCCACAGCTGTCCTAAACCGTAGTCCACTACCATATCCTTACCAACATAAATAGTGCAGAGTTGTGATCCACTGACCAATCCATACACTAGATATTCTATACACTATACACTGCCCCAATCCACTCAGTCTCTAAAAGATTTTTGGATAGAAACATGGATATGTTTCAGGCTAAAGCTGCACTACTGATATGTCTTCCACTTCTCATTGCCATGAAAATTTATCATTTTTGGAGCACTTTCGGGTTATCCTTCCAGGACAACAGTGTGAAATGTTCGTCCTAGATTTCAGTTTTTCTTTGTTTGTGAACACAAGTAGATTTTTAGAAATATACAGTATACCCACTACATTTTCCCTTTTTGCACCATGGTCATTGCAGATCTCCACTGTAGGGAGGCCCCATCTTCATCTTCTTTCTTTTATTTCTACTGCTAACAGTAACAGTTTTCATTCCTCAATCACGCTAGCATGTTTGATGCTTGCTGCATAGGAACCAAAGCATTTGTGTCCTGGCAAAGCACTGAGACAATTGCAAGCAATTAAAGTATCAACTAAATAAATTAAAACCTTGTGAAATTTTTAATGGGAGTGACAGTGAAAGTATAATTGGAAAACAGGGGAAATGCATCAGTTATCTGTCAGCTGAATTTCTATGTTCTTCCTTACTCCCTTAATGCAAAACAGGAAAGATACCTTTATTTCTCAAGTTGGGATTTGGGCTGACTGTTGGGAAAGAAACTCACATTTTTTTTACTCTTATGTACTTCAGCTGAATATATTTGATATTGAAATTCTCAAGAAAATAACTCCCATACTGGTATCTCATGAAGTTATTTTTCATGGGAGCAGATGGGGAAGTACTTTGAATTTTTGCTCAAACATTATTCAAATGGGGCTAGTGTGGAGAGCCTGGTTCAAGCATGGCTTAAAGAAAGAGGCCATGAAGGTATACAGCTGATGGGAAAGTAAAAGGTAGCTGTAAAGCAGCAGTTCCCAGGCTTGATTTTGTAAATAACTAGGTTCTCAGGCACCTTTTCTATAAACAGCAGGATTCTCAGACAGTCTTCTCATAACAGTCCTTGGCTGCTCTGGGAACAGATATGAAGGTTTTGAGAACTTTTCATATCACAGTGAGAACACTAATCTTGGTTTCAATAAACAACCACGGGTATTGTAAACAAAAGGAGGGGTTAGAGTTTTCTCTGTAGCCTATCGTGAGCTCGGATTTTGCAATATGCATGAAGTTAATTAACATTATTATAAAGGGTGACTGATTTGATCAATAAATCGGAGTCGATGCTGATCAACAACAAGATTGGTCGTCTCCCTTCGCTTTCAACAGGCTAGTCTAAATCATCTTCTAATGCAGCTTGTAAGTCACACAACCTGCAACACTTACAAGGAGTAAATGCCTGTGAACATTATGCAGCTGAAGTAGAGAAAGAGTGAAAATAACAAAATTATGTATATAATCCCAAAACATTCTTCATTTCATAGTGTTCATATAAAGTGGAATGCAAGGGTGTTTTTATAAGTACTACTCTAAAAAGTTAAGTGAGTATTTGGGCAATATAAAACTGGATGAAATCTGCATATCAGGACTAGCTCGGGTAAATTTTACCCTCCCATTCAGAGCTATGATCTTGTAAACTTTCCCCAATATAGGAAACTTAATTTTTCTTATCATAATAGGGTCTTGGTTTTGGGCCATGATTGGTGGGAAAGGCATAGGGCAGAAGTATTAGAAAGAAGATCTTAGGACTCTGCACTGTTTCCCCACTGCTCCCTCTGAAGCTGGCAAATGAGCCTGGCAGCAGTGGAAATGCAGGAGATTTAACTGGAGATTTGGAAGAGCTTCGTGGGGAGATGTGAGCAGTAATCCCTGGAGCTGCTTTAACTGATGATGCTGCATGGAAAAATCCATCTGTTCATCCAGTATTCAAGACACATGAGGGGATATTCAGCCCTGCTTGCCATCCCTCTCCTGCCCATCACAGGGAACATCTCAGAACCTGAACAAATGTATTTGTTCTTTGCTGAAATACTGCAAAAACTATTTCTGCTTTTGTTTTTACAATGTGACTATAAGTAGGAGTAAGTAAATAATAACCAAGAACTCTAGGAAGTTTGTTTCATAGGATTAGTCTATTAAAGCAACAGCTAGTCATAGTTCATCACTTCCTGCATTGCATTTAATTTAACATTTTTATCATTTTATCATTTTTTTTTTTGAAGGGATTTGAACAACACAAGGGGATTTTTACAGTCTTTTGGGTAGTAGATAGGAAAAGTTAATTTAGTGATTCCTACAGCCTTTGTGAATGTTCTTTTTCAATTATTTTTGAAGGTAATTGTGAACTCTGCACAAAGCAATCATGTAGGGCTATTTCCAAATTTCTAGAAGTATATATTTAATTCCATTTATTAATTTATCCCATGTAGATGAAGCAGCAGCTCTAATAATGACATTCTAATTGGTTTTTCATGGCATTAGGCAGCATTTAGCTAGAGGTTTACAGTTTCTTTGTGTGCAGTATTTGCTGGTGACAGTTTCACAACAGCATGTACAAATGCACCTTATTATAGTTTCAGTGTATAGGAAGTATTAAATTCCATTTGGGATAGCCATCAGCTTTAGGAAAACATCTAAAAGTTCCCAGAGGGCAAAGTCCTGATGTTGTTTAGCAGTGCAGTACCTACAGCTCGATGAAACTGTTCTGTCTCCATGTTTTTCTACCTATACATGGCATAAAAAATAATCTGGCCTTCAATTTGGTACATTGTTGTTTTTTAATTACAGGTGTTTATAATACTCCATGGAATTCTGAGATTTTTAAGGTTCCTTTTGCTGCTTTCTGGTTTCTGAGTATGAATCTCATGTGGTTTTGGGTTTTGTTTTTTTTAAAGAATGAAGTAATTAAAGCTAGAACTATTTTCTTGCTCTTCTTTTTTTCTTTTTTCAGTTTGGGATTTGGCTTTTTGTGGGGAAGGACAGTTGAGGGGAGCTAAAATTTCTACATATTTCTGTTCCTTCAGAAGCTGATTTTTTTACACAATCAAAAGACTAATGATCAGATCCCAAGAGCCAGAAACAGTAAAAGTTTAGACTTTCTGCACAAGGAAACTAAAACTGATCATCTCATTCCAAGGAGGCAGAAACGATCACACATTTGTCAGAAACTCTCTGCCCTAGTTACTGTGCAGCAGGACTACATGCACATCACTTCAGACAATAAGGAGTTCCAGCCCGCACTGATTAGACTGAATAGTACTATTTTATACTGATCAGAGAGCAAGAGATTGACAGCAAAAACATATGCCTTTAAATACAGTAGTTTGTGAAGCACGTGCCTTCCTATTCTCATACTTGATCTCAAGAGACCAATAAAAGTTATTTTTCTACTCTCCTCATCTTTTACCACTCATTTTCATCCACTCTCTTTCTTTCCCTGTTTGACAAAAAAAAAAGGATCCCCGCATGAAGTTTCCAGCACGGGTTCATTAATCCAGCTGTCCTGGTGTCCCTTGGTGCTGTGCCTCAGTCTCCACTGCCCAGGTGTTAGAGTGTTTCCTGCATGCTGATCTCCTGGCTGCAGAGAAGCAGGCATTGATTCAAGCCAGCTCACACCTGCCTCGCTTTGTCTCCCTTTCATCCAGCTCTGAACAGTGCCGCTGAGCTCCTCGCAGCAGAGGCAGAAAGGAAGGGAATCAAATTGAGATTTTAGAAACCTGTAAGTCTTGCCCAGTATTTTTCACAGGGAATGACAAACCTTGCTCATTAGGCATGAGATCAAAATGGAGCCTGACAGCTTTCTCGGAGAATTAATGGGAGTTTCAGCATTGTGTGCTGAGTCTGATCATGAACCATGAATGTGGCCAGATCCCATGTTCAAATTATGTTTAGTAATGTGAGTCAAGCAAATACAGGACTGCCCTCTCTGCATTTGTCCCTGGCTCATTTGTCTGTAATTTTTCTGTGTAATTAAGGCAAAAAGAAGAGCTTAAAAAGCAGTTCAGTGCTGCATCTTTCTCTGAGAGATATTTTCTACTTAAAAACAATTCCGGTCTGAAAATTGATTATGTAAGGGTGTCATCTTTCACTCAGGAGATTTTCTTGCTCAGGACCACCTGCTGGTGTGAATGCTGGAATGCTGTGTTCCTGCTGGCTGGGTCCAAGAGCACCTTTACTCCAGCGAGGGTGGGAGCTGGGCACTTTACCGACTCATCAATCATGGACAGGCTGCTGACTAATTTCCATTATAGTGTCCATCTGTGTGCCCCATTCTGTGGGGACAAAAAGCCACTCTGTAATTATGGATAAGCCTCTAATTATACCTGAGCAACTTCATGAATAGAAATAAGGACACACAGATCAAACTTTGATAAGTATTTAGCCATCCACAGGCTTCACAGCTGGTTATGGAGTTCAGGCCAGAGGGAAGTGACCTATGTTTCCCTGGGCCACAGTATAGGATTGGTAAGGAAAGAATGGAAAGGGGTTTGGATCCTTTTAGCAAGATGGAATGCCTAATTTTGAAGCTGAGTTTGGAAGCGCACTCCAAAGAAAACTTTGGAAAAATAAATGAGCAGGTATGTATAGCTGTAGGGTAAATCAAATCCCTGAAGATTTAATTTACTCTTTCCTATAGAAAGAGTGTATGAAATGATTTTAAGAAATTGAAACACTGATGGCATACAGATCCCAAAAAACCATTAAGGATTTCCACACTATTTCTCTCTTTTGTCATTTTTTTTCTTAATGCCCTGGGGAACTGAAGGTCTTGAACCCTTGTACGATCATATAATCTAGAGCCTTTATTGCCATTTAAGAATGTGTGCAGCATATTACTGTTCACCCTCCCAGAGGAACTGTGAAATATTTTTGTGGGTTAATGGCACGGAACTGAGTCAGGGGAGGTTTAGGTTGGATATAAGTAAAAGGTTTTTCACCCAGTTTCTGTTTGGGCACTGGAACAGGTTCCCCAGGGAAGTGGTCACAGCATAAAGCCTGACAGAGTTCTAGAAGTGTTTGGAAAACACTCTTAGACACATGGTGTGAGTCTTGGAGTGTTGTGTGGGGCCTGATGGGTCACTTCCAACTCAGAATATTCTGTGATTCTAGGTTACTGAAGGCCAGACTGCAGCTAACTCAGTCACACCTAATCTGTAGGAATCAGAGACAACCCATGTATTTCAACCATGTCACTCAAGTTAACCTCTACAATTTGTGAGAGGAATGTTAAAGTCACACTATTAGCAATAAAGGTTTTGAAGAGTTAAAGCATTGAACCAACATTCCATTTGGAATGATCTATCTTTAAAAAGCATGTCATAAAAGGCTATATTTATTTATAAAGCACTTGGGAGCCTTTGGATTGTGTAGGAGCAAGCTAGTGTTATTGCAAAAGAAGGTTATGCAACATTAGACTGAGAACTACTGATGTAAGTTTACTAACACACACAGCCATGTCAGAGTCACAATATAAATAAGATTTAAAGTTATTTAGTAGGAAGAGTTGATGGGATGGCAGTAGCACTCAAAGGCTTCAAGAATTGTGACAAAATACACTGAAAAAAAAACTAAAAAGTTTTGGAACCCAAAGGTACAAGCAAAATATGGATGAAATATGTGAAAATGGTGAATTGTCACAGCTTGAATTGCATCCTCTGATATCTATCTCCCAGTCCTGCAGTCAGATTTACCCTGGAAAATCCAAACTACACTCACATTCAATGTGGGCATAACCATCTGCTTGTGCAAGTTGGATTTGTAGCTAAGGGCATTATTTAGAAGGTGCTTGTCTCTGTTACTAATAACACTTAATGCCGCAAAACACCTTTAAAATGCAATCCATTTACCACCATCCATCATTTAGTTACCCTAATTTCATTCCCTATGAGTAATATACATGGCCTCTCTTTGCTGGCAGTTCTACTTTCAGATTTCAAATGCCACTACAGGATTTTTTTAAAAATTCTACAGTAGTAATAATTTCAAAGCAATAAAAAGACTGTATATTCTTATGCAGTCTCAAAATAAAAATACTAACCAGGTTCTTTTCTTTTATTTAATTCAATTCTCATGCCTCCACTTCTTGCATAGTATCTGTTGATAAGGCTGTTAAGGATGCTACTTGCTTTCTGTTATTTTTCTAAAAATTGCATTAAAATGTTGTCAGGAAGAAAGCTGAAATTTCAAAACTCAGGACCAATATGACACCAGTCTGAGATTGTGGTAAGGTTTATTATATTTCATAAAATAAGATTCCTTTTAACTGGCTAGTATTTATTTGCTATGCCAGGTGGAAAGGAGGTATTGCTAGGAAGATTGACTGGAATGTCCTGAGAGACTCTGCTGCCAGCTTTGTCACCAACTTAGATGTCAAAGCAGTTCTGATTTTCTGCATCACTTACCTCCTCCATGCAATGTGGAATTAGGATGATAATACTTAATCAACTTAAAGTGGAGCCATTAGACTTAGGATGTCTATTTAAACTCTGTGCTGTGATTCTCAGGAAGAGTGTTGAAGACTTAAATCTGGGCCATGGGTGACTGAACAGTGCATTCCTTAGTTTCTAGGATAGAGAAGAACCTGGGAGAGGAAAAGATCCCAGCAATCCTAGCACTTCAAGGAGGACTTTCAAAGCAGATGTGTTTTTAGAAACCAGAATCTGCTTCAGCCTAAAGAGAGCTCTTCCAGGAACAAGCAGGGCTACATTAGACCTCACCATGTGGCCAGAATGTTTTGAAGGAAACACTTCAGGACCTGGAAACTGAAGAAACACAGAGTACAATAATTTCTTAGCAGCAATATTTTTTGTTGCTGCATTCGCAATTTATTCTTTAGCTTGTGGTATCCCAACCCATGCATTTTTATCACACTTGAACAAAGTCAAGTACCATGATAGTGCAAAAACATATGTATATGACCCAAAATAAATAATCTCCTCTGCCTGACAGGGCTCAACACTAGAAAAAACAAAAGCATGCAATGTATCAAGCATAATCTAATAGCATGAAACTCTTCTTTGGGATTACAGGAGGATTATATAGGCAGGATTAAAAGAGACCTAAGATTGTACAACCTTGCTTTTCCCTATGAGAAACTAGTTTTGTTAATGATTTCCAGGACAGTGCTTTCAAGAAATAACAGAGAACATGATCACTGTGTTCTATGAATGGAGTATTACCTGCAAATTTAAATAATATGTCTCCAGACAATTCAGCAGCACCTGTGACACTAAAAACATCTATTTATATTCCACACTTCATGTTTTTGGCAGCTTGATAAGCTACATCTTCCATCATTCTGACATACTGAAACAGAGCTCAATGTGACTCAGTAGAACAATGAGCATTAGCTGCTGGGATTAAAGTTTTTTGCTAAACCATCATCTATCCATTTATTTAAAACCAAGCATATAAAGACAGTTTGCTAATTACCTAAATTAAATGGGTTATCTGAATACCTGTATTTCTTTATGATCAAAGAAAAATGTATTATTTCAACTAACATGTTCATGTCTGTTCAGAGACGCCCAGGTATTATTCATGTTGAACTAAATCAACTACCCTGTCTGAATGTTCAACACTCCCATTAAAATCCCTGCAAACTTGTTGTGTGAGTCAATGCTTGCAGCCTAGAAAGGCAATCACACCTCAGCCTGCATGAAAAGCTGTGTGGTCAGCAGGTTAAGGCCATTCTGCCCCTCTGCTTTTCTGATGTCTCACCTGCAGTGCTGCACCCAGCTCTGGGGTCCCCAGCAGAAAAAAAATATATGGACCACTTGGAGTGGGGTCTAGAGAAGGGCCATGGATATGGTCAGAGGACTGGAACACCTCCCCTCTGAATGCAGGCTGGAGAGTTGAGATTGTGCTGTCTGGAGAAGGCTTTAGGGAGACCTGATTGCAATGCTTAAAAATATAAAGGGGCCTTATAAGAAAGCAGGAGGGAGACTTTTTACAAAGGCCTGTAGTGATAGGACAAGGGGCAGTTTTAATTTGAAAGAGGGTAGGATTTAGATGTGACATAAGGAAGAATTTCTTTTCTGTGAGGGTGGTGAGACAGCGGAACTATTTACCCAGAGAAGCTGTGGATGCCCCATCCCTGGAATGCCCAATTCCAGGTTTTCTGAACAACCTGGTCTAGTGGAAAGTTTCCCTGCCCATGGCAGAGAGTTTAGAACTAGATGATCTTTAAGCTTTCTTCCAACCCAAATCTCTAGGATTCTCTGAAATCCACACTGTTGGACTACAGTACACAAGAGTTGCTGAACCAGTTTTAATATCACAATCTTATTTGTTTACAATATTCAGTAAAAGAATCTCCCTAACTTTAGAGTGTGTCATGATGAGAGGGAAATGGTGGAGTCACCATCCCTGGAAATATTAAAAAATGAGTGGATGTGGCAATGTTTCTGAGGCAGTCCCATCAGTTAAAGACCAGGCACAAGTGTTGGGTGTTGCTTCAGCCTGTCCAGCTCTGTTCTCTGGGGACAGCTGTCACTAGCCCAAAATGCCAGAAGCTGCCCCCTCCCTCAGATGTCTCCTCTTTGATTTAGTGAGGAAGGCATGTCTTTATATAAAAGTGTTCTTTCTTTTTGTCTTCATCTTAATTAGCAATGCCATCATTCCATTCTGACTATATGAATGTTTGGAGGGCTACTTGAACTGTATTACTTCTCTTTTTTTTCCTTCCTCTTTTTTCAAAAAGCACCATGCAAATACATATCTTAAAAGAAAAAGATGCATCACAAATTGCAGGAATGTAAACTGTTCTTATTAAGGACAAAAAGATAATGCAGTCAGATTTCATTATGCATATGTTATAAGAGTAATTGCCTTTTGCAGTTACCAGGCATTCTATTTGCATGCTGGAGATATTCATGGAGACAGCACATAACAAACTGTCTCTCAGCTCAAGAAAAATAGGCTGAAACCATTGCCACCATGTTATTATAGACAATAAAGAAGTAATTAAATGTCTGTAACTGCTTTCCTTTTAAATGTCTCTAACTCAAATTACTTTGCCCCTATTATTCATTTTTACCCTTATTGTAAATGTATCAATCTTGTGAATGTTCATGTTTGGTGAGCTCACTTTTGATAAGTGACTGGCTAGGGTCAGTTCTAGGAAAAATGGGAGACTCTGTGCTCCCTGACTTTGTGAAGAGGTCAGGCAGACAGCTTGTAAGGATCATAATGTTGAGAGTAAAAGGAAATGAAGAAATGAAAATAGGCTTAGAATTCAATATAGTCTGGAAAATAACATCAGGAAAATAGGTGGTCAGGGAAAAATCAGCAATCTGAGGTGGAAATTGCTTGGTCCACTGTAGTAAACTCACCATTAAGATGATGGTCAGCTCCTGAAAAAGCTGATATGAAACACATTCCTCTCCTATCAGCTTCAAAGTTTGTGTATGCTGTTCCTTCTCCCTCCCTCCTTACTAGCTTCCTTCCTCCAGCTCAGATATTGATGCTGCCCTTTTGCCAGGGTGTGTACAGGGATGGGAGGAAGGGACATTTCCTGCGAGTCCATCACTCCTTGTCCCACTACTCCTCCCTGGCTGCACTCCCAGAACTGGCTAATGATCGCAGACAACATATGGTCTGTGAACAGGAGGTTTCTTGTTTTTAAAAAAAAAGATCAGGTGCTGGAAAAGAGAGCTTGAAAGCAATGTGTAAATGATAGGAAATCAATCAAGGGAGGATATGATATGAAGCTGATGAAACAGAAACACCAGGAGAGATTTTGAGGAACAGATGCCTGCAGCTGGAAGCTTGCTGCTGGTAGGGGAAGAAAGTGACAGGAGAGCAGACAAGGAGCCACACAGCTTCCATATTGGTACCCGAAATTCAACAAGGTCTGCACACTTTCTTTGTCAACTTTCTAAGACCCCCAGAGCCTGCTCCATGGCTCACATCCACAGAGGTGTTTGAGTAATTTATTCCTGTTTAAGAACTTACCCACCCAAATTAGTAGCAATTCGTGGGTTCTTATCTAGCAGGAGCAGTGGGCAGAGCTCCGCTGTGGAGTATTTCACTGAAATGAAAAAGATCTGAAGTGCTTACATAGGAATTTAGTGTCTCGTTCTCTCTAAGTACTTTTCTGTACTGATAGAAGTCTGCCTTCTGTGCCACCTCATGTGGGTGTGATCCAAAGACTGAAGATGTTTGAATAAGAGGCAGAATAATTACAAGTAAGATTTTCATTAGAAATAGAAGATTGGAAATGTAGCAGGCATTCTCAAAATAGGTGTAGGGTTTTCTGTTATTCTGTAACACTTCTCTCTGAAAGTCCTGAGGTAATTAGGGTAGCCATTAGGGTAGACAAAATTAGGATAGCCATTGAGGATAATATTTACATTACTGAAACAGTTTTGATACAGGTCCACCACTATCAGTTTTGATATTTCTCCACCACATATTACAATGCAGTATTTTTCTCTGTATACTCTTTTTTTTTGTGCCAGTTTGGTTTCCATATATTCAAATACCATCAGCTACCAGTGGAAAACATCATAAACCTTTGTTACAGATAAAGAATAAAATATGAATGTGAAGTATTTACTGTAACCCTATCGGGAAAATACAGATAGCATAGACTTTCTTGTCCAATTTACAATGTAGAGGGATATTTTTGTCTTGTGCTTGTAAATTCACATGAATATTTATTTCTGTAGACTGTGGCTTTCTTTCACCCTGAAAGCTCTCTAAAGATCTATCCAGATTTTTTTTTCTGCCCTTTCATTACAATAAAATGAGTTGGCTTCCTGATTTCCTAATTTAAGCATTATTTGAATGGTGCAGATGCTTTCTGTCGTATTTATAAGACTGTAAATGTGTGCTGATTTTGCTCAAAATAACCAACACACAGTGGGGCTGCTCTTCTCACATTAGGGATGGTCAGGAAATGCAGACTAAAAGGTTGTAGGTATTAATAATGGCTTTCATTTACTAATCCAAAGTGCTGTCTTTCCCAATTTTGATCATTGGTTATTGGATATTTGGTTAGAATTAGCAGACCTGTGTTTCTACTGGGAAAATGCTAACCCTTTTCTCAGTGCTGTTAAAATTCAGAAAGCTTTCTGCAGAAGAAATATCTTCTGTACACTGAAGCTGTTGTCTGTGAGCAAAGCTACTAATAAAAACCAGCTCTTCCTGCCATTGCAAACCACACTGCACATTTGGGAAGGTACAATTTTCTGAAGTTCTATAGATCTGTGGATTGTTAAGATGTCTCCATGCATCTCTCTCTGAGGTGTAAATGTTTTGCTTCTTAGTATTTGTAAATGTAATTCTCATCTAAATTCAGCATGTTAAAACAAAACATAACAGAAACCTGTCAAATTTACTGGAATTGAAATCCAGGAAAACCAGACTACTAAACCTGTTCTTCAGGAGTATTTTCAACCACTTAATTTTTATCAAATTGGCTACTTCATTAAATAACCAAGAATAGGAATTAGGAAAACATATTCAGGCTTGTAGGTTTTATGATTTTATTCTTGATTTTATCCCCATGTTCGTAGAGAAGCAGTGCACTCTACACATCTTTGAAGGTGATAAATATGCCAGGAGTGATTGAAAAATTTCAAAGCAGCATGTCTGAGAGACTGTTTTTTCTTATTTATTGCAAACTTCTATTTATACAAAAGTTTTCAAGCAGTCGCTATCAATTTGAAATCGTTGATGGGGAAACTTCAGACAATTGATTCATACCTTTCTTGCTCCTGCTTTTTTAAGTATGTACAGATCTCCAGAGTTGTAAAAGAAAGTTGCCTAGGATATTCAAAAGTGCTGTCTTTCCCAATTTTGATCATTGGTTATTGGATATTTGGTTAGAATTAGCAGACCTGTGTTTCTACTGGGAAAGTGGGATGAACTGTCCTTTTCCATGTCCTTGAGTATCTGTTCTGTGTCCAGCACAATAAAGAAGGTGTGCAGCTGAATGCCATCCAAAGACTGGAGGTTTTCTCCTGGAAGTGGTTGCTGTATTGTATTTTTGCCTCTAGGGAAATACTGGGAAGGAATTGCATAGAACATGGAGCCTACTACAGAAATGTGGAAATTAATGAATGTAGTGCAGAAAAGCCATATAGACCATTGCTGTCATAAAAAAGTAAAAGATAAAAAGACCACTGCTGATTTTCATTCCATTTGTGGTTCCTGTTAAGAAACAGAGCCTTACAGAAAAAAACTACTTCCATCGAGCCATAAGGCTGTATTTCATATTTGAATTCATCTTGTGGTCCATACAGACATCAAATCTTGAGCTTTGGTTTTCCAGTTCATATATCTGAGGAAATGCTATGTCAGGTACAATCTATCAAAGCCTCTCTTGCTCCCACACCAGCCTGGCCCACAGAACCCCCCTGGCACAGCATGCCAACGGGGACAGAAATCCCTGCCATTCACACTGGCTCATGCAGAGAGATCTTCCAGACAGGATTTTTCTGTGCTACCAGTGGAGAAGCCCAGAAAGCAGAATATGAATCTGAGAGCTGAAATCTGCCTGGAGCCCTTCCTTTTGCTCCTGGAAGGCAACAGGCTGTTGAAGTATACCACCTGCTGCTCCAGCCAGCCTCTTTCCCCTCTAGCCATCTCCTATTCACCTGCAGCAGACCCTATTCTTCTTTTGCAGCGTTAGGTGATTGTTTTGTCCTTGCTTGTGAAACCAATCTGTGCATTTTACAAAAGAAGCAGAAACTCTCTTTTTTTTTTTGCTGGGGTTTGTGGTTATTGTGGGGCAGCAAGCATGAGTGCATTTCAGGGGTGGCACCCAGTCTATATTGCGCAGAAATCAATGGTTCAAGACACAGCAGCTGAAAGCCAGCAGCAAGGCAGAGTGAAAGCAAATATTGAAGGAGGATTGGAGAATGAGAACTGAGTCCTGGCACTGGCATGGGGCACGGTGCCAGAGGCTGGGATGTGGACAGTCAGGATGCATTACTGGCAGAGCAAGCAGTGTCAGGAGATGATGGCAGAGCAGCTCTCACCCCGTGCTGCAGGTCAGAGCCTCTGCCTTTGCTGGCTGCAGCCTGTCGATTACAGCGCCACAGGATTACCCCGCCATGCCGTGGGTGAGGAGCGAAGCTTTCTGGTGATTAGTGTCTGGATAGCCACAACAGACACCTCAGCAGGCTTTGAACTCACTGTGCCCAAAATCTGCAGCTAGCAGTTTTTAGGAATAGCTCTTGTCTTTAAAAGACTGGTAGGCAGCTACTGCCTGACTGCCAGCACTGAGGAATGCAGGATTTCATTTTAAAAGTGCACAGGCAAACTGATAAGCAGTTCTCCAAAGGCCACAGGGGCTTGGGAAGGATGGAAACGCTGCCATGGGACATGAGGTTGTTCTGTAGGCAGTGTCACAAAGGGAGAACGGCTCCAAACAAAGCACAGACTCCAGGCTGAGCCTCCTGGAGAAGCCACCTGGCTTTTCTTTGCTGCCCTCCTTATGCAAGACCAGCCCGGCAACTGCAAAGCAAGAAGGGCATACACAGCCCCTAACTGGAGATGCAGGATATCTGAAACACGGAGAGGACAGTGAATTACCCATCTACCCATCCTTCTGCTCTGCACACAGGGGAGGGAAGGGAGTGGTGAAAAAAAATTCTAAAAAAGCCGAACTATTCTTTCGCACTTCCTTAGATCCAAAGGTTAAACTCCTTTTTCCAGAAGCTTGGAACCCTGCTGCCATCTGCTGGGCATTTTTAAGGAGACGGCATTGCTCAGACCCAGACGTGTGCCAGAGAGAAGCTCGGATTCTGCACGATGCTGAAGTTGAACGATCATACAAGAAAATGAAAACTCAGCACTGAGACGTGTCTGCAGTCACCTACCTCGCCCTTCTAACCCTCTTGAAAATCGACCTAACTGCTTACCATCATTATTAACTGCCAGCACTTAGGGGAAAATTAATATTTTGTAGTGGTACTGTGTATTGTATGCTTTATTCTTCCTGCTGAAACAGAGAGTTGAGGGAAGATTGATGCTTGATCTGCCACAGTTCTGCACAAACTCTAGGAGGAGGAAATGAAATAAAACAGCCATCAAAGAGAAAGTGGTGTCATTCCTGCCTGTGCTTCATTTTATGTCAATGGCAAAGTTGCAATTGAATCTTTAGAAAGGTTATTATCAGTCTCATATCTGGCTAGCAAAGCTGGCACAAAGCAGCAGTGATAAAGAACAGCAGCCTGTGAACTGAAAGCAATAACACTGGAGATAGGGTGTTTTGTTAAACCTCTGGTCCAGGGAGGTTATATATATATATATATATATATATATATATATATAAATAATGGGTTTATTTACTGAAGATATGATATTTTCAGTCACCAGTGGCAGCAGTAGACATGGTCACTCCACTGCCATGTGATCCATATCAGAAAAAAAGTTTAAAATGCCATACCCAGAGCCAGTAGCCCATCCTGGCTTTTGTTTGCTTTAATTTAGGAAAAGAATTGTTTGTTTGAGCTCCAGTTAAGGAGCACCAGCTGGGTCTGCCATAAAATATGGTTTGCAAAACAAGCCAGCCCTGATGTTTAACACCCTGACAATCTCTGATGTCTTTTATTTAAGTAATAAATTAGTGTTTAATTTTTATGGCATTACACATTACCCAGGAGAGTAATTTAGCAGGTCATTTTTAACATAGTGATAAAACTTGGAGTAATGGAATTGAAGCTGCCACTTCTGGAGGTTTGTATTGGGCAATACTACAAATTTAACTTCCCTAACATGCATTCAATTTAGATTTAATAAGAGTTATTATATCCCATGTTAATTAAAATTGGATTATTTATTGCAAACACTTACAGAGAGCTAGCTACAGAGCTGTGGCTGTACATACCAAATCCAGCCTCACAAGTGCCACAGGGTGTTTCTTCAACCCTTTGAAAAGCCAACTTTGGATTAAATTGTACCTTCCATGTCACTTTGGTCACTATAGTGGCACTTGTGCACCTTTATCACTTCCAGCGTGAAATTGTGACGGACATGGTATGGAAAGGAGAGACTTGGTGAGGATCCATTCCTGAAAACTCTGAGCAGGCTTTCAAGGCCTCACAGCCATGACACACAGCAGCAGAGTGAAGGCCTAAACTTGTCTGAAGTTCCACAAGTGTAGTGCAGATGAGCTGCTGCCCTCCTTGTCTCTCCTCTCACACCACTTTCATTTTGTTTCTGCAAGGCACAGGCAGCTCACTAGCAGCCTGCCAACAGGTAAGAACTGCTTCCCCCAGCTCAGAGGGCACATTCTTAGGGATGTGTTAGGCTCTGCTCAGCCTGGTACAGGAGTAATCTTCCTCCCAAAACCCCAGCTCTGGGACAGATCCAGAGAGTGGGCTCACACTGGCCAGACAAGCAATGTGCCTGCAGTTCTATGGACCAGGAAGATAAGGTGGCACCTCCCTAGATGTGCAGAAACCCAGCAGTGGTATAAGAAATAGCAAAAAGGCTGTAAAATAAATCAAAACAATCAGGGGAATGAATGTATAGCAGATACATTTAGCTCACTTGCTCTGTGGGTCAATGTTCCAACATTTTGTGGGATGGAGATCAGAGAAATAGGCACAGATGCAGCAGTGTGGGTAATGCAGAGAGAAGTGCTTTTATCTGAAGCTGCAGCAGAAAATTTCAGGCCTGTAACAGAAAGCACTGTGGCTAGTACAAATAACAGATAAATACCATTGCAAAGCATTGGTTTCAAACATTTTGCTATTCAGTATCTAAGTCTGACCAGTTGGAGAAATCAACAGTACCCAAAAATTGCTGGGAAGATAGAGACAGACAGCAAACATTCAGGAACCTGTTGTAGAGATGCAAGTTTCCTTCTCCTTAACCATGCAGCAATTTTCTTTTTTCTTTTCTTTTCTTTCTTCTTTTCTTATTTCTTTTCTTTTTTCTTTTCTTTTTTTAATGTAATTTTAGACCCCAAGAAAAATGGTAGTGATATTGTATCTATACTGTGTCAGCTTTTGAGGGTGGAAATTGCTATCATTGAGGCTGAAGAAAAAATATTGACCATGTCCCCCTGAGCCTCCTTTTCTCCAGGCTAAACATCCCAGCTCCTCCAGCTGTTCCTCATCAGCCTTGTGCTCCAGACCCTTCACCAGCTCCACTGCCCTTCTCTGGACACATTCCAGCCCCTCAATGTCTTTGTTGTAGTGAGGGGCCCACAACTGAACACAGGATTCAAGGTGCAGCCTCACCAGTGATAAGTACAGGAGTGTGATCACCTTCTTAGTCCTTCTGGTCACATTATTTCTGATACAAACACTCTTTCTGATAAGAATTTCTATCAAAATGCTGTTGTCACATTCCCTGGGATGTCCCTGCTGAGGGAACTGATGTAATGGTAGATGAACACACAAGAGATGGAGTTACTGCATGATGAAGTGATGAAGAAGCTTGGACAAGAGCAAGATTCATAATGAGATAGACTTTGGAACAAAAATGGAAGAAACAAGTAACAAGACTAAGTGCGCCATCATTTTTTGTTTTAGAGCTAGTCTTGTTGATGTGAATTATTCTCCTTACAAAAGCTAAGGTTTTCTGCCTGGATTTTTGTTCAGCCCATTATTTTTATTGCTCTGGGTTAATTGTTCCTGGGCTTTTCTCTTTTTCTGTCCCTCTCCTTGATATCTGACATGTCCTGTTTGAGGCTCAAATGGGTAATGGTCTTTAGAGAAGGCACCATTTTCTCATCCTCATCCTTTTTTCAGAAGGCACAACCTATCAAAATACTGACACTTTTGATTAGTAGTGTTTACCTTCAGACAGGCCTATGTTTATGTCCATGAGGAACTAAGGCCACACTCCTTCTGTCCATTAAGGAAAAATTCAGTATTTGGAGTGGGCACCTCTCTGACAAGCATTCTAACATCCCAAAAGTATTAGACAGGCAAGAACTTTTCCTTTTTGCCTTTTTATTTCTGCTTTTCCTTTTTGGAAGGGCTGATAACAGCATTCAGTTATGAGGCTTCCTGGCAGCAAGCCCAGCACAACTGCTTGAAGTCTGGATCCTTTCTGCACAGAAACCTGTGATTAAGTCACCTTCAAACAGAACATCAGATCATGTCAATATCTTAAATTTTCTATACTTGGTTATTACCCTCCCTGAGTATATATGACTTGTCATGTCTCCTTTTCAGTCATTTTGATTTGTGTTTTCCTCAGGACTGAAACTCATGGGAACAGGAGAAAAGGTTTAATCTTTTACTTTGAGAGGGTGGTCTGCCAAAGCTTTTCAGTAGAAATTCTCAGTTTTCTGTAAGGTATACAGAAAACTGGGCATTAGGTTTACATCCAGGAAGAAAAGTCATGGTTGCCATGTTGTTTTTAAGCTTAAGAAGAAAATCTGTACAGAGCTTTAAAAAGTTTTGTGTGTGTGCAGGTTTTTCCCCCAGACTTTTAATTCAAAACATCTTTCTCTTCAATTGTCATAATATCAGACAAAATTTCTTATAATATTAAGTTGGATAAGCTTAAGAGATTTTAGAGCAGTAGCATATTCGAGTTGTAGAAAGACTAAAAGCTATTAAGGTGAATGTATAATTTCCTGATTTGCATCTATAATTAGTAGCAGAATATACCCTATCCATTTTTAAAAGTAATCTTTATGCTATGAAATACTGGTTCCTCTCAGTACAGAAGGAATCCATCTTCCCTTAAAAGTAAAATCTGGCACACAGTCCTCCTATTATTCTGAATTTTTGAAAAGCATTCTATTTAAGTGATGCCACAGGAGTAAATGAGTTGGATTACCAAACTGCAGTAGTCTGCAAATAAGTAATCATCTGATTAAAGTTTTTTTTCATTCTTTCTCAAACCAAAATATATAGATCTGTGGATGAGGCTGGGGGTGGGAAGAGGGGCAAGGGGGTGAAGACACAAAAACTTCCCGATATTCATTTTCAAATCTAAAAAAGTGGTAACAGAAGAGGGAAAATGCTAAGCTAGAAGCTTATGAAGATGAAGACTAGATTTTTTTATTACCTTATTGCTTTGCCAGAGGAAAAAAGCCCAAATTACTTCACAAATAATCGTCTTTTATCTAGATTTACCCTTTGACTTAGGGGTTGTTTGCTCTTTCAGTTATTCAAAGAAAGAATAGAACAGAACAGAAACTTAGTTATTTGCTAACCTGTAGCTTTTCATTCCCTGAAGGGAGAGGCTGCTAATACTATTTGCAGAGTCAATGAAATGGTAAATAGTGCTGAACCTGGTTATGATACTTCTAAGTTCTTCTATCCTCTGATGGGACAAGCATTATCAACTGCCTTTGAAACTGAAAAACTTGCCTTGGCATCATGGTGCCCCCCAAAGGAAATAGTGCAGATATGTGCTTGCAAAATAAGACTTATTTTTCTCAGTAAAAGCATAACCAGTACTATCATAAATGTAAGCTGAGGAAATTGCATACTTACTCATCAGATGGAGAAAAAACTCCCCAGAAAAACCCAACCAACTAAAAAAAAATAAAAATAAAAGTAAACACATCCAGCACAGAGAAAAACACAAAAATACCTTGAACAAATACAGGAAAAAACAGACAACAGAAAAAACCTGACAGGCTGGGTTTAATCTGCATAATAAGCTTTCAATCCCTGCTATTTGTGTACCTTTTGCAATAAATGTTTATGGACAGGATTGTCCTCATGCTATTCATATGAAGACGACATTTTTTTCCTTCATATGAGCATTTGAGCCTTTCACTTAGCCACAACCGTTTTTTTTTTAGAAAAGCCAATCAGCCCTTTTCTGAAGCAGGACCTGTTGCTCCCTCTCTGCAGAATTCATACATTTTTAGATGCAGCTGAAGTAATCCACTTTGCTGCCACCCTATTCCCCAGCCCTCATTGCCTCAGTGCTCACAGCATCTGGCTGACTGTGCTCAGCACATGGGAGAGAAAGAACATTTTGCAGGTTCAACTGTTCTTCTAGAAACTCAGTAATGAAATCAGAAATGACAAGGTAAGCTCAGCAGTGACCAGGCTCTGAGATGATTTTTTGCTAACCTTTTGCTGGCTTTCATTCAAATCCCCAGAAAAAAAAACAAATTTGAATCTTTCATTAATTAGTACTCTTTTTATTCTTGCTGGTTTTCTTCTTTGGAGTGTTTTTGGGGGGAGGGATTGAGAAGGAAGGAGTGAGGAAGAGGGGATGTGGGGGGGAGAATGTTTTTTTCTGTGTGGTACTCCATTATTTGTCTGTGCTGTCACTGAAAAAATATGAGGAAGTTTCTAGAGAAAAACTAAAAGCCTGGATTGCTGACAAATACTGACGTGCATATATAATAATATGTACATAAGCTGTTCACTTGCAATGAGACAACAAAATAAACACAGGTGCCAGTTTTGCCTTCATTGCAAAAACACAGTTTCATTTGGTTCTTCCTCATCAAATTTTCTGGTTTAACCTGTATTTATTTGTACCTCAAGCTCCCATAGAATACTAAACAAATGTCTATAAACATAGGACAACAGCAGACCAGATTAAGTAGCCACAAATCAGAGCTAGTGATGATTGAAGCCAAGTGCTCTGTCCAATGTGTTCTTAAGCAAACGTTGCAAGATGGCTGAGAGGGTGGCCCACCGTCACCATGCAGAGAGTTGATATCACAAAGATTCACTGTCAGGAGCCTAGTTTACCAGCTGTTCTGTCTGTTAGGGATGACGACACAGGGAACATGCAATGCTGGTTACAGGCTGCCTATTTATAGCCTGAAAAGGAAGGACTAAATCAAATTTCCGTTATAGTGGCTTACATGCAGGCCGAATCCAAGCTAGAGCAGCCCAACTTAGAGGGTCAAGCTGCAGTTAGGGAATTAGTACAGGCATATTTTAAGTTTGCAGGGCACAGTGCAGCTCTGTCTACATGAAGGAACTCCAGGCAAGCCCATACAGTAAATGAGAAGAACACGGAGCAATGCCTGTCTTAGTGCCGGCTGTGGGAAGATTGTGCAGGCCAGCTTCCGCCCTCCACCCCAGTCCTGCAGAGGTGTCTGAGCTTCAGTGACCTGGGTATACCTGAACATCTCAAGTGCTTCCATCTCCAGGGTTAGCTCTGGTTTTGTTCCAAGGCATTTCTTGACTCATGTCAATATTTCCTTAGACAAAAGCTACATTTATTTTTTGTCCTTGGGAGAATTTCCTCCAACAGAGATTGTCATGCAGTAGCAAATTCCTGTGAAATTAGGTGGTTTCCCTAAAACAAATCCCAATTCATATCAGTTTCTGTGCAGGAATACTTTTCTCCCAAGACTGCCTTTTAAATGTATATTTGACATCTCAGTTGATCAATACAAGTATATTTTGGTCCATTTGTGCCCTTCCTCTCCATTTAAGATCTAGATTGCTGTGCACAAATACTCTCTTTTCCTGATGAAGGAAACTGTAAAGTCGAGTGTCAGAGTACAGCTCTTCCCTCTTTCAGAAGAAGAAAGTCTTTGTAGATCAAAGTGAAGTAACCTCTGGTGTCAGCAGCCCAAACCCATCACAGCTTGTGAGTAGTTTCTTATTTAGACCAAATACAGAGCATAGCTTGATTCTTTAGTTTAGCCTCCACTCTTTCCCAACACCAAATGCCTGATCTTGTAGCTGTGATGGTAAGCATGACTGTAATGCTCCCTTTCAAAAAGTTTAGATCTGCCATGTCTGATATTTATTTAGTTTTCTTATAAAAGGGTTGCTAAGGAGTCTTCGTCTTTGGGCTGCATGTCTAAGCAAAGCAAAGTCTGAGTAAAAATCACCAGTATTCATTAACAATCCTTATTACATTCATTTATATTTATATTGGGAAAAAATGTCATAATAAGTAATGTGCCATGACGGGTATCTTGGTCATTGTGAGATAATTACAGTCATGCAAGGTTACAAAACACTGTGCAGAAATATTTGCTTTTAAACAAATAGTAAAATCTTTGTCATCTTTGCTTTTTAAGTGTTGCTAGATCTAATATTTATGCATGTATATATTTTTATCCATAAATAATGTTGCCACATTGTGTTCTCCAATTTCAAGATATTTTGACATTCATTTAATGACTTCATCCAACACCAATGCATTTGGATAATGTGGAAAGTAAGAAGCAAATTTGTGGAAAATTATTGTTGACTCTTGTATCACAGGACTGTCTTCAAATTCCAGCTAAGTTTTGTACTCTTCTTCAAGTAGAGAAGCTGCCTCTTGCAGCCCAAAATTGTAACCACAATTAGCTGCAAATGTTGACAGTCCTACAAAATCAAGATTCAAAAACATTTTATAAAGGAGAAAAGAGAAATGGTATTTTCTTCACCTCAGAGATCTTGGACTCTGGAGGCATAAGCCATAAACAACTTGGCCAGGGTCATGTATGCTAAGAATGTCAGAGCCAAGAAATTGAATTTAGAATGACTAAATTATGGCACAATGCCTTTACCCCAAGTCACCTTTCATTTCAGATAAAAATCTTCACTGCAAGGGGTTCCTTTTGTGCTCTGAAAGTCTAGTTTTAGATGTTCGCGGTTTTCCCACTCAGGGCCGCGCTTTGTAAAATGTCTAAAGGCAGTTTTTATCTGCAATCTTCTGTTGTTATAAGCCAGCTGAAACACTCTTTACAAGTCCAAATTTCTAGATGACTGTTTAGTAGAGAGACATTTGGGATGGGAAAGACTAAAAAAGGCAGGAAGGCAGGCAGGCAAGCAAGCAAGAAAGAAAAATAAAAAGAAAGAACAAAGTTTGGTTCTTTATGAGACATCTTTTTCATACCCTTTTTTCTTTCATTGCATAGTCTTTTAACTGAGATGGAAAAGATTTGGGAAGTAAACACTGAGTAAATATTCTCAGATTTGTGTAAATTGAGTGTAATGCCATGAACAGTAGAGCTCAGTCTAAGTGATTTGGAAGAGGTCAGAATCACATCTCCTGTAGATGCACAGTTAAGTTTTGTTTCCACAAACCATTTCACCTCCAAAATACTAATTTCATTTCAATTTTTTATTGATTTTTCTTGTCATTTTTATGCAAGCCAGAAACATTGTTCATACTTTCACAAAATAGTTGAGGTTGGAAGGAGTTCTGTGGGGAAGTTAAACCTTTAGCATGGGTTATTTGTGATAGATTTTTTAATTTTTAATTTTTTATGGTAAAGCTGTTATTTTTAATTGGATGTAAAATGTATAAGTCTTTGTTACATATCTGTAAACTCTGATTGGTTTAAAAGTTGTTAAATTCATATAAAGGCATTATAACATATATATGCATTTAAGATTCTTGGTCTCAGGGCTGTTACCACTAAGCTGCAACAGGAGTTCAACAGAAGATCTCTCTCCATATGAAAACTTATTAGTCTAAAATATTTTCATTAGTGTTCTGGTTTAGATTTGCTATTACATTACATATATTTGCTTGCATCACCTGTGTGGAATTTGAAGTGTAAGTAGACAATGCCTGTTAGAAGAGGGAGAGCTGCAGTTCCTACAGTAAATTTACCTTTCCACAGGGAGCCCACCTTTGTCCATATAAGTGTGCTCTCTGATAGCAATATTACAAGTGTCACTAATGGCAATGTTAAGACTAAGAAACTTTTATTTTTTAATTTAAATTTTGTAGGCGTTCTTCGTGTTCTTGGGTTTAGAATACTGCTGACATAGCCAGATCACAGGAAGATATTTGGACATAGTGATAGTCTTAATGAGTTCTTTTAAAGATAAGGAACAGGCAGGGAATGGAATAAATGCTCAAATGCAGTCATGTGAAAAGTTTCTCCGCCATAGATGATGTAGAAATGAACTGTAAAATTACTTTGCAAAGACATTTTTTTCAAAGACAGAAGGGGGAAGCTCTGTATCAACATAGGCATATCATGCAGCATTTCCAGGGCCACAGCACAGAGTAGAGCAGATGTTCCAGCCAAGGCACCAGTGTCTAGGGTGGAATGGCGCCATAACATGCAGTCCATTGGTTCTTCCCAGTTCCTAGAGTAATGTGGGACTGGGAGGCCATGGAGGTGTTAAGCTCTCAGCTATTTGAATTCAGAACACAAAGTCCATCTCCATAATTCAAATTCTTTGCACATGCTTGTATAAATAGCTACGCTCCATAAAATCTACATGCAAAAAAATATGGAAAGTTGAACTTGGAAAAATGTTACAGTGATATGAACTAGAGTGGCAGCATAAGAATTAAGGTAGTTTTACTCAACTGTAGGTTTAATGTGTATCTGAACTACTTATTAATAACTGGGAACTGGGACATGAACAAAGGAGTCATTAAAAGTATATTTCTACAAATAAGCAGTAGAACAGGATGACTGCACTAATGCACCTGCTGAATTAAATGATTACTTCAAGCAAATTATTTTAGCTCTAAGTTTCATCAGGTTAGAGGACTACAAATCACCAAAGGACCTAGTCATAACTTGTGACTTAAATATTCTCAGCTTTAGTTCAGAAGTCTCTGAAATCCATCGAGTAACAGAAGATCAAGCAAAATAATTTGATGATCTCTGTCAATAACAATGGAATCAATGGCATGAAGAATAGTTAATGTATTACATCAAGAATAAATTGCATCTTACTTTTTAATTCTGGAAAACATTTTCCAATGTGAAAGTGCAGCTGGTCTACAAGAAAAAATTACATGAGCAAAGAGCCAGGACACTGAGTCCAGATCCATAGCCAAACAGGCGGTTTTAAAGCCACAAGTAGGGAAAAAATGTCACTCTAAGCAGAGAAAATGAGAAAATATAGAGGAGAAGAACTGTATGAAGATTACCCAGCACATTCTTCTTTTAAAATATCATGGCAGAAAGAGTAAATGGGAATGGCAGAAGAAATGGATATTGGATCATGTCATTCACATGGTGTTGGCCAATGCAATGGCTCTGACAGCTAGAGCTGCATCTCATTGTTCACACACCTTGCCAAGGATCTGGAGAGCAGAGAGCTACCATTTCCTGCAGTTCACCTCTGCAGCACTGGGAACTGATTTAGTACCACAGGGGAACTGAATTCTTAAGAAAATTCTTTTTTTTTACATTATTGTCTTTGTGCCTTTGCCTTCCATCCTGCACAGATATGTGCTGAGCATATGGTGATTAGGCAGCATTACCAAGTGGGGATGGAAAGCTTCACAATTGTTTTGCACAGCTAAACACCCACCAATATCTAGGGCACAACAGAGAATCAGATTCTCACACTAACAAGGTTTGTGGACAGCAGCAGTCTCCTGTATTTAATGTTTACCATTCTGGCACCATGGCAGGGTTCCTACACACTGCCTTGACTGTGGCACAGTGGTGATCAAGCTCGTGTTTACAGGTCAGTTATTGTTAAAAAAAAATTCCCCTGAAAGGACACCAGTTTACATGCATCATTAAAGCTCTATCAGCACATTACAGAGCTCCAGGTTGTAAACCAGGCCAGATCAAGACCTTTCATTCTTTAGATGGATGAAAGTAATGATGCCAGCAGTGACAGGGTATGTATCGTGATTAGGATTTGTGACCAGGAGGCAAGAGTTTTGAAAAATGATCTTCGAAAGATGATTGCAGGAAACACAGCAGGTGCTGGAAACATTTCTGCATCACTGAATCTGTTTTATTGACTCCAACATTTCACTGATAAATGTGATTGCGTTTTTCCCTCACTCAGCAAATATAGTGACTGGCAGAGTAAAGCAAACTTTATCATCTGTGTTTATACCCATTGATCAGTGTCTTGTAACTATTATGTCACTTGAGAATCTTTATGAAAACAGATAATTTATAATGACAGCTGATAAACTGCTATCCATCTTACTACAATGTTAATATAAGTTATGTCCTTCGTTGCTGACCAGAGAACTCAACTTGATCTCAAATAGGGAAGGAACCCTTTAATTTCTAAAGAACTAATATATACACTTTCTCCTCAGTATCTTGTTATGCATAAGGGAGTTTGGGGCTTTAGACCTTGGGCCCACGTGAAAAGATGATAAGTTCTGTAATGAGGTCAACAATTGTCCCAGCAGTGGCAGACATGCAGAAGGAGAGGTGGCAAAGGTCTGTAAGTGAAGACCAAACAACAACTGGAGGAGGCAAGGGCATCAGTGGAAGGTCACCACCCAAATGAGTAGACAGTTAACCTTTTCAGGATCTCACTTTCAGAGAAGGTGCATGCAATGAACTTCCAGAAGAGAAGCCTGGGGGAATTACTCTGAGTTTCAGGTGTAGTATAGAAATTGAAGGGGTTATGTATTTATTAACAATCTGGATGCAGTAGTTGAATGCACCATCAGCAAGTTTGCTGATTAAACCAAACTGGGAGGTGCTGTTAACTCTCTTGAGGGACAAGAACCCTTGCAGAGGAATCTGAGAGAATGGATCATTAGGCTTTGATTAATGGGATGAGATTTAATAAGTCTAAATGCCAGATTCTGCCCTATGGAGCTATGTCAGGCACAAACCTGGGAGAGAAGTGTCTGGAGAGCAGCCCTGCAGAGTGGGTTTTGGGAATGCTGGCTCACAGAAGACTAAACAGGAGTCAGAAGAAGGAGGTGCTGAGCTGTTCTCCCTGGTACCCTGTGCCAGGACACATGGGAATGGCTAAAAGCTGCACCCATCAGGAAAGGTTCATGCTTGATATGGGGACATTTTTTTACTGGGAAGGTGACCAAGCCCTGGAACTGGCTTTCTGGAGAGGTGGTTGATGCCCTGTGCCTGTCAGTGTTTAAGAGAGTGTTTAAGGACAACATTCTAAAGCCATAATTTAACTTTTGGTGAGCGCTAAAATAGTCAGGCATTTGGACTAGATGGTCAATGCAAAAAAATGTGAAGGTATAAAAAGGTCTATGTAAAAAAAAAAAATTCTTCAACCTATAACTTATCTTTTAAAATCTGAACTGTATTCAACATGACAGTAACCACTGTAGTGCTAAGTTTTCTGTTTTGTTAACTCTGAACTCATCTCTATATGTATTGATATTCTCAGCAGGTTTTGTTCTGGACTTCCAGCCATTTGTTACTTTGTTGAAAGATACACAGCTAGTTTTAGCTTGGAAATTGAAATCTAACCTATATTTTTATTTAGCCTGAAAGGGGGTAAGCCAGTTTCCTGTTATACAGTGCTAATACACTCTCCATCTGTTGGCTTGGGGATTATTTTTCCTGTGTGTTGTCAAAAGACTTTTCTGCTATTAAGGCAACATCATGTGTAGCAGCTCCTTCTGGTTTATTTTTCTTGATTCAGGTTTGGATTGAGTAAATCAGGACACTACCATCTTAATTTTAAATTAAGTAGCAATTTACATGCTTCTTTTCAAGCAAAATTCTGCTGTGATGTTGATAAAGTGTTAACCCACAGCCCAAGAAATACATTATTGCTATCTCTAGTTCGACTTTGGGTATGGTAGGAAGAATTCAAAGCCACAGACTTGCCGGGCTTGGACTATTTTGAGCACTGCCTCAAACTTTGTTTAGATGAAACAACTTTTCTTTTTTTTTTTCCCTTAATGGCAGGAGTATTATACCTAGTTTGTATTACCTTTGTTTATCTTCTTATGGTACCCCATTTTATATAGATAATAGTAAAAAACTAGTTATTTTTGCAGAATGAGATATTGATGACTAACATAACCACAGAATCATCAAGGTTGGAAGAGGTCTTCAAGACCATCTAGTCCAGCTGTCAGCCCAGCACCACCATCATTGCTTAAATCACCTAAATCATATCCCCAAGTGCCTCATGCAGACACCTTTTTTAAGAGCCGATCTTAATCTCCCCTGGCAAAACTTAGTGCCATTTCCTCTCACTCTTTTACCTAAAATGTGCCAGAAGACACTGACCCCTACTCCACTACAGCTCCCCTCAGGCAGTCCGTCCTGAGCCTCCTTTTCTCCAGGCTAAACAACCCCACTTCCTGCAGCTGCTCTAAATAAGACATGTTTCCTAGATCCTTTCCCACCTTCATGGCCCTCTTTGGACACACTCCAGCACCTCAATGTCCTTTTTGAAGCGAGTGACACAGAGCTGGACACAGTGCTCGAGGTGCAACCTCACCAGTGATGAGCAAAACAATCTCTTTCCCACACCTACTGGCCACACTACTCTTGATACAAGCCAAGATGCCCTTGGTCACCTAGGCACACTGCTGGCTCGTGCATCCATCTGGCTGTCAGCCCCCCATCCCTTCCCAGCTGCACTCCCCCAGCCTTCAGCCCTGCGCGGGGTTGTTGTGGCCCAGGTGCAGGACCAATAAGGATAATGGCAGTGGGCAGAGAAATGCACGACTGAAATATATTGAGCAGTCCTGAAAACTGGGAATGTGGGATTCTGGGCAGAGGGATACAGGCACAGGGCACTGACTGATACAGGGGACCCCAAGGCTCTAAACAACTCACCAACAAGCAAATAAATTCAGGACTGGAGCTGGTCAAAACTGATTCTAGGGATACCAAAGAAATCAAAGAAATGCAAAACTTACCATATGTAGTAAATTATATGTGCATTAAATATAGTAAATGTAGTAGAGTGAAATGTAGTAGATGTGGCATGGAGTTGCAGACCAGAGAAAAACAAAGGTTTAAAAGCATGTTGGCACAATGAAAAATGACACCAAGCAGATATTTCAGTCAGGAAGAAGCCACTGGCATTGTAGTCCTCCCAGCAAAGGAGAGAATGCCAACAACTTGCCATCCTTGCTCTCCTCTCCCCCAGCACCCCCTGACTCCAGCTCAGACCGAAGCTGTGATCTCAGCTCGATCCCTAAGATTAGCACTGATGACAGAAAAGTACCTGAGGTCATGGTTACATCTTTCACAATAAAGTAGAACTCAGTGCAAGAAACACTGCCAATTTTCTTTGACTTTTCAAATAGAAAGTCCAACAGCAAATTTGGTTTTCATTACAGCCAGTTCCACTCTGAAATGGATCTGAAGACTTGAGTCTAAGGTGTGATTGTTGCTGTACTGATACCCAAACTGCTCTGTGTGCATGCATAAATTCCTATCTCAGAATGGAAAAAGAAGAAAGGAAAAAAACCCCACCAACTTGATTTGTTGAGCATAATTGTATGGATAATCTCAATCCATTACTTTGTGCCACAGAACAGTTTTCCATTCACACATCCATCTCCTCTGAAATAGAAGACTATTCTTACATTTTATTCACATAATGGTTTTGATAGAAAATCTGTTTTGCTGCAGATGAGGGCCCTGGAGGTTTTTGGTCTATTGTAATACATAAGAGCTGCCTGACACTGCAGCATTCGTTCTCTAGTGCGATTGCCTGGCAGGGCTAAAAGCACTGATGTCTTTTACAGTTCTGGTATTGCCATTATCCACTTCAATGGGGTTTAAATGTAAAAGTGAAATTGATGGTGTTAAAGCATGAATTTCAATCATGCTAAGAAAGAAGATATCGATGGGAGGCAGCAAGGGAGCTCTGAACAAAAATATTGCAAGGAAGAAGCTGAAAGGCTGATTACTATAAGGCCAGTGACTCTATGTTTTCAAGTTACAGAGCTGCCACACATTTAAAGATGCCTGTTCATGTTGCATAACTCAGGACAAAGTGTGTTTGCCCCTGTCAGTTTTATGGGTCTCCTTCCTTCTCACTGAGGCGGGACTTCATGGGAAAAATCTTCAAGTCTTAGTTCAGCTTTTTATCTGAGATTTAAGATGTCCCTTCTCATTAACTTTTGTAGTAGGGCTGGTTTCTTGTGGCTACAGACTATCACCGTTCTTGTAAAAATTATACCTTTGCAATTATAGCACAGCCACCTGTCCGAGACTGAGTCTGTTTGGAGCAGTGGAAGTGACACTTTTGTATCATACAAATTACAAAGAACACCATAACTCAGGGTTAGGAAAACTAATGAGAAAGCAGTAAGAGTGTTTTTCAGGAGCTTAACGAGTTGGGTTTTAATTTTCACTGCAGAGGCAGAGCTGTGAGCAACCTTGGCACAAATTGAAACAGAATCAAATAGAGTTACTTGGTGCATTGAAGCACCTCTGTCTCAACTATGACTCTGATTCCTGCCTGGATCCAGGCAAACATCCATGGCACTCTGGTCAGCAATTCCCTTTCCTGCCTCTGCGTGTCCTGTGTCCCAAGGCTTGCTGCCATCACCAGGAAACGTGCAATTTTATGAAAAACACAGCCATGCCTTCGGGATCTCCACATTTATCTTGAGTTGCAAACAACTGAAAAGGCTTGTCTGGTGTCTTGATTGATTTGCATTTCTGTTGCCATGACAGCAGCATCCTCTGTACCTGTTTAATTGGTTTAAATCAAATTTAAACACCAAGTGAGTTTAAACCAACAGAACTTCCCAACAGAGCTGTGATCTTCATTACAAAATTATAGTTGAGGTTTCAAAGAATAAAGTAGAATTATAATCTCATATTTCAGATAATGCAATAAAAATCATCTTTAGACTGTGGTGTTTTTATAAATTAAAAACTTATAATTTATAGTTTTCGTTCTAAATAAACTCCCTTTCCCACATTCTGTCTGATATTCCTGCTGCCATACCTCTACTCTGGTTTAAGTTCCAGTCCCAGTTTTCTCCATCTACAGCTCGTCAGCCTAAAGTGGGAGAAAAATGTCTGTAGGATCAATATGTTCAAATCACTTGAGGAAAGAATTGTGACAATGTACCAAAGAAATTTTGAGGCATAGTGACTGATAAAAGTTCCTAGCAAAAAACTGTAATAAATGTGTGTAAAGTGGATTTTTATACAGTATTTCCTTAGGGAGCCCATTTCTTATCAAAAGATATCATTTTATGATAAAAATCATTATTTACATTTGGCAAAATATTTATATTGTACTCTTAATAAAAAGACTTTTTCCCCTTCAACTGATTTAAAATGAATGTATACTAGAGTGCAAAAATATTATTTTCTCTTCATAGGAATTTGTCATGAATAGTCTTTGAAGATATCTCTCTCAAGGTGCAGATTCTCCAATTCTGTCTGCATTGTTTGTACTTATCCTCTCACCAATAACATCTGCAGACAAGGTTTTCTGCAAAGTCAAATCGCAGCATTTTGAATTAAATGTAAAATCCTTAGCGATGGAGCTCTTCAGCAGGCTGAATGTAACTCTAAATAAGAATTGACTCCTTTTGTTTCAATAAGAGGGTGATGAAGGCTCCATCCAAACCCACCTGCCTCTCTGGCCCTGCAGTGGCACTCAGAAGCAGCAGTCCTCTTGCAAGTGTGCTGTGGTAAAGGTGTGAAGTCTTTGCCATAGGGCTGGACCCTGCTGGATAAATCCACAAACAATACCAATCCTAAAAATTCTGAAATGTCCAACTGGTCACATACAACTGAAAAGTACTGCCCTGTAAAGGCAAACCAGCACCTGGGTTATGCACTCTCATAGATAAGGATTTAACCCTCAGTGTCCCAGCATTGCAGACTAATCTATGTCAAATTGCATTTAATAGTTTCAAGTTTGCAAGATAATTAGAAATCTGTAAATACAATACTGCAAAATATATAGCTGTTTCATATCAGCTATAAGAGTAGCTGGTCCTACTCTTATTTACTTTACTGAAATATTTATTATAATAATACACTGTATTGGTCTCTTTTGGTGAAGTGAGGTGGCTGGGACACCTTTCTCACTGAAGAGAGATTTATCTCCAGTAGTACTTGAATTTTATAGCTCTCACATTCACAGCAATTTTACTTGTCGTGTGTTCTTCATATTTTAGGCTAAGAAGTTTGGTAATATTCAAGGAATGTAAAACTAGGGAATCTAAAATACTTATTTAAGTTACAAAGACATTCAAGCATTTCTACAAGGTTATTCAGGGCAGCTAAATTAGCTCCTGAACAGAGATTGTATTAATATATTCCTGGCTTTTTGTCTGAGTCCCACTTATTTCATGTGAGTTTATTCAGTAAAGTAAAATCTCTTTTGAGGGTCTGCCAGCAGCTAGCATATCTGTAGGTCCCAGGAAAATAAAATAGAGATGTCCAGGTACATCTGCAAATGGAAGAGCATATACAAACTCCATCTGGACCCTGTATTCACAGATTATTGACAAAGCACTCACGCATCTAGACCATAAGCAACCCTAATATTGAGAGAGCACTTTGAAAAGTGAGAGAGAAAGAGACCTGAGACCACGAATGAAAATAAAATACAAGACCTTTTTTATCTGTGCTGCTTTGGCACTAGGCATGCTTTCAGAGAGCAACCTTGCAAATTATGAGCAGATATTTCTTGCCCATGCAGGTTTATGATATGAAGATTATTGACATTTCTATAGAAATCATTATCAGCATTCAATCTGGAAATTACTCATTTGTATAAGGAGGGTAAATAGTAATACATGTTGAAAACTAGCTGATCTAGCCTAACTGGTTAATTCACAAACCCACACCTCTTTCATGAATGCCTATTTCTTCCCATTTTCACTGCTCAAATGTGTGTTTACACATATACACATACAAAATCTCAATTGCAACTTTCCTCCTGGGATGCATTGAACTAAATGGAAAATGGCTTTTTTTCCAAATACCCTAAATCCTTGAGAGAGGCAGAATTATAATGGAGGGTATGGAATAGTACTATGGAAAGCAATAGTATGCTTTTATTTATCTGAAAACATCTGCTAATTCAGCTGTTCAATTTAAAATTGAATAGAGACTAATAATTACTCAAATAATAAAACTTCTGAAATGAATGTGGGTCAGTAGAACAATATATCATCACAGCTGATCTTCTGAAGCTTCAACCACCCTCATTCATAGTCATCCAGTGCTAACCAGACAAATAACAGCATTATCACCTACTTCAGTAATCAAACAATGGAAAACCAATATCTGGGACTTTGGACTGGAATGGAAAGTAGCAGTATTGTGTTTATTGGCTGGAATACTAAGGATTCAGCTATGATGAGATCATGATTTATATTCTAATACATTTCTGAAGCTGGATACATAAGCATTCTGATGGAACTAGAATGAGTTGTTTCAGTCTCTCATTGGCTAACTCTATCACCTATATCATCATCATAGAATCATTATAACATGGCCAGGGTTGGAAGAGGCCTTAAAGATTGTCTAGTTCCAACATCCCTGCAGTGGACAGGGATACCTTCCACTAGACCAGTTGCTCAGAATCCTGTTTAACACTTCCAGGGATGGGGCACCCGCAGCTTCACCGGATAACCTGTTCCAGTGCCTCACCACCATTTCTTTCTAATATCTAATCTAAGCCTACTGGCTATCAGTTTGAAGCCATTCCCTCTTGCCCTGTTACTGCATGCCCTTGTAATAAGTCCCTCTCCATCTTTCTTTTGCCTCCCTTCAGGTATTGAAGGGCAGCAATTAGGTCACCCCAAAGCCTTCTCTTACGAATCTTATGATCTTCTGATTAAGAGAATCTTACCTGCTCTTATATCTTATGACTTGTTTTTTGCACTGTAATGCTACCTTGCACTGAATTTGACTGTCCTTCTAGCTAAAGTACAGTAATAGTTCTTGGATGTCATTAATTATTGTATTTCTCCAGTGGGAATGCACTAGGGGACTATTAGGTGCATATGTTAATTGTGTCTGTATTGATTAGCTTCATTTACTGGATTTTTCCTGTGATTTAAATTAATTGATTTCTGATAGACATGGCTACACTTTCAGGAGGGGGTGTAGGTGTGTAGGTGAGGCAGACACCAAATTAGTGTTTTGCCCCTCTGTCTGATCTCCCGTGATAGTCTTACTATAATAAATACAAAATAACGTTTGAGTATGAGTAGATATGATAAATTAAGAGCTTGAAAATAAATTTACCGTTAACATGCTCTGTCTTCTGAAACCTGACACACCATGCTCAGAAAAACAAAACAGAGGGAGCAAGAATCAAGGTGCTTGGGGTTCTTTCTTCAGCACAAACAGTACTGTAGCATAGATGAACCTTAAAATCTCCAACTTTTCCAACAGCTTCAAGGGAGCACTGAAACATGTCTTTCCTGTCTGTCCTCTGCAGGGAATTATTGGAACGCAGCTTCTTTCGTTACTTCATCATCTTACCTCCACTTCTCCACCTTCCAAGGGGAAACCAGTGCAGACATCTCTTTCTACTTCAAAACATCAGCCTCAGATGGGGTGTTTCTTGAGAATCTGGGGAACACTGACTTCATCAAACTGGAGCTGAAATGTAAGTATGGGCTTCCTATTACTACTCTTGGCAGTTGAAGTATTACGTTGAATAGTAGCTTTTTTAAAATGTGCACCATTTAGTAAAATGTGCAAGCTGTCTAAATCCTGGAAAAGCTTCCAAATCAAGCTGCTTGACATGTTTTCAAGTTGCCTTTTGTGAAAGGAGTGTTTGAAGTATATTTGAATTGTTTATTGAGGGGAAAATACGAAGACAAATAAAACTGGTAACATCAATTACAAAAATGACACTGACCTGAAAAGGGCTTTCAAAATTGCATGTCAGAATTATTTCTTCAAAATTTATGTCTCCGTCTCTGTGTGCTTTTCTATTTTATTTCATGGTTGCTTTGGAAACCGGGGAAAGAAGGAAAAAAGAGGCACCATCCTAATCAACATTGCAAGGAGCCAAAGAGCTGAAAACTTGCATATGATATTTAAAAGCCATAAAATATCTCATAAAATAAATCTCTGTCAGCATTATCTGTTAATAAAATCACTGATCTGAAAAAGAGGGTATAATGACACCAAGAGGCAAGTCAATTTTATTATTCAAACCATTTTTAATAGCCCAGGGGCAAACTTTCCAAGGCAGGTGCTGAAATCCTCAGCCGTGCCTGAATTCTCCTTAGCGGAGTTGAAGCAGTTGAATTAGGGGGAAACATGTTTTATGTCTCCTTTGTTCTCCCCTGACCCTGCCATAAACAGGAGCAGGGAGAGGCCCTCTGTGCTGTGTGTGGTTGTTATTGCAGCCTCTAGCAGCACATCACAGCCTCCCTGCACTCCAGCACTGGGGCACTGGGAAAAGCATGTGTGCTTCCTTTCACTGCCCATGGATGCCAAGGACCCCGATCTAGATGTTGATGCACAAAAGTCAGTGCGTCATTAATGCTGAAAGAGAAGCAGTTGGCTTGTGGACCCTAAATAATCTGTATTTTATGCAGATTCAATGTGATTTACACATACAATTTGAAAGCAAAGAGCCATTTTCAATGCTTTACAAAGTTTAAACGCACAAATAAGAATGTAGGAATTTAGAAACCACTAAGAGGCTCCTTTAAAATGCATCTAAATTTTTCCCTGCAGGTAAGAATAAAATGCCAAGTTCCATTTGGGTGGCTTTTTTCTCTTTCATTCTACAACTAAATTTCTACAAATTTAGTTCACATTGCTTAATCCAATTTCTCTAATCTGCAGCTTCAGTGAATCAAAATTGCTCCTATTGAGTCACAGGGAATAGTCTTATTTGCTTTACCAAGGGGCAAAGCCTTTTAATAATAAAGTGGCAGCTATTTTTAATTTCCCTTTGAATCTAAGTAGTACTTACAGTCAGCTGAGGTGGGCATCTTCAGAACTCCTTGCTCTTCTACTTCATGGAAGGTGTCCTCAGCCACTGCAATCAGACCAATCATGGTGTTGGTCACTTAGCTAAAAAGTGACATTATCAGTGTGGAAAGGTGACTTGACAGCAACTAATATTCTTTTGAGCTCGGCTCAGGGTTAATAATAATCATGCTGCAGTGGCTGGCTGAATAGATGTACCAGTGGCAGTGTGCTCAGAGTATCATTATACAGGACTTTAATTTTAAACCTTATTAAACCTATGCTTGAGATCCACTGACTTTGCTGAGACCTGGCACATGCATAAATTTGACCCTGCCTCATGTCCCTGAATCGAAACTTCAGATTATAAATTCTTGATGGAAGAATTTGAAATATCATCTGTAAGAAAAGATGAAAAACTATTGTAAGAACTATGTAGACTATATTTGCTAAAAAGCACAAAGCAATTGATTTGATATAGTTGCATTCACTCTACCCTTTTTCTCTGGAAACTATTGCTTGAAATTTTCAGATCCTCAGGAAAAGGCCTTCCTGTGACTTAAGTGTTCTACAGGTCACAAATGAAAAAGTGGGTTCAGTAATAAAGAGAAACTCACCCTCTCTTCTGAATTACACATTTATTAATGAATGTTTGTTTTATATATTTTTGAGGGTTTTTTTGCTCCAGTCTGCACTTACAGTTTTCTGTAATTCATTTAAATGAAGAGTAAATTTTCAGAATTTCAGAAGTACCTTACATGGCTCTATAGTGAACTCTGCTGCTTCTTAAGTCTGTTTCCTTTTTATAGAAGTCCTGTAAAATTTATATGTGAATTTGTTCCTAAATAGGGACATAAATTTATGTCAGTAAGGTAATTACAGAATTATCCCCAAACTCTGAAGAAGCTTTCCTTTGGCAAGCTGCTTTTTAGCTACCTATCACATTCTCTAATAGAACAGCTATTTTGTATTAAAGGCTTTTACATAAAAACCATGACCATGTATTTACTGAAAGCTGTTTTGATTCACCCAGTGGATTGCTTTTGTCTGTTCATTGCCTTCTCATACAGGTACAGTTCTCACTGGAGAAGGATGACTTCCTAAAAAGCCTGTTCTCAATTTCTTTACCTTTTACCATTCCAAAAGGAAAATGTTAAAATGAGCATCCTGCATGTACAAATTCTATTTTCTTTTTCCGTTATGTGTAAAATAGCTGTGTGTACCTGTAATACATGGTTAATGATGCATAAACTGAGCTCTATAGACCAGAAACAGAAAGGTTCTCCAGTACCCAGTATTTTAATCAGCTTGCTGCACTCGGTGAATGCATTAGGGAAACAAATCATTCGGTCTATTAAAATTCTTAGCTTCAAGTCTTTGGAAAGGAGTTTGCATGTTTTATTCTGAGCACAAAAGTGGTTACCAGGAACACTCATTAAATAATTTTACTGCATTCTGTCTTTGAGTCTAATAATTCTAGAGTCTTATATTGTCTTAGGGCCTAATAATTGTGCATATTTTCTAACTCTCCTGACTCATATGAAAAGGAGGTGACATTTGCAGTATCTTGAAGAGTAACTTCACATGCCTTCAGCAAAACCTCAGATTGCCATCTCTGAGGAGGGGAGAGAGAGGAAGGAAGGGAAGACCATCGTTTTTTGTTGGTTTTTTTTTTTTTTTTATTTCAGAAATAGCTTTTGCAAACAGCTGACAAGGAATGGTGTCAATAAAAAAACAGGGATAAAATGCTACTATGAATGTGGCTGAAGACTTTAGCTATTCCATTTATCAAGCAACTCCTCTGGCAGGCTTGTTGTTGTCACCATGCATGGAACAGTTGACAGAGATGTAGAATTACCTGAAGCCTCAATTTTTACATACATCAATAAATCTACAGAACCCCATTGTTTCCATAGCTGGCTGGTCATCTGACAACAGCTAGGATTGCTTAGAAAAGTGGTAGCTGAATAAGTTTTCTGTAAGGGAGGGTTTCCATCTCTGGTCAAAATTTCCAGATTATTTTAAAATTAAAACTGGTTTTTAGAGTGAGAAAGAGAGGATACATTCTCTTTTAGAATGAGTTTTCTTTTTTTTTTTATATATATTTTGTACATTCATGAAATATAGACTGAAGATTTTAGAGTTATGATTATGAAAATGTAGCTACTTAATACCTGAGATGCTTGTCAAATAAATCAGATTTGAATTTTCTGTTTGAGTGATATCTCAAGTTTTAGAAAAGATTTGCTCCTGAAAGCAAATTTTGAAGGGCATGTATTTCTGGTAATTTGGGAAGAAGCACCTACCATCACTGTTTCCAGAAAACTCTCTCAATGACACTGTCATATAATTCTAATGAAAGAGATATTCTGCTCACTTCTGTAGCTCCTCTCATCCCAGCACCTCCAAGAAATCCACAGACACTAATAAATTTTGTCTCACTGTTACTATTCTGAAGTAAACAGCAAGTCACTTTTGCAATTGAAAAAAAAAATGAGGCTTAGAGGTAAAGGTCAGCTTGTGTTTGGTCCTGGCATTAACATGGAAGAGAGGAAACATCTTTCTTATTAATTTTTGTAAAAAGCTGGGAACATTTATACCCACTGCATTCAGGGATGTCACTTGGCTGATAGCCCCTAAAAGTGCCCTGAAAGTCTCCCCAAGGAGCGATCACTGACCTTGGCAGCTGTGAAAGGGATCGTGAGGAGAGGTTTGCTAATGAGAGCAGTGGCATGGCTGCAGGGTGGGTGTACTTGCTCCGTGGGCAGGGGATGCTCAGGGCACTCTGATACCTGACATCTGCACATGGAGGGTCCTGTGCTGCTCCTGGGGCTCAGCTGTTTCTACACTACTTAGCTGAGACATAAGTAACTCCTCCAAAACCAGACAAGTGACAGTGACAGACTGGGGACAATGATTCCCATGGCCGTTTGGTTCTGCCCAAAAAGTGTTCATTCCTCCAGGCTGAATGCTCTAGCACATGACTGATTAATATATTTTCTTGCAAATTTTAATAATTCCATCACGTCTTTCTCCAGAGGCATCCTAAAACACAATTCTACCACATCAATGAGTTTTCCACATGATGCTCAAAGTCCCATATGTTAAAATAAATGCAGCTTATGTTTTCCACTGCTTGGTTTTTCACCTCAGTAAGGAAACTGGTGTGACCTTCATTGTTTCTTTTAATTGAGTTGTTATTTTGTTTTCCTAGCAGAAGGTGACTTTTCTATAAAACACCCCCCTAGGAAAGCATGTTGCATTAGCCACATGTCACAGAATGCATAGGACACTGAGGAATCTCTTCATCCCAGAGACCCAGAAGAAGTTATTAAATTAAGTGGAAAAATATTACATTTCTTCTGGGAAATTTATGACCCAAACGTTTTTACGGTACTTGCAAGCTGTCATTCTATTCCAGGACAATAGGAAAGTTTCAAACAAACAAACAAACAGAAATCCTGGTCTGAAGAATTGCAAGCACTATTCTTTGAAAGACAAGATTCTGTTTCAGATGAGGCAGGTGGTGCAGAAATGCCTGATATTCCAACAAACCAATTTATGACTCATCTGAGAAGAGCAGTTCCACCTCTATTTTGTTCCAAATTAGCAGATGGGGAGAGGTGCCCAGTCTGGCATGTGGGAGCCAGCCAAAGGCAGCAAATAAACAATCCAGCTGGGGAACAGGCTAAAACTGACCAGTGGAAAATCTTAGTCACAGGGCTGGGGGGAAATTAAGGCCACCTTCTGCGACTGGCTTGGATGTTGGCAGGCTATAGTTATAGGTTGCTTTACTTTGGTGTCCCTCAATGTCAATATGGCATTCATGACCTTCACTATACACAGCATCCTCTCAGCATTACCCCTCTTCTTTCAAGGGTGATTGGATGCCTTTCTCATTGCCATAAATGCCACTTTAAAGTAATTTCATGTGCAGTGTCTTATAAATCAGTTACAGCTCACACAAAGTTCAAGGTGGGGACTGGTTGACATTCAAAGAGCATAGTTGTCCCTGACTTTGCTTTGCACTAAAACCATGCAGCACATGGCAAACCATTGCTGGCACTGCCACTCTAAGTAGTTCATCTCAGGTTTTCATCCTTATTTCCAGTCTACTTCCTGTTACATGCTGACAATGCAGGGGCTTTGTTACCTTCCTCAGGTGTGCTAATCATTTTTATGCAGAAAGTAAATGTTTGGTATGCTGCACAAAATTGCCAGATGCTATAGGCATATGACAGAAAGAAACCTTCTGGGTCCCTGAGTTTAGAATCCTCAGTCACAGACAACCAAAATGCATAACCTGTGCCTAGCTCCCTAAATTTATGCAACTCTCTATTGAAAATAGTTTGAATCTTTGCCAGCTGGACAACTGTTTCAGACTCACATCTTTGTTTTTTGGAAGTCATCTTATTCCTGACAGTTTGGTTTTCATCTTTTCTTTACAGCCATGCGTTCTCGTTTCAGTATTGTTCTTTGGCTGAACTAATTGTTTTCACTTCCTAGCATTTACTCTCCCCTTGTATGCTTACAGTGCAATCATATCTTCTCTCAGCTTTTAATTGCTGTGTTGAGCAAGAAGAACTCACATAATCTCTTCTCATAAGATATTTTGTCTTGTTCCATTCTCTGTTTAAGTTAATAAGGTTCTCCCTACTCACTGCACCTTGAATTCTTTCTTAAATGCAGGTAATCCAAACTATGGACATTAATTCTGAAAATGGTTTACCGGTGGCCTCCACAATGACATTAATTCTTGTGCTGTGCATCTGTCCTAGGAATTTTTGGCTGATTACACTGGGACACTGTTTGTTATGTATTATTTTCTGACCTCTCCAACCTTGTGTTACTGGACAAAAAAAAAGAAAAAATAGACATATGTTGACTTCTTGTGCAAAGGTATTTATTATAATACCAAATATGACTTGACCCAAACCAAATTAGAGGTCCTCTAATTTTCTCATGACCTATACTTCACCCATCTCATCAAAAATCTCTGCAATTCTGTCTTCTATCCCTGCTGTTTTTGGAAAAAAAAATCAAATATGCTAAATCTGTAACAATTCCCTTCTTCCAAAAATCAGAGGATTTTTTTATTCAAACAGGGATATCTATTGTGTTGACTATGGTAAACCCATTATATGCTTTCATATTGTTTGTTTCTGCCTTACATTAGGCAATGATATCTACTTCACTTGCTGATTTTATGGGCAGTCTTACCTTGATTGACTGCAGGGCAAAATCTTGTCAGTAAGTAATTAAAGACGTAGCAATGCCATTAGTTTACATGTTCTTTGTAATTACCTGTAATTTGAAGTAAAAAGACTCTGAAAAACTCTCATCATTTTATACCCTTATGTAGGCTGATATGAACCAAAGCCCATCACAAACATCTCAGCTCCCCCATCTCCAGAATACATCAGTTGTGAGAGCATCCAGACAGTTCCTCCTGCAATTTCCACCTGGTGTTCTCCTCTTGGGACAAACCTCTTGCCCAACAGAGAGAGCAGAAAGGAGGGCTGGGGGAGGACGCACACAAAGACCTGACTCTTTTTCTGTCACTGTCACTCCTGCCTTTAATCCCAGTCACCAACATCATGCCATAACTTGAAATGCTGTGAGTGAGAAAATCTGAAAGGGTCCAACCAACCTTCATTGTTTCCTCAGACTTTGTGCCCTGAATCCAGTGGGTCTTATGGGCCTAAATTATTTAGATATTTTTGAGAATCATTCTTCTAAGTGGATAAAGAGCATCTTGGTATTCTGAAAATTACTTTTTTTCTTTAAGTTGAACTTTTTAGATAAAGTGCTAGCAATTGTTCTGCTGGCCCATTGAAAACCTAAATTAGTCTTTATTGGTTTTACCAAGGCAATTCAGTTCTAAAGTAGAAAAAGGTTTTCTGTGACTAGAAGATTAGCTATAATAAAAGTGGAAGTGTTTTTAATAATAATACAGTGGTATCCATGGTGCCTAAAATATTTATGTAAATTATTAATTCAAATTATGTCAACAGACTGATTCAAGTAAATACAAATATTTTCTCCCTAGGTGTTTGTAGGTAGATGCTAAATGTTCATAGAGAGTTCTGGCCACAGATTTTCCTAACACTTCTCAGCATTTCATTATGGTTTAAATGATAGTTTTAAAAAAAATCAGTTTAAATCATGATGGAAGTTAATTCATTGTTAAATCATGTTCCATTTGGGTTCTGCCTTTCTATCTTGCCTTGCTACAGTTGTTCTAAGGAAAATGAATATTTCTGCTCCCAACTTTTGGTTTAGAAACTTTGAACACATATAGTTTCTTACATTTTAAAAGGAAATAAAAACTTAATGTAAAATTTTGTTAAAAAGTTAATAAAATGGTAATCTATTTTTTAAGAGCATGAAGGCAGTTACTATCACAAGGCTGCCATAACACTATCTTGCATAATTTAGATGTTTTACACCCTCTTGATCTAAATGTCTTGACTTTGTTTTTAAAAAAGAGCTTTTTGTCTCGAATCATGCACTGCAGACAGCTCTCTACTCATATGAAATCTAAAAACAAATGTTTTATAAATACATAAATCCTCTCACTCACCATTTTATGTTTTCCACTGCTACAGCAGGAAACAGGAACAGGTCTCCTGTTGGCTTTACATTTCCTGAGCCTCATGCATATCCAGCAAAATAGTTCGCAAAAGGTGGCTAAACCAGGCAGCTCCCTCACTCACGTACTGCATCAAGTTTTCTACCTCTAACTACCATGAAATCTAAGATATTTTTACCTCCAAGAGATCAGTTCTCTTTCCCTCTCTTGTACCACTCCATGATACTTGTGGTTTGTATTTCTAGTAGATACTTCTTCCTTCTACAGGATAAAAAGCAAACAACATCAAAGATATCTTCTTCCATCTTGGGAAATCTATCCTGGATTTTGGCAACTATAAATTATTACAAGTATATTTTCCAGAGTAGAAAATCTTTGACTCACACTTTTGATAAAAGTTTGAGTTATCTGGGACACAGTTAGCTGGGTCCACCCCCTCACACACACCCTTTTCATATACAGAGTTACTACACTAAAAAACAAAATTGAGTCATATTTTTGGATGGCTTTTTTTATTGTGGTAGTAAAGTGCATAGTGCAACGGAGTCCTTACCCTGATGGTGACCCTGGACAGCCACAGAGAAATAAATAGCCATGAAAAATTGCTTATAAAAGAGGCACTACAAATGACAAAACTTACACAGCCAGGCAGAAAAATCAATAAATTCATATCATCATGAGACCCTGCTGTGATGCAAAAGTTTTTCAGTAGCTCCCACCCAGGCACCTAAACACCTTCACAAGTCTTAGCCAGTCCACAGCAGAACTTACAGCAAATAAACAAATTACAGAATAAGGAAAGCACCACAGAAGAAGAAGAAAAGGACACAGAGAATGTGTTTTCATAAAAGCAGATCACAGAAAAGTGACAGGGGATATTTAGTTCTCAAACCTGCACCAGGCTCTTACCACTTTAAGTATGATGCACAATTTACAGCTTTGACTGATTTTTATTGCATTCAAATGTGACATATTTGAGAGGGACATTGATTTCCTTGTGTCTGTTTGTAAGCACTTAAACACATTGTTCAGCAGCTTCAGAACTGTGCCAAGTTCATAACAATATTTCATAGTAAAATAAGCCACTCTCTCCTCTCCAAAAACCTCTCTGATGCTTTACCATGCTCAGACAAAATCTGATCTCATGAACATTACCACCTGCTTTTATTTTGCCTTTCATTCAAAAAAAATAGCTATCAGTTACACAAAACCCTTTATATGCTGCATGGGAGAGCTCTGTTCTGATGTCTCTGCCTCCCCCTTGTTGTGCTGCCTTCTGTTGTACGGGAGCAACTCTGTTTCATGGTAAAGTGCTGCAGTTAAAAGGATATAATGAAGTATATTATAAGCCACTACAGACAGGAGAACACACATCTCCTCCCCTTTTCCACTCAGTGCACTGACTACAGTTCCCTTTGTGTGAATCATCTGCCACAAAAGAGACCAGGAGATATTGCTGATGTATTTTTTTTAAGCATTAGTAACTCTCATGAGATGAATCAACAGACCTTCAATGAGTCACCGTTGCTGTTCCTTCCTTCTTTCCAGGCAGCTAAGTAGTTATTGGAAGAGAACTGGCTGGATGGGAGGTAACATCTATCTGAAACTGTATTTATTGCCTTGGAATTAAAGCAAGTGGGTTTTTTTCAAGTCCTACTCTAACCATCTAATATTTGGCTTTAAACAAATCATTTCACATGTCTTTTCTTTGGGTCCTTGTTTATGCAGAACTGATAATTTTATTTTTTTTTCTTCTTACTGCCCATAGCTGAAAATTGCTGTATCAACTAAAATACAGCCATAAAAGTATGGAAGTTGTTTCCAAGTGCTCATCTACAAGACAGCTGCAGTGCAATTAGCATAACTGAAGTAATTAATAAATAATGATAATAAATAATTTTCTTCTTAGGGCATATTTGGCCTTTGCATGATCTTTTATGAGAAAACTTGGTACTTCCATTAACTCAATTATTTTTGTCCCCCAAAGCAATCTAATGTACTGTGTTAGAGGTAGGTTTTTATTTTATTTAGGAAGTAGGTATTTATTTTTGAGTGGTTCATTGGCAGTCAAGATTATTTCAAAGTGAGATAAAATAACTTAGTTATTATCAAAATCAAATCCCTCCTTATCTTTGTCCTTACACAGATGTTTACTCATGATGAAAAAGGTGTTGTACTGAGTTCTGATGTCCCTTCATTTTGAGTTTAATTATAGCTATGCCTTTCCAAAATATTGCAAGTTGTGTAAGTGCTTGTCTGCCAGTAGAAAGGGAACTGCTGTCTCTCTCCAAGGCGAGAGAAGCCAGGAATTTTTTTTTTTTTCTTTTTTTTAACTACCTTGCACCTGGAGAGTTTTTGGCCATATTCAGGTAGCCTGTGTGCAGTGCAGTACAGTACTTCTGAGTCAACTGGTATATATTGTATATTTAAGATTAAAATCACAGGTGAAGATAATAAGGCTCAGCATGGATAAACAGGCAAAGGTTATTACAGTAGAGAGAGGCTATTCCAACCTAGGAAATGAAAGAAAAAAAACCCAGCTAGTTATTCAATCAGACAGACAAATATATCACAATATGTTTGATCAGTCATAAAATTAAATTATGGAAGAATTATTTTAACATATTTGATTCCCATTAATTCAAAGATGCTTTGTTCCTGCAAACTGAAAGTAGAATTTAGACTTATTACCTGTCCAGTTGTTGAAATTACTGGTCCATCTATAAATGGTACTAGACAGAAGATATTAAAGTATTGTGAAGGAAGAAGGACAATAATGCATTAAAGTTCACTCCTTTTAAATATATAGCAAAGCAATTTGTTTGTGCACAGTCTTGCCTTACAATCTAACACCATAGTCATATGCATAAGAAAACAGCAGCTCTTGCTGAATCAGGTCAGCATCTCTCAGTAGATCTGATTCCCTGTCCATTCTCAAGGAAATGTCACTACAAGTTTACAGCTGCCAGATGTAGATACTGCACACAGCAGACGCTGAATCAAGTGCCTTCAGGCTGCAGACCAAATGGTGGAGAAAATGAGGATCAAAAATATGAGGATAGACACTTTAGGGGGTGTTTTTTCCTGCATTCAACAAAACATTTTCCTTTATTTTTTATTCTGATATGATGGTTTTTCTGGTGTGCAGGATACTTGGAAAATTTCAAGATAAAAACAAACTGAAAAGGTCATAAGAAGCTTCAGACATTCTGAAGAGTGATGTATTCCTAATGAATTTGCACAGGAATTGAATAAATTTTGTTCACCATAAATGTTCACCAAATCTTTAGTCTTTGGGAAAAAAATCCACCCTTGAATTACTATATGTATTTTTCTAAATATTATGCTGTAATTTCTTCCAAAACTTTGATGATTAAAGCCATTCAGCTATACATGTTTTCATTCCTTTACCTTTCACTTATAAGTTAATTTCCCTCGTCCTTTCTATACATGTTTATAGACTTCCTGTGACTGAAGGTAAAATGTGTTTTAAAATATTTCCTCCAGCAAGAATTTCACTGAGAGAAATCAGTAATACTGTTGCAGAATGTCAGAAATCACTAATATTTAAAACTAACTTTACAGATACATCATCAAAATGCTAATGCCAATAGCTGTACTTCTTACTGTACATCCTTTTTTGCAGGGAAGTAGTATTTTACCCATACATATGGCAATCTCTCTTCCCACACATCTCAAGTCCCTGAACATCAGGGCAGGGACTGGGAGGAAAAGGTTTCTCTCATTGCAACTCAACTCAGCTTCAAGATTCCCGGAGGAACATGAACAAACGTAGGGCCCTGGGATTGACAAGATGCATCCCATGGTCCTGAGAGAATTTGCTGCTGTAGTTGCCAAGCTATGCTCTGTGATATTTGAAATGTCATGACAGTCAGGCAAAGTCTCCAGTGACTGAGAAAAGGTAAAGAGAACCCTGGGAACTCCTGGTCAGCCTTAACTGTCTGCCTGGTAAAATCATAGAACAGATCCTCCTGGAAGCTGTGTCAAGGCATATGCCTGACAGGGAGGTGATTAGAGACAGCCAGCATGGCAGTCGCCAAGAGAAAATTGTGCCCGACTAACATTAGCCAGTTCTCTCAGGACTCTGGGAGAGCATCTCATTGGGTTCCATAGACTTATGCACATTTGGGTTCCTCAGATGGTCATGAACCTGATCTCTACTTACAGTGAGAATTCTTTGCTCCCCCAGTCCCCATCCTGCTGTCAGTCCACTGGGGAGGCATGGGAAGAAAGGTTGTCATTGAAGACTTGAGGACAAAAGAGTTCAGTACCTCAGCCCTCTCCTCATCCATTGTTACGAGTGTTCCACCACTGTTTATTGGGGGAGGATGCACCTTCTTTGACCTTCCTTTTCTGGTTAACAGACCTTTGGAAGCCCTTTCTGTAATTCCTTGCATCACTTGCCAGGTTCAGCTTCCTTTGGCCTTCCTCGGCTGTATTTCAACTCTGTACTCTTCCCAGGTTTCCTGTCCTTGTTTCCACTGCCGGTGCATTTGCTTTTTCCCTTTAATTTGATCAGCATTTCCCTACTCAGCCATGCCCATCTCTTGTTTTCCTTGTCTGATTTCTTGCTCCTGCAGATTGCCAGCTCTTGTGCTCTATGGAAGACTTCCTTAAAAATCTGCCTGTTCTGCTCTGCTCCCCTGTCCCTGAGGGTAGTCTGCCTGGGAACCCTATTAAATATCTCCCTGTGGAGCTGGAAGTTTGCTTTCCTAAAGTTTGCCTGACTTTACTCCTTACCTGATCCGTATATCTCAGGACTGCAAAATCCACCTGTGCATGATCCTGATGCCTTGAAAAGCTGCCTAGAACAGAGGCTGGACAGTGTTAAAGGAATAAAGTAGGTATTAATTAAAAGGCCTTTGAAGGATACACCCTGGGCAGTACAGGAGCCTGGCCATGGCTCCACCCAAGATGGACGCCGGTCACAAGTTTTCACACTTTTATAAGTTTTGGTCCATTTACATGTTGGGGCCAATTGTTCAATTACAGCTTCACGGTAAGAACTCGCATCCTCCCAGACTGCTCTCCTCAATTCAACCTTGTTTATACTTTTTGGGCCCAAAGCTGCAGTGCTGTCCTTGGTTCTCAGGCTGGAAAAAGATTGTTTTGTCTAACTAAACTGTGAAGAGAACTCACTAACACGCCATATAAAGTTCAGAGCTATATACTCATGCAGTACAGAATCTGGAAAATATGAAATCTACATCTTAAGGAATCAATCCCTTCAGCTCAGGCTGTCTCCAATCTTGATGTCCCCAATTCACTCATTAAGTTGGTGACCCTCAGACACAGATGGATTGTTCATTCTCCACAGAAAATCAACTTGTTCCAAAGGCTCAGAGAGAAAATGAGCCTCACTTATACCTTGTGGATAGATTTACATATGAGAAGTGGATCTTATATAACATTAAATCAAAGCAATAGCTTTACTCACCCTTTTTCCCTTCTCGGCCCTTATGGAAATGACTGCATAAGATTCAAAAGAATGTAAAGTTACATGACTTTTCTTTATTTTACCTGTAACCCACAGGCAAATATAGAGTGTGTCTAGTCTGTACAATGAGCCCCTATGTTATAGAGATGCCTGAGCTCTTTCTGAGAAAGATATAGCATGTCCACACAAATCAGCACTCAGCTATGCTGGGATTGATCCTCGGTGCGGTGTAGTCTCTCATTAGAACTAATTTCTGTTGGCACAGCATCATGCTGATGCAGCTGTGCAGCTTCCAGAGCTGGTTCATTTGGCACTTAGCTCAGGGATCACTGAAGTCTTGGGCACGGATGCACACTGTCATTTGGTCAAATGAATGAAGGTGCTGCTCATTAGTTCAAATGGACTTTTCATTTGGGAATTAGATAAATGGTGAAGCCATCCAGATGCTTAGTCCCATTATTGTAAATACAGTTATGAGTTTTGACAACTACCTGATTATTAACAGACAGCCAAGCTACGCAGTAATTCCTGTATTGCAGTCAAGCAACTTGGATCAACAATTTTTCTCTGTTATGTTGCTTTGGTAGCTTTAATATTAAGTCATGTCCTTTGAGAAGTGGCCTCCTTAAAGCAGGTCCTGTGCTCCAATATGGCACTTCAGGGTAGCATCTGTAGCCTTTTCCACCTATTTCTGGCAGCCAGGAACAACCTACCAATGTTGTTTCCATGCCAGCATTGGCATGGCCTCTCTCAGCCCTGCACAAATGAGGGCACTGGGGAAGGAAATTTAGAGATGACATTGTGAAACTATCTTTAAACACAAAGATCTGAGTATAAGTGGGAAGGGTGGACAGGATAGTTACTTTCAAATCCTAGATTGCCTACTTTTCTATTCAGTCTTCTATCTGTTAAAGGCAGTGGGAAGGATTCCAATAAGTACATATATCAGACATGATTTGACCATTTGATAATCTTGACCATTTGATAGATTTCATATAAAGATGTATAGACCACTAGCTCTAGAAACATCTATCATCTCTCTCTTTTTATTAAGTTTTCTTTCATTTTCAATCATTTCACTGAATTCTGTCTACAGGTTCAGACAGTGAGCCCTTTGTTGGAGGTGTATTTACAAACAAACTGTCCAAGAAGTTTGGCAGATGTTGCCCTTACAAAGCTACAATATTTTCAAGCTGTTGTTTCCCCAGAACAAATATCTCTCTGGCAGATTCAGTTTACAGTTTATAGCTTATTGTTGTAAGCTATTTTACAGCCAAGTGAGTGAACTCTGATTCTAGATGTAACATGGCATTTATGTTCTAAGAATAGAATTTCAAAAGGATTCTAAAGATGTTAGAAACTCATCCCTTTGATGTAAGTCAACTAAAACATCAGTCAGATCCATTTGAAGGGTAGAAAAATACATCAGGGAGTGTAAGAGAAACAAAGTACAAGGGAAGACGTGTTTCAAAGAAAGCATAATGGGGAAGAAGGAGAGAAATAGAGAGATGGGCGTACATTAGACAGGTGGTTGAGAGAAGAGTTGTAATCCCTCTGCTTTTTTTTCCCCAGTTTATGTGTCTTGAGAACATCCACCTACTGCTTAGCATCTAGTGAGTACCCACCCATCTATTAACGTCTCTTTCTTTGCTGGCAGCCTCATTATAACTAGAGATCCTAGCCTGAAATTCATCGACAAAGACCAAAGTAAAAAACAGGGGAGAAAAAAGATACTTGAAACACAAGGAGTTTCAAGGAAAATGGGAGATCTAGCTGGTCACAGATCTTGAATGCCAGAAATATTTATCAGCTCATCTAACTTGACCTTGTGCATAGCAAAGGACACAGAAATGTGTGCTGCTTCCCCTGCTGCTGACCCTCAGAACTTGTGTTTAACTAAAGCATACCTACTAGAAAGCCTTGAAAGGAAGGACCCAAGAAGCATGGACTCCCTACAGACGGTGCAGTCATAGAATCGTGGAATCATGGAGTCATGGAATCAGAGATCAAAGCATGCCAGGTTAGAAGGGGCCTCAAGGATCATGTGGTCCAAACTTCCTTAAAAGAAGCACAGTCCAAAAAAAATGTCCTAGCACCCTGTCCAGCTGAATCTTAGAAGTGTCCGGTGTAGAGGAACCTACCACTTCCCTGGGAATATTATCCCAGTAGCTGATTGTTCTCATTGTGATTGTTCCTTTTGTGTGTCCCCAACCTGTACTCATTACCCTTCATCTTTTCTATATGACTTCCTACCAAAATGATGTCTCCATCTTCTTTGCAGCCACCCCTTAAATACCAGAACAATGCTGAAAAGGTCTCTCCCAAGCCTTCTTTCTCAAAGCTAAACACAGTTTCCTCAGGCTTTCCTCCAACAGGCTTTCAAGTATTTTGATCATCTTTGTGGACCTTCTTATATTTGCCTTTGTTGAACTTCACAGGTCCTTATCAGCCCACTCTTTCAGCCCTATCCAGGTCTTCCTGCACAGGGGTTCAGTTGTACCCCTTCATTTTTATGGGCAAATGCCTCATGGATTAAAGATGAGGAAATGGCGAGACCTAAATAGAGCTAAAAGCAACACAGAACAAAAATGAGAAGGGCATTTTGTTTGCCAAAGTTGCTCTCCTGTGTTCTGAACAGATGGCTGACAACATCCTGAGACCTTAGAAAATTGAATCGATGAGAGAAACGTGTTCAGATTTAATTATATGTAATTGCACAAGGCACAGAAAGGGTAAAACTAAGCCACAAATCTCAGCATACAGAGTGAATTTATGTGGTAGGAGTACATAAAAATTCACTCTTGTTAAATTTTATGAAATTTTCATCACAAAACCCTGTTCTGATGGAATAAATTGCAGCCCACATTAACTTTTTTTTTTTTTTAATAATTAGGCAATTTCATACATTTGTTCAAAGTCTGATTATTATTCTCATTTCTTAGAAAAACTGAATTTAGTTTTACGGTATTTAGTAGACTAGAAAATAAAAATATTATTAGGAAAATTCACTTCATTACCTAAAAAGTGACCAGTATAAACCTCTGGTCATTTTTTTGCAGTTCATTTCCTACATCTTTTTGAAAAAAAATCTTATGCTGAGTCAGTCATTCTGAATAAATGCTCACATATGCACAGGTATGTTAGATAATTTTTCAATCCTCCTATTCAAATGTTTGACAAAATAATACCACTGTCACATCAATCAAATATGCATTTGAGTAAAAGAGATTATATCACCGAGGATTGTATGTGTAGACAGAGACTGAAAAGTACAACATACTGAGAGGAAAAAAGCTAAACAATTGCCAGTCTTTTTATATAAGTTATACTGAACTTCTGAACAAACTGGATGTTGTACTGGCTCTGTCTGAGGTGGAGTTAGTATTCTCCCTAGCAGCCCATATGGTGGTGTGTTTTGAATTTGTGCCTGGAATAGCTTTGATACCACACCAGTGTTTTGCCTATTGCTAGTAGTGCTTGCGCAGCGCCAAAGCTTTCTCTCTATCCCAGTCAGGAGACTGAGGGTAGCAGAGGCATTGGAAAGGGACACAGCCAGGACAGTTGATCATTGACCAAAAGGATAACACCTTGCTCAGCAGAAAAGTTGGCATAGAGGAAAAAGAAGGAGTGGGGGCAGCACAGTGTGCTCAAACCCAGCCTTGAACTCTTCATTCCCCCAGCCTTCAGAGTCAGGATCTCAAGGGATGTTGGAAGAGCAATTGCCAGTAAAAACTGAGACAAAAAGAACGTTGAGTACCTCAGCCTTCTGCCTGTCAGTTGTCACCAGGCTACCTGTCTCATTTTTTGGGGGTGTGATATTTCTTTTGTCTTCATTTTCAGACTAATGTGCCTGTGGTCAGATATTCATCCATTTCTGTTAAGACCTGTCATCTTAGAGATGTCCCTGGTTGGAAAGTACTTATTCCATAGACTGAAAATGGAACTAAGAATGAAGAGTCAGAACCAGTAACATAACTTGTGTGTGAGACATCCCATTTGCAGCCTCTGCCCATCTGTGAAGCTCTTTTCATTGCCATATTTCATGGCTTTTTTCAGTCCATCAGTCTAGAAAATACATTTTGTCACCTTTGGTATGGGAATTGTGTTTTTAGGTAGGTTGAGAAAGGAAGTCCATAGATGCAATATTATCTTCTCTAACTTTCAGCATCCCAGCAGATACATGCACTGAAAATGGGCTATGATGAGAAGATTTTGCTGGAAAGCTATTCTTTCCCTAACTATAAGATTAAATATAAAAATATAATATAAAAATATAATATAAATTTATACAATTGGTACTAATTTCAAAGGGACCGATTTTCTCAGAAAACTACAAATTTAATTACATATCTTTTAGTCTGTGATACAAATTTTAGTTTAAAGCCATGCATAAAGTTAGATTATGCAGGGACAGAGCTTCTACTTGAAATATCTTTATTTGCCAGTTTTCTTCACTTTCCCTTTTAAAATAAGAAAAACTTTCCTTTAAAGACTTAGGGATACTTCTATCCACAAGACCAAAGGTTTGCAAACAAAGAAGCATTCTGGTGGCAGTTTTCAAAAATTCTGAATAGACAATAGTCAAAGTAGACCGTAGCAATATTGACAATGTCATCAGCTGCCTCAGAATAAGAGAAAAAGTCTGCTAATAGGTCTTTATTTTACAGTCCTGTAGACAGACAGCTTTTGGGAAACTATTCAAGCCTGACAATAAAGAGATCTGAGGCAGTTCTTCAAAGCAAAATTAAAGGAGAATTATACACACACTCTTGAAAATAGATTTGAACACACCATACAATTTAAGTACTGGAGAGGTTTTACTCTAATTCCTACTTTGCCTGGGTTTATTGGCAGAACCACTGAAGTTAGAAAACATAATAACATTAAAACTAAATATCTTTATTTCTGTAACAGCAAGCTCTGGCTTGTACAGATTTTGTGCCTTGTAAAGAGCAAAAGGACAAACAGACTAAATCCATGGCTTATAAAAGGCAGTTTATTCAACAAATTAAATTCGGCAGAGAACAGAAAGAACAACAGCTTTTCAATTTTTTTCTTTTAGAAGTAGCCAATTTGAAAAAAAAATCAATTATGTAATAAATTTGTGTTGAAAGCACATTTTCTGTAAAAACTTTATTCCTATCCATTCAATTTTCTTAAAAATGTTGTCAAGTCAATCTGATGTAACCCTGTGAAAATCTATTAGGTCACGTACAAAGATATTTCTCACTATTTATCAGCATTGTTAGTGATAATGAACATGTATGGTGCTTTTACCCCAATTTATTTGCCTTGCTGAATAAGAGTTTTACAATAGTGCATTATCAATTCAACCTAAGCAGAAACCACAGCTGTACTGGAACACTTAGACCCTAATTGGGCACCCAAGATCTTTGAAGGGAATTAAAAGGGAGCTCTGGCTTTTTTATTTTGTGTGTAGGAAAACCAAATTAAATTGAACTCTTGGTTGTCTTAACTTCTGTCTGTTATCCTCATTTGTGAATGCTGTAATTGATAATTCATTCTCTTTTAACCCTTTCATCTGATCTTTTCCCACCAGAATAGAATTTGCAGCCTAAAGATATATAAACTAAGTCTCAGTGAGAAAGTCATAATTATACTACCTTATTAAAATAATTTATATATTATTAATCACACTCATCATTCAATAATAGTTATCAATAATATATTTGCCAAGGATGACCTGAAGGAATGACTAGTAGGGCTTAATGGAAATTTATAAAATTTCTAAACATGGTTTTAATCATACACTATAAACAGAGCACTTTAGGGCTTACTAAAGATCCATTTCTGTTGGAAGCCAGGATATTCCTCTAATTGCTCTGGAGGACTTGAGACCCTGACAGGGGGTTCAGAGACCTTGGCACAGAGTCAAAGACACCTGTGCCTTCGATTTTAGCCCTTGGAAAAAACTATCAACTTTTTATGAAGATGTACAAGCCACAAGAGTTTGAGTAGAATGTTAATTAATTTATCACAGGGTGGGAAAGTAGAATTTTGGGGTTTTTAGAATGGGGGTTCAGGAGACAAGATGGAGGGATTTGGGCGTGCCTTGTCCTTCCTCTTTCTTCTTCTTGTTCTCCATCTTCTGCTGTGATGGTGGCACTTTTGGATTGGTTTAGAGTAGAAACTGACTGTCTAACATAGGTGATAGGTATTGGAAAATTGTTTTAAATAAAGTATACATAGTTTTTAATATAAAAAACTAACTCCATCTCAGGGGCATGCAGTGTGCCATGAAACAACGTGCTGAGCAGATCTCAGCGGGTCAGAGAAAGAACGTTATAGATTACAGAGAATAAACAACATTGAGAATGAGAGCCAAGGAATTCTGACTCCTTCTTCAAATGAGGGGCTGGGAAAAGGAGACTTTCTAACACCTCGGGGTCATCTCAACACCAGAGACCTTGTCACATTTCTTTTCAGCCATAAAATGTCGCATGGATCTTACCCACAGCATTATTCGTTCACTGCAAGAATTAATTGCCCGTCCCTCAAAATCAAAACAAAAATTTAGACTTCTCCATCTTTTTTTTATCAAAATGCTTATTCCTTAAAAAAAAATTTAAAAAGTATAACCTGGAAGGCTGCAGAATGCAAAGAATAATGCAATTGGTTGAGGGTCTGCTGATGAAGTCAAGAAGTTTGACTTCTAAAAGTCAAACTCCTACTCAAGTTAGAATGAACTGAATGTGCCTATAAATTCAGAAAGATGAATAGATTATGAAAAGATGACTTAGCAGCACACATTTCTATTTGATATGACTCTTTACTCTTTGGGAAGCATAAATGAATGTGTTTACAAACACTGCAAACAGATTGTGAGCACCTCCTGCTTGCTATTTCAGCTGCTACCGAGGTCTCCTTCTCGTTCGACGTGGGAAATGGGCCGGTGGAAATCGTGGTGAGATCTCCCAACCCGCTCAACGATGACCAATGGCACCGGGTCAATGCCGAGAGGAACGTCAAGCAGGCCAGCCTGCAGGTGGACCAGCTTCCCCTGGAGGTCCGGAAAGCTCCGACAGAGGGACACACGCGGCTGGAATTGTACAGCCAGCTCTATGTTGGTAAGGCGCAGAGGAGGGAGCCGGGCTTTGCTCTCACGGTGCTGAACATTCTTTGCCTCGTGTCTTGCCAGCAGCACTTAGTGATTGTGGAAAGCTGTGCTCCTCAAGCGTTTGTGGGACAGCAAAGGGGGAAAAAAGAAGGAAAAAAAAAAAAAGAAAACGAAAAAACAGGACAAATATGTCCATAATTACAGAAATACAAACATCAATTAAGATAAAAATATTGTGCATTAGGAACTTGTCCTTTTTGTCTCTCTACACCTGATCTCCTGGCTGAAAATGCCTCCAGCAGACTGCAGTGCCAAACTCCTTTTTTGCTGAGAGTCTCTTCCCAAACACACAAACACTTTTTCACCACAGAAGTGAAAATTTCTGCAGAGTTCTTGCCAGGACCGCATGTGCCTGCAGTGCCCATCCTAGCCTCGGCAGCACTTCCAGCCTCTTTAGATTTGATCATTGGCCGTACTTTTGCATTCACAGCTCTCACTGCAGTCTTCTCCCTTTAATCCCGTGGGCTATTTATTCATTTGATGTATGAAAGTACCACACAAATGCATTCCTTGGAACCAAGTTAGGCCAGCTGCTTTCTGGAGCTACTGGTTTCCACTACATTTAGGGCAGGCTATTCCAGCAGCATTTGTATTTCTCCAACTGTGAGCTGCAGGGCTGCAAAGTGCTGACATGCCAAGTGCCATTAGCTGGAACCAGAACTGCATGAAATATTGAGCAAAGAAGCACTTTCATACCTCTCTAGATATCTGTCACAAGAGAAGAAGTGAAAAGAGAAAAAAATTATCTTTTTTCTCCATGTTAGTTAGCATTCAACAACTCAAATGAACTAAAAATTATGTTTAAAGCCTTCATTGCCATAGTAATCAGCCCAGTGTCACTGCAAACTGTGTATAATGTGTCACCAGATGTGCAGGTGTTATTTACAAGCTCAGATTTTCCTTTGCTGCTGTGATCCTAGAAATGGCAGTTTCAAAATAAGCTGAAAGATAAAGTTTGTTTAAAAGAGGAACACTTAACCTTTAAAAAATACCAAGCCTTTTGCTGTAAACAGGAAGAGATGGATTTTTTTTCCTAGCCTGAGTTCTTTGAGAATTGTTGATAATGATGATTTTATTTGGTAGTTTTGAACTGACTGTAACACCAGCAATGTTTTGAAATATATAGTACCTTTATTGCCAAAAAAACGAATGTCATCATCTGCACCAGATTTTTTTTCTTTCTGAATTACATCTATTTCATATAACTTGGTGATTGGAGCACACATACCAGAGAACAGCTTTAAACTTTACCTGGAGTCAGACCTAGAATGAACTTGAGTTGAAGTGCCCAAAATTAATACCTGAAGGGACCCTGGAGGGTAATGATGAACAAGAATTGTTTTGGTGCCTCCTTTTCTGTTTTCTGTAGAATAAATATCTATTCTTTGTGTGAGCAAGGACTGAGGGGTGATGACTTTGTGTCCTAGGTGTAGGACAGTCACTGAGAGGGCAAAGAAGGCTTTTCATCACTGCAATATATATGAGTGTACATAGAATGGAATCACACCAGAACACCCTCTGCCATGTGCACTCAGCAGAGACCAAGCCTTGCCTGCTCCTGCTCCAAATCATCCAGTTACTGGTACTTGGTTTGAAGCAGCCCTCTCTGGTTTGTATTTAGTTCTCTTCCCCACTCAGGTGAATATCAGCCTCTGTGGTGGTGAGCGTTCAGATCTCCTCAGGGACTCTCTGGCATCTGCAGCACTGCAGTAATCAAAGAGAGGAGGGATGAGCAGAAAAGATGCCAGCACTGATTTTTATTTACTCACATTTTTTAGTTTGGGTTTTTTTGATTGTTTTTTCTAATCCAGCCTCAGATAAGACTTACCTAGCTGAAACCACATTTTTTCAGTGAGTGTTTACTCTGGGTGAAAAAGGACAGTTCTTTTTAACTGCTATAAAAAACCATCTCAACCCAGATTGTCAAATGTAGTTTTTCAGTGTTCCACCCCCAGTTTATGCTCTGAAAAGTAAATAGTGTATGTGATGTTTCTTGGAAATCAATGTGAATATTTGCTATTGTAACTGGGACTGGAAATTTGACTCCCTTTGTCTTTGCCCATTGTGGCTTTGAAAAATCTAACACTCCATAGCATATTACGGCATTATTACAAGCTCCCACCATTACTAATCATTAAGAGAGAAAGGCTACACCTTAGCAGTTCAGCCAAGCTCATTTCTTCCACTCTTATCTCTAAAAACATTGAAGTTGAAATGAAAGGAAATCTTCCAGGGCTAGAATCCCAAATGTCTAATTAGTATAAAGCAAGCATTGATAAAAAACTACTATTTATGCTTGCTAATGATATGATATCAAAGGGCCAGGTTCCACTGACTTATTGTCATTAGTACAAGGCAATTATAAAGAAGTTAGCTTAGGCTTAGCAGGATATTTCACGTGAAGCAACAGGAATTAAACCCATCCAGTGTTGTCTCACAGTCCAACGTTCCCTCTCAGGTGCTGCAGGAGGCCAGCGAGGCTTCCTGGGCTGTATTCGCTCCCTGAGGATGAACGGGGTGACACTGGACCTGGAGGAGAGAGCCAAGGTCACACCCGGGGTGAAGCCTGGCTGCTCTGGCCACTGCACCAGCTACGGCATGTACTGCGCCAACGGGGGCAAGTGCGTGGAGAAATACAATGGCTACTCCTGTGACTGCTCCACAACTGCCTACGACGGGCCATTCTGCATAAAAGGTAAATACTGGGCCATTCTGCATGAAACGTAAATGCCTCGTGCAGGAGGCAGAGTTAGGGGGGGAGCTATTTGCCTGAGGGGGAAAAAACCATGATGCAATTGATGCTTCAGCTTCATTAAATAAACAAGTAAATCCTGTTTAGTACTTCTTGCTAACAATTCAAACTATACACCCATGTGTATGTTTAAATGTGGGTATTTAAAGCCACACCTCTTATGAGGACTGCATGTTTAAATCAAATAGCACAGCAACAAAATGCATCAGGAACGCCTGTAGTAGTAGCAGGTCTGGCAGAGGGTATTCCTTAGTCTTGAACTGCAGAACCATAAATTCCAACTAGCACAATGTCATAGTAACTACTTTAGAAGAAAACCGTGGATTTCAACAAAAGCTACCTAGGTATGACATTTGGGTTGAATATCTCATATATTGGGAGGCCAGCATATGGCTTAAAAATTTTATCCATCTGTAAGTAGATCAAGTCTTTTAGTACCTCAAACTGTGTTAGGGATTGGACCTGCTGGGATAAGGGAAGGCACAGAGCTCCCACATTTATGCCAGTCCTTTGGAAATGCTTAAAATATGTTATGGAATTTCAAAAGCAGTGATTATAAGATAACAATGTACTGTGGATGCACAGTTCTGCATAAGAAAGAAAGTCAAGGCGCAAGGAAAAGCGGGATCCAACAACAAAAATTGAGAAGAGAAGTACTAATTTCTTTTTTCTTGTTTGACTGTCTAATCCACCGCTTTCCCTAATAATTTTAAAAGCTTTCTCAAAGTCTCAGATAAAAATGTTAAAAAAAAAAGTGTGCTCTTCTCATCAGTATCCCTGATGTTAAAGAAACCTGTAGCTTCATAAATTGCTCCTCTTCTTTTACATTCCTCTCTGAACCAGGAATCCTGCAGGCAGTCTAGGTCACCAGACACCTGAGTCCCCTCATGAAGCTAATTTGGCAGTAGGGGACAGCACCTGGCCTTTGATGTTCTGGTTTTCAACTCTTTCTCAGGGATTTTTTTCCAATTCAAAATCTGAGAATTATTTTGCAAATATCCTTACCCAGCTCTCTTTTAGCCACACTAGTAGGAAGCATAAAGTTTACAGCAGAAATAGGCAGTCTTTTTACCTGGTGCTGTGTTGTGGACTGCATTTCCTCCCCACACACTTCAACCACTTTCATTTATATCCATGTACGTTCACTTTTATTTCATTTTGTCACAGCAAATCTTTGTCCATTGCTGATGTTGCTCACATACTGGACCATCCTCTTCTAAAAGCTAAGGGATTGTTTTCATATCCCCAAATATTCACATCAGTAGATATGGATAAATCTCTGGCATGATTATTTTTTAAATTCCGATAAAAATGATGTATTTCTAGTGCAGCAGAAGGGGAGCAGCTGCTTCTCTAGGTAATGGCTTCCACTGTGCTTGCATGCAGGAATTTCATCAGCTTTCACCATGCTGTGCTGCTTCAAAAGCAAATTATAAACCATGTCCTTTCAGTTCAGGACTGTTCATACAGCAGCTCCTCAGAATGTGAATACAGTAATTTCGGTTAATTTAGCAAATGATTTTTCATGAATAATGGTAATGCATATTTAGTATTTCTGTTCACTAATGCAGTTATATTGTAGGGGAAACCTGTTCAGGCTGGAATTAGGTCAATCTCTCACAGATCATGTGTTGACACCAAAAAAAAAAAAAAAAAAAAAAAAAAAAGATAATTGAAGATAATTACTGCCATGCCATATTCACTGAATTCACTTCATAGCTTTTCTACATTGCCAGAACTCACATTGACTTTTATTTGTGAGGGGTTTGTTCCTCTTATGGATAGATAAGCCCCAACCTTCCACCAAAACTAGCCCTAAGCTAAAAAGTGTTTAATTTTTCCAGGATGTGGAGCTAGCAGAATAAAAACATACCATTAATTTAATAATAATTGGGAATAATTGAGCACCTAGCATAGGCAAACCCTGGTTTTGGCTGGCCTGTAAGCACTTCCATAGCAATGGCAGTAATATCATATATGTTATACTCTTCCCCTTATCAGTGTCCCAGTGCAGCCAAGGGCCCAGAGCTCTGACAGGGATAATTTGGGCATGTGCTGAAACTTGCTGTGAGCTGGTGCTCATGCAGAAGTCCTCTTGTTAGAGCAGGGATGTCTGTGCCATACGGTGTTGTGCTATTGAAACATGACATCAGATCTCTGCTTTCAATATCAAATCTGTTCCAGGCTAAAATGGGCTCTCTAAATCCTTTAGATCTTATGTACAAGGTTTAAATTGCCAGTTTCCTATCTGTTAGTGCTGAAGACTGCTGTACTCATCTAGAATATCCCCAAGTGTGATGTAGTGTGGGTGAGTTCATGAGGCTTGCCTACAGAAAGAAGAATGGGATACTGGGGAAAAAGCTAGAGGATAAATTACACAAAACAGACTGGGGCATCCTATGATTGAAATAATTGTAAAATCTCTGTAACAAACAATGCTGATAATGAGGTCTTTGGAAGAATTCATTTACAGCCCATTACATTTACATTGTCAATTTAACTTGCATTACGCCTTTTTAATCGAGTAAAGCACTGGAACAACTGATGTGTGTTGTCAAGCTTCCTAGATTTGTGAAAGAAGGGAGTCCTACAATTTCTTTCTAATAGCAGCTCCTGGAATCTTGTACTGTGTCCTCTTGTCCTATGAAACAAGATTGAATGTATTTTCTAGAAACAAAGGGCAAACATACATAACAACTGCAAAATAAGTAATGGCAAAACAGCCAAGTATGTTTTAGTTTAAATAATATTTTTAAAATTTATAAAAATTTGAAAGGTTCTGGAAATTTGGAAAGTTTTTTCCGTAAAATAAAATTATGTCTAAATTATATTTTAATTGATTTTGATGAAGAGATTGTAATTGTTATATTTCAATCCATTTTTTCATTAACACTTTGACACTTCCCCTCTGTAAAAGCACTGAAATATCTACGAACATGTTTTCAAATACTGTATGATCTGTTTTCAATGATTTTTTTTTTCTTTATAATGACAGAGTTGAATACTGCTCTGTCACTTTTATAACCTGCACCACAGTATGCTATTTCTTGATGTGTAATGCTGGGTAAGTCACATTCACTAGGAATTCCCATTGGCTGCCAGAAAATAACATGGCTAGTGCTTTGCAGGATAGACTAGGACTAGGTTTCATTATTTCACTCCTCTCAGTAAATATTCCAGGCCAAATAGATCTGTTGATATGATAATCAGTAGTGCCTGACATCCCATTCAAACCAATATGAGATATTACCAAAAAAGTATGCCACTCAGCTGGAGTGAAAGGTGGCACAATGTAACCCTTACAGACTTCTCTTCCCATTGATTTTCTTTTGCCACAGGAATCTTTCCTTATCCAAAGGCTTCATTTTGATATTGGAATCACTTGGCTGCAGTGAACTTCTTGGGGTTGGTTACATGCTGAAAGTGCTAGCAGAGGAGATGGGAAAATTGAAGGAAAAAACCATTGCTATAAGGAAATCACCATACAGGGGTCCATGGGTAATAAACACACTTCGCAACAAAAGCAGGCCTCGCATGCTGTAGATTCTTTCACTGATGGAATCTGTCCTAAGAGCCTCTGACTGATGACTGACAAGAAATTGCATTGTCTCCAGCCTTATTAGCAGCACACCACAATGTGAATGATGTTGTAGTGGTCTGGAAATTACACTATTTTTTTTACAAGGACAAAAAGAAGTATGAAAATGCAGTCTGACATCTATTTTAACTTTATTTTTGTTTCGTATTTGAGGCATATGCAATTGGTTTTACTTCTCTCATTGCTCAGAGAGATTGCTCTGAGGAATAGCTGAAGTGTTTCTGCCATCCTGCAGATTGCTTTCTGACCTTTCCCTGTCCTTTGTTTAAGCATAAATTCTCTTTTTTTTCCTCTCCCACAGCTGTCTTATCATCATAAAAGCATTTCAGAGAAAAGAATTAATTTTTGTTTCTCTAAAAAACAAACTCCTCCCTTTAAACAAAAAATAAAAATAAAAATAAAAAGCAAAGGTCAAATGCAGGGCATGTGCCAGCATTCTGATGTGGGACATTCTCCAGGGAGAAAGCATTCCTCCTTTGGTATTGAAATGCATTGGAACAACAGTGGGAGAAGAAATTACACCCACCAGGAGTGAGGCCAAAAAGAAAATTTAAAAAAAAAATTAAATAGCTGGTGCTATGACTCATGTGCCTTCAGGTATGCTGGAAGGGTAAATTCAAAGCTTTCCAGTTTCTCTGCAGTTACCCAATTTGCATTAACAAACAGCAAGGAGATGCTACACTCTTTTTCCTTTTCTCCTTTGGAGTAAAGCTCAGATTCTCAGTGTGAATTCTTGCAGTCCTTAAGACAATGCCCGAAATGAGCTCCTTCATGTTTGTTTTTATATTTGTATGAACCCTGAAAGCACTTACAAGTAGTATTGTCACAGTCAGATTTCCTTCTTTTCCTGCTCCCTTCTATGTCTCAAAGAGAAAAAACAACTTTTTACTAGGCTGAGTGGATGCAAGGCACATCAGGAGGCAGCAGCTCTGCACCCTTAAACCTACTCTGACTGACACCCAACCAACTCCAAATTCTGCCCTGGTTACACTCATTCAATTCCCTTTATTTGGCAAAAGCATTGCATTGTTTTGCTGAAAGCAGTGGTGAGGTAACTCACTTCTTCATTTTCATAGTTGAGAATCACAGAACCCAGAAAATTAAGGCAACATTCCCTCCCAGACCCCAGAAAATTCTGCTGTTTTCAACATGATTGTGATGTGTCCGCTGAAAGTTACATGAGAAGTTTTCTTCAGGTTGTTAATGTTAAGTTTCCACTCTGGTAAGTCTGAATGCTGCAGTCAGGATTTTTTACCTGTAGGACTCAGGTTTTAGCCTCTTTTGGATAAATACATATACTCACAAAAAATAGATATACTTTCTAAAGCTATTCCATTCTTTGGTTCTGTCAATATTGCCTTTTTAAACATTCACAGTTACGCTCTAGTGCTTTGAAAGTTGCACTTCAGTGCAACAATTCTTTCATTGAAAAAAAAACCAATGTTTTTCTTTTTAAAGGAAAACAAACCTTCCCAATAGTACTTACATATCTTTAAGAGATATCAATCTGGCTATAAATTATTAGCAACCTGACTATATTATTGCAAGCTCACTTATCATCCATAATAAACTACTTATAATAAGAACAAATTCCTTATTTTATACACAGAAAACAAATCAGAGGAATAATTTTAAAAGAAAAATAATTAGTCCTGGCTCAGAAAATGAGATGATCTTTCTTGGTCAGACAACTAAAATAGGCCTGCTTTAGTGTCATGGCTCACTGAAAGCAGATGTTTTGTGAAAGTTAAGTAGAGCAGCCTCAGCAACACTGCTGGCTGCTGCATGCCTGTGCAAAGGCAGCTGAGAGACACCAGACATGTGCAATATTTATACATCTGCATGCTGCTTAAAGAGTTTTGGCACCTCACATAGGGCATTTATGCTTACAATAGCTCTGTGATGTGAGAAGAGGTTTTTGTTATGGAAATGCAGAAAGCAAAGGAGGGCAGGAAGGATCTGCTCAGATTTAAAGTGGACACCTGTAGTACAGGAAGGAATTGAAGCCACGTCTCACCTATCGAGGTTGTTGCTCTGAACACTGTGAAATCAGGAAATGACATCTCTAATATTTCTCAAATGGCTCTTGCAAGGATGTAAGTTTATCTCTGAGGTTCCTAAAGAGCACTTCCATGGACTCCCTGGCAGGACATCATGAAATCCAGTCTGTTGTACACTTGACATCACATTTTCTTCATCCATCCAATTTTATTTGATGGTGACATGGAAAAGTTGGTGCTTAGGTTTTTTCTTTTCAACCACTGTGGATATTTCTACTAGAAATGGAGCTGGCTTATCATTTAGATTTGCCAGAAAATACATGGCACCTGTTGCCACTCCCTTACTCTGAGTCTGCTGTCCCAGACATCAGATCAACTTTCTATCATACTTTCAAATCCATACAGAATGAACTGCAGCTACAACTTTCCTGACATTTTTAGGCTGTCTGTGGCATGCACATTTCTGTCCAGGTATAGAAAGGTGGAATAAAGCCCTGCTTTGCAGGGCTAGTACAAAAGCAGATTCAGAGCTCAGCCTTGTTTAAGCATATTAAACTGCTTCCTGGCAGAATCTACCTGTTGGCATCGACTAGGGAGGCTGGAAAGTGTCATGAATCAGGTGGCTAAACCCCATCTCCTGTGGCACTCCTCCTGTTCTGCTGAAGGTAGTGGGAATCTTTGCATGGATTTATGATCACTCCCCATAGTTCACTGGTGCACGTTATTTTGTATATCCCCTGATTCTGATAGTTCAAGAAAGCCTTTATTATACTGAAAACTGATACACTCATACAGAAGAAATAAGTCCTCACTAGGTTTGTATTCTATTAAGGCCCACAAGCTGTGCTTTGGTGGAAAGTTCCAACATGCATCACAGATTATTAGAGTAAGATCAGCCAGAAAATGAGGGATGTAGAGCAGCAGCTTCAAATCCCCACTTCTTGATATCACATCCTAAATGTGCCTGAAGGTAGAATAAAGTGTTGAGTAAGCTAACCAAACAAATGATAAGCATTATCACTTTCAGGGCCCTCAAATTCTCTCCCAGATCAACAGCTGTGAGATTCTGACCCTTTAATGATGCCCTATGGCCAAAAGGTACCTCAGCAAACAAGTCTTAGTCTTTGAGACCACAGTCTGGAAGTAATTTTAGGTGCTCCCAAGCACAATTGTTACCATAAGATGAACAAGCAAGCTCTGGTTAATCTATATTCAATATTCATAACTACATGTAAAATAACAAAAAAAATAACAGAAAGGAAATTATGCAAAACGAAAGAGAGTTTACTCAACCATCTACCTTGTCTGAAGAATCTTTGTAAATGCACCAAGTGTTAGAATGTCTCCAGCAACTGTCCTTGCTTAGGATTTTGGAAAAGCTACTTTTCACACCAAGAACTCCATGCAGGGAAGACATAGCATTGAGCACTGGCAAGCAGCATCACAGAGTAATAATTTTAACTTACTGACTCTGAGTAGGGCCAAAGAGGCATTTAGGAACCCCAGATGGGACCTGCTTACAGCTGTAGAAGTCAGCTTTGTGAAACAAAGAGGAGAGAGTCTTTTCCTTCTCCAATTTCTCACATGCTTGCCTGGCTTTGTAATTGCCAGGATTTTATCTCCACCTTTTGTAAGGCAGATATGCCCTGTTATGTCCATTAAGTGAATAACCAGCACTACTTCCTCCTTGGTTTCCAGGTAAAAGGTGACAGGAATCTGATCCAGTGTACTCAGAAAACTATGAGAAGTTCAGTCATCAGCTTGAGTCAGTGAGAGCTGTGCTACTAAAGAAGGGAAATTCCACTTCTTACAATGTTACCCTTGAAAAGGTCCTGTGTTTAAATTGGGGAGGTTGGAATTTTGGTTTGGGATTTTTTTGGCAGCTCCACAGATCTGCCGCTTCCTTATTTATTAGAAGTAATATCTGGTATTTGATTCATTACAATTCCTATTAACATTTCCATCCCAGCTGTCAGCATAGAGCAAACCCAATTGCTACAAAGACTGCTGAGCTCTGTATCTGTTAAATATATGCACCTGGATAGAAAATCTTGCTGAAGTTGTGTTCAGCCACACCTGTGCCATGCTGGCAGGGTTTTTCAAAGGTGAGAAAAAGGTTATGGAGAAAGAAGACAAGTTGTCTACGTGTCTGTATGGCTCACAGGATCATTATCACTACCTAAGAACAGAAGAACCGACACTGACATTTCACTGATGTAAAAGGCTGTAGAGGAGAATCAGATTTCTACTTACATTTTCTTAGGTCTACATCACGAGTCCAGAAAAGTAATGAGACTTTGCAAGTTTTGTAGGAGAAATGGGGATTTTTGTTGCTATTTGGCTTTTTCCTCCAGTCTTTCAATACTCCTGATCCCAGACAGTATAAGAGGGTACAAAAATAAAAGTAGCTGAGTGGGGAGAGGGAGACTGTGGTGATGACCAAATAATCATGACCTTCAAAATAACTTTGTCAGTTCTGGGTACATGTACATTTTCTGTGGAGGTTTTGGATCACCTTTCCAAATTGAAGCTGGATAATTTTGTAACATATATGCCATTCATACTGGGGACACTTGCTTGATAAAATTGTTTCTAACAATCCACAATTCCTGTTCTGGGTTCCTCTACAAAGCCAGCCCAAAGTGTTTATATTTGAGAAGTCTGTCAACAGAGAGTGACTGCACTGTATGTTGATGTAAAAATAGGTGTTATTTTCTAAAGAAAATAGATCTGCTAGCACCACATTCATTTCCCTGAGGTCTCTGCCTTGAAAGGGCGTTTTGCAGAGCAATCTTTACTGTGCCTTATGCCTGGTGTCCCAAGAGTCATCTGTTCAGATAGCATTTCAAATATTACAGAAGAAAAGAGAGTTGTGCATGGAAACTTCCCTCACATTTCAGCAGCAGGATTTGGGCTGTATTTGACCCTCTTTATTCAGGGAGCTTGAATGGTTTTCTGGGTGAGGGACTTCCATACTCCTTCTGAGACAACTTCAAGAAGATGCTACACTTGTGACCTCAAGTGTAAACCTCAAGGTCACCACTTGTAACCTAAAAAATAGGTAGCTTTTTTGTTGGTCAGCCCTTGGCATTTCCAAGTCTTCATATATCTGCATTCAAGATAGGGAAAATAATGTTTTAGCTATTTTTGGTACGTCCTAATAGTTTAAGCAACCTGCTCCCGTGAGTTGCTGAGCACTTTGCAGTCCTGCTGCAAGGATTTCAGCTTCTTTCACGAAAGTGCATAATCATGTGCATCAGCCTCTTTCATGAGCTGGAACTTGAGAGAATTCAATATATTCCTATTGAGGGCCCAATACACTCACAAAGCCAAAGTGAACCTTCCTCTTATCCTGCCTTTTAAAAGAGGTGATGTGCATGTGAGGAGAATTTCAAGGTTTATTACAATACCCTGTATGCCTGTAATAATATAGCTACATTGAAAATTATTTTCTCAGCACAAATCAAGTTAAACATACAGAACATTCTTTGCTCCATCGTGAAACCCTTTTGGAATAAAAAGTCACAGAACAGAGTATCGAGATTTGGAAGGGACCCACAAGGATGATCAAATTCACCTCACAAAACTGCAGAATAATCTGAATACCATTTCAGAGAGCACCATTTACTTAAAGCTTTCTTTGTAGTAATGAACATTTAACATAGCAATTTATAACATTTACAGCCCTGGAAAAAATGCTTCACACGCTTTCCAGTTCAGCCCCTGAGCAGTGCTGAGGTCAGGACTGAAGGTCCCAGTATCCCCAGAGCGCGAGGCCCTGGGCAAGCACAGCGCCAGGCAATTCCAAAGATTACTTCTAAAAATGAAAGGCATGACAAGCAGTAAGCAGGCTGGAGGCAAACATAATTGTGCATCAGTGTGCAGAGTGCGTGTGTGGAGCCTCCACGGGGGCTGCAGTCCCCACCAGCAGTGGCGGCAGCAGGACCCGGCACGGCCCGCAGCTGTGACAGTGCCCCAGAAGCAGCTTGTGTCAACCAGAAGCAGGGGCTGGAGAATAAATTAGTGGTCACAGGGATATTTTTAGACCCATCTTGCAGATACTTGGAGCTACTGCTTTAGATTTTTGCATGCTAACACTTGTTTCTTACACCGCTGTTAGAGGCAGAGGGCATCACGAAGTTTTCCATGACAGAGCCCTTCACTTTTAATCCAGGAGCACTAAAGTTGAGACTACTGCAAAATATAGTTGTTAAATGAAATTGCCTCCCCCATAACTTTTTCGGGGTGATTTAACTTTTCCCCTAAAAATTGCAGTTATAAATCCATCAGAATGATCAAATTATTTATAGCACCTCAGGACCATAGCTTGGCTCTGTGTTTTATACGTCCATTTAGTGACAGCAACTGTGATATTTTGAGTTTGGTAGAATTTTTATATGACAGCAAGAAAACATAAAGCTTTTCAAGCATTAGATTCAGCAAAATTCTGGAAAGAATCATCAATACAATTTTATAATTTTACCTATTCTCTGCTCAGCTACTCTGAATGAATTCTGCAGGCTCGTTCCCGACTTGCTTCGTGTCTGTGTAAAGCTTCAAAAATAAGCATCTTCCAACATGTGTTTTGAGATAAAGCCTTTGCTTAGGATTGTGTAAAGACTCAAAATGCTAAAATGGAATAAAAATAAATTTCTTGTTTAGATGGGCAATTTTGCACAAAACTGTGGCAACTTTGCATCATGTAGAAAGGTAGTAGACAATTAAAGACTTTTTTTAAAGACTGTTTATGGCCTTAAGTATTTCTTACAGCCCTTCTTTGAATACAATACCCATATGTTATGATTATAATATTTTAATCATTATTTCATATCTTACAAAATGTTCATAAACACACCTTCTTAATCAGATTCACATGTCATTTAAAAATTTCCTTTCACAATATTGACCCAGGCAGCACAGCTGATCCAGTACCACCATGTCTCTAAATAAATTATTGCCAAAGGAAGTCAGTCAAGTGATCCCCAGTGGAGTAGATGATACCAGTGGTGGCCAACTGTGCAGTAATTCCTGTAGAAGGTTATCAAAGTCAGCATTGCTCCAAGAACAGCAGCCTGGAATTATGATTTCAATGTTGAGGAAGAGGCAGGACTGCATTATTATGGGGAGCACTACTAGTGCTTTTTCAGCTGAAAGTATTAATTCTGTCAAAAGGAGGTGTATTTTCTATCAAGAGTGTTGGAACACCACATCTTGTCTCAGATTGGTTTGAAAACTATAGCACATCTTGGGATCTACATTTCAGGTATCTCTTGCCTCTTGTTCCCAGCTGAGTCAAATTCCCTAGTTAATTTTATCTCCCATAAGGGCATCCTTTTTGTGGAGATCTCGTGCAGAATTGTGCTAGTAGTAGATAACTTACAAGTATTGTGTCCAGTCCTTTTAGGGGCTGGAATTGCCATCATTCCTTTGGGAGGTCCTTCCAAATCCACTCAATTTTGGTGGTCAGAACTGCTGTTTTTCCTTTTCCTTGGTGGTTGTTTGTATACTGTGTCCTTTAAGCCACTCTTCCTTGTTTCTCCCTCTTTGAAGCATTATCTACCTCAAAATTTCAATGACAATAAATTTAAATCATAATTATCCTTGTCTGTAGTACTGATATGAGATATAGGCATGGGCTTTCTGTGAGCCCCAAAGGAAATATTTCCTTTGCTTTGTGAATCCAAGTACCCACCAATAAAGTGGAGATTGTTCTTTTCATTCTCATAGGAAAATAGTGAGACTCTAGACCTAAATATTGTGCTTAAATAGCACAGCAGTAGAAATGTGCACAGATAAGTACTGATCAAGTCACAGTAATATGTTTCAACCAAAAGGTGTTGGCACATTTAATTTACCTTTTTTTCTTTTCATCCTCCTTTTCCTGTTGTGTTCAAGATGTGGGAGCATTTTTTGAAGAAGGAATGTGGCTTCGTTACAACTTCCACTCCCCAGGGACTAGTGTGAAGGATTTAGTCAGCCGGACACTTTTGAGTTCTGCAGATCCTGAGATCACAGGTCCTGACCTCAGCTTGAACAAAGAAGAGCTCAGCTTCAGCTTCAGCACCACCAAGTCCCCTTGTGTCTTATTTTATGTCAGCTCCTACACTCCGGACTTCATGGCTGTGCTTGTGAACCCCACGGGTAAGAAACTGCTCCGGGCTCTCCCCATCAAAGGCACAATTGACAATACCAGGCTGATACTCAGGGGAAGCTCTGAACTAATGAGAAAGTCTCTTTACCCTTGTCACGTTAAAGTAAAGCACTTGGAAACCTGAACCTTCATTCTGCTTCTACTAGATCTGGTACTGATGTAGCTGTTCAGTTTAGTGGTGTTTCTTTAGCCAACCCTCTCTCACAAAACAAAACTAACCAAGAAAAAGAGACCAAAAACCTGCAATAACGATGAGACCCATGCCATGAGCCAGTATTATGGTGGGGACAAGTAGACATCCACATGAAGGCACCTAAATAGCTTAACTGGCAATATCCCTAGTAGTCAGTAGAAAGTGTCATGCTCTGTTCTGAAAATCTGGATATTCATTGAGGTGACTAAAATATGGATGTAGTATAGTATATAATGTCCTAAACATTTTGGTGATGGATGAAGGTTGGATATGGACCATTTGCTGCTACAGTATTAAAACACTATATGAACTAAATATACTTCTATTCCAAATAGTGCCTTAGTGCCCCATGAAAATCATAATTAGGATGATTTTACTACTGTTCTCTTTTATGGGAGAATATGAGTATTCTACACGCCACTCATTTTTTTCCCTTCATGGGAGAGAAAGGACGTGCATGAGAGAAATCCAACATCACACAACTAAACTCTAGTTATAGAGGTCTAAGTCTGCTCTTTTGGGCCAGAACATTTCCATTTTTCATCAAGAGTGGGGGCTGCATTTCCCTTTTCAAACATTCCTCCTTTTAATCAAATATTTAAATGTGTTATGAAGAGCAGACACTCCACTTTTGTTTAGAAAAGAAAAATCTGTCTGGCAGTATGTTATGAATATCAATTAGCCACTCCTGACTATACTTTTCCAACAATGTAACCTCTGGTTGTTATTTCACAATATAATACTAAATTTCCGTGGAAGTCCAGACGGTCACTCATCAACAACAATTAAACGCGAGAGCAGGAAAGTCCCATGTGTGAATTATGTGTCAGTGCTAATTTGTTGTAATTTTGCCTTTATTCAATGCATGTCAATGGTTTATTCTTTAGAAAATGTTATGCTTTGTATAATTTCCTAGAATTTTACTGCAGCAAGAATAATAATCTCAACAATAAAGTGTTACTTGATGTGCTCAATTCTGTACCAATTGTCCATATTGTTCAAGGCATAACTCCAATTTGGTTGGTTTGCAGTCTGAGGTGTTTACAAACACTGTGGTTTGGAAATGCTGGTCATTGTCACACTTCTGGGTTATAAACTAGAGGCAGTTTCGGCCCAGTAACTTTATAATCCCAAACACGAGCTCTTCTCTTACAGCAGAGACCAGCTATGAGAGCAATTAAGTGTGAAATGATAACAGCTGTATGTGAAAATAAAGACGGGAAAATAGCTGGTGAATAAAGATCAGAATACCTGAGGGTGCTTTTCACATTTTTTCTTTTTCGCTAGGGAATCTGCAAATTCGGTACAACCTCGGGGGCACCAAAGAGCCATACAACATTGACATTGACCACAGGAACATGGCCAATGGCCAGCCCCACACCGTTAATGTCACACGGAACGGGCGGGACATCGTACTGCAGGTGAGCTGCTTGGCTCCATCACTCGTATCTTGCAGCGTTTTGTTTTATGATGGGTCTTCAATCCTCTGAAAAGATTGGTGATATTTAGAAAATAAAAAGTACAGTAGATGGGGTTCTGCCTGCAGATCACACTCCTAGGAGTTAATAAAAGCTATTCATTCCCTCTGTTGCATCGACTCATGTTGTTCTGAAATCCTCATTTTAGTGTGATGACAGCTGGGCTAATACAGGTGTCACTGTAGATGCTCGAGGGCATCAGAGACATCTGGGCTGATAGATAACGTGGGACTTAGGATAAACCTGTGCCATTCTGGAGCAGCAGCTGGAAGCCAGGAGGGATACCCTACAGCATCTTAAATGGTAGTGAAGCCTGATGCAAATAATATCGTTCTGTAAGTCCTGAGTCTGCAAATGAGGATGTCTTTAAATTTAAATTTACCCTGAAGTCCAGTGAAATTGCATGAGCTGTTTTGCAAAGATGAGCAGATGCCTAAGTGGTTGTGTGACATAAGCCTGGGACAGAGAATATTGTTGAAGGCACATACCTCTGGCTTATCTAGGTTTTGGTACAGCACAGGTAGGAGCTTCATCTCTCCATATATCACAGTTTACAAAACTTTGATAGGCTAATGCTATGTATAACTGAGGGGAGTGCTGCAAGAAGCAGTCAGTTTCCAGGCTGCCTCCTCTCTGTGGTCACCACAGAACTCTCTTTTCTTTCCCTGGTTGTCACATCTGCAAACATGGAGACTGTGAGCAGGGTATAAGAACTGTTTTGTTGGCAGGAGAGTCAGGGGGATGGGAAACATTAATCTGGATTTGTTAGTTCAGAAGAAGCAAACCAAAACCAATAACAAATGAAATATAAAAAGGAGACGTTTCCTTGGGAACCAAGTCAAAAGGTGAAGGATGGTAGTCATCACAGTATTATCTACCTGAATATTAAAATAAATCCCTGACAATTACTATTTCAAGGTATTAAAAGGAAACTTTTCAGTGCATTACAATGTCATTTGACTGAGGCTCACAGTAATCAGAATAACACTGAATGCACTGAAGTAGAATTATCACCAAATTATTCACAATAACAAACAACCTAAAAAATTCCAAACAACCTAAAAAATATATAGGTGTACATCCAAACTCTTTTCAGGCTTTTGGAGGTTGGGAGGGATATATATTGATGTGTATGTCTATCTTGCATGCTGTTGCATTTATTTCTCCTACATCTAGAAGGAAATAAAGGAGGATCTATAGTTTGGTGTCCACATCCCTCTGATGTTAAATGCTTTTATTTTGGGGAAGTATGGCATGGAGTCCTAGCTGGCTGATTTAGGCAGCTGTAAAACTAAAAAATTTACATTCTAAAGGGATCAGAAGAGATACCTTGCCCAGCTGGAAATTATGTACACAGTTAAATGTTCCAGCCTTGCATCAACTCACCTGAACTTGATTCCCAACAATTCTTTCCCAGTGTTTTATGAGACCACTACCTGCCTAGAACTTAGAAGAGTCAGAAACATTATGGTTAGTGCTGCTCTGATGGGGTAAAAAACTTTTAATCTATTCAATGTGCCTGAAACTGATTAATGTAGCCACAAAGCAGATTCATTTGAGACTTATTAGATGAGATAATCTGTCTGATGCACATGCAAGAATAGGGAAAGAAAGGTCCCATACAAAGAAAATCCAGAGATCCTATTCCTCTCCTGAAAGAGACTATTTCTATTAAATTTTGTTTGACCTCCATAAGTTTATTTAATTACTTATCTGCTTACCTTCTGTAAATGAGAGAAATTATATGGACAGAAATGAATCTGCTAAGTAAATTATTCACTTGAAAATTACTCCTGTTCAAAAATTAACTCCTCACAGTGTTTGAAAGTACAGAAGATATAAATACAGTTTTTCTCAGTATTCAGAGGACAAATCATAAAGTATGAGTTTTCTCTTGCAGATCTGAGCTATGAACATTTGAGTAGACTTTTATTTCCTGCTAAATCCTTCTCCAACCTGATGAGCAGCTGGTTTGCTTGCTTTTAAAGAAGACAGCTTGCTTGCCAGGTGCTGTTGCTCACACTTCCACATCTCTACAGGGCATAAAAGTGTCACAGGAAGGATTTATTTCTCATCAAAGCTTCAATTCAAGAGCACTCAGTATTTTTGAGATCTTAACAGCAAGTTCATACTTAGAGTACCTGTCTTTCTAACTTACTGTAATAACCCTGTAGTGCCAGAGAGATTTAAAAAATCTGAAGCCAGGCAATAAATTGGTACCATATGAGCTGTGTGAATCAGAGTTTTAGCATGATTCTCAGGAGTTTCACTTACATATAAATATGAAAAAAGACTCATTAGTGAGCTCTATGAGACTTGACCTCATGCTGGCAGACAGGAGGCCACTGATTATTTACATAAAATCAGAATTTGAGGTGGGATTTGAAATCAACATATCCACAATACTATATGTCCATAAGGGAACAAAATAAATTCAAGAACAAATATTTAGTGTGAATTGCTTTTGTTATAATTGTATCCCTATTCCTACCATGCCATGTCAGTCAAGACTGAAGGTAGTAGCGAAGGCTCTGTCAAATAGTTTTTATATTTCAATTTTATACATTCACTGACTGCAGACAAATCAATAGTTCTACATTAAATAACAAGCTCTCAATTGTGTTGCCAGTGGTTTCTCAAGGATAAGGTTAAGAATATACAGTCAATTTACATGTCAGAAAAAGCAAATTACATAAATTCAGGGAGAAAGGTATGCTTTTTTTCTCATTTCCATGAGGGGGACAAAATTAACATTTGATAGTAATAATTCCTATCCCTCCCCTCTAGTAAAATATCAGATGCAAATAACCATGGCACACCTCCAAGGCTCCATTAGTTCACTTGTGGCAAGGAAAATCCCAGACTTACAGATGGGAAACACATTATTCCAATAGACATTTCATGACATTTCATTAGGTTATGGAGGGCGAGTTTTACTTTGTTTGATTTCATTAGAAGATTTCATGCCTCAGCAGGGTATTTTACATATCATAAAAACCAGATCACTCTTTACCAAGTGTTCATGGGTAATTAACACTATTCACACATCAGTAAAACCTTATTTGAAGAAAGCCAAGGACAAAAGCTCCCTAGCAGAGGTTCTGATCCAAAGTCCATTGAAGTAAATGAAAGGATTTCCATTGCCTCCAGCAGGCTTTAAATTGTACTTTAAAGAACTGTAGTAGTTGCATCCTGAGTGCAGGATTCATACCTTCTGCCTCTTTGCATGTCCCTGGGGTAAAATCAGGATGAAATCTGGATCAGAGACTTTTATGTTCTGTTGCACAAAGGTAGATCAGCCTACTACAAAGAAAAAATATAAGAAAAAAAAAAGAAAGAAAAAAAAAAAAAAGAAAGAAAAATGTACGATATGCTTTGATTGTTAGTGGAATAAAGCTGATGGTCAGCAGGACTCAGACTGGGCCTGTCAGCTTCCTCACATGTACATTCTCAACAGGTGTCCAGATCTCCATCCCTGCTTTAAAGCCATTTCTGGCAAGGGGTTACGAGTCACAGTTTATAACACCTTCCTTGTTCCTGAGAAAGATTAAACCAGAGCAACTTCTTCAGGACTGAAGAAACTCTGTCCTAAACTCTTACTATGCTTTCAGGACAATTATCAGCAGCCACTGCTCTTCTTCTCAGAAGGCCACACAGAAGGGTGGAGACAGTTCTGTCTTTCAGGCCTGGACAATATGTCAAACTGTGGTGGAGAGGCTGCACACAAATAATGGTGCACACACCATATAATCTCAGCTAAGTTATGAAGCTTTATGGCTAAATCTTGACCTGAACTCAGCTGAGGCTGAGAACAATACAGAAAATGTATTTGTACAAGTCTCCATTTTCCAACTTCACCAGAGGCAAGCAAGGGTATACACCCATCTTTGTGGAAAATGATCAATGAAATATTTGACCCTACACAAATGAAATCAAGAAGAAACAAAATTTTTGCAAGAATTTTTGCATTTCCATTTAGAGCTCTGCACTACTTGAAAAGAGGTAGCAATTGCAAACTCCTATGTGTCTCTCACTGTTCAAAGAATATGTGAATACCACACCCCTAGATGGTTTAAAAAGGTAAATCATACAAAGTTAATTCAAAGCTAATCTGAATTACAAAATAAAATGGTAAACATAACAGCAATAAAATAAAATGGGTGAAGCAGTCTGCATATAATCCCCATCTTAAATGCAATTAATATATATCAAAGATTTTATCATTGTTGATTAAATTTTGTTCTTGTTAAAGAAAGTGGGAACTTTCTCATGGTCTCCAGTGAGGCTATAATTTCATCTCCCATCATTATTTTTGTTGTAGAATCACAACCATCATGTTTCCTCTATTTTGAAGCTTCAACAGAAAATTATCACTGTTTGAGCTCTTGCTTAAGAGGGGCAGTAAAAACATCACCAAATTATTTTCTGCAGCTAACCCAACAATAATGATAGCAGTAAAACAAATTTTGTAGAAAGACATTTTATCTAGCTTTAAAGACTTCAAATGATAGAAAATGTACCATATCCTTTGACTACGTCTCACAGTGCCAAGTACCATTCTTGTAAAGAATTTGCACCTAATTTGCAGTTTGAATTCAACATTTAACTTTGGGATCTTTGTGTCTATGCTTGATTGATGAAAGAAATGTTTAATGTCAGGCATCACTCCCCTTCACACTTTCTTAGAGATGCTGATTAAAACATCTTTTCATCTTGTCTGCAAGATGCTAAATAAACTGATCTATTTTAGTACACCCTCATGCATCTAGAGTTTTTAAACAATTTTTTAACTCTTCTCTGAAACCTCTCCCTTTTGAGTCACATTTTGAAAACATTTACCCTAGGATTAGAAATGGTAATGGTTGTTATGCCATCAAAATGACGTAGAAATGCTATCTTTATTTATTTCTTTCATTTTCTGGGAATTATGCTGCCTCAGCAACCTTTGGGTAGTGCTGTAAATTGTCTAGACATCAGATTAATCTGAAAAAGTCTAGTTTAGCAGGCATTTAACTGGTAGGGAATGGGGAAGTAGTGCTCATGATTTGAAAGGAGCCAGTCAGACACTATTTACAAATTCCATGGCCTCTGACATGAATAAAACACGTTTTAAGTATCCAGGACTTTAATCACAGGTAAAACATGGAAACCATAGTCAACATCAATGCAACAGTTAACCCTCTGCTTTGTTTCCTCATACCCAGTAATTCTATTGTATTAAAAAAATAATTAATGAATTTCCAAACATGTTTTGCTTAAAGAGGTAAAAAAATCATTTGCTCTGTCAATAGTAAAGGCCTTTCTGCTGAAATGAATTATTTAAATTCCCTGGGGATACATCCTTTTCACTATGTATTGCCCTTCTGTAGTGGCAATGTATTGCTCAAAATGTTAATGCCACAGAAAGGCAAACAGACCATTTTCTAGAGCAGAGCTATACATTAGATCTGCATGTTTTATGCATTAGCACTTAGTTTATCCATAACTGCTAAGCTCTTTTTTCAATCAGAAGTCACAAGGAAGTGATTTTACTCAGGTCTGAAAATTATAGGGGTTTTTTCCACAAATGGGTGACAAAGTAGCATAAGAAGCTTTCAATAGATATCAATAAACTTCTGAAATTAAAACAAAGCTTTTATTGATATAGTATATCATGCCTATAACCCTAAGCAACATCTGGGTTCCAAAATATAAACAATTACAGACCCTGATCTTTTCATAATTCAAGTTCCCTCCAACTCTAAGGATGTTACAGATGTTGCAAATGACCAGGTGTTCAATACTGAAAAATGTCAGTAAGCAACAGCAAGAAACAGCAGAACAGAATTTAAATTGTGTCTACCAGAATCAGAAATCAGCAAATAATTCACTGCTTATTATTTTTTACTGGTTCTTTTGTGCTCACAGGATGACCATGAGCTCCGAGCAGTTTTGTTGATTTAAACCTTCACTGAAATTACTCAATTTCTTTATTTTACAGTGTGACACACAATATTTCATTTAAAGAGAGCAGTTATATGTAGAACAGGAACCTCGTAAATTAATAACTTCTACTCCCCCTTTGTGTGTGATAGAGTTGGTTAGTGGTATCTGCAGAGGTAAGGCAGCACATCCCCATTGTATCTCAGCTTGATGAAAGACAGACAAAAAGTTTTCAAAAACCATGTCTTGGTTTCAAAAGCTAGGTGTCTGCTAAGGAAGGCAGGAGCCTCCCCCAAAATGGAAAATGTAAACCCCCTCTCTCCAAATTGCTATCAAATTTAAATTAAGGGGCTCTCAGGCAAAAAATATGGGAGCAGGAATAACAGTTCTTTATTAAGGAAGAAAATAAGAAGATAAACTAAACAGTGCAGTAAACTAAAACAGCACTGACAGAGTCAGAACACAACCTGACACCCTGTTGGTCAGGGTGTTGGTGGCAGTCCCATTGGAATTGTGGCTGCAGTCCTCCTAGAGTGTCAAGTTCTGTTGGAGCAGGGATCCTGTAGAAAGGGTGTAATCTTCCTCTGAAGATCCAGTGGAAGAGGCAGCTGTTCCTCTGGGAAATCCAGTGGAGAAGCCATAGTTATTCCAGAATCTCCAGATTACATCCAGGTAGGAATGCTTGGCTCCTCCCCCTGGGCAGAGCATCTCCCAATGGGATGCTGTAGTTATTATGCAGTGACATTCAGTAGCCTGTTATCAGCATATGTGTCCCTTATCAGTCATGCAGTGACATTCAGTAGCCTTTTATCAGCATATGTGTCCCTGGAGGGAGAAGTGATTGTGGAAGAGATAAGGAAAACTGCCCACTCAACAGAAGACAACTGCCATGCAGATGGCAAATAGAATTTAATTTGGTTGGCAATCCAGGACAAACCAGAACTCCTTTCACTCATCAACAAACAAGTGGGCATCAGGACGTGGCATCCTATCTCTCTCTTATTGGAAAAACATGGGGAAACAGTGGGGAAAACATCATCCATACATCCCCATCTGGGGGTAGCATTGCTCCCTGTGGTTTCCCTGTAGCTGCTGCACAAAGGCAGAGGGAGATGACAAAGAATATATCATTTAAAAAGTTTTACTCTCTCTGCATCAGCTGAGATAGTTTCCAACTTAGAGGGCTTTTGGAAGAATATTTCTCTTTACTTTCTGCTTTTTAAAACCCCTCCATAGGAGAGGAGCTCCTTCACACATCCATCCTTCTCATTTCCTTTAAGTAGAGGTTGTGTTGCTGGATTCAGAGTCATGTTTCAGCTGCCTTATCCCAAATTTGCCCATGTCTAGGCCACAAATTGTGGTAAAATCCAGAAGTGGAATGTCTCCCTCACCCTACACCCCCATTTTCCTGGGAAATAAAGCTAAGGCCATGCAGGTCAGAAGGGAGAATGGTGCAGCCTGGTATTTCCTGAGTCTGCATATCAGAGCAGAGCAAAGGTCTGCAGGGTGTATCAGCAGGCTTATCCACCTCACAAATGTGTTACTTACATTGGCTATGCTGAAAATAGTTCCTTCTTCTATAATGTATTTTCAGTGATAAGAGTGTGTGTGTGTCTGCCTTGGCCTGTGTGGTTGCTGGTTTTATATAATTTTATTGGAATTAAAGAAACAAGGAAAGAACAAAGAAATCATTAAGTAATCCCACAGTCCAGGACAAAGCTAAAAAAGTCAAAACCTACCATGAAATAGGCGATTTCCATTGTGTGGAAGCACATACTGGACAAATTAATGTCCTGTGAAAGTCATCTTTAGGTACCTGAGGTAGATCTCTTTAATTTTAATGACTTGGCATTATATGACTTGCTATTGCTTCTGTTAACATTTACTGTAATTCATCTACTAAAGAGAGCAATAAAAAGTCAACCGATATGTGAAAAAAGCACCAGAGAATCATTCTAATTGAAGGAGCCAGACTAAATAGTGTGCTTTTCCTTATCAGTGCTTCTGTTACATTTGAGTTATGTTTCTACATTTCCATTTAAATTTTATCCAAAATTTTGTGGATTTTTAGAGGAAGGCAAATTATCCCTGGTGTTATTTAGCAGAGCAACAGCAGCTTTCAGGTGTATATATATAAGCTTTCTGCACATAAAGGATTCAAGTTTTGAATCGGAAAAAAGAACTTTTTTTTTTTTTTCTGCAATGTATCTATGTTTTTTCCATGTGTGTATCACTTTAATCACATTTTTAATATAAATCGCTGCAAAAAAAAGAAACTTTATCATAAAATACTGTAATTGACCTTTATTTTAAAAAAACAACTGCTAAAGGTTAAATCAGTGCATTACACCAGCAAAACATATTTTTAGGAGTGGTTCCTAAAAGAGCATTTACTATACCTCTGTAAAAATTTCATCTGCAGAGCTCAAAGCACAGTGCCAGCCTTTAGTTTGCCTTACATCACACCAGTGAAGTGCGTGCCTCCTCCTGTGTTCCAGATGAGCAGTGAGGCTGCAGGTCTGTGACAGTCCAAGGCAGTAAAAAATGCAGGGTTTATGGTCCTGCCTGTTTCTCTGGATCCACTCCTCATTTACAGTCCATGGCTTGTCCCTGCTCTGGCGCAGATCTGGTCCGCACTAACCTGGGTCAAGGACCTGACCCGTCAGAACCAGATCAGCGGAGCACCAGTGCCACACTGAGGAGGGAGCTGAATTGCACTGAGAGTGGCCACGAGCAGCCTGAGCAATTACACAGTCCCCACTCCAGTCTGCTCCTTTCCTCTTGCAATAGAGAAAAAAAAAATAAAATCAATCACCATATTAAAAAATGGTAAGTTTTTTCCTAACATTTTTGGCAGGTGAATAATCATCTATATCACACTAATAAAAAGAATGCCATACTACCTCCCATTTGATTTTCATAATCAACTTTCTTCTTTCTCATACACTGCTGTCATACTTGTGAGGAGCTGCCTCTGAACACCTGCATACTGCCTTGTTATTTTCTTGGAGTCACATGCCAAGTCTGTTCTAGCTTTGTAGGCATTTTTGAGTAGGAACATTTTTATTATGTATTATTATAGAACTTAGCACAAAAAGCCCTTGTTCAGGACTAGAGAAGTTGATAACACAAGTGATAAATCATCATAATCATGCAGAAGAGAAATAACTACACTGATCCTGATGGTAACATCCCCTTCTTTATCCTGCTACTGCTGAATTCAACAGCAGAGCTGCATTGACATCAGATGATATGAGATTAAGCCTTACAGCACTATTATTCCATCTGATTTTTACACTTTTTTTATAAAATTTGTCCAGCATTAATAAAGGCCTTAACTTTACAGCAGTACACAGGCTGGGTTGACAATGATTCAGATGTAAGTATATCCACAGGGTGAATATAAGGTATGTGTTTGTGTTTATACCCTTTTTTTCCCCCAAGACTACAAAGGTGATGCAGACGTTATGTTTGCCCTTAGATTGATATCTCTGTTAATCTCAGAACTCCCATCAAGATTAGTTTTATTATCTAAGTGAACAGTAATTTAAAAGAAATAGCTTTTTATTGAACTTCTGCTTAAATCCAGACAACTTCCAAAAAAGGCAGTCTGCCTTGGTGTGACGTGACTTGAGAGCTGAAACTGCAAATTCCTCAGAAACTGCCACCTACTTTCATCCCTGTTACACTCAAAGCCACACTGAATGTTTATATGAAGCTCAAATGAAATTACTGAGTTTTTTTTGAAAAAGTAGCTGTAATGAAAAATCTTAAATATAATTTTTAAACGGTAATTTAATACAAAATCATAACATCAACATCTGTGTATACAGAGAGAGATTCTATTTAATTTTCATTAATTAAGGAAATCAAATTATCATTCAAATATCATTTGACACTAGTAATTCCTTTTTATTATGTGTTTTCTATTAGATTGGTAGGCTAGTATTTCATGCAAAGGCTGCAGGCTGCTCCGTTCCAGCTGCTTACACTGGAGCCCCCACTGGATGGCAGTCACATGCAGCTTTGGAAAGAATTCAGCATCATGCTTGAACACACAGACCTCTACAGAAACCCTAGGCTGAGTGTCTCCAAAATAAAAAATTGTTTCTTTTATCAGGTAATTCTAGTTTAGTACAAAGATATGCAATAAAAGCAAGTGGACAAAAATCTCCCCATTCCCTCAGCTGCTGTTCCCTAGACCCACTGTCTTGTGGTGCATCATTTTATTCCAGGTGCCAGGATTAGAGAAAGGCACTGCTCAAAGCTGTGGAAAGCAATGCAGGTGCCCCCTGACAAGAGATGCCAGAGCTGGCAGCAGAGCAAGAGCTGGCTCTACCACTGATCAGAAATGTTTGCCCCTGAAAATTGGTATCAACAGCTTTTAAATAGAGATTTATTTTAACTAGGAATCAGAGCAACCCAAAACTTCAGACAGTCATTAAAACAATCCACAGTTGAACCCACTGGGATATCTTTCCTTGACTTCAACGAGATGTGAAAAATGTATGTGAGTGGCTAGATTCAGGGTTTTATGCAGTATAAGAAATCTGTTTAAACAAGTAAACCTCAACAGCAAAGTGTCTGTTCCTGTTAGAGCCTGCAGTGTAACACATCATTGCTCTCCTTGTTGCAATCCCTTTTGCCTCTGTACCGGATTGAATCCCTTGGGACTTCAGCTCTGCTATGTTGAAGTCTCAAGGGAAGGTGAGGTCACTGGAAGGATTTTGTTTGTTTTTTTTTTTTAAACGTTGCTGCTAACAAACCTATTCCAAGATGGGGAAAGAGAGGGCCTTTCCAAATCCTGAACACTACCTGGACACAAAGGCAGCCTTATCACATCACAGCTGGCAGGATTTGATATTCTGTAATTGTCCATGTAAATGGTCACAGTGGTTCATTATGAAAACTGACTTTTCAATTTAATGCATATCCTGCAGACACAACCCATGTACACAGGTAGAGGCTGCCTCCACATCTGGCAGGGGTGACTTTTTTATTACTTGTTACTACTCATCTGTTACTCTGACATTGGACACATGGCTGCTGCTTTAGGACATCTAGCATACATCAATAAGTTCATTATAGACATAGATTGATATTTAACTCATTCATATTTTATCTGATTAATGATAGTCTGATCAACCCCACAGCCTAGAGTCCAGATCACAAGAAAAAGAAATATTTTAAAATTGCTCCAGACTGATTCTGAAAAAGAAAGAACCCAAATGTTGATGATACTGACAGATACCAGCATAAGTAGTAGCATGCCCAATTATTTTATCAGAGTTACTTCAGCATATTTTAAGTCATATTAATAAAGGGAAAACCTAGAAAATTAATCCTGTGTAGGTATTGGAAAAAATTCCACTGCATGCAAAGTTACATGAGGTTAACCTCTTGAGATATGAAAGGATGGAGAATCAGTGTTTTGTGGACTACTTTTCACCAATCTTTACCTGATACACCTCTCTAAAGTCTACACTTGTCATTTAATCACCTTAAGGGTAAATAGCATGACAGATCTAAGCCATTTCTATTTTTGTCCTGAAATAACAAGAGAATTTTTTTTTCACCTGATATGCCTACAGTTCCCATTGAAAATGCATCTCACACTTGCAATGTTGGATGCTGTGAATTTCCCTTCCATCAGGAAAACCAATACCAAGTACTCAAGTGGAGTCTCTATTTAGTAGGGCCTGAGGTTGGTTTGAGGTTGGGATCTGTTTACTGTTTTAACCCTTTGTATTCACTTGGCTACACTTTTTCCAAAATAACTCTTTTCAATTTGAATTTACATAATTCTAATTTCAGGTAAAATATGTATTTCTGCTCTTTTTTAAAAATGTAAGAAAAACTGCTCACAATACCCTGAACAAACTGAAGCTCCTTATTTTCTGAGTAAGAAGATGGAACTATGTTTTTCCATGTATTTGTCTAAAAATAATCAGTGTGAATACTAGTTATGATAAATTAAAAATAATTTCTGAACTTTAAGACTTACTAAACTGCTCTGGCCATCTGCAGAGACTTTTTTTCCTGTGTCCTCTGTATATGCACTTTTCTTCTTGGGGTTTTATGGGGAATTATAAGAAAGACAGGGTTTTTTGTTAGGGTTTTTTGAGATGGTTGCCTCTGCAGATTCATGACCCCAGCGGGCTTTACAACTCCCTGAGCTCATGGTGTTCCAGGGTACCAGGGGACTCAGCCCTTCAGTTCTGTGCTACCTGCCATTCACTTACTTTTAACCACTGAACTGAGCATTTGCAGTATCATTAAAACAAAGTAATCCACTATACTTACACTTTGAAATTAGAAATATGGCAAAAAGATATGTGAAAATATTGCATGCCCCATAGAGTTGCCATTTCCTGAGAATTACTTTTGCAGTCTATTGTACCTTGCAAAGTCTTAAATCACATATATGAGTTTCTATCCTGTTTTGTGCCAAGGCAAGGCCAGAATAAAATAAACTATTAGTGCTCTGTCGTCTTTAAGCCTGTGTAATAAACATGTAAATCTGAGAAAATAAATAACAACAGTAAAGATAAAAATTCATTCCAATTACCTTTATGAAATGTGAAATCAGAACTCCACTGAGCTATATTAAACTATGTTAATAGCACTATTACCAAGCATAGGCAATTCATTTTATTACTCTCTTTCTTCACATTTTTCTGTTAAATAGCTAAAATCCAGGGGGAAATATGCTAATGTGATGGGATTGCTGTGCCATATCGGGGACAATATGCATTTCCTATAGATTAAACTATTTAGCTAAGTTGATTACTCTTGAATTTATTTTGGTTCCAATAGGCGTCATCACAATCAGATCGAACAACATTCTCAACAAGAAAGTAATAAGCATGAAGTGCAAAAAAAAGAATGCCTGATTAATTTATGACTTTTCTGAGAGAAAAGAAAAATGCCCAACACCTGAATTAGTCTCAAATTCCCAGCTATGTATATCTAGCTTCAGCAGTAACATAGGTCCCAAATGGAAATCTATTTCTATGGAAAGAAAAAGTTGTTTTATTATTTATGCTGTTATATTTAGCAATTGAAGAGCACATAAGTAAAGAATTATGTGATTCTACAGAAACCAGAACAAAAATATATTCAGTATAAGTATACTCCAGGCCTTGGGAACTGTGGAGATGGCAGATATGGAAGGAAGGGTATTTACTATTGTTTTCCCTTTATGAAAATGAGAGTGTATTGGATAGTTATAAGAGATGGCATAAACTCCATAAAGTAGACCTGATTGATCAGAACTGTAATAAACAGATCAGTTCAAAATACTCATCATTTCTTTTCTCTTTCTCCAGCTTGATCACTATCCTCCAACGAGTTACAGCCTGCCAGCCACATCTGACATTCAGTTCAATTCCCCAAAGGCACTATTCCTAGGAAAAGTCATAGGTAAGATTTCATTTTGTACCTGGGACAATGATGTGTGTGTAGCAGGATGCTTGCTGGACATGTGGTACAAGTGGTGATACTGGAGTTATGCCTGAAGGAGGGATTGTGTTCAACCTGTCACAGAGGCTGATGAGCACACAAATAAATAATTTTCTGCCATGGATTGGGGAAAAAAAGGGTTTGAGCAAGGAGACCCTCATAACATTGTCTTTGTGAGGTTTCATTACCCTCTCTCAGTGTCAGATGAAGGCAATCCAAGGAAATCACTGAGACCACTTCTTCTACCAGGAGATACTGAAGTTATTTTGAATATTATCATTCACTGTGAAGTTATTGTGTGCCTTGTATAATGTCTTTATCCATGCAGACTGCCTTCTTATCCTAGAACATCCTCTGGCAAACCACCATTCTCTCCCACTAACATCCACCAGCGAGGTCTTTTGGAGTCTGTAACATCTGCAGCAACACCCACCTGGACATTTTCTATCCCTTTTATGGATTTCATGGTTATTTCCAGTGCAGCAGATTCCTGGCCAGCTCCTCAGATGAATTCAAGGGAAAATAAAGATGCCTTGGCCTCACTTTTAGACCTTCCTTCGTTCCATTGCTTAATTTTTCTGCTACTGGCTTCTTACGTGAATTTCCAGGGTTACTCACTTCAAGAGGCAATTCTTCCCAACATTTAGAGTTTGTAAGGAGGGTTTTTTCCCTTTTGCAGAGATAAAGGGGAATTAATGTTTTTTCCTCTAAGTACTTTACACAGATATATGGTTGCTTGAAGTCAGTGAAGAGCTTAATCCAGAAAATTGCAAACTTTTCTTTGTTAAGTGGTTAGGGCATTGATCTGTGAACCCTTTGCACTGTTTTTTGAAGTGGTAAAGAAATTGACCACATAGCTAATGGGATTCTTTGTAGATACATTTTTCCATTTGTTTTATTTTTAAAATTTAACATGCAGAACTTCCGTTAAATAGGAATGAAAAGCCTTTAAAATCACTGGCTATCAGGAAAGTCATGAACTATTTTTTAGTACTTTCCAAGTCAGTTCTGTGGCTAGTACAAAAGTTGATGCAGTCTGATTTTGGACAGTCCCTGGAATCTCGGTACCTTACTGCATTTAACTTGGGCATCTGGACTGGAGCTGATGGTCTGATTTAATTTTTTAATAGCATGGGATTATATTAGCCCTTTGGGAATATGATATTATTTTGCTTCTTCCTCTCTGCTTGTTAATGTTTTTGCAGATAAGGCATTTTATTAAGAAGAAAAATGTGTCACTACTAAAGAAACAAACAAGAAAACAAAAAAAAAAATCCCTTTTACTCTTTCTTCCAAAGAAAAATTGGACTTCACTGCAAAGAGATGGATTTCCTGGTGTAAAATGGTTGTGCAACTGACCATGTCTGTTTATGAGCTTTACTGTGCAGCTCTCAGAGTCATGTTGAACTCAGTTAAAAGGGTTATCCAAGTACAGCAGTTTGAAGGGCAAAGTAGACATAGAATTCAGTATCTTCAAACGCTCTAGCTGTCACCTCATACTGACAAGACATATTTTAGTGGTCTAGAGGGATTAGAACCAACAAAGGATCTGGATACATAGATCAAGTTGCAATTTGTGCCCATATGCAATTACATTCTCCAAATGGGCAATATGGGAGCAGCCTCCCATTTCACTGCTGCTCTGGCATCACTTGCATTCAGTTTCTGTTGCTCCCATACGATGCAATTCTTATTTGTCAGCAAAAATGAATGCAAGGCCCTACTTTTAAAGACAGATGGTTTTTGAAGAGCACTCTGGAACAATCTTACTGGGAAACTGGTCTTCTGTCTGTCTTATTTCCATTTTTATTGGTGTTATTTGCATAGGAGCAGCCGCTTCTGCACCAGCTGTTCTTGCTGTGATAGAGAGTTCATCTGCTCCCCGTCAGAACTGATCCCTTGTCCAACACCTCCCACAATGCAACACATCTCTCTGCTCTAGGTGCTACAACAATATGGATGATTGATAATGTTATTTGTGAAATTGTAAGTGCTCAGAATATTTTCTGCAAAGCAGGAAGGTCACATCAGAGCAACAGCAAAATGCTTGAGTTGCAATAAGGGAGAACTTTTCTTCTTTAAGTTGAGATGTTTTCTGTTTCCTTGAAATACTGTTTTAAAAAATGCATTTGTTCACTGGCTTGAATAAAATAATTGTAGTCTTTTGTAAAACTGGAGGTAAAGCCGCTTAGTATATAATTCTTACCCAGGTAAAATGGATTATGATTTGAGGTGGGAAATAAAGCTGAAACACACAACAAATGAAAAATCCTATTTTACATGTGTGTGTAGTAACAAAAATAATAACACTAGAGAAATGCAGGATTTCACAAAAAATGATAGAAAGGTATTGTTAATGTTTCAAGGAAGTTCTTTAATCTGTTATTTAGATGTATTTAGGCTTTGATGACAGACAGACAAGGCAAGAGGGAAAACCAGGATTTCTGGATGATAAGCTATGAAGACGAAAAAGTAAAAAATAGACAATGTGACAGGCATCTACATTTTCATGTAGGCTGTAACTTGCAGCTCACTACTGCAGTAGGATAAAGCAGAGGTTTGATTTTTCCTTTAACTGCATGGTTTGGATGCAATACTTAGCTTTGTCTTCACATCCTTTTTGGGAAACTACACCTGTATTCTCTTAGTCTGTACTTTATTGTTAAAATTGGAACTTTTTTGGCATTTAATTTGTATTTATAAGTAATTAGCTAGAGATAATTACACATGATTTTGTGAAAGTATCATTCTGGTGAGCAGAAATAATTTGAGAGTTTGTCTAAAAGGATATATGATTGAGCACAGACACACCAAGCTCAGACAAGAGTTACTCTTGAGAAAGTGGCAGGGAAGTAAAGGAAATGTGCTTCTTGTCATCATTTCCACCAATCACTCCAAATTAAATTGTCGCTTTTCAGAAATACTTAAATATCCACTTGGAAACAATTGACATAGTACAAGTCATCATCACACAGATAATCATTTTCAGAACTGACAGCTGTCCCTGCAGCTCACCTCTGTGGGCTCCATTTCTGTCTCTGTCTCAATCTAGAGCTCTTCAGGGGCTTCTAGTAATGGTAGCCAAAAGGGAAATTTCAGGTTTCAGGTCAGTTTCAGGTCTGCCTTCCTTCTTACAAAAGCAGCTGCCATCACTCTACAGCTAAATGGAGGTCCTAGAAATCAACCCCAGGGCCTGATTCTTTACACAAAAAGTAGTTGCCTTGAGAAGAAGTGGTAAAAGGTCAATTTCTAGATGTGGTGGGGTTTTCCTAACGTTAATGCAAAGATATTTTTTATTGTAACCTGATTGGACTTACTGGGTTTTTTACTGGTGTTTGTGGTGAAAATTAAAATTGGTGAAGAGGTATTTCTCTGGATTCATTGTGACATTCAGCAACTTGGACTGATGGGAGGTAAGACCAGTTTACATCTAGCCGAGTAGTTAGTTTCAAATGTGCAAAGGAGAGAACACAGAAATACTTCACAAAAAGGAGGAGGTAAATGATATTTCTTCATGGCTTAGGTACAGTATAGAGAGAAGAACTGCTTTTTCTCTTGCATGGCATCTGTCTGCCAATAGATAACTGAATAATAGGAGGCAAAAGTTCAGAATGCTTTGAACTTCCAGCAGTGAACAATGGCATTTATTCCAAGAGGAAAGCATTCTTCACTCCTAGATAAGATACTTTATTTTCTTTAGAAAAAGTTTGGCAGTTTGGTGCTTCATTACTTGTAGCTGAAAAACGCCAATGACCTACAATGTAATTCATCCTACCAAAACCATCACACCATTTTCAAAACCAGCTTCTGATCTCCATGTTTCCACAACTGCAGAGTTTCATCACTTAGAGGGTTTGTTTCATGTTAAAGAATGAACATTTTCTGTCTTTGAGAGCATTTGCCATTATTAAAAAGGGGCCATTGATAGCCTTGATTAAAATAATTATGAAGGATAAAGGCATATTCATATTTGGTGCTCAGTTTGGGTATGCTTTTAGACACTGACTTCATCTGATACGAAGTTATTGTTAATATATATAAGATATCAGTTTAGAATACAATCTCTATATTGTAGGGCACTTTTTGACACTTTAAGCTTTATATCGTAGAAATTAGTGCAGAGCTATAAATAGATCATGAATAATCTAAAAGCGTTCTTCTGCTTCACATCTTTGGCATGTATCTACTACTACTTCATGATCATAATGCAGTTAACAGCTCATTATACATGTGAGGAGTGTGGCATTCAGAGCTGCACAGCTTGAGCTCTGCTGCTCCCCTTCATTTCGCAGTGCTGGGAGACACTCTGAGAGCAGGGTAGCTCAGCCAACTTTCACTGATAATGAGAAAAAAAAAAAACTAGCATGCAGTAAATTCATCCACCAACTTACTTCAAAGTAACTGCCTGCTGCTTCATTTCTGGGCACCAGCATTAACATTCAGTACTGTAATCTCACTGAGGATGCTCCTTGTCGTATGGGGAGCCCTCCTGCTACAGCAGGTAGCAGTTGAATATTAAAGATGTGCTTTCCCCTGCATGAGTTATGTATGAATTTTCATACAAAAATATAACATCTGGACAATTCCTCTTCTCCTACTCCATCTGTATAATGCTATCAGCCTGGCTGAAACACCTCTGGGATTAAATATTGCCTGTCTCTCTGATCTCAGATCTAGCCGTCCATACTCACTCTTTGAAGTGTTTCTGGTAAAGGTGGAAATGTTCCACAGCTCTTCTGGTCAAAACCTGATCAAAATAAAAGTAATTTTTCTTTTCTTTCAGACCTCTGATTTTGACCTATCTGTTTTTTCTCTGAGAAATCTTAACCTACAAGCCATATTCAGAAAGGAACATTTCCATCTACAGGTTTCCAATCCAAGGGACATGATAAACACTTTGAATTGCCAGTTTGACCCCAGGCAAAAGTAAGGTATCTCAAGTGAATTTTATAATTTGAGAACCAAAATGAAGAAGAGAAGCCAAGAATATGCATTGATGCCATTTGGTATCCATGCAGCATCTTCTTTCCATTTTTCAGAATATTGCAGGATTCATCTGCTGTAGCTCCAGAGAGGCAGAAGGTAGACCCCAGACAAGGTGGATTAAACTGGATGTTTAGATAATCTCAGTTGTCATGAGTACAGCCAGCTTTGCTCTTCTAAAATTTAGCTGGAGTCATTTCCTCCCACAAACTTCTCACTCTCACCCTTCAGGTGATTCTTCACCTCTCAGCCCCTCTCTCATACTTTGTAGGGGCAGCTGCCTTTTCATTTCCTGTTGCACTATTCTCTGTGAAAAAACTTCACTGATCCCCAGTCTTCAAATCTTCCATGGGCATTCCACAGCTCCAGAGGGTCACCTTTTACTCTCATGGTCTTCTAGCACACATACCAGCCTCTATCAGGATGCAGGAGTCTCCTAAATTCCTAAATTCTAAAGTTGTTTCCCTTGTGCTTTAACATGTCTCAGAAAATTGATTCATATAGATCACTCTACAGAATCTTGCTGAGAAAGTTATCCCATTCTTTTACAGTTCTTTCCAAAGTATTCATCTACTGGCTCTGAAAAATAAAAATTAAAAAAAAAAAAGAAAAGGGAAAAAATAAAAGGAGACTGTAAGGTAAATTCATTTGGTTAATGCCATTTTAAACAGAGTATTTGCACAAGCCTTATCTGACATTCAAAACTATGATAACACTATTTAAAAACAATGGAATAAAATGATAACTTTAACTCCAGTAATTAGATTGACCTTTTCCTAGCTTCTGTATTTTGTTAAGGTGGCATATCTTGGTTATACAACATTTCCCTACCCCAGGAAGGCAGGAATTACATTGCCTGTACTGTGTAATATCTAATACTAATTTATTTCAAATGCAGCTGCTTTCAAGGCTCAAAGAAAGGAACTGAACATGACAGAGGCATCAATAAAACCTGCCACTGGCCCCATAAAATTCTAATGGCATAGATAGCAAAATCGAACAGCTCAGAGCACTTTCAAGGCTTATAAATCACTTAAAAAAAAAAAAAAAGTGTTACACAGTCTGAAAAAGCCCAAGGTATTCCTGAAGCTGAAAGTATAGCATCTTATAATTTTCCTCCAAGTATATTCAAAGGAAAAATCAAAAATTAAACTAGAACTGCCCAAAGATTACAGACAGAACTGACCAAAAAAATGTCTTCAATAAGCCAAGGCACAAGTCTTAACATTTTATATTACTTTACCTAGCTTGGGCAACCTCTGTCTATAGTTCCAGATATAAAACATTGAAAAATAATGTGAAAATGCACTGATGATGTGATCAGAAATAGCTACAGAAATAGCATTCGGTCCATATTATTTTGGCTGAGGGCGCAGATTATATACATGTCCTTCCTTGTAAGAGCAGATACAGAAATTTTATCTAATTCAAAACTCACTCATTGTTTGACAATTGAAAAAAAAGCTCAGGATTTATCTGACACTTGTTTCACTTAGGGAAAAATCACAACAAAACAACACACAGCCTGACCAAAATATTGCAGAGGTTGTCAGACAGGAAGGGAGGTGAATCAGGTCCCATGTTTTAGAAGATCACTGGGATCAAGTCCCTTTCCCTCAAGAGCTGTACTAGCTTTCCCTCCCACCATGGATAGTTTGAAAGTGCCTCTGTCCTCCTCTGATCTGCAGTGGCTTCTTATACCAGAAGCACCAGAGGTTTTCTATAACCTGGAGAAAGTTTGCTCAGGTTGCTGGAGAACCTGGGAAGAGCAAGGGATGTGGGATTTTCTGGAGTATGAATTAGATAGGAATTTCATGGTGTGTGATGCTGTGCCTTACGCCTGGACAGCTTTCATTCTCTCAGAGAAGCCTGGGCTTGTCTGTGTGGTTTTGAGCTGTCCAGCTTTTTAAGATGAAATTTATCTCTGTTCAAAGGCTCTACACAATCTTCACATTACTAAACTCTGCTTAAATAAACTGGATATAGACTGTAAAGTAAGTTTATATTGTGCTGCTGCTCTTTGCAAAAGAATAAGCACCTGTTCTGCATTAGTACGTTCAAGACATAGTAAAATAAACATGTTCCTCAAACAATATTAAGTCATAAATAAAAGTGAAAATAAGATAATCTTTCTTTAGGATCTTTATATAGAACTATAAATCCATAGACTAAATTATTCATGATGAATAATTTGTTTAATTCCCAATATCACAAAAAGAAAGGTAAGTATATAAACTACGGAAAGACACTTCAGCAATTTCCTGTTTAACCAGACCTTTGCCTGTAGGCTTTGCATTTCTTTTAAAATAAATGCTTTCACTGTTTAAATTACAGAGCCAAAACCTGGCTGATGTCTTAATTTCAAGTGTTACTGCTCAGCAAATTTTAAAGCTATATATATACACTCTCTAAATAAGTCCTTTATGATAGGTACAATAATGCATTCTCCATCTGCATATTTCAGGGAACACTTAAAATACTATTAGTTGTCATGGAGAAGGAACTCATTTGGAAGACTGTGTGATTCCCAAAGGCTTCAGCTACATCCGTGCTGTAAATAAAAACAGGCACTGTGGTTATATCAGGGATCTTGCTTTAAAACTTGCCAAGCCAATAGAATTGACACCACTCAGCGGGAACTGGTTGTTTGAAATTAGTCTGTTAAATCTTTTTTTTTCTTGTTTTTTTGGGGGATTGTTTGTTTGTTTGTTTGCCTGGGGGGGTTTTGTTGGTTTACTTGGGTTTTTTTAGTAGGTTGGGGTTTTTTGGTGGGGGTGTGTCTTAGGGTATCTTGCAAAAATTATAGAAGTATCAAGAAAATTATGTTGTAAGTACTAAGATAGGATAGGATAGGATAGTGTAGTACAGTACTAGGGATAGCATTGGTTTTAAATAGCTTCTTGAATTAGATTCAGAGGTTTTTCACAGCAGACTCAATGTCACTAATGGCTCCTTGTGCTGCAGCTTGCTTGTTTATTCTGATACTAAATCTTGCATAATAGTAGCAGTGTTATGTCATTGAACATGACAGTCACTGATTCTTAGATTTATTTGCCATAATAAAACTGCATTTAATCTGTGGTACAGTGACTAATTCATAAACTGCTCCTTTAAATTCAACAGGAATAAACTTGCATGTTTACAACTTTCTTTTTAGAGAAGCCTGTTTCCTCTCCCATAAATGTACACCACTACCTAGAAATCTCTCCTTTATGACTATATGAACTCACAAATCTACCTCAGTGACTCCCAGTTACTGTACCACCAGGATTGCACCCCACTGGCAAAGGAAGCCATTGAGTAGGGTTACAGTCAGTCTCCCACCAAAAGGCAATATTTTCCTTTTGCTCTGTCTGATAGCAAGATAATATATACTGGCACTGGTTTTATTACTCCTTCCTGCTTTCTGTCCTCTTAAGACTGTGTTCTGAGTTTAACCAGTCCTTCCTTCTTTTTTTGGAGAGAGATTGTCGTCTGTCTCATTGTTACATGAAAATGCTTATTGATGAAAAAATAGTCTCCTGATCCTTCTGGTCAGTTGCAGAATCCAAACTGTGTAAAGGCTGCACCATAATATAGACAGTTATCTCAAAAATATCCAGGGGGAGAAATGAATTTGTCATCGAGCATCAGAAAAATTGAATTGTTTAAAATACTTCAGATAAAATGACTCCTCCCAAAAAAAAAAAAAAAAAAAAAAAACCTTTTTTCCTTTTAGAATATTTTGAAAATAATTTTTTGAGCTGTAGGTGTTGAGACACCTCAGAAATACTGACATTGTAAGACATCCTCAAAGCAAAGTACTATTACAATTGCTAACGCAATTCATCAAGCTGTCATATCTTTCTCAGCCAAACTTGATTTGATTTCAGTTTAGCACCTTGAAAATATGTACTTTCTTCACCCAGTAAAAGCTCACTTAACATAACATTAGCATATTTGTCAGTCTCCCTGGAGCAATGGCAACTTCTTGGTTTCCTTCTTCTGCTTTCACATGGGATTCTTTGCAAGACAGTCAATGACATGACTAATGACATTGGGAATGGCCTACTATTTCTTCTACTATTAATTTGACCAAGACTTAAACATTTCCTTTACATTTTTCATAGGTAACATCTTAAGATTTCCACTAATATAAATGTAGACAAAACTAAGCATTTAATAAGATAGTTGCCAAATCTGACTTCCTGGAATCACAGGATGAGAGTCAGAGTTTATGAAGGCCATGCAAAGGCTAATGAGAGCTCTGTAAGCCATCCTCTGTATAAGAAAACAGCATATGGAGACAAACCAACTTATGGAGAAAAGAGCATATGGGGAAAAAAACAGCAGAGTATCAGTGGCTAAAACTGATCTGACTCTAGAAGTACAGAAACTTGGTGATTGCAAAAGCTACAGGAGAAAGAGAGGGACAAGAACTTCAAACACAGCTTCTCAAAGCATTTTACATTCCCTTAGGCAAACCCAAGCATTTTCTTGCTCAGATCAAAGGAACTGATGTGATTATATCAGGGAGCACAAGACCCTGCTGAGCTCCTAGGCCAGCATGAGAAGGCAGGATATTTAAGTAATGTTGTAACATTATATCAGCTGGGGCAAAAGGATTTTTACACTGCCATCCTTTCCGGTACTTCCTTTACCTTGGGAAAGGAGCCAAGGCAGCAGCTCTCCACTAAGTGCCTGCAAGCTTGCAGGAACCCACAGATTTCTCTCCATTAATGCACACAGCATATCTTAATTGCTTAAGTCTGTTATCTTGACTTTGTAATAGTGTCCCCTCCAGGGATGAAGGAATGCCTGGCTGGCAGTTCAGTTTGCACTGCATCTGGTTCCTGGGTGTTGTTTGTGGTGTGCCACATCCTTTCTGCTGAGGGATGCACTGAAACCAGAGTACTAAACTTATGAAGGAATTTTTTTTTTTTCTGGTATTAGAGTAACAGGCTGCACCCTGTCCTCATGCAGGAAAATAAATGAATGGGAAATATTCTAGTTGTGATGCATTTTCACTTTATTCTGAGGGGATCAGAGAGGGAATGGAGAACAGGGAGGAAGAGTGAGACATGGTGAGCTTGACAAATTCCCATTTTGTGCTCCATCTGCCCTCTTTCTAGCTTCCCTCATCAGGAATTATCTATTAAGGTGTTCACCACAGCATTCAGACATTCTATTCCCAATGTGATTCCCTTACCAACAGTGCTGCACACCCAGCTCTTTCTGCACTGGTTTTGTGGCTTTCCAATGGTGTGTATGGCATTTACACACCAAATTAATTTCTGTTACTTCCAAGCTGGCCATTTCCAGTCTTTCCTTAAGACTCACCTATTACTGGTTTGGGGTGGTTTTTTTTGAAGAAATTTACTTTGTACATAATTGTCAAAATGTACTTAGTCAAATTAAAAGCCATGTTAAACACAAACAAAATCATAATATGGGGCAGAGAGGTACACAAGTTCCCCTGCATTTCTCTCCCAGTTCCCAGCCTGTTTTGATCTTCCCCACAGCCCCATGTAAGGGCAACAGGCTGAGGACACCTCTTTTAACTAAAAATTGTGCTGTATTTCAATAATGTTTCAATTACATTATCGATCTCCAAAATAAAAGACTTTAGGGAGCTCTGCTCATACACACATTTGTTATAGACCTCTTGCCTAGCCCTACCTCCCTTCTGCTCCCACTCTCATCCTCTGACTCCCCTCACTGTTCTCCCTCTGGCTGCAGCTCACATCTGAGTTTGCAGCAGGCAGCTTTTATCTCAGCAGTGCTCAGGTCAGGCTGCATCCTCTTGCTGCAGGTGGATTCAGCGTGCTCTGTCTCTGCTGCTCTGGACCCAGCTCCTTCTCTCCTCTGCTCATCCACATTTCAGTGGCCCTCAAGCTCCCAGGCACTCAGATCTGTGGTGTAGTGGCAAAGCTCTGCAGGTCAGCTTTCTCCAGCATGACCAAATTGTGCCTCCTTCCTTCTTTCTTCCAGAGCACAAATGGAAATCACCAAACAATTCTATGTTTTGAAAAAAAAAATAGAAATTACTATCAACTGGTTAGACAATTTTCTTTCTGTGAGACTTAAGAAGCTGGTGCCTTCTGAATTTCAAGTTCTTGTTGCAAATTTGGGTAAATGCCTCTGGAGGGGAGGAAAAAAAAGAAGATCCAAAGGGACTAAGGAGTGGCATGGAAAAAGCTGTGAGAAACACAGACATAGGAAACAAAGTGGTGGTGACAAATCAAGAGTGTTGATAAGCAAGAAAGAAGGTTGATGCCAGATGCAGATCAAATAGGGATGTCCTGCTTCTCTGGTGCCAGACTGGAGGAATAGACAGCTTGGGAAATGGCACTTGATCAGCTGCCCTTGGGAGGCACCAATTTTTCTTGTTTCTTTGAGTTTTTCTTACTGCCTGACCATGAGTCAAAGAAATGAGCATATATATCTTTACCTCACCCATCTGCTCCTTCTTAATTATTGTGGATTGGCATCTGTTCCCTAACAAAGTCAGATCTCCTGTCAAAATGCACAACTGTCCTAGCTGAGCATGTGGCACTTTGGCTTCAGCATGTGCTGCTTTCAGAGATCTCAAACACAGAGCATCAAGTTTTGGGCTGGCTCATTTCCACCCTCTTGGACCTCCAGTCACAGTAATTCGGTGTCAGGGACAAAATGAGCAGCACACTGCTCTCCCTCTCCATATGCAAGAACGAGCTGATGAACAGGATTGTGTGATCAGTGACCTTGCTGTGACCTTTGCAGTTTGAGATGCTGACAGAAGGCTCCTGTCTGACCAGCAAACTCACTGCTTTGCTGTTTAACTGATTTACAAACACATCAGCCAAGCCACTTACATTAAACATATCAACTAGCCACGGATTTCCTAAAACAAAAAGACAGGGTTGTCTACATCCTAAACTCCTGCAATCTCAATCCTGCCTTCATCTTTATTATCTATATTGCTGCCTGAATCAAACCCTTCCTGTTAGTAACAAACTGAAGACAGGGAGAAATGAAATGAAATAAATATTCATTTATATCTTTACCAGTTTTCAGACTCATCCACAAAAATACCAAGTATTTTTTTCAAAGGATATTGGAGATTTCTTGTGCCATTATTCAGCTCCCCTTGCAGGCCTTGATGCTGAGCATGTTAAATACAGTCCACATATAGAGTTTCTGCAGATGTGTACCTACCAGCCTGGCAGCTGCTGAAAGATACAAATTGCTTTTACAGGTCACCGATCACATTCCTTTTTTCCAGCTCTTCCTCTGACTCCCATCCACTCAGCAGACACTCTGTGGGTGCTGCTCATCATTCAGAAACCCTGGACAACTCACCACTGTGCCTGTGTAATTAAACTCAGCTTTGCACAGGCCATGAGCTGGAACATGCTGTGGCTACATGCACAGATGCACAGCTAAACGTTATGCCCAGCAAATTCAGCATATCCAGAATATTTCAGCCTCGCTGTACATCTGTTGATGTGTCAGACTAAGTGTTCTCTGTGCATTTCAATGCTGTCAGACGTGTGACTGTCACAAAGCTCTCTATTAGATAGGAACTACCAGCAATATTTAAAGTGTTTCTTTTTGCCAGTTTCAGAAGAGGGAAAGTATGGGTGAAAAGAGAAGATTTTAGGGCAAAATGATTGTTAGTGGTTTGTTCTTTCCTCAGCTTGCATCAAACTGCTTCAATCTGTAATAGTGTATTGAGAAGTGGAGGAAGTCTATCATATTTTAGAGGATTTAGTGCTTCAACATAGAGATCATGATGAACAACACTAACATTTCCCAGTACAGAAACATGCCTAAGTTTTTGGAGTACCTGAGGCTTCTCAAAAAAGGCAATTTTTCCGGATCTCTGCGAAGAACTCTTGTGGTCTGTGACAGGTGTCTTGACAAGAACTGTTTTATCACCCCACCTCAGTCTACCAATCCACATCACCCATGGATGAGCCAGCCACAATGCTGAAAGTCTCAAAGAAAAGTATTTGTCAAAAATAAAAGCCACCAGAAAAACAGTAGAGAGGAATTGGTAGATGTAACAATAGAATAAAGGATATAACTGATGTTAATATTTGGAATAAAACAGGAAAGAAGGGAAACAACTGAAATAAGAATAAAGAAGATATGAAAAAAGCAGTGGTGAAAAAGAAGGATAGGGAGAAAACACTGAATGGAAAACCATAATAGATAGGTGGTGACTTGTATCACATAATCAGCATAAAATACTTGAACAGAAAGCCCCTGACACATAGAATGCCAAACATTTAGTGAAACATCATAAGCTTTACTCCAGGTAAGTCATCAAATTCTACTTAAAATCTGCTCTGCTTAAGCTGATTTAGCAAAAATCTCTGCACATCTTATGGAGAGCTTTTTTTCTGTGAATCCTTAGGGCTGGGATTTTTTCCTTCTAATATTAATTCTCTGGTGTTCTCTTAGTCATACTGCAAATGATTTAGCACCTTGGAATAGCAAGGATTTAGCTTCTCTGCTCTAATGATTTAACATATGTGTATTTTGCTGCTGAAAGTTACTTACCACTTTAATCTTAAAGTCTTAGAGTCTTAATATTAACATTAATCTTAATCTTAGAGGGATTGGGGTTTATAAGCTTGGTTTGGTTTTGGTTTTGTTTGGGTTTTTGGTTTTGTGGGGGGTTTTTTTTGTATCAATATATAAGATAGAAAGAATTTCAAGTACAGTGACACCAAGCAGAATGTAGAAAGAAATTTATTTCCTCCTAGAATGTGTGCCTTCTTCAGTATATTAGCACTGCATCTAATTCATCAGTGCAAATACTATCTCTCATTTTCCAGTGAAATCTTATCTGAATATTCTTCCATTCCAGAGATTTTACAGTTCATGCATTTCTGTATGTATTAATTAAATATCTTATTTTCTAGTTGGGTCTCCAATTTGGATCTAATGTTTTTCCAGCTTAGTCAATATTACTCTTTTGACAGAAAAGAATAAATTCATTCCTTGGGGAAAGGAATACTGTCTTATATATTCATTGTTTAAAAGAAAATTTTATTCTAATTATCTAATTTTCTTCTCATTGGTATCTCACAATAATCCTTTACCCCTTTTTACCCTCATTGCATTGTTTTAAAATTGAAAGGGCATCAATAAAATCATAGAATGGACTGAGTTGGAAGAAACCTTAAAAATCCTCTGTTTCCATGCCATGAGCAAGGACACCTTACACTAGACTCCTTAAAACCTCATCCAACCTGGTACTGAACACTGCCAGAGATGGAACACCCACAACTTCTCCAGACACCTGTTCCAGTGTCTCACACCCTCATTGTAAAGGATTTCTTCCTGATATCTAGCCTTAAACCTATCCTCTTTCAGTTTGAAGTAATTTGAAGTAATTTGAAGTAATTTGAAGTCCCTCTCCAGCTCTCCTTGTAGCTTCCTTTAGGTACTGGAATGTTGTTTTAAAGTCTTCCTGGAGCCTTCCCTTCCCCAGGCTCTTCTCAACCCCATTCTCTCAGCCTGTCTTCATAGGCGAGGCGCCCCAGCCCTCTGAGCACCTTCATGGCCCTCCCCTGGTCCATGTGCTTCTTAAGTCAGGGCTCCCAGAGCTGGACACAGCACTCCAGGTGGGGTACCACAGGTGTGAAGCAGAAGAGCAAAATCGCATCCCTCACTCTGCTGGCCACGCTGCCTTTGATGGAACCCACCACGGGCCCACATCTCCAGCCTGTCAAAATCCCTCTGGAGAGCACCTTTTCCCTCCAGGAAAGGATGCTATCAGCATCCTTTGACCTACCAGCAGGTGAACTACACCACACACCTTGCTGTTAGCAAACTTACTGAGGGTGCACTCAATCCCACTGTTCGTGTCACCGACAACTATGTTAAATGGTGCCAGGAAAAAAAACATAATCCAAGGAAGAAAAAATCGGCAGGAAATACATCTCGTAATGACATGGAGTCGTGGCATTTCTATTCTTGTCAAGAGATTTCAGGGACCCCAAATGAAGTAGATTGCGCTCTGTCTTCACATTGTTTTTTACCAATGAGAAATATTTGTATTCTATGACTTTTATTTGAACAGCCAGGAAGGGACTGGAATATTTGTACTTCACAGATTGTCATTTTATTACCTGTCCCATTGTTTCTGCTTTTGGGCAATAGTTTAATTTTTTCTTCATCTGCTGTGTGTCCTTTTCTTTTGGTGAAATATCCATGGCAAAAGCTTCTTGTATTTGCACAATGCCCTGTGTTGCCATAGGAAAGCTGACCACCAGCCTGGTTTTGAGTCATGGCAAATGTTGTGCTTCAGTAAGGCTCTGAGACCTTGTATCATGCTTTTTTTGCAGCCTGATCAGTATTTGACATAAAAATAGAGGCTGTTTCACAGTTTTAGGCCCCTACACATTCATCTACTGCTTTTATTTCACCTTTTCCCTGCTGTACAACTGGAGCATGGCCCATGCAGAAGTCTAATCCAAACCTCCATGGTTGCAGCTCTATTTTCCACATGCAAAGCCTTTTAATCAGGCTTTTTAGGGGTCTTTTAAAGGCTTCTTGAAATATCCACACAATCAGTCAGTCTCTGTCCTGATAAACGTGTTACAGAGACAGCATATGCTCAACAGGATGGAGACAGACAGAGCTGGAGACTCTGCTGGCAGGATCTGAAGGCAGTTGTGCAGTGCATTTGTAGTGTCAACTGGAATGATGTAGTGGAAAATAAACCAGTCTGCCAGTTTGGGATTTCAGATCCAGGGTTTTAGAAATGCTTCAAAATAGTACAGTGCCATCTGTCTGCACAAACCTGCAGGAGTAACAAGACCATGGCAGCAGCAGAATTCTGACTGACCAAAGAAACATGCAGCCCATTTGGCCTGAGCTGTGGAGACACCACAGCAGCTTTGCAAGCATCCTTCCATTCCAAATATGCACTGTCAGTCTCGGGGATAAATTTTACCTAAATGGGATGTTAAATAGTTATTTTAATGATTTTCATTACTTCTAGTCAGGAGGAACATTTCATTTCTGTACTTTTCAACATACTGCATAGACAGAGATCCCTTGAGGTCAGTTTTTCTGACTCAAGGCAGGAAAGGCATAAAGCAAACTCCTGGTTTACTGCCAAATATGTGTCTTTTTATGAACTATGCATAACATTATAGATACACTTTTGTTGGCTCTTTTATCTTCTATTTATAGAGGCAACCTGGTTTTCAGTTTTAAATGCTAAAATTCCTTTTAAGCAGAGTAGCAAAACAGTTCTCTAAGTTGCCTGAGCAGTGTGACCTCTGAAAACATGCTCCGCTCCTTGGATAGATAATTAGGCATGTCTTTCCATCAGGAGGGGCAAACTTCTCAAGACTCAGCATTCTACTAAATGCTCAAAGCACAAGGAACCAAGAGATTTACCTCTGATACACTGGTACAGCACAAAGGCCAAAAATAGCAAAAGAAATTCAGTGTCCTGATTTATCTTAGCTCATGAAAATTATTGTCAGGCAAATAAAACAGGAAAGTGTGTGTATATGATGAGTATCACATTAGTCTGTTTTCTATAACAGATGATGGCTGCTGCTTTCCTTTTATCTCTTGAAAAATCTGTTCTCTGACGTACTAATACTCCATATGAGGGAAACACAGAGTGCTTCTGAAGACAAAATTGCACTGATTGATTGTTCTAAATTCAGTGATTTGCAGAACAGCAAATTGAACAGGTGCTGCAGTGAAAAAAACAAGTGGCTTCCTAGCAGGCAATGATGACAAGCCAACTTTCCACTCGTGGAGCAGATCTCTGGAAGCTCTTTTTGGGGAGTGATTATTGCCACTTGGACCCTCATGTCCCAGTAATTAAGATCTTAATTTCCTTCTCTGGTATACCTTTCTTTCGCATTTGCAGTATGCAGATAGTGACTAATAAAGTTATTGTTGTTTGGGTAAAATATATCCTAAACTTCATGGAATATTTCTTGTGTTTGCTTCAATTAATGGTTGTTATTTACAATGATACCTCACTGGATGATGAATAACACATCACCTTTTAGCCATGACAGTAATTCAGTTTTAGAGTCCTGATAAGTGCATGAAATCTCAAACTCAAATCTCTTATTTGTATATACTGAAAGTACATTGAAACTGTATTGAAAAGCCTACTAACCTAGCAATGAGCCAGAAAAACTAAAAGCCATACAATAAAATAATGGTAATTTGTAATTGTTTAACTTTGTTTATAAAGGACCAAGTTATTTCTTATAGTTAGATGGTGCCAGGAAATTCTGCTAGACAGGGTAATCATATTTATTTCCCAAAATAAAGTGTGAACTCTGCAAGAGTGCCCAAGTGCATGGCTCACTCTAATCAATCACTGACCATGTGTTCAAAAGGGCATTGGTTAAAGAGGCAGTTTAAAATATGTGTAAAACCTGGCTTTAGCATTTCTATTCATAACCTTTGCAGTCAAGAATTAACTCCAGTGGCAGTCTACCTTTTGGGGAGAAAAGGAATAATCTTGCTCCCAAATAATGCAAAAACTCAACCAGCTGCCCTAGGGCTGTACTCATTTGGGACCTTCACCAAAGACTATGTGCAATAAAAGCACTATCAATACAGTGACTACCAGGTTGCCAGTCCCCCCTGAGTGGAAGAATTGAAACTTTGGCAGAAATAACCAAGTGGAATGAATGCCCTGAGAACTGCAAAGTGAAATATACACAAAAGGCCTTCCCGGTCCTTTTGCTGGCAGTAAGGACCTCCCTTCAGGAGGACAAAAGAATCATCTCCTTCACTTATGGCCTTGTCCTTCAACAACAAAATAGGTTTTATGCTTCTAGTGTTCTTTTCCTAACATACAGAGGAAGAGCGGGTGTTTCAACAGGAGTGACACCAACTCTTTCTACAATTGTTCCATAACTATTTGCATTTATCTGAGAGGGAATAGAAGCACACTACCCCTCTCTTGCAAACACAGAAAACCGCTGTTTTCACAGCCTCTGTGCCTGTTGTACCTTGGTCATTATGCCAACCTTCTTGTCCAGGTGTTTACTCTTGAAATAAGAAAAGGAGACTCCTGTGTTTTCCCTGTTTGCTGAGCTTGAAGTTACAGTTTCTTCACTAACACACATAATCAGGTGAGATGTATCTTTCACGTTGATGCCTGGCTTAATCTCTACAATTTAAAGCCAGGTTGGAGAGCAGGCTTGGAAGTAAGGTCATATGCACATTTTCCTTATCCAGCTCCAGATTTTAGTGATGAAGTTTTAAAAATGTGAAACAAAGTACTGGAAAGCCTCCAGTTAAAATGTTTTAGCTAAATCCTTTTAAGTATTATTTAGAATGCCCACATGCTGTAGGTCAGAAAGCTTTTTCCATACTTTTTTCTGTACTATGAATTATGCCTTATCTGTTACCAAAACTGTCCTCAGTGTGCCAAGAGCAATATAGTTTGGCCACATGTATCAGTGTTCTCACATTCACCTCCTCGTCCACAAAATTAGCCTTCAACCTACAGCTCTTGTTTTTGGAACAAGCATGTGCTCAAAAATAAAAATATCTGTGACGATTTGCTCAAGATTTCCATAAGATTATAGCTTCCAAAAGGAGCCTGCCTAAATCTGAGTTTAAGATCAGCTCTCTTAACATGAACACAATCGTCATTGTAAGACTGTATTTGCAAAGAGGATTTACTGCTGGTCCAACACCAGTGCTTAAAAAGATTGCTGAGTTCTTTTTTTTAATGTATTAAACAATTACTGGAGGCATATGCCACATATAATGCAGGGAGATGTTTTCCTTAAAGATGATTTCCAATGCATTTTGTGTCTCTTTTCCCAGACTATGTCTCCACATAATAGCAAGATATCTTGTGTTACTCAATTATTACATGGTCCTGGAGTAAAAATGCTTGATTGTCCATGGGGATGCAGACCTCAGAAAATGTTTCCCAGAAAAGGCTAAAACATGGGAATACAAGGATACCCCAGAGGCTTGAGAGCCTTTTGGGAGAGCTTCAACCAGCTTGCAATAAACTATGAATAAGTCTTGTTACAATATTGAAAATTAGTTTTTGAGATCAGATAGCAGAGTAGTAAAGGCATTCATCTCTATAAATATCCAAAGATTGCTCCTGATTTGTCAGGCAAGAGCTGGCTGACATTTCCAGCTCAGTATCCTATTATATAACCTGGTGTTTTAACTTAACGAGCCGAGGTAAAGCATCACTGTCTGTTTTCATTCAGGGAAATGGAATAAGATAATGTTTCTATTTTTTCTTTGTCACAGTAGAGAATGGCTTAGGTTTAAATCTCAACTATGGCATTGCTATGTTAACCCAGATTAATTGGGCTATCCATGCAGCTTTTTTTTGGTCAATTTTTACAGATTTCCTTATTTTTTTTTCCAAATTTCCATACCCATAACAACAAAAAATAATGGCAATCTTCTTGGGGATTCAGTCAGTTGGGGCTTTTTATTAAATAATAGTAAATTTGCTAGGTGAACGTTCTTATACCCAATTAGAGGAGATTCATTCAAGTGACTTGTCTTCCTCAAACTGACCATTCAGCAGTTAAAAAAGGCAATTCCAGTTCTAGCAGGCAGATGGCACTGACTGTGTTTGGTACTGGATGGGGCCAGAGGGGAAAATCTGCCTCTGAAGGGCACCTTTAAAGTGAAGCCAGTGGGCCTTTGCCCTTTGGCATCAGCTGAATTTGGGTGTCTCAAGGAGTGTATTTGCAGAGCTTTTCTGCAAGGGTGGCGGGGCTGTACTGCTCCAAGCATTCCTCTGCAGGTGTCTTTCCATCATGTTTTCATAAACAGCTGGGGCACCTTCCCTCATGCATGGAATAATAGAGAATTTGCACACATTTTCTTCAACTCCAGCCAAGCAAGCAACAAAGACTGGTAATGAGCTAGCCAGAGACAGGCACTGATATTCCAGTAACGTGAAAGAGGTGCCAAAAATAATACTGAAAGCAAGGCTGTGTTGCTCACATTCAAATGCTTGATGGAAAAGCTGAACATGCTTCTGGAACTGCAACACAACACCAGGTGATTACAGAGTACTCATAATTTAATAATGACAGGACCATTTAGTAAAATGACTAAGGACTTGTGGTGAGTCCCAAAAATAATTCCACTCCCTTCAATTAAGGAAGCCAACAGTTTAAATATAGGAAGTCAGAGGGAACCTAGCTAAATAGAATCACAAAACTCTAAGGCTTGTACTGAATCACAACAGAACTGTTCAAATTGGAACAGGAAGCATAATTTACTTCCCTGAGTTGCTTCTTCCAACAATTAGTCTGCTACATTTTCAAAAACTGCAGTTATTTCCATAATGTGTTTGGCTTTTGCTGACAGATGCTGATTTTTTGCTATGCCTTTCTTGGCTTGGTTAAAGAGCCCTTTGTACTTTCTTAGGTACCTTCTGAGCTTCTTAGCTTATTATTTAGCGGACTTCCTTCCACTGAACACATGCTTCATTGATATTGTGGATTCTAAATTAATTCAACATGCCATGAAGACACATGCACTATTCCAAAATAGAGTTATATAGCTTGATGAAACTTGTACTCAAAACCTGAAATTTTAAATTCATTGAAGGAAACATTTTTAGCTGATAATTTATTTGAAGATTTCCTATGTTCATTTAATTATTTCTTTTATTTGTTGCTTACAGATTTCTATAATGTTTCTTCCACTGCTTTTATGAAAAGTGATATTAGGCTTATTATCCGTATGATTTTTTAGACCATTTTCAGTTTTCCTGGAAGGACCTAAGGAATCTTCTAGTCTTCTGTAACTTCTCCAGTGCTTAAAGATTTGTGGAATGCTGTAGGAAGAGTAATCTCTTCAACGCCCCTGCCATGGACAGGGACACCTTCCAGTAGACAAGGTTACTCAGACCCCCATTCAGCCTGGCTCTAAACACTTCCAGAGGTGAGGCACCCTCAACTTCTCTGTCAACCTGTCCGAATGCCTCATCACCTTCACAGCAAAGAATTTCTTTCTATCACTTGATCAAAATTTAGTCTGTCTCAGTTTGAAACCATCTCCCCTTGTCCTGTCAGCACATGCTGTTGTAAAAATTTTTTTTTCCATCTTTCTTGTGGGAGGCCACAATTAGGTGACCCCAAAACCTTCTCTTTTCCAGGCTGAACAAACCCATTTCCCTCAGCCTTTCCTTGTATGAGAGGTGTTCCACCACACTCATCATCCTAGTGTCCCTCCTCTGGACTCACTCCAGCAGGTCCGTGTTGGGACCCCAGAGCTGATGCAGCCCTGCAGGTGGGCTCTCACCAGAGAGGAGCAGAGGGGCAGAATCCCCTCTCTCACCCCTGTGCCCACGCTGCTTTGGAGGCAGCCCAGGGCACGTTTGTGTCTCTGGGCTGTGAGTGCCCATGGCTGGGTCATGTCCAGCCTCTCATCCAGCAGCACCCCCAGGGCCTTCTCCCCAGGGCTGCTCTCCCTCTGCCCATCCGCCAGCCTGTGCTGGTACTGGGCTTGCCCCAACCCAGGTGCAGCACCTTGCCCTGGTCTGGTTGAACCCCATGGAACTCCTAAGGGCACCCTTCTTGAGCTACTCCAGGTTCCTCTGGATGCCATCCCATCCTTCAGGTGTGTGAACTGCACCACTCAGCTTGGTGTCACCTGCAAATCTGCTGAAGAGACACTGAATACATTCATTTAGTCATTAATGAAGATGCTGAATAGCATCTTCAATACTCGTCCCAATAATGATCCTTAGTGTGTGGTTTTGATTTTACTTGGCAGTTTTTTTCTGATTGAAAGGAATTGTCACATCTTCATATAAAACAAACATAAAGTGTGGAACCTTGCTTTTTGAGATACAACCTGCTCTTTAACATCCACTTCCATCCACAGAGCTCTTCCTGCTGTTCATTATTTCCCTCAGCTATGACCAGATAGCCTTTATAAAGCACATAAATCACATATTGAACATAATCAGGTTATGATTGTTGGTCCCTAGGCAACCACCATCTTCCAGGCCAGTGATTAAATCCTCTTTTCTCATCATAATGAAGTCCAAACTAATTACCTTATGTCATAGTCAGTAAAATTTTTAGGGAAAAAAAAATCAGTAATCTAATGATGCTCTACTACTGGCTGCACGAGATCCCAGCACAAGCATTCCAAATTGAAGTTTCTAGGAAATGAGAATGAGGGCATTTTTTTTTTCTCACACACACCAGACATGCCTATCACCCCCTTTTCATTAACTTCATTAGCAAACATGTTGGGACACCTACATTTGAGATCATGCTGCTTTAAGTTATTTACCAACAGCAATCCACCAGTGATATGTTTCTTCCCTACCAAGCTGTCCTCAGCATTCTGTAATTAACCTTCCTGTCAAGAAAATTGTCTCTCAAGAATGTAATTATAAGTGAGAAATTTCCATTCCCGTTGTTTATATCTCAGATTCTGAGCTTATTAATACAGGCAATTAAAAATTGATTCTGCCAGGGTCTTCCTTGGCTAAAGGTGGAATAAATACCCTGCACTGAATTCTGTCCCTCTGCAGCTAAACTGCTTCTAGTACTTGGGCCAGCTCATTTCAGTGTAGTCTGAACATCTCTAAATTGCAGACTGCCATGCTGAGAATCCCTTCAGCTCACTGCTGGGTTGGGAGTGCCTTCACTACCTATGGCTGAACTACTGCTCACACAAATTGCATATTGTCTCTGCTAGAATTATTACAAATGACCATTCACCAGTTAGAGATTCCTCATTTACTAGTTTAATTTTCCCTTACAAAAATTAGCAGGTTCATGTATTACTTGTGGGGGACTGAGGGAGCTCTCAGAATTTTCTGTGAGAAATACTAAAACAGAACAAGACATTGTGTGCTGTGCAGAACAGGATCCAGTTTTATTACATCAAACCTGGCTTGGTTTAGAACAACCATAATAATGGAGCTCAGTAAAATGGTGCTGACAGCTGGTTTACAGGTCTCAGAATGCACTCTCCAAAGAAATACATAGATTGCATGCACAGTCAATGCCAGTTCTGTTCAATAAAACCCTCCATTTTTCTACATCATCATTTAATAAATCCAAATAGGAAAAAGCCCCTCTGTCAAACTGCTGCTATTTTCTCTCAGAGTTTCTACTTAAGAGCTGAGCATCATGGAATTTCAAATATATGGACAATTTATGGTCATTTAGTGAGGAAAGTGCATGTGCTGGTGTTAATGAAATGCTATGGCAAACACTGCTCAAGACACATCCTTACTGACGCAGCACAAGTAAGAGGGGAGTGGAACAGATCATATTGAAGAGTGCCTTTTTACAAAACACTTTTGAATTATAATTCACACTTGAAACTGTGCTTTAAATGAGTGTTCCACTTTTAACCCTCATGAAAAGATAGAACAAAAAAAAAACCCATCAAGGACATGTAAGCACTACTGTATCTCTGGAAATATAGAAAGGAGAAACATCCATTTTTTTCTGGAATATATCTAAAAAATACTCTGTCTAAACTATTTCAGAGACTTTGGCTGTTTCTCGAGCAGTAAGTAATGAATGATTCAGCCATGGCTTTGTGAAAGTTTTGATGTTCTGGACAGTATAGAAATGTCCATGACAGGGACAAGATACTGAAATTGAAGTTGTGAGTTAAATTGATGTGACTAACTGTGATACCATGCTAGTTGAATGAAGGCCTTAGGTGAAGGTCCTGTTGATGGTTCTATTATCTTCTGTTTTACTTCTGGAGCAACAGCTTGCACAACTTGTAATCCAAGACTCTGGTCCTACATTTCCTTTATCCTGGTTCCTCCAAGGTCAATTATTCCCATTTCTGGTTAAGTGCCTATTTATGGTTAAGTGCTAATTTATTTTTTTTTTTTTGCCTTACTCATTTCTAGCTCCTCACTGGGGAAAAAGCTAGAGCAGGCCCCATTTGCCCTCTGGCCAGTGCATTTTGTTGGCTGCAGTGACACTTTTGGCCTGAGTCAGTGCTGGCAGCCTCCTTCCCCTCAAGCTATGCAGCATCTGCCTCCACACTGGGGCTCACAGACGAGAGCAGCAGACAGCAGTGGCCAAGCCCAGCCATTCCAAGTGAGCTGTAGCCTGAATTGCTCTTGTCTCTTCAGAGTTTATGCCGATCCCAAAGGCTTCTTCTGCTTTTCTCCCTCCCTCCCTCCAAGGACCCTCTCTCCATTGGGTAGCATGAGTGATGGAGCAGGGATGGAGATAGGAAGGTGGTGGTGCATCTGGGAGAGGAGAGGAGGGAGCAAGGGGCACTTGTGAGACCAAGTGGAGAGAAGGAAGAGGAGGTTTCATAATGCCTGTGCTAATAGCTGGATAATAGGTGGCATGCAAATCTCTGTATTAGATGGATGATAGGGATAGGTGAATAATAGGTGGTCTCATAATCTCTGTGTTAATAGATGGATTTTTGACCCCTTCTTCTTCTAGTGCCCTGTACGCAGGATGCTTAGTCTCCCTTCTGCCATCTGAAAAGGGAGCAAGAGCAGAATCTCACTCTTCCATGCGCATAAATTAAAAGCAAAAACATTTTTTACCTTGTACCATTCAAAACTTATCAAAACAATGACCTTCAGCCCCATTTTCCCTATTTAACACCACCGGCTCTTGACGGCGAGCAGCACCTTGTAGCAGCACGGGCGCTCGGCGGCCCGGGACCCCGCGGCGCCCCCGCCCACTCGCTCCCCCCGTGGCTCCATTCCGTGTGTTCCCGCCCGCAGCGCCGGGCCCGGAGGCGCGCTGGGCTCCGCTCCGCGCTCGGCGCCGTTCGCCGCAGCCGCAGCCTCAGCGCCGTGAGGGGCCGGGGCCGCTCCCTCAGCTCCGGCCGGACCGCGGGGCGCCCGCGGGCAGCGCCGGCCACAGCGCAGCTACCGCGGCGGGCAGGGCGGCACGCTCGTCCTGCGGGGAGGGGACACCCCTGTGAGGGGCTGGAGCCGGCTCGCAGCCGTACGGGCGGCGGGAGGGACGCGGTGCCGCGGCAGCGTGTGCCGGCAGCGGGGATCCGGCTTTGGAGCAGGTGAGCGCACCTCTGGCGCCGGAACAAAGCTGGGAGGCGGGGCCCCGGTGCCCGAATGGGGTTTGGGCATTCCCGACCTTGTCCTGCCCGGGGTCCGCCGAAGCGGGGGCTGGGGGAGGAGAGAGGGGCAGCTCGAAGGGACGAAGAAGGGCGGTCTGATGTAGATCGGCTCCTGGCGCTGGTGCTGCGATCCACCTGTAAGTTTTTTCTTATTTTTTATACGATGTGGTTGTAAAAGAAGCAAGTTAATAAGCAGTCCTGTGTTAGACATGTCTGCTGTCTGATCCAGCCGATGCGACGCGAAGTGTTTAATCGTGTACAACATTGAAGAAAATTGGGCAAATGACAGTATTTTATCAGTGTAGCATCTTGAACTTAATGTCTTATTTTAATGTATTTGTCTGCTAGAGCAAGCATAACAAGATCCTAGAATTCCAGTCTTTTTATATTCATTTTTATTGCAGCTTGATCAAAGGTTTACCTATCCCTCTAAAGAAATCAATTATATTTGGGATGTGAAACACCCAGAGCCCTGCTTATCTATTTAGGTGGGAGCACATGCTATAGCTGCTAACAAAGCCATTATACTGCAAATGGCATTGTGTCCTCAGATACTACTCCAGCACATCATTCCATGCTTGGATGCAATGTAACAATAATGATAAAGCATATTGATAGTGCACAGTTTGGTTTAGCCCACCCAGAAGTATTCAGTTTACACCATCTGATGAGATGCAAAGATAATCACTGAGTTAGTCCATGCATGTTGTCTCCTCAGGTTTGTCCATCATCACCCAGCTCTGTCTTTTTGTCAGAATGTCTGTTATCATTACCTGCTGAATGAGACTGGATGAGCAGATCATAGAAATTGAAAAAGCTGTGTGCACTGAGCGTGCCTGGCATGTAATATTCTGGATGTGATTTCAAAAGCAATAAAGGTCCAGTTTAATTATATATATTCCTTACTGTTTCTCATGGAGTGAAATTTGATGGCTGGCATCAAACTCCACCTATTTCTATAATCTGCAGTGTATTTATTGAATAAGGAAGCATTTTTGGATTCCAGATCATTGTGTAATGCTTTTACATTTGATTCTTTACGAAATCATAATTTCCACTGCCTAAAGGTGGAGAGGGTCTTATGGTGAGCTTTGATACTCTTAACTGAAGTTCATTAAGGTTTCTTTTAAACCAAAGATTGAGAGCTCTCTTTCTAGTTGATGTAGTTGGTCCACCCAGATTTTGATGCAGGACAGTCTCATAGCAGTGGAGGTGTGCAGTGGTTTTCTGAACCACAAGAGATTGAGCCCCTCAGTTGCCTTGCCAGGCTGCAGGAGGTTGCTCGTCCCAGAGTGAGCAGTTCAGCTCTGGCACTGACAGACTGCTGTGGGAAGCTGAGAAGGTCAGCAGTGCTAATGGCTTCTGAAAAGATTGGGCACGCTCATGGGAGGCAGTTCTGGTAGCTAAATGCAAGAGGCAAGATGCAGCCTTCATCTGAGAGAGGTTTAAAGCCCATGTTTTTGGGAAGCTGAAAAGGTGCTCTGGGAGAGGATCGTTTTACATGCCCCATGCTGTTCTGCTACTTGTGAATCAGCTAATATCCGTCACTTTTAATTTCTGAGGGAGAACAATTAACTAGATAAGTCATTGATCTATTTAATGTGGCTGTTAAATTTTTATGATAATTTGTGCATCAAATAGTAATACTTTGGAGAAGTGAATTTATTACACATAAGCATGTTCTGGCAGAGGAAATACAAAAGTGCATTTTATACTTGTAACAAAGAGAAGAAGCACATAATAGAGATTGTTCAAATATAAATTGTTCGGCTTCAAATGTGAGGCATACAATACTGGGAAAAAACCCAACTATAAAAGAAATTGCTTCAAAGAAATTAAACTAATTCTTTTTCCCTTCTTTTCTTTTACTACAGTATTTTTTTACTACAGTATATTTGAATTGTTAAAATGGCTTTCAGTACTACAGCTAGGTTGGTGTTGTCTGTACAAAAACATGGATGTTTTGATCTGAGAAAAATCAAGAAGCTAATAAAGAAGTAAAGCTAACAGAAGGAAAATGTTGTAAGAAAAAAATACGTACTAAGTTATAGCATTCTTATTCTTGCTGTCGTTCTGCTTTTCATTTGCTTGCTACTTTCAGGCTTTTGGTGACTGAATTAAAATTGCCACTACTTCAAAACACCTTTACTTATTCATGATGTGGCAGTATGTATATCTTCTGAAAAATATCAGTTCCAGAAAAAACTTCTATTTATATATTATGTTGGATTGAAATCCAACATCACAGGTGCAATAGCAATGGATTTCTTCAAAATTAAATTTAAAAAATATGTGAAACTGTTGAAGAAGTTTTATCTTTGTGATACTAAGATCCCTAAAAGTGGTTTCTTAACAAATTCCAGATACTTTACCTTTCTAATTATTAAAATGAAAAAATCCTCAACTTTTTATGAATATAAAGATTAATATGAGGCATAAATGATATACAAATAAAAACAATATCCTTCTGAAAAATTATTTTCTAATTTTAGTTGCATACCATGGATCTTTAAATCTTCTTATTCTAGCATTTTTACCTTCTCCAAGTGAGACTAGGATGAGCAAGGGGGGAGTGAGGCAAGAGAGGGAATTTCAGCCTGCCCACTCTGATGACACTGCACTTTTACTAAGATATTTGAGGCTAGTGATATAGAGTGAAAAGTATATTATGAGGTCATTTGCAGGTAGTCATAGGAGAATACCCATTAAAATGCAAAGTAATGGAAGACTGAAATTACCTAATTTTAATAGAGTTGTAACAAAAGCACTGTATAACTAAATGCACTGGACTTTGGCCAAGGCACATTACATTTGACTACAGGCTGCAAAAGACTTATCTGATTATTTATTTACTTTCTGGCCCAAAAAGAATTTTCTGTGTTGTGTTGCAGCCAGAGACATACAAGCTCACTAAGACATACAAGCACATTTAGACAAATGATATGAATAAAACTATGCATATTTCTTTTACATAGTAATGCAAAATGTATGTGTTTTATAGCCTTCTCTAAGAGTTATGAAGGATGCTGTCAAGGTTATTTATCATGAGCAAAAATTAGAATGGGCTTATAAATCCTACTGAAGTACAGGGTAGCAGCTAATTCTGAGGATATTCTGTCTGTAATAACAACAACCCTTTTTTTCATAGTTATTTTGTCAATCATTTAAATTTGTTATTTGTATTTTTAAAGAAATTTTGTCTGGATATTTTTTCTCCTCCCCCATCGTCCACTTCCTCTCACTCTGCCTAGTGCCTGCCTACAGAAAAAAAAAGGTGATGAAACATCTTAATTCTTTGTTGTGGATAAAACACCCGGTGGTGGCTCTTCTGCTGCCCTCAACCCATGATCTGATTGCTCTTGCTTCATGTCTAAAGGATAGAGGATGGGGTAGAAAAAGAAAGTTGTTCTAGAAGCAAACTCTTGTACTTCTTATACAGTTTTGCCTTGAGAATTGCTGGTTTCTGCTGCTTGGTGGCTTAACTCATGTGTGCTGAGCACTTTGCTTCTCAATCAAAAGACTTCCATCAGCTCTCAGGAGGGCTTTTAGCCAAGGTATGTGGTGCAGCCTGAGTGAACAATATTAGTGCTCTGTTCTGTCAGCTCAGGTCATCATCTGGGTGAATGGCCTTTCTTCTTAACTCTCCCTGCATTTGGAACTCCTCCTTTGAACAAGAGCCTGAGCTTTTTGCCTCTGGTGCCCAAGGAGAATGATCAGTGCTCTAGAGGAGAATAGAATGCTGCAGAAATGTATGAAATTACTCTATTTGCTCCCACCATTGGTTATAAAGGGTAATGTACAGAGAGGTAACTCCTCCCACAAACCAGTGGTTGATTGTTTGCTCCCACAGCAGCCATTCGTGAGTGGGAACATGTGGTGGTGTTCACAGGGGTCCCAGGACAAGGGAAGAGATGAGAATCTTGACTCCATGTTTCAGAAGGCTGATTTATTATTCTATGATATATATTATATTAAAAGAAAATTATATATTAAAACTATACTAAGAGAATAGAAGAAAGGATTTCATCAGAAGGCTAGCAAGGAATAGAAAGGAATGATAACAAAATCTTGTGATTGACCAGAGTCCAAGACAGCTGGACTGTGATTGGCCATTAATTAAAAACAACCACATGAGACCAATCAAAGATGCACCTGTTGCATTCCACAGCAGCAGATAATTATTGTTTTTCTTTTTCTCTGAGGCTTCTCAGCTTCTCAGGAGAAAAATCCTGGCAAAAGATTTTTCAGAAATTATCATGGCAACAGGAACGTTTGAAAGCTTCTGCCAAATTCGACTTTGATCTGATATCTGTGTGCTGGGTATAGTTCATTGGCAACAAAGGATCCCTAGAAAGTTAGTATTTCTTCTCTTTTCCTCTGATTCTGCATTGTTTTATTACCCTTGGGAGAATTTTCTTTTCTATCTATGTAAATGTGCCGTACAATCTTTTGTCTCCATTAGTCACCTTTCCAAAGTCATGAGAAGTTTGAGATGTATTTAAAAGAAAAGTATTTCATTTTATTTTCATATTTTAAATTAATGCCCATAGCTTTTTTCACTTAGGCTTCAAAACACCTTGAGAAATATCTCAACTACAGAGTTGGGGGAATTTCTGTGTTCTACTAAGAGGGAGAGACAGAGTTTGGTATGAATATCTGAAGTGGCTCAATCAAGGTCATACAGCAAGTCAGTAGCAAAATGTGGAAAAATTACTTGTTTCCTTGGAAAAAGAATGCTTAGTTTTACTCTTGACCTTGCATTTGTGGCATTTATAATGCAATTGCTTAGAACCCTGCAGCATCAGTTAATTCCCTTTTTGTTAAAAGCAGTGTGAATTTCTTAATAATAACTGTTGCTGGCTAACACGTGACATTTTAAAATGGAAGATTTCAGGAAATCGTACATCCAGTATAAAATCTTGAAACATTCAATAATTATATCATCAGTACAAAAGAGCAGGAAAAAAACCATCCTGTTTAGTCTCAAACCCCTTGCATTTGTGGCAATGTGAAAACAGGCTGCTGTCAAATAACATCTCCATTTCACAGCATTCTTCACAGGGCCTTTTTTGACAGAGGAGCTGCAGTCCAGCACTAGTCTTTATTATTCCTGCCATAATGGGACTCTGATAGGAGTGTATTTCATGTCAGTGATTTACTGTCTCTATTACAGCGTGACCCAAAAGCTGTAATTCCTCGGCCAGGGACTGGGGTTTGGAAGAGTTCCAGGGCTGCAGCACAGCTTCCAGGCCAGCTCAGATTCTCTAATCCTGTGTATTTTTCATGCAGTCCACTGATTTTTAGCTTGTGCAGAAAGTGTCAGAAATGTTTCATAAAGGAATGGCCTTTGTTTGGGCAATTCTAATAAAGCTGCTGGTGCAGCTAAAACGTGCGCTGGGTTGTTACAGTCTTCATAAGTAATTTTCCTCTTGCTTGTACTGTAGGTGGAAAGGGCATTTCTTGAATGTCAGACAGCACCATGAAAGCACCATGAATATGCTGTGCAACACTGTTGGTTGGCACTGCTGGGTTAATGTTAAATCCCTCAGTTTCTGGCACAGTGATTCACAGACCATAAATAACATCTTCTCTGTGTGTCACTGCATGGTCAGTGGGGTTGCTGGTCTTGATATAAAGCATCTAAACAAAATTATTCCATGCAAGCTATAACATCTCATGAAAGGAAATCAGAAGGGTTACAACAAGTGAAATAAATTTACAGAGCAAAAGTTAAAATAGCCACAGAAGGGTTATGTCACAGGATAAGGCCAAACTGTGAGGGAAACCTTAAGGCTCTGGAAAGCAATCATGTGTAGATATATCTGGAGGCCTCTGACTTCGGGATCTGATCATGGTTGCAGGGAGAAGGGGACAGATGACATGAGCCAGAAGAGGGAGTGACAGGATGGCTTTCCCAAGACACCTGGAGGCCACCTGCAGCTTCACTGTATTAACTTGATGGGAAGGGGACAGGTGGGGAGGCGCCTGGATATCACCGGGCCCTTGCAGACCTGTGGACTAAAAAAAGTTCATCTGCTGCCCAGGATTTAATTTTTGCATAAGGAGCACTTGGTTGCCATTTACAGTTGGGTCTTGTGAAGCTCAGATGCCCATTTTCAGGGGCTGCTCACCCTTCTGTGCCCCCAGCATCCCTTGAGCATGTTCTCCATAAATGAGCATCTTGTTGCACTGGCACGAGTGTCCAGAAAGCAGCATGCACTAGCTCAGTTTTGAGTAATGAACAAAATAGAGTTCCTATTTTTTGTTTTATGCTTAGTTTGTACCACTTATTGAAATTTACTTCAGAGGCTGAAATTGAAAGCCAGGGATGTTTGAGGGCCATGAAGAGTCTTTACAGTAGCTCAGTTCAGTCCCCATACATCTTGAGGTTTGACATTCATTAAATGCAGTTCTGAGAGTTTAGCTTCTCTGCTTGGTACTGGGAATATTTAGCATCTCTAAAATCACACATTGTCTACACAGTTAAATGGTATTAGCATGTTTTTGGGTTTTTTTATATAGCAATTGCTGCTCTTAGGACAGAGGAGATATAAACAGCCAGATAGCAAATGGATGATTGATACATGGTCTCCTCGAGCCAGGCCTCATAAACTCTTGGAGATCTATATCACACCCAAGATAGCTCAGCTACCTTAGAAGGCATAAAATCAGCAGGAGGCTTCTGTGGTAGTATTGGAAACAGAAAAATTTTAATAAAAGGCAAAATAACAAAACTCTTTACCCAGAAAAACCAAGCCAGGTGCAAGAGGTTCTTGCTCCTGGTAAAACACCTCAGAAAAGCAATTCATTCCTTTGTTCTCTTCTTTTTCTAGTAAATTGCTTAGTCGGGACTTTTTGGCTTCTGACCAATTGGCTATCCTTAAGTTTGAGGTGAAGTCCCCCAGGGCCTATGAGGTGTCTTTTTACCTAATTGAGGAAAGAAATTTCTGGGCTTTTTTTCCTTTTTAAGGAGACAAGGATAGTTTTGTCACTCTGTCAACAGAGGGCACGTTCCTATAGATGATCCCTCTTCACATTGGAAGATATTCACCAGAAGACACAGACAATATGTCAGAATGTCATTTTCCCATTCTCTGGTGTTATCCCTCTTTTGGATGTGCAGTAACTGCTCCTGACATGCACTTTTTAGCCCTGTGGCTTTTGTCTAGCAGGTATACGCCACCCCAAACAGGTTCTCCTGATGTCTGGGATCCACACTAATTAATTTTTTCTCTTGGGCTTTTTACACCATGCTAGTTTTCAAGTTTTGGCATGTGCTACAGTTTGATGCTGCACTGAACGGCTCATGTGGGCTTCAAGTAAGTGAAACTACTTTAGCAATCTCTGTGGACTGTGAATTCCTGAAATCAATAGCTTCCTTTCAGCTATAGAGTTTAAACTGCTTTCTATTATGTGGAGCCTGATGCCATAACAGAGAGATGCTTGAGATGCTGATTGAGCTGCTCTTTGGGCAGCAGGTGACATAACAAGGTGTCTTTCTGAGTACAGGGGGCAAGGGGGCACGTGGTACTTTATTTCTAGGAGAAAATCTATTGCTAAGGTTGACCCCAAAGCAATTAGTGGTTCATTAAATTGAATTGGTGACTTCACCTGTGCAGTCTATTAAAATATGATGCAGTTTAAGTTCAATTTAGTACCGCTAGCGGAAGGGCTGTGGAGAGTGATAATGGATTACCTTCTGCCTACCCACTGAGTGGATGCTTGTTCTTAAGTGAAATAGCAGAGTAGCCTGGTAGCTTAGCCAGAAATGCCACCATATTGCAAAGCTGAACTTCTCCCATTGCTGATTTGGCTCCTTGCTTTCCAGAATCATTAAGCTCTCGTGTTTCTGAGCATAAATGGGCACGTGTAAACGAGTTGTTGTCCTAAATCCAAACAGCTAGATTTTGCACCATTTTCAAAACTCCAATGATGTCTTGTTTAAATTGTGTAAGAAGCAGTCTTTTTAGCAAAATGAATTGACAAGGGCTTTGGTTGTGCTTCTGAGACTTTACTTTGTTTAAAAGGTTTCTTCTGTCAAGACCAAAATCGCACACAGTGTACAGAGCTTTATTTCTCCCTACCCCTCCACGTGCTACTTAGGGCAGAGCTTTCCCACACCCAACAAAGAAAGAAGAGCTAGATGGCTGTTACATTTACTGACAGCCTTGCTGAACTAGAATAGGTACCCTTGGTTTTGCCTTGTTCCTACTTTGAAGGACTCCATTGGAAAACTCCAAGGGAATTCGTAAGAGGATATTTATTTCATACATTGTAATACATACTCACAGACTGTACTTCAAGTTCTTTTGCATTTCCTTCCTAATGGAACACAATTTGCTATAAATAAATGTCTTGGTCTCTATATGTCAGGAACACTGTTCAAGGTTCAGGATTTATTATAACTTTCTGTATTGATATGCATTTGAGAGCCCATCAAGGAAAAAAATGCACAGATCAGCTACACAGCAAGAAGGTATTGAGCGAAGATACTCAGCACCTACATTTAATAAAAACATGTTTGGTAGGTTTACTTTCCTTGTGGCTGGTTCTCTCTCCTCTGTCACTTTCCAAGGTCCATTTGTAATAGTCCAAGGCCATCTTTCCACATGTGGCACAGCAGCCCTGGTTTGGCACACTACTGTGCTGGATTGCACAGCTTTGTGCTGCAGAGCTTTGTGTATGTGTGAAACATTCTAGGATCCTCACACAGAGACCTTTACATAAATAGGAAGCTGTTCTTCATCTCTGCAAAACCTGCTTAGACCAAAACCTGTTTGATCCCTTGTGGGACCAAACACATCATCTTTGTTTTCTGCTACATCATGCTCTCAGTTTTTTCTTGTCTTTCTAAGTGTTTCTACAAGAATATATAAAAAATAGATGGTAAAACTAAGTGGAGCCAGACCTCTCCAGCAGTGCAGTAGCTTCTTGTGCTATTAGAAGCTCTATGGCCCTTTGAGCTTCTCTATAAATCTTTTAATGGGTAAGTATGGAAAGCAGAAAAGGGAGAGAAAGTAGATAAAAAGTGTATTTGGCAATGTGTCTGCTTCTGCAAGTAGCTCATCAGATGCATGCTGACTAAGTCAACATGGGTAATAATCTGAATCAAAGTGTTTATTGGTTTCTTTTGTAGTGGTGCCTAGGCAGGAGCCACAATGCTGCACCTACGGGTAATGTAGTAAGGGCAAAAAGGCTTAAAAAACAGATAACCTCATTACACTGACTATTATTGCTGTGTGCTACTTGCACATTTGTCACTTATGCACTGGTCCGGCCACAATGTCTTCCTCAATATAATTTATTTTTGCTTTTTTTCTACTAGATTTATAAAATAATCAGTTTCAGCATGTTGGATACTTATTAATGGTGTCTTGTATCACAGATTAGATAAGTTTAGTTGTTTAGAACTGGGTGCACTTAGTGCCAAGGTTGTGGGTTGATCCCCATATGGGCCTTTACTTAAGAGTGGGATTCAGTGATCCTTGTGAGTCTCATCCAACTCAGAATATTCCGTGATTCTGTGAAATATGCTTGAAAATAGATGTTCTTTGCATCTTTTCACCTAGTGGATAAAGCACTTCTTAAGTGGTAGCACATAATTTCCAAGAGAAAAATAGTATTATGCTCATCATTATGTGGCACATTTCCGCCACAACCACGAGAAATAAGTCCTGAAATCAAAATTAACAACTAAGGATTAAATTCCTATATCTTTTTGCTGTTAAAGAAATAGCAAAACAGAAATAACAAGTAATTGATGTTAAAGACATCTTTGATGAGTGATAACACACGAGACATGGTGTGACATCTGTGAGATTCTTGGCACACTGTGTGCACATTATATAGATTTTTTAAATGTTTAATTCATATGGATGGGCAGTTGCATAGTTATTGTGTGAATGCTCAGTGTTAAGGATTTGTACACCACAATGCATCTGTGCTGGAATGGGTTCACCCGACTGGTTTTGTGTAATTGTAGCCTTCATCTCACGTCAGGAGGTTGTGTGGTCAAGGCAGAAAATGGTTAAAACCAGTTGAAGTAAAAAAAGGGCTTATAAGTGACTTTTTTGCAGTCTTTCATTACAGAAATACCTGAGGGAAAGTTGCCAGCAGGAGATTGTTGCATCCGATCTGAAAGCAATAATATAAATGTTGTTACTGGGTAATGATAATACTGTATGCTGCAATATTTATATGACTTTCCACCAGCTTATGTGCTGAAAATTGGAATAATGCAAAGTAGGTGCATTGTACATTTCCTTTTTTTAAAAATTGTCATTGTAATCATCTTTTGATTTTCTCCCCTCTTTGTTACAGGGAGAAAATTGAATTTTAGTCACGAGAACAAAGACATATTTCATTTTTCAATCACTGCACTCCCCAGGAATGGGTTTTTTAGGCTCAAATGCCCAGGGAAACAAAGTGTAATGGCCTAACATCAGAGGGTATCAGTGTGCTGAGCCCCAAGGGACATGCAGGGGCAGGAACAAATTCACAGTCATGGAAGCTGATCTATACTGTTCTAGCACTGGTGAGATGTGAGCTGGCAGGAAATCTGCATGGGATGATTTTCACAGCCATCACTTGGCATGTGGAATGTTTTAAACAAAAAATGCGGGTCTTTAGCAAAGTGCCTTGTTAGGTTAGGGAGTTTTGTTGTTGTTTTTTTAATTCTTTCAGTATCTAGTATCCATCACTTATTTATGGAGTTAGAGAAGCGTGGCGCTGAAGTTGTTAAATTAGCAGAGTCATATTCATGGATCTTTGTTCTTGTCAGTCAGGATTGTGTGTGGGAGGCTATTAGCTCCTGCATGAAGTTCCACTGAATAGATAAAATGTGAGTGAAATCACTAAACTGTTAACAACAGTGGTTACGGTGTTTGAAGATTCTTGTAATTGTTTCTTAGATTATAGGGATTATTCAAAAATGCAGCTCTTCACTGAATATGCCATGAATATTTTATTGAAGTAAGGGAGAGTGAATATTGTGGTCAGGAAGGAACTTTGAGTAATGTGTTTTGCAGGTAGCATTCAAATGCATGAACTAGCTTTTGTACAGCTTTTCTACTAATTATGGAAAATTAGCATGGGGTGAGGTTTTTTACTTACGATCAAATTTTTGAAGGAGGTGTTGCTAATGGTTTGGTCAAACTACTTTTTCAAAGGAGAGCTGGCTGTGACTAATACAATTATGGTAAGCATTTAAGCTAGTCCTTATCTGAGTCCTGAGGATGTGTCCACTTTGTCAGAGATGGCAGTCCCTGCTCGCTGCCAGCTCATGAAATGTGTAGCATTAATACAGGCTGGATAAGCACTAGCAGAGAAAAGACATTCTCAAGTGAGAAAGAGCAGGGAAAATGCAGGGACAAGAAAATCCGTTCCTGTATAGTGAATTTTATAATGATTTAATGCAATTTTCAGATTATCCATCTTTGTTGTGTGCCCTTGTGCTAGGTACGAGGGGGACTAAATGTTGCCTGTTTTTCATCCCACACAATTGCAAAGACAGAAAAGGTACCTTAGTTCCAAGAATACCAAGAAGCTGTTTTAGTCAAGCTCTAGATTTGACCATATTCCACCAGTTTTCTCACACTACATGTTTAGAGTGTAAACCCCAAAAATAAAACAGTTTGTCTGGTTTTTAGCCTTGGAACTCCATGTATGTATCCCTGATGCCAAGACCTCAGTACACTTAGGAATATAGCACTGACGTATATATCATGCTAGTTCTTAAGGACGCTAAACAGCTCAGACCTCATATAATTGTTCCTGATTTGGTTAGAACTGAATACAGACATTTCCAAAAGATTAGTAATGCATTTTCTAATAATTTTAGTTAGGTTTTTTTTCGGCTCTTTGTAGCAAAATTCAAACCCAGATGTAGTTTGATTCCCAGTTTAACCCCAAACTCTTAAAATAAAGCCCTTTCCCACTTGCTCTTCACACCTCTCAGAAGCTTTTCCTTCCCACCTCTGTCTTCCTTCCTTTATTTTTTATGACACAATCGTGTAATTTACAGGCATTTTTTTTCTACAAAAAACAAAACTTGCAACACTTTTCTTTGTTCCTATCTGTAAAGGTTGCCTTTGAATAACATGGTACTTTGAATAACGTGGTGCTGCTCCCTCTTTTCTGTCCTCTCTGTCGCTCTACTTCTTTGCTCAATTTAGTATGACTTTTTCCAGTGACTTCAAGGGCCAGTCATTAACCCAACAACCAAGGGAAAAGTGGCTGGAAGTGTCCTGGTGCCTCTGGAGCAATAATCCCTCATACAGCACAAACATGATGCTTCTATGTCTCCTTTTCATTCACTCCACACTACCACAGAAAAAAGGAATCCAAATTCCCCACTGTTGTGTAAATATTATATTAGACACTGCAGTGAGGCTTTGAAATGTTAATACCCCTCTAATGCAGACAGCTGACAGAGGGGGACAGTTTTGATTTGGTTGTGACTCAGGCTGTTCCAACAGGTCCCGGCAGAATTGAAACAGCTGGGAGCAGATGCCAGTTTCCTGGGTAGTAAAGGCACTTTACATGATTTTGGGGTCATCTTAGCTGGTGTTTAAGAAGGGAGAAAGCTACCTGGGGGACAACTTTGAGAGACAACAGCTGATTTAGAGAGTGGTGGCAGAGCCTTCTGTTCAGCTCATGGATACCAGCTGATCTGTCAGACCACAGCAGTAAAGTGACTGGCAGCAGGGTCTCAGCTCCCTCAGCCTTCAGCAGGGCTGGGTGAGGTCCTGCCCCCTCTCAGCACTGCAGGGGAATAAAGGAAGGAGACTGGAGATGGATGGTTTTCCACCTCAGGCCACAGGGACATGGGACATAGTGGTGAAGGGAAGCTTGGCTCCCTGGCAAAGGAATGCTTGGACCCAGGAGGTCCCTTCACCTTTGGTCTCCTGCTGAAGGAACACTTGGACTTCTCATGAGGAGACAGGAGAGGAACAGGAGTGACCACAAGTGGTCCCGGCGCCCCCCAGGAGAACTGAGAGGGCAATAGGCCAGGGCTAAGGAAGGGGCATCTCTCACAGCAGTGGCTTCAGCTGGGAAGAGAGACTCTGGCCAAGACTGTCCTGCTGCCTTCTGCCTTCTCTTCCAATACTCTTCTCAGAATTTTTTCCTGGCCTTTTGTTCTTTGATGACTCCTTCACTGACTCCTTCATGCCAGCCTTTCATTTTAATGATAGCATAGCAGTGAAACCGAGTCATGTTAAGGCCTGAAGGTTTCCAGCTTTAATCTGTAATGAAATGTAAAGAAACCTGTCAGGGTCTGACACAATCTCAGTCTCCTTCAGAGAGGGACTTGGGAGCTGAGCTCTGGGAATCAGTGTTCAGACCAATTGTGCTTTCCCTAGCAATGAATCGTATTGATTAATATTTTTCCCTCTTCAATTTCTCATAGAAATTGGGAAGATTGACCAAGATATATATAAATACAACACCCCAGGATTCACTGGCTGCCTATCAAGAGTCCAATTCAACCAGATTGCTCCACTCAAAGCAGCTCTGAGACCTACCAACGCCTCCTCCCACGTCCACATCCAAGGAGAACTGGTGGAATCCAACTGCGGAGCGTCTCCCCTCACCATCCCACCAATGTCGGCCGCCACTGACCCCTGGCACTTAGACTCAGGTAAGGTGGCATTCGTGTCACATCACTCACTGGAGCAGTTCTGAGAAGAAACCTGTCTGCCTTCCTCTGTAAAGAAAAGTAAAAATGAGAGCTAAGTGATTGATAGGTGACTCTAGGGCTGTAATCACGGTAGGAAATGCAAAATTGGAATGACAGAGATTTGCTACTGCTTTTAAATGCAGTTACAGAGGAGGCTTTTTTTCTTTTTTTTATTCTTCTTTTTTTTTTAAATATTCTACTTTATTTTTCTTTTCTGTAATTCTTAGGCTATTTAAATGTAGCATTTTGACCTAACTGATGCGATAGCACTTTCTCTGTAGTCAGCAAAAAGCTTCAACTACATATAAATAAAGTACAATAGCACCTCTTATGCTGTATTCCTAATAAGTGAGTATATTGCAGTCAGCTTCAAACCATAAAAAAAAAAGTAAATCTAATTTTAAGCATAAATGCATTTATGTAAAGTGCTGATTTTGTTTTCTGAAATGTCTACTTTCCGTAGGCCGTGTTTAATAGAAAATCCCATTAGTCATGGTGGCGCTCATCTTGTGCTGAAAATGCTGGAAGCCAAAACAATTTGCGGATCCCAGCAATCTCACCCTGCTTTGTGACTGACAGGCCCTGAAAATTTACGTTGTGGCTAACTTTAGAGGATTTTTTCTCTCTTTTGCTTCTTGAGTATCAGTTTACCTTTAGATTCATAGGGTCAGGCATACGTTGATGCCTCCCTTGCATTTTGTCCTCATTCTGCTTTCAATTGTAGAGTGTAAATTAGAACCTGTCCCAGCAAATTTGTTGTTTGAAGTGGTATAAAGTTAAAATGCTAGAGGAAAAACTTGATTTTGCTAATGATTAGTCTTTGAGTTCGGGGATACATCCATATGCCAGGTTTTAAATGAGAGCAGGCAGGTATATATGTCTTTCTCAGAAGTACGTGTCAAAGTCGTACCTTTGAGGTTTGTTTTTTTGTGGGTGTTTGGTTGGTTGGTTTGGTTTGTGGTTGTTGTTTAGGGGTTTTTTCCTTGCAGTGTCAAGGAATTCCTTGCAGCATTTCCTTTCATCTCTTCTTCAGCAGAAAAGTAGGGCTGTTGTTTCTAAGGAGAGGCAGAGCTCCTTGTAGATCTGAGGATCCCACACATTAATACAAGCAGTATCATTCTTTAAAACCTGTCATTCCCTCCTGGCTGCCATGCCAAGCCATTGTAAGATTTCAGTGTGTCTCTTCCCCACTTAAAACATGCACTTTTCTACCTGAATTTTTTTCATCATAAATTAGTAGTCCTTTTTTTCTCTGGAATTATTCAGCCTGTTTGTACCTGAAAGTTATGGTCTGTGATCCTCTTTCTATACAAACACATTTTCTGAAGGATTCCTCACTGACTCATATCTTTAAAAAATGTGCCATAAATTCCTTGAGAATGTGCTGCTGCTGTGAATCATGTGCATCTGATGGGCTTTAGTTGTTGGTTACTTTTCTTTCCACTTCATTTCAGTGTAAGCTAGCAGAAGACTACGGTGGGATTTACTCAGGATATTTGCACAGTTCCTAATTGCTCCTGCACTTCAAAGAAAGAGGTCCTGTTTGTCCTTGGCACATGCTATTATGCTTGACCTTGGGTTGGCTCAATCTCATCTTGTAAACTTTGTTGACCCGACAGATTACAATTTACACTTTTTCTTCTGGATAAATTGTAGTACTTGGACACAGAAACAGCATGAAGGATGTCAGGGAACATGCAGCATGCTAGTAGGCTGGCTCAAGCTTCTGTTAACTTCTGTCAGTAAAAAATAGATTTCATTGCCATAGCCAGACTTAACTGTTTCGAGTCATGGGCAGACAAAGCTCAAGAGACCCAGCTTCATTTTCAGTAATGATTAATTTTTGGAAGACTGGGAGCTAGGAATCCCTTGTCTTCTCCTCTCTAATGATCCGCAGCAGCAGAGGGAGAAGGTCATATTGCTTCAATATGTGAGGGACTGCTGTACCCCAAAGAAAGCAACAATGTCAAGGTGAGTTATGATGGTAGAAATACATTTCACAGCAAAGGAGTGGCATTTCACTGGTTCAGGAGTAAAAGGATATTCAGGTGTTGATGAGCAATATCTGGCTTCTACTGTGGTTGGCATTTCCATGGTACAAAGAGGAGGTATCTCAGCAATTCATTACCAATATCAATAAAAACATTGGAGTCTTTGTGAAAGTATCAGTGGTGGTCTGACACAGATAGTTCAGTCACAGGAAAAATGTATTCTGTAGACTGTGTCACCTTGAGTCATCAAAGTCATAGCCTGTCAGTCATCAAAATGATCTTCATCAAAGTTAAAATGCTTGGGTTTAAGTGTCACTTTGCAGTAGGAAATTGGCAGTTTCCACTGAGGTTTTTTTTTGTGTCTTCCAAACTCTACTTAAGACTTTCTAACACAAATTATGTTGAGAGAGAAAATGGAGGAATCAGAGGCGTAAGTATTGGCTCCAGAACTGGAATAGTCTCTGTTGTCTCAGCGTGAATTTAACTCCTTTACTAAACTGGCTGAAGGGGCAAAGACAAAAAGCAGCTTTGAAATTCACAGAAGCACTTGTAGTGATGTTAAAGCAAAACCCACTCACTTTGCCACAAAGAAATGTTGCAAATAACATGGCTTTGAAAGCAGCAATTACTATGTGCAGCGTTTCTCATCTTCAACATGTTTTTATCTGTAACTTTTAGCATTATATTACCTATTTAATTTTAAATAGTTCTTAACAAAAAATGAGAGCTAAGGATGGATGTTTCATAGTGAAAATAAAACAATCGGGAAAAAATTTGTTGTAAGTATCATATGGTTTAAATTTCATTCAGTGACATACTCTGAACTCATCCTGACTCATATTTTGAGTTAAGCTTAGGTTTTTAGCTTTGTTTCTCAAATATTGTGGAGTTGAACTTTGAGGATTGAAAAATGTTGTAGGAGGGAATCAAAGATAAGTGTCTAAATAGAACAGATACACCAGATGACAAATGTAATGATCCTTTCACCTCTCAACTACAGTGCTGGATCAGATTTTGCAGATAATTACTAGAAGTTAAGCAGGTTCTGCCTGATGGGTGACCTACATGAAACGTTTTCTTTAAACTCTTCTGTGTAGTTACTGCATGAACATCTCCTGCTAGCTGCAAAACATTTTGGATGCCCTTACAGAGAGGCTAAAGGGAAAATCATAATGACACACATCAGTCACTTGGCAGTTGACCTTTAAAAACTAGTTCAGGGATTTATCAATAAGAAGCCCTGCTGATTTTCTCCCCTGACAAATGGGCTGAACAGTTTGTCAATTGACTGTCTTGCACTTTCTGTTAGCCTTGACTACACATATATTTCACATTTACAATATTAGATATTTTTAAATTCCTTTGTTCTTGTAGAAGTCCCACTTCCCTCCCTCCCCACCTCTGGCTGGCATTTTGCCATGCTCCTGGGACATTATCTTAAACCATGATCTTGTTCAGCTTGTGAGTATTCTCACAATGCATAGTCTTTTCCTGTTGCTATGGTGACCCTTTCTTGGTGATGATGAAGCACAGGAATTCAACAAGTCATTCTTTTCTGGAACGTGACTTTCTGGTGATTTAAAAGAAAAAGGTCAATAACGACATCCAAGCAGATCATCAATATAGTTCACTTCCTGTGTTTTCCTCCCATCAGTATTATCTCAGTTCATGTCAGACAATCCAATTTGCCTTGGTTACATCAATAGGAGTGTAGAAAAGAGGCTAAAAAGAGCCTGATCAATGAGCATATCTACCTTTATATATTGTCCAAACCATTGAATTACTTGTCTGGCATACAATTCAAAACATAAGTTTTCATTTCTATAGCCTTTAACTGTATTGGTATGCATTTTAATATCTATTGCTGCTGCATAGGTTAAAAAAAAAAGCTAATCACAAGGGGTTTTTAGTACCTCTCAGTTCAAATTAGCTAAGATACAGGTGAATGATAGCTGACACCTTGTTTATTGTAGAGAAGCAGAAAAAAGCCCAAACATCATTATTATTTTTGTAGTAAAAAAAATTCAACACCTAAAATGCCTTGTAGGTAAGATTAGAAGTTGCATATTATTGTAATGATGTTGTTCAGTATGTGGGTGCTTTTACCTAAGGTTCTGCCAATTACTAATGAAATCTCCTCTCTGAAGTTTTCTTATTCATATAAATAAAGGATAAAAGAAACCTGTTACATAGATATACCTCTCTGTTTTATGTAAAATGTGCTCCACCTTGCCAAACCACCCAATCTTGAATTTAGTAAAAGCAGGAGATCCAGAAAGGCAAGGTGCACACAATAGTTGGCAAACTTTAGCAGCCCTAAGTTGTCATAGTGCTCTGTAGCTGCAAGATGCATTTACTCTGAGTATGAACAGAATGGCATCTAGAGTATTTAACATGGGATTTAGTTAAACCTATATTAGCTTCAACATATTACAAATTAAATGGAGCAGGATTAAATGCTACATCTGTACATTCTTCAAGAGGTGTGACTTTTATCTGTGTGTGTTTAAACCCTAAATGCTCTTTATTTTTTTGTAATAGTTGAAAGGTCTCGCCTTTTATGCATCAACAGCTTACTTTGATACCCATACTGAGCATGTCCTGCAAAATCATGTACCACTGTCATCAATATTAAAACAGCTGCTTGCAGAATTCACTCTCTTTTGTTATGAATTCATCCCTCTTCCTTTAACAAGTGATGGCAGGAGAAGGGAGCAACAGCACTGAGCACTGGCCACACATCCAATCTCACCTATTTGGCCAGCTAATTTCTTTGTCAAGTGAAACAGAGCAGTCAATTCCTGCATGAAGAGAAAGTGTCCCTCATGTTACTGGTGGCAGTGCTGAAGGTCACCTTCCAGATTCAGATGGCGTGGGTTGAGTCACATCTCACCCCCTGACCACTGGTTCCACATCTCAGAGAGCACAGCAGCAGCACCTGAGGAGAAGCTGGGTCAGATGTGTGCTGATGTGGATGTGGCTAGGAAGATGGAAAATAGCTTTTGCCCTTGTCAAGGGCTTGTTACAAATGACACAGTGGGAAGGAAGAATCAAAGGCATTATTTGCTGATGGGTAACCCTCAAAGTGGTCTTAGGTCACAAACACATGAACAAAACACTCTTCTCCTGGCCACAGGCATTGAAAAAATCCTGTACACATCAGTAAGTCCAAGAGCATGAGCATTAAGTTAGTGGTGACATGTGACAAAGTGCTCATTCTCTCTTTTAGAGGATGGTAGGAGAGCAGGATCACTTCCCTAGGCCTCCTGCAAGGGCATGCAAGTCCAGGCAGGAGGCACAGAGGAGCTTCACCACTTTTGTTCGTGATGCAGCCTTACACATCTAAATTTGATCTCCTAGTGTTAGCAAAATTAGAAATAGATATGAAGGCATTTGCTAGAATAAAATGACACTCCTCCTTTTTTCAAGTGTAGCAAACTTGTGCTGCAATCAGAGAATCATGCCAGATTCTCTCTTCAGGGTTACTGATTACTCAAAGTTGTTGGTTTGTTTTTTTTTAATTAACGTGGCATGTAAACATTGGGAGGTTGTTTGTCTGCCATTAAGGTAGCTTAATATTTATACTCTTTATATAAGAGACTGAAGATGCACTTGCAGCCTGCCCTGTGGGTCAACAGGTTCTTCCACTGCCAGTCTGGCACATTTCTGTGATTGTTTACTCTGAGAGTGACCAGCATTCATCCCCCATGCTCCCAATATAAATGTTGTCTCCGAAGTCCATGGCCTTGACCTGAGTTGTTTTCAAACAAAAAGGTAGCAACTTTTGTCAGTCAGGAGGGATTAAGTCTAGCAGAAACTGATAGCTCAGTTTCTAAGCGCCAAGTGTTTCTTGCAGACAAGAGGGTAAGTGGTGAACGTTTAAATGCAACAGTTTCTATTTTTCTCCTGCCCATCAAACAGCTAACTAGGAAGAGCATCTGTCTGAAATTTGGCACAATCAGTGCTTCATCTTTAGAGGGTTTAATTATGGTGCTTGAATTACTGCAAATCTCTCTATTGATTTGGAATAAAAATGCCTCCCTCAGTCTCATGTAGCTCCTTCACACAATTATGCATAGCTTTTTCTTAACTTTAAGACTATATAATTTCTGTGTGGGATTTCTGACACTTTGTCTAGTGTATCAGACAGCTGGCAGACTGCCAAGCTTGTAAATTCTTCTGGCATTCGTTGACAGACCAGTATTGTAGCTGTTTCATAAGCAGTGATTTGAATATTAATGCTGCTACCTAATGTCAAGAGAAGGTGCTAATACTAAAAAGAGAGTCTTTTCCACCCTCTGGAAAAACTTTATTTTTTACACAAGTACTATTCTTAACCAGGCACATAGAGATGGTGTAAATTAGGGGGAAAATGGAATGGAGAAGGAAGCTTTTAGATACTTGAGCACTTCATGTGACTGCTTTCTTTTTCCTTTCCTCAGGCAGAAACACACTTACTTCCTGTGTAAGAGATTCTTCTAGATTACAGTCAGGTTATTACAGCTATTAAAGGGTTTTTTAGATTTAAACTCTCCAATCTGACCCACTTCTTCTCCCCAGTCCAAGTCTTTCTCTTTTTTTTCTCCTTTTTTGTATCTGTCATAAGTTTGCAGGTTTGTTTGGTATTCATGCTCATTGGGGTGGACTTTCTTCTTTTGGGAGGGAAGGGAGGGATGTTTCTTTCACATATTCCCTCTGGGTCCATTGTCAGTGATTAGCTATATACAGCCAGGCTTTGACCAGCATTAACTCCACTGTTCCTTTGAGAGCACCAAAGCACTTCATCTTCTACATTAATTATAAAAGGAAGTATTTGTAACTCTTCCTTAACAGGTGAAATGTAAGCACTGCTCATAAAATTTTCATGGAAGTGATAGCTTAGGCCAGCATGACTCTTGTCTGGAGTCATAGTGGGACTCAGTGTCAAACAGATGTTGCTACCAGGAATTAAAAGATAGATGAGTTTAGGTCTTTGATGGATGAGGGTGCTCTAATGTGCTGCAAATCAATTGGAAATCTGGCAGAGAAAATGTTCAAAATACTAATTCTGAGATCCAACTTGCTGAAGTTCAATTGCAGATAAAATCAAAAAGTGATGCTAAATGTCTGTCCTCCTTTTTAAATTAATAAAATTCTGTAGTTCACAAGTACCAGATATTAGTATTATTATGAAGTGTCTTGCCTTACCACTACTCTGTACAATTACTTTGCTTGTGTGCCAAAGAAGGTATGAAAGAATCATACAAAGAGGAAAGCAAGGGATAATCCCCTAACCCATCCCAACAGGCAGTGCAGGAATGTTTTCCCTGTTTTGTATTTCATCCAGGACTGACTGGGGGAGTTCGAGCTGCAAGGATGGGTCTCCTAACAAGGCACAAGTTTTTCAGTCCCTTTGCTAGGAAGATTGCCTGTCAAGACCAAAAAAAACAAAAGACTATTGTACATCTATTTTAGTGTAAGCCATTGGTAAAACTCCATTTCCACCTCTCCTTAAGAGTATGGGCAGCAAAGCTCACCTGCAGAAGGAAGTTAAAGGGCTGGTAACACAGAAATTCACAAATAGCTATCTTTGCTGATTAGGTTGTCTGCTGTCTAGTGTTGAGAGTCTTTATTGTCCTAGTTCATTGACCAGGGAGCTTTCACTTCATTTTCTCCCAGCACTGCCATTGTTCATTGTTAGCATTTCCATTGTTCATTCTAAAATTGATGCTTTTTTTACAGTAACATCCAACAACACTTTTCTTCTCTAATCTCCACTTACCTTCCCACTGTCCCAGGCATTTGCATGCAGAAGGGTGTTCAGAGGACAATGTTTCTATTAAACCATCATTTAAGAGGATTTTTTAAATTTATATTCATTTTATATTGGAATAAAAAGACAGGACTGGGGAGCCTTCACACTAGAAATTTAAACCCATAGGTTTTGTGTTTTCCATTATCTCTGTGCATGTATCTCTCTCAGCAGAACTCACCAGAAGCTGACATAAAAACCACTTGAGATTCAACAAAAGGGAAAACAAAATGAAACTTTTCAAAATATTTTTGATCTAACTGAACATACCTGACAAAACTTAGTATAAGTAATTGGTCCAAATAGTATTAATGAACTGGAGGATTTTTTCCTTTCTGTCCCCCCCAGTCAAGATGATTGTAAAAGACTGAAGAAATTAGTGAATTTTTGTTCCAACATGGAGATTTTCATGTTCCAAATAATTAACATTATTGGCAACAGAGAGAAGAAGATGACATTTTTTTAATTAAAAGCCCCAATTTTCCCTCTAAGCTGCACGTCTGTTCTGGTAGTTACAGAATTGCTAAGTGGGTGTATTTTTTCCAATATCCTGTAACTTGTGCTAAAAAAAAAAATTAAGTCAGTGACTGTGAAGATTTCTATTTCCATAAATTCAGGAAAGTGGTTCATAGTGAGGACATACATGTAACCCTCTAACACTACACTTGAGGCCTGACTAAAAATTCAAGGAGTGACGATTGACCCCACATAGTGTGCTAGAGCAAAACTGACCTTTTGCAAACAGCATGGTTAATAATATCTTTTAGATATTTTTGGGGGGGTAAGTGTTAGGTTGGGTTTTTTTAAACTTGGAGGTGTTTAATATTAAAAATCTCTTCAGCCAAGTTCTTGGTGTTAACACTTAACCTGGTGTTCTTAGGACTTCAAGTAAAGTATGTTAACAGAGTTTAACATTAAACAGTCCTCCCTCAAAATCTGCTCTCAAATGCCTAGAAAAGCAGGAGTAGGGGTAGTTTTCCTCCTTTCTGAGTTTTCAGCTTAGAAAAATAGGAAAAAAATAAATGTATTGATTTAAAAGATAAAAATATATGAACTTTGAATACAAGGTAAGACACAAAATAATGTGCATTAAAAGAGACAGGTTTTTTCATGCTGCTTCAGATTTTTTTTTTTTTTTTTTTGCTGAATTGCTGCAGTTTATGTGTCATGAGAGCTCTTCACAGAGCCAAACTCAGGAGGAGAGAAGTGGATGGGATGGGCACAGGTAGTGGGATGAGCACAAATGTGCACTCTATGGGTTGTGCTGTTCACCTTTGATGTAGGACTGTGTAATGGCGTTGTTTACTCCTGCCCCATCATTTCTGTGCTTGTGTTTAGAGTTTCACTTGTGATCCAGTCCCTTCAGGAAGGGGAATGGGGCTGTGACTGCAGAATAATTTCTACTATCAAGAGTCAGGCAATTAGGTTCTGTACTCAGAGTCTGTAATAAGGAGAGCTCTGTAATTTCCAGCCACAGCAAGCAGTACAGTCTCACCTGACCAGCAGAGTTGACATAATTTATAGAATGACACCAGAGAGCTTGCTTTTATTTTTCTCTGTGCTGTGGTCCTATGGAGAACCAGATTAGTGAATGGATCTATTGTCCAACACTTTCTCAAAATCCTAACATGTAAGTGAGCGTTTGCTGTCATTGCAAAGTCAATTCTTGGATGCTTGGCTGCAAAATAGAATTAGGGAAGATGGAGTTATAGTTCACATCTTTTATTTTATCTTACTGTTTTGCTTCTAATCAGTGCCTTGATTGATGTGGGTTTCATATACCTTGTGATCATTAGATCTGGTGGTTCTGGTTGCTTCTCCAGTTCATATTTATGTGAAAACCCAACTGGTTTTAGTAATGGACAAACACCTCTCAAGATTGTGTACATCTGCAAAGATGAAAGGTCAAAGAAGTCTTGCAGCACATAAGATCTAGTCTGAACAAGCTCACTTTCCAGCATTTCACATTTCATTGATTGTTTTAGACCTGTGATAACTCTCACACTTCCTTTTGTGGAGCAAATCTAAACTGTATCTTCCTTTGTAGTGCAGTATATTTTACCCAAGACTTGCCCACTCAGAAAAAAAGTTCAGTTAAAAAAATTGCTTTCAATGACTTATGTATAACTAGTCCTATTAATATATCTCAAAACAAAATTTGCCTTTTTAGTGTGTACTTCTTGATACTGCTCTTTACCTGAAAATGCCCACCTCACTTTGGTTTTGGGTTTCCCCTTGCCTTTACAGAACAGCCTTTTGCTCATTTCTCAGCCCACACTCACCTTCTGGGCTACTTTACCAAGGTAATTTTTTTATCTCAATTTTGTGAATTTGCAAAAGGCTTTTATGTGGAACCATTGTAAACCATTTCCCTCTGAAAATGGCAGATGCAGAATCATGCCTGTCATAATGAAGCAGAATTAATTCACTCAGCTAAACCAAGCACATCTGTCATCTTTAACATCTAATCCTAATCGTGCTCTGTTTATCCAGTCCCATCTTCCCTCTCCATTCATTGAGGGCTGCTGTTTTGCATCTGACTGTGGCAATGACCATGCTGGGCATGCTGCAGGATGTTAGGTCTCCTACTGCATTTTTGTGGTCATCTAAAGCTTCAAATGTCATTAAAATGATGGCCAGAATATGGAATTTGCCTGCAGTCAGTCTTTAATCACCCTTTTAGGTGCTGCAAAGTTTCTTCAACCTCATTTAGCCTAATAACAGAAAGTTGAAAAGTGCAGAACATAAGTACATACTCTGTAGGTTTACTCTGTGCTTATTGGAAGCATTGAAACAGCAACCTATGTAAGAAAGAGAAAGCAAAGTCTGCTGTGTCCTTTTACATAAGTTAGCTTCAGGATGGTGCTGTTTGAAGCAAACCTGCTGGGGAAAGGCAGCATAGAGCAGCAATGCAAAGAGCAGCATCTGCCAGCTTGGATCCTGGAAGGGAAGCAGACAAAGTGATGTTCCTAAGCCACAGAGGAGCTGAGCATTTCCTGGTACAGAGCAATCTGTCCCTGCAGTAGCTGCAGGTTTTAGGAAAAGGTCTTTGGTGTGCTGTGACAGCAAACTGATGGCTCTGTGCCACAGCTGCGTGAGCAGAGGATTTCAGGCAGCTGGCAGGACATTTCTTGGGTCAATATTTAGCTTCTCAGGATAGATTTTCTGTTTCCCAGGATAGATTAAAAAGTTCTTTGCTCCGTTCTTTGTGTTTTGAATCACACACATGAGACCATGGCTACTTGGAGAAACCTAGGGAAGATTTGTTTTAGGAATTACTCTTTACAGCCTATGAGCAGCACTTTATATAGTTTTCTGTGCTTTTACCAGAGGATCAGAATTACTGCTGTCCCTTTGTCAGCATGCTCATGTATTCTTTCCTCTTTCAGTTCCTGAATTCCAACAGCAATGGAAGAAAAACTCATTTTAGTTGTCTTTTTTTATTAATATTGCCAAGGAATGTGACTGTAGTAAGGTCAGAGAGGATTCCCCGTGTGTTTGAATGATGTAACTCCTGTCTGAAATACCTGCACTTGGTACCTGTTAAGCTCATCTTGGAGGGTCAAGGACCCTCATATGTTCTTTTCTGCCTGATTGCTGTGGCAGGAATTGCTCATTTGTGGTTCTTAGACCTCTGACCTACAGCTCTTTCTGATCTTTTGAGAAGCTACTGAAGAATTTCAAGGGAATGTCCTATTAAAAAAGGAAACTAATTAGTTGTTTTCTTTCTTCCTTATCCATCTATAATATTTCAATTAAAAAAATTGTATGGATATTTTTGCAGCAAAATATATTCTATAACCTCACATTTGGATGAGATTTTAGATACTTTTCAGTCAAAAAAATCCCCATAATACACAAGCAGGTGTCTTGGTGGCACAAGAATAATAGAATAGCAATTAATGAATTACAGTGATAATATCTGCCAACACTACTGCAAGTGCTTTAAAAAAAGATTCATGAAAGTCTAAGCTCCTTTTTTTTCCTGCAGCACACCTGGTGCTCCAGCAGCTGCAGCAGGGCACAATTTTGCCAATCTGATGATGATATCTTGCTGAACTAGTGTCCCCTGCTCTGAGACACATGTTCTTGTTCCCTCCTTGTCAGAGGTGAGGGTCTCAGAGTGAATCACAGGTGCTTGTTGAGCCCGTGGACAGCTCCTCCTGAGTGTGTAAGATGTCTGGGTGCCATGGAGAGCAGCTGTGTGTGGAGGCATTGGGTCCAGGCCCAGCAGCAGCTCTCAGACAAGGTCAAGGATGGAGCTCCACATCCTGCATCATGTCCTGCCTTATCCTGCAGTGTGCTTCAGTGCCTCTTGAACACCACAGACTGTGCTCTTCCATCTGCCAGGAATCCCTTGTAGCATAGCCAGTGTGATGTGGCAGCTCAAGAGGGATCATGCTGCCATGGACAGCAGCTTTCCTCTTTCTTCACACTTCACTAGTGCCATTGTCTTTGAAATAACCTTTGAAAAGAAGATAAAATATAATATTCAATTGTAAGGAAAGGAAGAACTGTGACCATTGTAGATTTTCAGTTTTCTTGTGTGAGGACACAGGAGACCAACTCTAATGCAAATACTAGGACTTGTTAACAGCCTGTGGTTCTGCTCAGATGACAAGGGGCCTCCTTTTGGGTTGGAATGGCAGAGAGGAATTCCTTGGGATTTGGCAAACTGATGCTTTCCCCACAGTATTATTTGGCTTTAGGATTTTCCTTGACATGCAGGGAGGGCAGGTTTAAAAGTAGGATTTCCCACTGCCAGCCCTTCCCTTTTAGCACTTCAAGGGTATGTTTATAGATCCTGTGCCAAAATGTCTTCATTAATGGTCCTGGCACAGCTCTTTCAAGCTGTTCCACTGATATGGAACCAGGTATTTATTTATCTTCTACAATTTATAGCTTGATTCATTTCAGAGGGATGCAGATGAAGGTTTTCAGGAGCCAGAGCACCAACAAATGTCAAAGGCACAAGTGCTCCTGGCAAAAACTGCTGGCCAGAGCCCCTCTGCTGAGCTCTGAGAAGCACACTCCTGTTTGTCCCCCAGGCAGCCAGCCAAAATCCAGCTGCTGAACACACAGCTGGTTCAACTCTCTCCCAGGGTAGGCGCACAGAGGGCTACTCTAGCCCCAAAGCTCTTTTCAGGCCATGTAGCAAGCTGAAACCATTCATTCTTTTGTGCAGCTGCTTTACAATACAAAAGGAACTTTATTATGGGTTTTAGCCCATGGTAACAGAAAGACAGTTGAATTCCCTCAGCCAGTTTTTGGTATACTGAATGCATCACTGGTCTGTAAAGGCAACTGATTATTTTCATACAGTATCACCTAGTCCATCAAGCAAAGAAAATACAGTGGGGTTTAAAGGCTGTTCTAATAAGCTGTTCATATCCTTGGTTATTTTAACTTTCTCCAGTTAACACACTTTTAACAACATTTTCTCTATTTCAAAATCAATGTCTGAGTCCAGGGGCAAAGAAGGAAATTATTGCAACTCCTCACCCAGCTCCCTAGGCTTGCTTAGTCATTGCAGTGTCCACTTGCTATGTCTGACTGTAAAGAAAATGCTGATAAGTTTAATTGAGGAGATTGCCTCTGTGATATTTTCTGGAGGTTAAAATCAAGGCTACTATCCAAATTCATCCCATTTCATCCAGTTCTGCTGCCAGGATTTTCTCCTTTTCAGGTCACTGGCAAATGAATGCTGGCACATCTGCCTGTATGTCCTCTTCTTACCTGTGTGCTGGAGGCTCTCCTCATCCACAGCCTCCCATGCCTCAGCTCCTCCAGCTCTCAGTCTTGCTCCTGAGCTCCAAAGCAGCTCCAGCAGTGGCTCAGCTGCCATGCTGGGCTTTCTCCCACAGTGACAAAAGTGCTGGCATGTGCTCTGTGGGGTGGCTGCTCTGTGGCTCTGACCAACAGAAGCTGCAGCCCCTCTCTTACCTTGGACTGTGCAGCAGCAAAAGTGATTCAAGTTTTATCTTTCAAGGAGCTTGAATTTGTACCCAATGCTGGTTACAAAATCCTGGAAGCTTCTGAAGCCTTTAATAGGTAGCAGTGACAAAGGCAAAAATCTCTGTTATTATAAGTATGATCACACACTTTTGAAAGAGAGGGGTTTGTTTCGTTTTGTGCTTTTTTTTACCACTTAAAACTTACTGACTTTATATTAGCAAAGAACAAAACGTCTTCCTGTACCAACAGCAATCCTCACCAAGGGTATCTCCTTTATTTTAATTTTATTTTTGTTATAAGGAGCAAGGTTCTGAGGCATTAGACAATATTAAGAGAGCTTTTTGGTTTTATTCATCTATAGATAAATATCTAGTGATTGCAGTTCTCTTTAAGTTGTATCTGAGGATGTTGGATGTATTTCTGAACTTTTACAGAAGTTTCACTGCTATTTACAACTTGAACCTTTAATTCTCTATTTACAGCAAGTGCTGATTTTCCGTACAATGGTCAAGCTATAGGAGATGGAGTTAACAGAAACTCAGCCATTATTGGAGGTAAGAAAACTGTCTACTTTTCCAAGACACTTTGCAGTACATATCTCTGATGGCTGAATTGCAGTTGGTAATAAGGCTGCATATTTCCATATCCAGGTTTAGGTATGTTGCTTTAGTCTTGATTTGCTGTGTAAGCTTTCCTTTCTGATTTATATTTTTATTATTACTTATAACTTTTCCTAATACTTTGAAACTTTACAATATTGGAAGGATAGCATTGAATTCCTCAGAAAAATTCAGGCGACATTTGAACAGCCTCAGTTCATCTGCCCAATGCATCAGTTAGTGTAAAGTGGCATAACAAAACTCTGGCTGGTAACAATATTTTTTTTCTGAAAATTTTATAACATCTTCATCCTGGAAGATTCCTTTGCCTCTAGAGAAGGACTCAAACAAGAACAGTGTTGTTTTATCACATAGATGCCTATGCCTAAGGGGATAACACTCATGAGACTTCTCTATAACAGGGTTGAACCCAAAATAGACCATTGCAGGGAGAGCAATTAAGGTTAGAACTGATGATAAAGTGGGAACATCTGCAATTACGTGGAGCCAGTGCTTAGTGGGTGGTGTGAGCCAACAGTGAACCGAGCCAGTTTTCAAGGACATGTAGAGGAGCTAGGATAGGTCTTTACAGCCATTGACTGGAAAGTGAACATCAGAGATTCCACCTTCAAAGAGCTGCCCACACATCACCAACACACCCCACAGTTCTGGGAGCGCTCAGCACCCTCTGCCTCATGGTCAGCAAAGCTTAGGTCTGTAAAAAGGTTATTAATGTTGAAGCTTCTACCTATGGGATGAGAGTCACCAGCAGCCTTCAAGGAGCTGCATTCTGTATATAGTAGAAACCATATATAAATATTAGAGTAAGGGAAACCAGGCAACTGTGGTGATGCCCACGTGCCCGAGTAGCTTCAGCTCAGCTCAGAGGAGTTTTGGGGTCGTTTCTTTGTGTTAAAGCCCACAACTGGTCTCACCGGGGGCGTCTTTTCTTCCCTCCTGTGCGCAGGCGTCATCGCGGTGGTGATCTTCACCATCCTGTGCACGCTGGTGTTCCTGATCCGCTACATGTTCCGCCACAAGGGAACCTACCACACCAACGAGGCCAAAGGCGCAGAGTCCGCCGAGAGCGCCGACGCCGCCATCATGAACAACGACCCCAACTTCACGGAGACCATCGACGAGAGCAAGAAGGAATGGCTGATCTAAGCCCACGGGGATGGGGCCTGGGGTGGGATGTGAGCTGGGCCAGGGTGGGGCTGGGGTGACTCTTGCAGTGGAGAGAGAACACTCTGTGTCGGACACTTGAGCACACATAGGATAAAAAGATCAGCACAACTGGAGGAGCAAGTGACAGGAAAATACCACTGAGACTGGAGAAAAAAAAAAAAAAAGAATATCTCAAGAATTTAAGAAAAAATACTTTTTAATATTTATTTACAGCAAATTGCCCCTTCTGTATCCCAACAACCACAACAAAGAGCAGTTTTGCAGCTTCAGCACTGGTTACAATTTTCAGTAATACCTGTCTATTTCTGTGTGTGTTTAGAGATGTTCTGGATACCTGTGACAAGAAACAGGGCTGGTTTTTTATATTTTTAAAAACTGTTTAAAATGTGGGTGGCTCTGTCCTGAGAACAAGTGGCAGCCCTTTCTTCCTGACGTTGTGTTCCCTCCTGGCTGGCCACTTGCCCGCCCTCAGCCTGGCACCTTTGTGACCACGCCACCATTTATTTGGGTGACATTGATCCAGGGGGTGGGACAGGGGGTGAGGACTAATGCAAATCTCATTAACCAGTTTCTCAACATCTCATCAGCCCATGTCAGCCCTGGCAGGACCCATCTTCTTGACCCAGGCACTTCACTGATTGTGTGCAATTCTCATCAGCAATGTAAAAATACTGTTATTATGACTACTATTACTAAAGAGTTTTATCATAAAGCACAGGAGGCTTTAAAGGGTTTTTGTATTATTTTGTTGGTCTCTGAGGGAAGATGATGCTGTGTGAGTCTGTAGACCTAGTCTGTTCCTGTGTCCTTGTCTGTGGCACCAGGTCACCACCTGAGGCACGTGCCAAGTTAAACTCAGCTCTGCCTGTGGCATATTGGCATATTCTGTACATTGTAGTAGGGATATAGAGCCAGACTTTGTTTGCTTCTGTTTATTATTAATAGGCTGTCATAGAAGTATTAGTACAGCTTTACTCAGTGCATTTGAACCCATGGACTTCACACCCTTTTTTTTCCAACTTGAGAGTAGCAATTTATTCCTTAAATCCCTTGTTTCAGTCCTTTTGCAAGGAAAGCCTCTGCTGGCAGTGTTTGCACCGTCAGGAAGGTGAGGCAAAGGAGGCTTTAAAACTCTGCCCCCAGAGAATGTGAGGAACACACAGCACACAGGGGGGAGTTACTTTTCAATACAGAGATTTACCCCAACTATTTTACTGTCTTTCTAGGGCGTTTTTAAAAATAGCAAGGCCAATGCCAAGTACAGCATTGCATCCCATTTTTCCTCTCAAATCAGGAGTGTCCTAGGTGTCACCTGAACAGCAGGCAGGCAGCTGGAAGGAAAAACAAAGGGGCAGCCTGAAGACTTAATATCCTTTTGTGGCAATAATTTAACAAAGCTTTAGCTTGCCCTCTGCAGAGAAGCATGATTCTCCTATGGTCTGAATTGATAGGAATTTAAGGCCTTAGTGGACAGGTCTTGCAGTGGAACAGAATGAAGTAATGAATATACTGCAGGGCTTTGCCATGTGCTGAAAGAACCAAATCAATACCAGGAATTTCCCTTTAAAAGTATTTATTCTTCTGACAGTCCTAGATTTGCTTTGTCTTTAATATTTCTGAGTTTAGTATGCACAGATTTAATTCATTTTACTGCACAAGAAAGATTTATTTTTCACCCAAACATGCAGTATACTACACTGAGCAGTGCTGGCATTTTTGCTTTCATTATCTCTTTTGTTGCAACTTTCATTATTAAAAATGGAAAAAAAATCATATAGAGGAAAGAAAATATTGGAGTCTTACCAGACAAGAAATTGATAAGCAGAATTTGTCAGAAAGTCAGGCCAGATAGTTTGGGTTTTAAGGATGGTAGCCTAAAGTCCTGTTTTGGAGGAACATTATCATTGAACATAGATATCAAAGCAAATAAAGCCCATTAATTTCTTCCATTTATGGATTTGGAATTAGCATACAAAAAAGTTTCCAGTTTTAAAAGCAATTACTGTTTCTCAGGTAACATATATGGCAGAGAGGTTCAGGTAGGCATAAAAATTACCTCTGTTACTCTTGTGCTCTGCAGCCTTTTGCCTTGCCTCCAGCATCAACCTCTGCCTCTCTTGTCTGTAATCAAGCAGATGAGTCCTGGGTTTAATCATGGGTGTAAAATAAGTCTTCTCACCTTGGGGAATATCAGCAGGGGATGGACATACCCTGTACCACCACTCAGCAAACTACCTAGCAATCACAGATGTCTCTGTAGGATTGAAAAAGCATTATCTTTTCTCTATGATTTTATGTTTCATTTTATTTCAATGGTATTTTAGTCCACTCTGAAAAACACCCTTGCCTGCAACTTCAAGCTACCAAGAGAAGTGAACAGAGCATCATTTGCATAGATTGGCATTTGATTTGCAGAAAAAAACATTCCTAATCTGAATTTAATGTCTGTGAGGAAGATCAGACTTCTGTATCCTGAGAGACTAGAGTCTTCTGATACTTTATGTGGGAGAGACAGATTTAACAGCCACAGTGCAAATAGTGCTGAGGCCAAGTGCCTCAGCATGGCATTAGAATGGAAAGATGGCTTGGTCTCCATGTCTAACCAAGTTCTTGGCAAAGCAAGAGACAGTTGTCTCTGGTTATGGTAGTGAGGCCTGTGATATCTATTCACTGATTTTCTAAAAAAATTACCAGCTAATCTCCCAAAACCCTGGGAGATTAGGCGAGAACTTTTGGGAAATAACCTTTGATCACTGCATAAGCAATAGTTATAAATTACTCTCTTAGGTTTGAAAAACAGCTTAAATTTATGAAATCAAGTCAGGGTCATCTGCACCTCTCCAGTAACTGGACACCATGGACCTTATTCTGTGAAATGCATTAGTGTTGTGTTAAAATGCAGTCACTTTCATAACCTAGAAACCTTTAAATATTAGAATTCTTGTTTCTCCTTAAATTGGACCTTAGACATGATATTATCGACAAGCAGCTGTCTGTGTAGAGGGCTTTGGTGACTTTGGGTGAATTCCTGCCTTTCTGCTTTGTGTTTCATTTCTGAGAATGGTGTATGTTTAATTATAGGCGCTGGTGATTCAGCATCCTGGCAGTGAAGCAGGAGCAGACTCAGAGATGTAGCCTGTGTATTTTGCTAGCACTATATCTATTCTGAGAATTTCTTCCACTGCAAGCCTATCATTGAAGGCTGAAACAACACCCATAGTTTATTTCACCCACTCTTACTTGTGCCAAAAATCCACGTTGTTTAACAGGTATTGAGGGAAAATCTGTTTGAGGGGAGAGTGGATCCTGCTTTTATAAAACTCTGTACTTTCCCCAAAGAATATTAAAATAATCAGTCTTTTATCACCTGTTTTGTAGCTGTTTCACCTATTTGAATTGTGCAGAGAAATGTAGCTTCTTGTACTGGTTTGGGAACCAGAGTGTTCCAGTTGTGTTTCTAAAGGGTCATTCCTGACACCACAGACAACAACGGCAGAAATGCCACCAGCAATGGGGAGAGCAAGACTGGGCTGGAGATCAGGGCTCTCAGTGTTAGTGAAATAATGTAAACAATATTTTGGATTCTCATTCACAAGACTTGCAGACCACCAGGTAATGAGACATGGAGCTCCAAGGAGCCAAAACAATGGAAAACTTATTTTGATGTCAACCCAGCCTCAAGGAAAATCCTCAGTCCAGTCTGGCGGTTTTGAATCAGGTCTTTCACACACTGCTTATTCCGTGTTTACTGATAGAAAATTCAGATGTATGAAATAGGAATATGTATCTTTAGCTTGTACTGGAGCATTTCTGCTTTGTACTTTTTGTGTCTTAAACTTTACCTGTACCTTTTATATCTCTTCTAGCAGTTACCACTTCAAAGCTACGGCAGCATTTTAGGGTCATGCTCTAGGCAGCATGATATATGTGAGAGGATGGGCATCACAAATATTTTAGTAAGACAGCCAAAGCATTGGTGTATATGTACAAGTTTATTGTACTGGTAAGAATTCATTTTAATTAAAACAATGTCCTTTAATGGCAGATGCATCTAATTTCCAGGGTATCTTTTGAAATGCGAAGCTAAGTTCCACAAGCAATAGCTTTCAATATGGTTTATCCCATTAATGATTTTACATTCCATCAAGCATGGTAATCCTGAAAGGGTGCCATTCTTGAAAAGCAGAACCTAAATTCTGGTAATCAGATGTCATTATCCATCCCAGAGAAATTAAACAGAAATCTTGCCTTCTAACAGCAACAGCATGCAAATCGGAATGAATGAAGGGCAGTGTGTTTGTATGCATAAATATCCTCTGTGAATGTCTTTCCTTTTAACTAAAGTTCTATTAGAAACCAGATTGGGAAAAAAAGACATTTGAAATAGTTTTAGTCACCATAACAGCTGTTTCCTCATGCTTTCTATATTCTTATCATTGCCTGTATTTTTAACATCTCTAGTACCAGGAAATAATTTTGGAAAGGACAGATGTCAGAAAGGCCTCTTTAAAAAAAGACCCTTTGTACATAAATAAAGGTACTTCAGAATGCAGTTATAGATAAGAAGAGAGGGTGCTAAAACCAGGGAAGATTTATTGAAGTGCAAGTATGTTCCTCTTGCATCAGTGTTACCTGTTACAAAGTGTACATCTGTACATGTTGAGGTGGGTACAGAGTCTGAGAGCAGGGTTTGGATAGAAATTTAATGACTGCCTTTCTGCTTTTACCCTTTTGATCACTTTGCAGGTAGCAGCAAGCAGTTTGCTTTCAAACAAATTTGTTATTGTAGATTCTGTGGCGTTGCCAGCCTAACAAGGTTTACATACTACAAATGACTGAGTGTGGGTTGTTTGCCTTCCTTTTCTATCATAACTCTGTCTTTTCTTTCATGAATGAGAGCCTTTTATTGAAACCATCAAGAACAATGTATGTCCAGCTCAACAGACTTGTGTCTGTTCCTTTTAATAAACTACTTTATCAGGCTTTAAAATATTTTTATGACACGAAGCATTTTATAAAAGAACTGTGTTAAATGCACTTGAATGGGAGTGTGAAACCTAGGCAAAGAAGCATCAGTGCAACAACCACCTGAGTCAGAGGCACTGTTGCTCTGTCTAGAGCATTCATTGCCTTAACCACCCACCAAATCCCTGGATCCATCCAAGACCTTAACTTCCTTTGTGGAATATAAGAGTGGCAAAGTCCTGCTGGGCTACTGTGTTCAGAGGGAGGTCAGACCAGGTTCTGACCATTCTTTTGTGCTGACTGTTGAAACCCCTAGAAGGAGAGGCACGTTTTATGCAGGAGTATTTCTCATTTCTATAGAAAAGCTCTAGGACCAAGAGATGGGAGTGAAGGTTCAAGTTTAAAGCCTGACTGATACTTGAACATTGTGACACAAAGAGTCTTTGCTCCCTTCTGCTGCCACACATCTCACTGCAGGCATGTGGGTGTGCACCTGCACCTCCAAAACCCAAGGCTGTTCAGGATATGATGTCTGCACCACTTGGGCAATGCTGCCATGATGTGGGTGAATAAGATACCAAACTTGCTCCAAATCCATGAGTCTGCAGTGCTAGCAAAATCACTCGCTCTTGAAATTAAGTGTGATTTTTAAGATAAACTCAGGCTGTGCCCTACATTAGCAGGCACATATGGTGCCTCAAATGAGACAAGATTTGGACCTGATAATGGAAAAGCAGTTATTTAACAATCTGTAACACAGTTCTTTTAACTCTGATTTTCACATCTAAGCAGATTTTTCTTGAGGCACCATGCTCAAAACCCTTATTATGCCAACAGCTTAAGAATCAGGAAGAAAAGGGGGCAATTTGTGGCTTTTTTACACAAGAAGTCTTTTTTAAAAAGTCACTTACTTTAAAAAAAATTTGGTATCCACAGGTTCTTTCACAGAGAAGTATTTCTTTTCACTAATCTCCTATTTTCAAAATAGCATGTGAGCAAAGTTGAACAATATTTAAGCACAACCAGAACCACTTCAGGGGGTAAGATATACTTGGGAAATATACGTATAAGCAAATAACAAATTTAGTACATCCTGCTTCTTCTGTGATTCAGCAGCTTCCAATAATGTCTGTTTGTACTCCTGCTGCTGTTGTTTCCTTAAGGAAAACCATCTGGATTAAACAACAAACATAAAAGTGTGTACCTTTAGTTTTGCCATAGATTAATGTTCTCACTTGGTATGTAATAGTGTATTAAGGAAGAGCAAATTGTTATTTCCTCAGATTCCATGGCTTTGATTCTGCTGTGTCCAAGGGTCAGAGATGCACTATCATCATATCAATTGTTATAATGCAGAGGTATTTATACTGATAATATTCAACAACTAGCATTCTGAATTCTAGCACAGAGCTGCTCTAAGAAATTCTCTTTTATTGAGAAGGTGGGAAGATTACATTTTCGGACAGGTGAGAAATGTAAATAACTGGAATTCACAGACACTATAGCTGAGACCATTTAAGGGAATGTTTAGCATGCAAAAAAAGAAATTTTACTAGAAAGAGTTCCTTGCCCTCCAGTCAGCAGCTTGGAGTAGGTACAGTGCTGTGGCCAGTTATATATTGCCATGTGTTCATTGCCTTTTTGGCCAAAATATCTGAGTTCCCTCTTGCACATGCTTTGAAATAGGCTGTTGCAAGTGTACAGCTGAAGATGTCAAACAAGCTGCTCTAGGCTGCTGGTGAGAGTAAAGGGTCACAAGACCCAAGCTCTTCTACCTGCTTAGAAGACAGGTCTCAGATGTGTTGCTGCCTGTTCCTGTCTTTTGTCACCTTTCCCCATCTTATTGAACATCACAGATTGAAAGGGACCACAAAACACCTTCTAGTCCAACATTTTGTGGGCAAGGGAACCTAGATGAGATAATCTAGCATCCTGTCCAGTCATAATGATTTTTTTCCCCACTGACTCTATTTCCAGGATAGTAGGCTATCAACAGGCTCTTTAAGGCAGATAGAGTCACTGGAGCAAGGCTGCAAACTCTTGAATCAGCCAGAAAACAGTAAATTTAGATTATTTAGGTCAGGTGGAAGCAGGCTTCATTTGGGGCATTCCCAGCCTAACAGCTCTCCTTCATTTCATCATGGCTTTGGTTAGCAATGGAGCAGCTAGCCAAGTCTGTGTGGAAGTATGGAAGATAAACTTGGCTGAATAAAGACAAGGTAGCCATCCCCTGTATGCTAATGTTTGCTCTCTGAAGTGCACATTCTCATGCTTACAGTGTGTGTGTCACTGAAGGAGTCTGACCTTGCCACGGGCAATAAATCCTTCACAAGCTGAACAAATAGCCCTGCTTTGTCTTGAAAAACTCCTTTGGGCAAATGTTTAGAAATAGATCTATGGTTTGCCATCATAAAACACTGGACACAGTATCAGCAGCTAGCTGTAAGTTATTTCTGTTGTAAAATCAAGGTCTGTCTGCAGAGTTTTTGTCTTGCGCTAATGAGACCTTTATCCCTGGAGCATAAACTACTACAACAGGGCAAGGTCACAAAGAGGAAGTGCCTTTGCTGCACACTCTGAAACAAAGTGTAAAGTCCCTTTCACTGCACAGTTCCTGGTAAGAGTAAGGAGTAAGATCTGTGTAGACATCTTATGTTTCCTTTTTTCCAAACCTCTCTACCCATTACTCCAAGGAAAGAAAATTGCTGACAGTTCTGGGTTTTTTCACATCTCTCCTGTTTAGAAGTGTTCCCTCTCACTGACAAATTTACTGCCTTTTACTGTCACCTTTAAACTCCTTCCCAGTCATGCTTGCTACATTGACCAAGGTGAAGCCTTTCACTTTCCTAAAATGTAATCATTGTTGTGGAAGGGTTATGGCCACTCCATTCCTGTCATCTTTTATATTTGCAGTAGGCTTTTATCTGTTCATGGTACTCAGTGACTGAAAGTGCAAGTTTGGTTTCTGCCATCTGCGGCATTATTTTATAACTTGTTTGTATCTGTTCCAAAATCACAGCATTGCCTGGCAGAGGGAGTCTGAAAATTAGGCAGCTGCACTTCATTCCATTCAGCATGGTTACTTTCTATTGCTTGGTTCAAATTTTCCCAAGAGATATCAATAATGAAATTAATGCCTGGCAAAAGCTAGCATCTATTTTTCTTAGGGCCACAAGATGTCAGATTGAGATCTCAGCCATCAACCTCCCTTGTGCTTTTGTAGCAGCTATACTAGGCTGCTGGTAATCTCCAAAGTAGGACACCAAAAAATTATATTATAAAATCTTCTAGTGATTTTAGTCTCTTGGAGTGTTAAAGGTCCAGCTCAACAGGGCCAACAAGTCAGCACTCCTACGGGTTTCTGTTATGAACACATCCGAGAAAACTCTCAACACTGGTTATTAAATAATTTTATTTTCATTGGATCAGCATCTCTGAGGGGGAAAAGTGGTTCTGTATGTGGAACACCTGAGACACTACACTCACCCTATTGTAACTCCTGCACTGTATCTGATCTTTTGAAGCTCCAGCTGCTTAAGAGAAGGGATCAGAATCACTTGAATAAAGAAGGCTAAGGCATCACTTGGTTGCTATTAACTCTGAAGCACAGAGAACTGCCTTTCCACAGATCTGCTTTGCATGGTCAGTCTCAGTCACACATGAGCAAAGGGGAACTTTCCTCTGCTCTTCAGTGGATCAAGACTCATCAGTGGGCTGGCTGGGCAGGTATCACATAAATTATCTTCAGTCCTAATGAGCTGACTCACACATTGAGCAGCCAGAGTCCAGGGAGTTCCTCTGACACAACAGCATGATTTGGCACAATATTCCTGAGAGGCTTCAGCTCCCCAGCAATTCTGCTACCCTGTTTGACTAGTGCTAATTAAGAGAAGCCTGATGGAAATTACCTGTACTGACTTAATCCTACATGTGGATGCCAATCTTAACTAAGAGTGCTTAATTTCATGGAGATTAAATAGATTTCCCCCCCATCATGGAGTGCTTGGGCTGTGCTCAGTCTGATGCTTCTTACTGACATATATAAATAGAGATATAGAGATAAATAGATATTTTTATGGAGATGTTTTATAAGTGGCCTTTACTTTGTGCATGGTAACTATTGCCAAACTTGTTATTTAGGAGCTACAGAAATGGCTGGTTCTGCAGTTTAGAAAGCAATCAGCTGTCTCTGTTGCAAGGGACACTTTGGGTACGGGCTTGGATTTTGGTTTTTATTATTCAACTATAATTTGCATGGTTTGGATTTGGGTTTTGTCTCAGTGTTGGGTTTTTTTCTTTCCTCACTGGTTCTCTGGCAGGGATATATTGGGCTCAAGCAGGAACCTCTTTCTCAGTCTTTGAGAGAAGGTTTGAAGCCATTGGTGCCATACAACACTTCAGAAACACCTGCCTTGCACAGCCTCTGATGTTGCTCAGTGTGAGGTCCTCAAAACACAGTTTCTTTAGCAGTCTGTTGGGGGTTTCACAGCATAGTGAGGTACTCTGCTGGCTTTGCTTGACAAGATAGCAAACTAGCAACTGCTAGTTGCTGTTTTATGGGTATTGCCTTGTGAGCAGAAAAAGGGATCAGCAGAGACTAGGACAAGAATGATGGTTCAGAATTAGATTCATGTACATAGCAGTAGCAAAAGATTGTGAAAATTGCTACAGAAGCAGGTCATTTTTCTTGCTTTCTTCTTTTACTCCCTTTTTCTTTTTTTTTTTTAAGTACTGTTTGTATGCCACATCTGAGTAATTAATCTCTACCAGCCAGCCAGCTCTCAATAACCTGGGTTGTTGCTTAGGGATGGAAATGCAGTTGTCCTTTCTTACTGATCTAGTTCCTGCTGCTGTGGAGCAGTCTGTACCCAGGAAAAGACCAGGGCCATTAGCTATTGGGAAAGCAAAAGCAGCCTCTCACCCCTTCCCTCCAATCCAGGTGGAAAGCCAATCCCAGGGTTATGTGCCTACAAAGCTGGCCCAATTTCCTGTCAGGTGAACCAAGACCTTCTCTGTTTGCAGTTACTCTAGCCCACAGGTTTCTTTCTTGAGCACAATTTTCCCATGGGAGGCATAACCAGGAGATGATGGTTACCCTAACTAAACAAAAATGTGTATATTAAAAAACATCCTAATCTGAAAGTATAGTGTATCTGAGATTCCTCTGTTATAGACACTTAGTCTAAAAGATTTATGGCTACATTTGCTATGTTATGCTTGAATAAACATATAATTCATTGAAATACACAAGACTGATAAAAGTAATATGATCTCTTTAAGGAGAATAAACTGTTTGTAAATTTATAAAGAGTATAATCTGTTAGGCCTTATTTGAAGTATGTACTGTGGTTTGGTAAAAGTACAACATTAAAAGAGCCTTGCCAGATGAGGAGTGGGGTTTTTTTTTGTGTGTGTGTGTGTGTGGTTCCTTTGGAATATTTGACATCTTCATTTAACACAAAAACAAAAACAAAAAACAAAAAAAAACCCAAACCAAAATAAAATAAAATAAAAAACAATAAAATACCCAGAAAAAATACTCAGACTTTGTATAAGAGTCTGAGATAAAGTGCAGAGGGCTCTTCAGATTTCTGTGCCCAGTGACTCCATGGAGAGAACAGGTGAATCTTTACTTCTGAATAATTTGGACCCAGGTTCTTTTGGAAACAAAAGTGGTTGGTTACCCAACTGACTGGCTTGAGATTTTTTACAGATGTTTTCATAACATCAATAGAAAGAATTCAGACCAATGCACATGCATATATTGATTATTTAATGGGGCAAAGATCTAAGGAATCTTTAGGTCCCTTCAGGGCAAGAGCTGGTGTGCCACAGGCTGGACTTTTGGGGCCAGAGGTATTTTTATATGTGTAGTCATTTCTTTCAAATCTACCTGCCATGTGCTTGTGCAGAACAAGTGAGATCTCCTCACAGCTCTAGTCCTTTCAAAACTGTGAATCGCTGTGCTATTTAATTTTAAAACCCACCAGCAACTGAGCAAGAAGGGGAGTTTTTCTTTATGTCTGCTTGCTAATGAAACAACCTCACCATGACTTAAAGCGGAGATGCAAAAGAAATCTCTCCAATCTAATTTGTGTTCTGCACAGTTCCAATTATATCCCTGCACGTGCCCACAGGGATCACTGCATTTTGTAACGCTACACTGAGGACAGACTGCACATCCTTGATAGCCAGATAAATCTGCAGCCCTGTGTGATTTGACTTCTGACTGATACTTCCCATCACCACCTAACAAGATTTGTAGCTTGATCCTGCACTAGAGAATTATTTTTTTTCCGTGACTCCCTCATCTATCACTGTTCATGGAGAGTCACATTCCTTGCATGAGAGGCAGGCAGACAGACACTCTGCTTTTTCTCCCTGCTCAAAGACAGCCCCCAGCAGCATGGCTGCAGGCTGCCTGACCCTGCCAGCTCCAGCCTGAGCAGCAGCAGCAGCTTTTGGGGGACAGGGGCAGGGGGGCCTGTGTGAGGTGACCTATCCAAGGAGTTCAAAGCAGGGAGAGGCAGGACAGACCAGGGCTGGAAGGCTTGCTGGAGGAAGAGAGAGACAACAAGCTGTAGGGATGGCAGAAACAAAGACTTTTCCTAGGGCCCTGACAGAGCCTTTGTTAATTTTGCTGCAGCCCAGGAGGGGCTGGAAAGTCATTGAACTGAGAGCAAGGATGAAAGAAAGGGGCTGGCCTAGGAAGCCAAGGCAGACCAGGGAAAGACCTGCTTTGTTTCTCCTCTGAATCACCCATCAAAGCTGAGAGACTGTTTTCTCTTGCTTTTCTTTGTTTTCAGAAATTCCCTTGTGCTAGTTTGGTTTTAGATTAAACCTATGTGATGGAAAAGCACCTTTGGTATATTCACATCAAGGAAGAGCTGTAGGCACTGCTACCCCAGGGTCCTGATCCTGTGTAAACCAAGAAAAGCCAGAGGCACTTGACCTCTCCAAACCTTTCCATTCTCATGGATTACTTACATCTGTGATGTTTCATGACGTATTTCTTCAGCAGTCTCCTCCCAGAGGAGGGGTTTACCTCATTTTGATGGCCACTCTTGTCTGAATCCCTCAAGTACAGCAGTGCCCTGTAGGGGTTTATGGAGTCAAAAGCCCCAGGAGGAGAGAAAAAGAGCAACTCTGACAGCTTTGTTTATCCTGCCAGAGTTTGTGCCACTCCCTCATGCCTCTCCCAGTGTTTTGTACCTCTCCATTTCATTAGTATCCTCAAGCACACAGCAGATTGAACACTGCTTCTCCCCAAACTGCAAACAATGCACCTCATCTTCTGCTGTGTCTTTAGAGGACCCAGTTGGAAACCCTGAAGATCCTGAAAGAGTTTCAGCTACTCCTCTTTCTTCCAACAGGCATGAAGTTTGTCAATGTTGAAAATGCATCATTGCAGTGCCTGCTCCTCTAGGGAGGTCAGCTTGGTTTTTATTCCAGGAGCGTTAGGAAGGGAATCTTCACTAGCTGGAAAAAAAGGGTTCCCACATCCTCTTTACTGATGGTTTGATCACTAAGATGAGGCAAAGAGCTGCATAGATACAGCAGGTTCAAACTGCTAAATGTCTTAGCAGGATACAGTGAAGGGAAGGGTAGAACCAAGGGATTTAGCTGCTTGATTTGATTTATAGGGAATATAGCGAAGAAGCATTTTAAATCCTATCAAACACGAAGCCTCAGAAGTCAATGAGACAGGATATCCCTCTGCAGCATTGTGCTGGGTAAGCCTGTTAATCTCCAAATCCTTCACTTGTTTCATGATGGGACGTTGTAGGCAGCTCACCATTACTGGCCTTTTCCCCATTTGCAGGTGCCTGCACATTTAGCTGGATAAGAAGTGAAGTGAAAGTGCTACTTTTGTGTGTAAGGGATTTGGGTGGAATACTTTAGTTAGTGAATTTATCACAGGGTGAAAAAGTAGAATTTTGGGGTTTTTAGAATGGGGGTTCAGGAGGTAAGATGGAGGAATCTGGGCATGTCCTGTCTTTTTTCTTCTCCTTCTTGTCCTCCATTTTCTGCTGTGATGGTGGCACTTTTGGATTGGTCTAGAGTAGAGACAAACTGTCTAACATAGGTGATAGGTATTGGAAAATTATTGTGAATAATGTACATGTAGTTTTTAGTATAAAAAGATAACACTGCCCCAAGGCAGTCAGTGTGGCACAAACCAACCTGCCAGACAGACCTCAGTGGGCCAGAAAGACAATGTATTAGATAAGAGAAAATAAACAACCTTGAGTACCAGAGCTGAGGAATCTCAACTTCTTCTTCGGTCTCGGGGATGGGAAAAAGAGACTTTGTGACACCTCGGGGTCATCTCGACACAGCATCTTGAAATCTCATCACACAGCAACTTGAAATGGGGCTGTGCCTGCAGGTAGACAACAGAATGGAAGCAAATAGGCCAAAACCTTGCTGACACTTCCTGCCACCCAGAAGAAGGGTTTGCAGATGGACAGTGATATTGTTGATATGCAAAAATGCATTTTTCTCTGCTCAGTTGGTGCCAATTCTAGCTCAGCCCCAGTGAGGCTGGCTGCTCCCTTTCCCATACAGCAGTTATGCCTTTGGAGTAGGATGGAGGTTTTGGCTGCTGGCTTCCCACGACTCACTTGGCAGTGAATGAACTACAGCAGCTGCAAACACACCTCTGTGAGCTGAGGGTGCAACTGCATCTGCTCCCAGAGCAGCCAAGGCCAGAGCTGTTCAAAGGATGGTTAACCAGGCACCAGCCCAGGCCACTGCACCATGCAGAAGGGCAATGGGTTCTTTGACCAGTGTTAGGACTTTCAGACCTAGCAAGGTGTTTTCTTTAGTCCAGAACAAATTTCTAGACTGCCCTCCTTTCACCTTCCCACTTTTCTCTCATTTGTGAAGTCCACAAGGACTCTTTCATGCTGACAGAAAGAAGAATTACTCTGATGCATTGCAATAAATTGCAATAAATTGCATTTTTTTTTTCCTTTTTTTCCTCTCCTGCTACTTGTACAGTTGATTTTGGGATGAAGCATGCAATCACAACTCACTCACAGTGTCACAGCAGGGACTGAATTACCCAAGGGAAAAGAGTTGGAGGGGGGAAAAGTCTGTGAAGGACCATTATATCTTCCTTCTTTTCTACATACCTGAACTGCTTTTAGGGAAATTCAGTGCTGGCTACACCAAGGAGACACAGGTAGGGACTTGAGCTAAAAGAATGGGGAAAAGTCTTATTGTGGCCTGTCACAAATGTGATTAATGACATCTGGCAGGCAGAGACAGGGGAAAAAAGGGAAGGCAGCACAGAGGATGGAAGAGTAGCACTTATCACAGACAGTGCAGCCAGCAGCTCATGGTCAGAGAGAGACAAGGATGGAAGGCAAGGTGAGCCCAAGTTGTTAGTATAATTTCATTTTTAAGGGCATCAAGGATGGGAAAACACAATGGCAGCCATTTTCCTGGGTGAAGAGGTTGCTGTGGATGGCAGTGTGTCCTGGTTCAGGGTAAACTTTTTTCCCCCCTCCACCCTCTGGAACAAGTCTTAAAGGTGCAAAACTTATTATTCAGCATAAACAGAACAAGACTATTGGGGATAAAAGCAACATATAGTCAACCTAGGACATTGTGTAAGGCATTTTTCAATCTCAGGAGGAGCACTGAGCATGATACAACAAGACATAAGAAAGGTTTGAAAAAGGACAGGGAAGATAAGACAGAAATGCCAAAATATCTGGAATCAGTTTTGGAGGCTTTGGGTGCCACTGGACACCTCATATCGTCCAAATGGTAGGATTCTAGTGCTAATGATTGGTATTGTCACTAGGGACTCAGCCTCAGTAAACATTACCAGCTTGTTCTCTACATCACACTTCTTGCATTAATACTTCCATTTGATGCAGAGGATGCCCTTGAGATTTATGGTGGAGCAGCAGTGGCATTTTGGACTTCTGTCGGGAATTGCATTTTATTACTGGAATCTGAAGAATTGGGGGATAAAAATAATTAAAGCTGTTTTAAGAAAATTGTCTGAACTGAAAGTATTCTAAAAGCTTCCAGTAACAAAATAACCATCATAAGTTAATTTGCTAACAGCGTCTGAGTATTATCTTTTATGCACTGTCTGGCTATGATCTAGGACATAGTCCTCTTTCTTCCCATCTCCTACAAGGGTTGGTAAGGAGAAAAGAGGTAAAACCCAGTATATAAAACATACTGGTCAGCTTCTCTTTTCAATGGTTTTACCTCTCTATAAATCCACGTGGCAGAACTGTGGTTTCAAACTGCCAGCAAAGCCTCAAAGAGATCCTGCTTCTAAAGAAACACCATGAATCATTTTCTTCCAAAATATTTCCTGCTGTAGAAGGGAGCACCTGAATCAGAGTGTTTGTGACCTGGTGTAGGTGTGAGTGAAACAAGATGCCAAGTTGGTTATTCTATGAGCTGCCATGACAATCTTTGCCTCCCCAGCACAGACACAGTGTGGCTGGCACCCTGCTATCCCCAAAGTGCATAAAGGACTTGCTGTCGTGTCAGATTAGGGTTTTCCCTAACCCTGTCACACAAATATTCATTGCTGTATTACTGCACAGCAGTTCCTAGAGAAATCCACAGAAATTTCTACTACAGAAAGAAATTAACTGGGCTGGCCATCTGCTCTTTGGATTTACAGGAATTACAGTGCATCAGTTGCATATCTCATCATGTCAACGACCTCAGCAGAGTCATAAGGCTCCACAGGTGGAATTCTGCTGTGAATTCAGAAAAGCTCCTTAAAAGAGAATTTCAGGAATGAAAATGAAATTAAAAAAAAAAATAAAACCAAAACCAACAAAACAATACAGCACAAAACATATAAAGCCAGGCAAAAGCAACACACAATTTATTTTTCTATGATTTCTAACAAGGACAGTGCTCCTCTATGAGCACAGAGAGCAAGGGTTGAAGTTTGGAGTTCCCCTGGACCTTATCAAAACAGCAGGGCCTCCAAGGAGTTCATTGGGGAGTCCAGAAAAGTAAAATAAAACAGGAGATGGGAAAGCAAAGACCAAGCAGGACAGGCTTTATGTAGGCAGCCCTTTGTGAGTTTGTGCCTTTCCACTTTTAAAAAGAGTAGGAGAAAAATTATCATCCCATCCCATTATTATACTGGGAACATGTTGGGGAAAAGCTGTAAGAAAGGCTGGTTCTCATGCTGGCACTGGATGTTCATCTGTGCAGGTAATTTAGCAGCCTTGAAAGGTGTTATTGGAAGGCAAGATGGAAAGAGAAGGTGTCTGTTTACACTAAGGAGTTAAAAAGAGAGATGGAAACACTGGAAATCATGCAGTGCCATGGCAAAATCCTGGAAACTAGGTTAGACTTTGTTCTTTCTCACTTTGTTTGGGCTTTTTTTTAATGGTGCCTAAAGTAAAATTTCAGATAAACAGATTTTTGTGGTATCTATTTTTCTGAAAAAAATCTCTCTCTCTCTGTCTGTGCGTGTGTGCCTGTTTTTATCAATATAAAAATTTCTTAGAGCAATTTAATCCAAAGAGTGCCATCTACTGCTCACAAGAACAAGTTGCATGTGTAAGCACGGCAAATTTGGGCGCTGGATACGGCTTCCTGCACAAAGATGCCTTTATGATACGAAGACTTCAGGCGTCTCAGACAGTTCCAGATTCTTCTTGGATCTAAAAGGTGGGAGATCTGCTACAGGGGCCAGCACTCCCAGCAGTGCCACAGCTCTCCTGTCAACAACGTTGAAAACAATTTTTTTTTTTTTTGTTCTCAGGTTACTTTCCAGTTCATCATCTCAAGGCAAGCTGAAACTGGCACTGATGTGCTTTGTGGGATGGTACACCTACAGCATACAAGACATTGGCTGTCTGAAAGCACAGATGTGAAAGCGAAGGCTTCAGGGTTGCTGTTTGGCACGCTGCTCAAATAGCAGGTTGCAGCCAAGCATAAAGACCATAAATTGCCTCTATGGCCCCATTACTCTTCCCCAGTCACTCACAGTTCTGAAGCTTGTCACAGTATCATTACACCTTCTTCTATCTGCCCTTGTTGGCTGGAAGAAAAACCTACTGGAGTTTCCAGGGTGTTGCACTGCAGTTGGTGCTGCCTGTCTGCAAATGACAAACTGAAACCTGTATAAATGCATCTTGTGTAATATCTGTTCACATGTTAAAGCACCACTAAATGCCTTTCTGTGGACTGAGTTTTTTCAGACTAGCTCAAGCTGGGCACTGAGTGACTTTTCACCTGACCTGGAGTACTTTCAGTAGTTGTTACACATTTCTTGTTGCAGCTGTGATGGTACAAGATCATGAGCCACCTGTGTGAAATACTCCACACTGACATATAAGGAGAGTGCTATTACCAAACACCTCCAGTAAAGAGAAGGAAATCTTTGTATGTTGCCTGTTGCCTGTATCCTTACAAAAAGTAGGATCTTAAAATGTCCTTTACCACCCTAACTGGAAAGCTTGGATCACTGTGTATTAAATCAGCATACTCTGAGTCCTCTGTTCAAAGTACATACATTTCATATAGTTGCTCTTACATAAGCAATTGTTGAAAAAATAACTAAATGCCAGTCATATCAGAAGCATCACATGCTGTTATTGAATCATGATGGGTCCAGATTTATTATCTTAGAGTCCCTAAAATATGATTTTTGAAACAATGCTACTAAGATGCAGATGTTTTCCCTTTTTCCCATGATACTGTAGAACATAAATAAACACTTTATCTCATCCTGCCAGCCCAAAGAACATAGTACTGTAATCTGGATAGCATATTCATTCCTGGAGGAGAACTGGTCCACTCAGGCCCAGGCATGTTGCATGTGCAATAGGGCTGCCACATTTAGGAACTCTAAGATAATAAATCTGGACCTTATAAAAACAGCAGGGTTTCCAAGGAGTTCATTGGGGAGTCCAGAAAAGTAAAATAAAACAGGAGATGGGAAAGCAAAGACCAAGCAGGACAGGCTTTATGTAGGCAGCCCTTTGTGAGTTTGTGCCTTCCCACTTTTAGAAAGGGTAGGAGAAAATCTGCTACCCTCAGTTGTATCAACCCCTAGAAAACCTAGTGAGTATCCAGATCAAAGTTTATTTGACTTGAGGAATAACAAAGACTTCTCATGTGACCAAGAGCCTCTTGTGCAGCAAAGGGCCTTCTGTCTTGTGACAGAAAGGGCCTGTGGGCCTTGTGCTCTTCCCCAACACCAACAACCAGCCTGACACACCAGGCATGTGTGGTGGCAAAGCTGGTCTCCCAGGCAAGGAGTGTCTGGCAGGGGTACTGGATGGAGGGTAGGAAGTGGCACCTCAGTTGAGCTGCTAACCAGCACCAGCACTCACCAGCATGATTAGCTTGTAGCTAGGGCCAGCCTGATTTTTTCACACATCCTCATTTAGATGAGATGTGTGAACTGCCCCGTTTACCTCAGTAAATGTTAATCCAGGAGTTAATAGCTGATATCAGATACTAATGCTAACTACATTCCTCATCAAAGAATGGCAGAAAGGAAACTTTCTCAGTTGGGCAGAATTTGACATTCAAAATATTTTCCAAGCAAGCCAGCTTCATTCAAAACAGCATTTTCTTGACAAGGTTCGGTTTCCATTAAATGGAGTTTTGTCACTGAAAATCTCTGGAAGAAAAATGTAACAAAAGTCCACTGACATCTGCCCAGGCATAAAAAATCCTCACCAGGTTCAGTGTCCTGATAATAAAAATTTCTTTAGGTGCTTAGCAGGGCAGGTCTCCCAGATTTTGCAACAGTCATGGCTGCTCCAGTGGGAAGGGTAGACTCTTCCACTTAGGGACTCCAGCAGAGAAGCAGAGTGCTGTGGGGAAGGTGCCCAAGGCATTGCCCATAGTAGGAGCATCCCTGCTGGGTGGCAGGCTTTCCTGGGCTGCTGCAGGAAGGCACAGGATTGGTGGCAACAAGTGGCAAGACCCTCCTTTGCCTTCCTCTGCTGGTTTCTTGCTTCAGTTGCCAGCACATCTATTCAGCTCCACACCATGACAAGGCCACAGGCCGTCACCCTGAGGATTATCTGCTGCATGCTGAGAAGACATGGACTATTTTTTTTGAGAGATGTAACAGGCTTCAAGCTGTTTGCTGATTACAACTGCTGTCTGGCCAGTCACCAGAGCATGCCAGCTAATCCCTTGGAATAGGCTGGTAACAGTCCTAGGAGGAGGATTAAAAGGTGGGAATGTGAAGTCAGGTAGGAAGGGGCATCCAAGCAGGTGAAGTGGTTGGTTTTGGTCAAATGTGTGCCACTAGCTGAAGTGACATGCCAGCTACAGAGTTAAAGGAACTTTAAGGAGCTTTCTGCAGATAACCTGCAAGAAGTAGAAGTCAAGCCAGCAGATGATGGGATTGGATGGGTTATGGACAGGAGGAAAGTGCAGCAAGGCTTGGATGTTGGTCTGAACAGAAGCTGTTCCTGCAGCTTTTCCTGTAAAATGAACAGCATTTCAGGAACTCTGAAAATCCTTCTCTAACTTATTTAGTCAGGGGCTAGATGGCACTGTGTACCCAAAAAATAAGGTGTTAGTCACAGATTTCACAGTCAGATGTTTCTGTACAAGCTGTGAAAAGTGAAAAGCTTGACAAGACAGGAGCAGCAGCCAGAGAACCAGACTTCTGACGCTGTGATCATATATACAGAAGCCTTATTAATGGGGAGGAAAAATGAAGGACCCACTTTCTGAGCTGAATATCCCCATGTTTCACACTCTTTCCAGACCTGCACATCTCTTTGCAGTCCCTTGCCACCACACATGCCTGCTGTGTCAGGCTGGTTGTTGGTGCTGGGGAAGAGCACAAGGCCCTTTCTGTCAAACCACAAGCTGCTTTTCTGCCAGGAGCATGTGGAAGCACCAAGCACAGCTTGTCCCCACCAAGGGGAAGCTCACCTCCTCCCACAACACCTGCAGGGCTGCTGGGACAAGTGCCAGGGCATCCAAGCAGCAGATTACATTGCCTCTTGTGGGGAAAGAAAACTTTTAATCAAAATAATTGATAAGGCATGATAAAACACAGCAAACTGCATTCAGCCCTGAAATCTAGTGGGATTTAAGACTTTTATAGTTGGGAGAAGGTCTTTTTCCCCTTCCTCAGTAAAGCCACGAAGGCAGAAAATTCAGCTTATCTTACAGTCCCAAGAACTTTTCAGAAGCTGTCAGTTTACAAAAACCTGGTATTTGCACACACAGAACTATATGGAAACTTGCACTGGCAGGTTGTTTGGGGTTTGTTTTTCTCTGTTTGCCCCCACTACACTCACAGCTTGAAAAGGTGGAAATGGTTCCCCCAGAATTACCCCACGATGATTCATTCCAGCAATTACCCCCTGCCGCTCCAAGTGCTGCTTTCTTGATTATGGTACATTGGCATTCAAGTGATGGGAAAGAAAGTGGCAGCTTAAGCAGTGAATTCTTTACAGGCTTGACACTGAAGCTCTACCACTGGTAGAAGCTGGCTACAACAGGAGGAAAACCAGCCTGGATAGGGAGAGAAATCTTGTGTCCCTCAGGTGGTATCTTCTGAGGGGTTCATTTGGCATTTTGTACGCATCACATGAAGACGCACAGAGTGGGCCAGGGGCCACAAGTACCTATGGATGGAATTGCCACCATGTTATTTTTCCTGTCCCAAGAGTATTTGGTGTCTGAGTTGATGATGGAAGCCTGCAATGGTAGGGAAGAAGAAGAGGGACCTCCCAAGGAAGTAAACCATTCTCTGAACCATCTACAAATTACTAATGAACCCTTATCCACTATCCTGTGCACACATTGATTGAGCTGCTGGGTGCTTGTCACAACATGCACCTTTTGATTGCTTTCAGCTATCCTGAGGGAATGAAAGCTTTACTTGCTTGTTTTGGCTCAGAAGGACATCCTTAGTTATAGGGTCTCTTGTCCCTGAGTTCCTCAGACCAATAATCAATGGTATGGCTGACTCTTCCTTGACTTGCCCTAATGGGCCATGGAGATGAATATGCAGATTAGGTGTGTTTAGAAATGCTCTGCCCCACTGACAATAGTAACATAAACAGGAACATAACACAATCTGAGTTGCTGTTCTATAATGCTTTCCTGCAATTGCCATTTAGATTTTTTCTGAGACACTAAGGAGTTATGTTTTGTTAATCCTTAGGGAGACAAGTTCTGTTGCTCTAGAGCGAGGATGAGACAACCTAGTCAGAGAGAAAGAAAACTAGGTAAGTTTTTCCAGAATTGGCTTGTGAGACTTTAGGAGTTGAAGATAAACAATGATAGCTTATTATTATAAACAACCTGTAGGTGTTGTTTTCCTACTCTCTGATTTCTTGTTTTTCTCAAAGATTTTTTCTAAGAAAGGCATTTTGTTAATTAGCCAATCAGGTGAAATGTATTGATCAATTGACCAATCAGGTCTATCTGTATCAGTACAATGTATAAAAAGGGGAATCCAAAGTAAAGCTGAGATGCTGTGCAAACCAGCCCTCTGGTGAGTCTGTGTCATTTCTTACTCAACAGCGACACTAGAGAACCAAATGAGAAGTAAAGTAAAAGAAAAGAAAAAGTGTCCAAGGCAGTTGATATAAATAAGTGCAAGTGGAATATGAAGACTTAAGCCTTTTGGTGGCATAAAGGAAACAAAAATGCTCCCACCAAGTGGGCAGGATCAAATAGTAACATCTGAGTGGGAAATATTCTGTCATATAATCAACAGAGGTCTCTGAAACCATAAATTCATTTTTTAAAAAATCCCCAGTGGATTTTATGCTGCTTCCAGCTTTCCTCTTCCTACCTTTAGCCCTTTTATTCTCCTATTTACCTTCAGGGCAGTATGTGCAGACATACCTAGAGCAGCCATTAACACAGATAAACTGGTTACCAACAGCAATCAAGTCATTGGGCACATCCACATGATGTTTTGCATGGAGTTATGAAGTTACCTACCCTGAACTCCTGGGCTGTCCTGACACAGCTGTCCCCAGCCTGGGGGATATCCACAGCATGACATAAAATATTTGGAACCTTGAGCAGATTTCTACAAATGATTGATGAATGTGCTGATGAGTCGTCATGTCCAAAGCATCAGCCACAGTCAGGCCCAGCATATGCCCAAGCCCATTTCCTTGGCTTTCCTTATTTTTTTTTTCCTTTTATTCATCCCTAGGCCTTCTAAAACACTTCTATATTAGGAAGCTTTAATGAACTATCAAATTCAGCTTATCCTCTCCAACCATCACCTTTTCTTGCAGAAAGGAGTGATATCAAATATTTGCAGAGCTGTTTCATCCCCTACTCCACCATGCTCTCACCTCCAGCACAAGGAAGTTGTAGTTTCAAATGTGTCTCACCAAGCAGGTCACCAAGCACAAAATATACTTATTTATACTTATTATCTTTTCTCTCCAGCAATCAGAGAAACTTGGACAAAATTAACCAGCAAGCAAGCAATTGCTCTGATGGCTGTGGAAATGAGCCATTGCATTTTATGTTCTCGGCTTGCACAGTACAACCAAAGTGCAGTCTGAGGTCATCTTCAGATGAATCTTGTTTTCAAGATCCAGCCCTGGGCAAGGTGGCAGAGCAAGGCAGTCATGGTAGGTGAGAGCATGGCAAGTGAGCTGAGAGACTGACCAGAGCATTATTTAATTGATGTGGAAATGCACCAACACACTCTCGCTTCCATATGTAAAGGGATGTCTCAAGGGACTGGTTGAACTGGTTGTGATGACTGATTTACATAAGCAGAGCAGTGAGAATTGATTAGGGTAATGCCAAAATTTGTCCAGAAGTGAGGATTTATCCTGTGTTCAACCATGTAAAATAACAAGACAAAAATTTTCAGCAACTGCTCTGCTTCTAGAGCATGTAAATCACACCTAAATCACACATTTGCTTTTAATGGCAAAGTTAAGCTGGGCATTAACTTTCTCCTGCGGCTCCTCAGGAAAATTGCGAGCAATTGCCCAAGTGCAGGTTCAGCCAGGGTGTGTGCAAAGCTAACACAGAGAGCAAAGGTGTTTGGGTGTAGCTGAGGGCTTATTTTGGTCTGGAGCATGGCTATTAACAAAAAGCATGATAAGAATGCAGTCAGAGTTCAGCGTCCTTGCCTAAGTATACAGGACTGAGAGTTAATAAAAACGCTCTCTTACACATGCAGAAGGTAAATATACACCAGCCTCCACAAAAGCATTGTAATCATTTCATAACTATGATAATTTAATAATTTTAGAGGGTATCAAAGCTTTACAGTCATCCTGAACTTACAGGTTGCATTACAGGTAGCATCACCACTGACCTGGGTGATGACCTGGTTAGCTGACCTGGGACTCAGAGGAACATACAGAGAAGTGAGAGGGATTCGAGATTAAACTCAAATCCTGCCTCTGCACAGATACTTCTACTATTTTTTTAAATCTATAACATAGTTATTCTGCAATGCCAGTTTTCCAAAGCCTGTAAATTATTTCCAACTGTGTAAGTTTAGACTGTATTTCTACAAAGATCACAAGATATTGTTGCCATCTCATGAACTAAATATTTCGTGTGCTATGTGGATGCAGTCAAAGAATGAATTATTGAGCAGCTGTCATGGGGTTTTTGTGATTTACCACACAATAATTTAGAAACTGTAGCTCCTGCTAAATTCAATTATTTCTCCTGCAGCTTGGCTTTTAAAGGTGCCATGCTTGTCTTACATTCAAAGGACTTTTCTTCTGCCCTCAAACAATTAAGAGAATTTACAGGATGGAGGTTAAGTGCTAGTATTAGGATTTAAAAAAAAAGGCATTAAAATCATTAAAAGCAAGTACTATAAACTGTAGATCTAATAAGCTGAAGAAAAAATACCTGATTTAGCTTTCATACATGTACCTGATAATCCCTGAATATTTTTAAGTTACTCTAAGATGGGGTTTATTTTCCAGTTATACTGCTAATACAGACATGTCAAATTAGCAGAAAAGTTCATTTAGAAGTATATTTTTTAAATATTACTGAAAGTATTAGAAATTTTCCTGCAATATATCACAAGTGCATAGCTGAATTCACACTTATAGCACCAAAAGCTCTTGCCAGTCATTATGAAAATGTAGCACTGCGAGGAAAAGAGGGATGTGGGCAGGAGTGATAGGTCCACTGAGTTAATCAAAACTGATTCTGCCATTAAATATGTATATCTATACATATTACATATACACACTTACATATCTATAGTATGCAATAGAAGATGTGTATGATATACAGCATATTGAATACCACATGTACCACATATTACATTACATATATAGTATGAATATAATACTCTGATTCTGCTATGCTATGTAGTGCTACATCATGTTACATTATTTATAGAGATACTTACTCTATTTTAATGTTTCTTTGATGGTTGACTATATCAGAAATGTCCATAAAGTTGTAGAATCAGTTTTTTTCACCATGTATCTGCCAAACATGCCTTCTTTTACTGGACCAGTCCTTCTAAGAAGTAAAATGTTTTTCAGTTCTGGATGGATCAGCTTTAGGAAAGGTACAGGACCCACATGCACTGTCACAACAGAAAGTCAACTTTTGCACAAAGTTCATCCCCTCTGTGCTTTCCTGTGGGAATGGGTTGTGATTGAAAAGGAAATATATAATATTTTGAAGACAAGATCTAAAGCAAACAGTAACTTGCCTTCTGCATTTCAGGAACGGCAAGGATATTTTGTCCTGATTATATCAGCTACCTGGGAGTGCTTCTTTTCTAGTTTATTCTGTAAAGATAACTCTTATGCAAATTGTGCCTTTGAGGTTAGAAAGATGGGCTGGTGTAGAAGTTATCAGGCTGTTTTTACTTTCCGAACAGTTTGAAGAAGTTTCAGAAAAGGTTGTGAACAATGTGCATCCTCTCTTAGACTTTTATTTTAACTTTGTAATGATGCATGAGCGAACCCCCTGGGCAAATACCACGGTAGTTCAGCCATGGTCTGATGGCTATTTTTCTAATGTGTGGTAATCTTGATAAGTACATTAGACCAGGGCTGTTGATAAGGATCTCCTGGAAGCAAACAAGAGGTAGTGCCATATTTTTATGGAAGGGTTTTAGTTTCCACAGCAGGCACTCCTGGCACTTGGACAATTTTCAGCTAATCTACAGCATGCCTAATCTCCATCAATCCCCAAGCTGTGACCCATGACGTTCTCTCATCAGCTTGGCTTCTCTTTTTAAATTGTACCTTCACTTATACTGTAACACCATGGAGTTCCTCAGCAACATATTTGGGCCAAAACACCACCAGAAGTGCAGATCAGATGGGGCTTTGAGCAACCTGCTCTAGCAGAAGTTGTCCCTGCTCATGGCAGGGGGGTTGGAACTAGATGAGCTTTAAGGCTCCTTCCAACCCAAACCATATGTGATTCTAAGTATGTGTCTATAATGTGAGCTTGTGTGTGTCCTTGTGTGTGCATAGAACATATCTCTGTGTGTACATGTGCAGGAAGACTTGGGCACTTGCACATGTACACAAAAATTTGGTACAGAATGGACTATTTCAGTCAAATATTTATAAGGAAAAGATCTCATAAACAAAAGCAATGTATCATACTCAGTGATGAAAAAAACACTTTGTAGGACAGTGCTCTGGAGATTGCAATATTCCTATTACAGACCCTCAAAGCCAGCTTTTGCTCAGCCAGAAGATGCAATGCAGGCAAGTCTGGCCCACTGTAAAAATATTACTCCCAGACTTTCGGTTTTCTTAGCACAGTCAAGTTTTGTTTTCAGAACTGCTGGTAATATCTTAAGCTAGTACTTTGCATCAGTCCTATTGCTTCATTTAAACCAAATGACACTGCTGCTAATCCAATCTGTTTCTCAATAACACAGCCAGCCATGTGCTTACTGTTCTAAGGTAATTTTAGGGGTAGTTTCTCTGTATGCATCTATAAACCACAGTTAAACATAGCATGAATGATGAAGCAACAATGAGTTGCCAACAGAACAATAGACATCAGCAAAATGCCTCTCATTTCTCACCCAGCCCTGGATTCCTCATGGAGAAGCTTCCTGTGGGTTTGGGAAAACTGTTTACTTCTTCCAAGCAGCAGTAACCAAAGAGAGACCATGACGGATTTTGCAAACAGGGTCCATGTTTTATAGGTATACGCTCTAGCTCGTGTCAACAAAGCCAGGAAAAGTGGAAGAGGGTTGCAGAATGGCCCATGGGTTGGATTTTCTTCTTGTCCTCTGCAGCACACGATGACCTGAAAACACCTGGTACTGATGCTACTTCATTCTGAAGGCAAGTATTTGCTTTGCAGAGTACTTGAAGGGTGAGCAGAAGTTCTTGATTCCTGTTGCCAGACCAAAGAATTTACCCAAGGAGATGAAAGACTTCATTATTCCTTCTATCTCAGAAGAAGAAATATAATAACATACTTCTGGGATATCCCCCTACAACAAACAAACAAACAAACAAATAAATAAATAAATACATACATACATACATATATACATGCATAACTTTAACAAAAAATCTTTATGATTTGTACTTACCTAAATTGCATTTAGGGACTCTGACCAGACCAGAATGGAGATTATGCTCTGAGAGAATTAAAACAAAAGTATCCTTCTTGTCTCTGTGAAACTGCATGTGCAAAATACAGATATATTACTTGCATCTGACCAACAGTTGCTATTACAAGAAACAGCTGGAAGTCAGACCATGTTTGCCTTTCCCTGCTGATCATCTTTCTATTCATCTTCTGTTCTTTCATGGCAGACTGAAAAATACTTTGAAAAAATGATTAACTGATAACTACACATATACCCACACCCATGTCTCTGTCTGAAAAATATCACAGTCTTTCCCTGCATCTAGAATTGAAAATAATTGCCCTATATGTAACATTAACATTTATTTTATCAACATTGCTGCTGATTTGTTTTATTTTACAAAGTATCCTAAGAAGCAACTCTTGCATTGGGAGCACCATGAAAATTGCTTTTTTTTTCCCCTTTCACCTATACTTGTTGTTGAGAATTCATCCTTCTGGATAAATGAGAAAAAAAAGCCCACATCTTATCTTCCAAGATAGGAAGTAAGATGAATTTATGGGGCAAATAAGACCTTTTATAGGTCCTAACAGTTGTAGGGGACAGGTCTCCAGTCAGAAGTCAGGAAAGAGACAGTGAAAGGATATCCATGGAGCTGATCTTAGCCACAGCAGCAGCCAGTATCCCCTTAGTCCAGGGGCTGGCTGGACACATACCTGAGGTCATTACTTCCATTTCCTAGCACTTGTTAAATGATGAAATTAAAGTAAATTACAACCAAATATAAAGTATGGAGACTTGAAAATATTCCTCCCCAAATTGTTCTGCTTTAACAGAGCACTGGCTCATGGTTTTTTAGCCAGTTACATTTCTGACAGCATTTTAAGGGCAGTGACTTTGATTCACTCCAGTCCCTATGTCAACAGGAAGACTTTTAATCTATTATTTTCATCAGAATACTTTTTGTAGTTTCCCTTCCTGTGTCAGTATCTGGAAGTGACATGAAGAAAGAAGATTTCCAGTACCCAGTTGTACATCATGGAGCATGTCCACCTGGTTTAAGGTGTGGAAGTTAATAATCTTCAGATTGAATAAAAATAATGACACTAAGGATGACAGGTTGGGGTTTTTTTTTAATCTGAAAATTATATGTTACAAAGTATTTGCTAACAATAAAAACAATATATAAAGTCTTTTGCAGTTTTTTAAATTAATAACTGTACGGATACTTATACAAACTTAAGGAGCAGTGATTCTTGAACAAATTAACTGGAAAAAAAAATTAAACGGTGTCTGTTCCTAAATGCAACTAAAACATGAACATAGAAACTTCTAGAGCACCTTGAAATACACTTAAGGAACTTAAGGCTCTCTGATAAAAAGTGTGACCATCAAGAGCTTTCATTGTACTCTAACTGGGGCATGTTCATTTCTGCTAATACCTTCTGGTGCACTCATCATATAAAGGACTGGACTTATCTAACTTGTGCAACTGACTGGATGAATTGACTATGTTATTTTCTAGGCAAATGTGTTTCAAAGTCTTTGTGCAATAAAGATAGAATTTTTTATCTTTTTTTTTCTTTTTAATTTGAGAGCTTGAGAGCTGTGTAGGGTGAGGTTATTTTTTTTCTTTTTTTAAAGTTTTATTGATCTTGCCTTAGAAATGCGAGGAGACATTTTTATGTTCAAAAGATTTGCTATACTGAGAAGAAATTAACTCAATTATTACTGAGATAACACTGTTACAGTTTCATTGAACTCTTTAAAAACTTTTCCATGAGAATGATACCTGAAATTGCTTATTTTAACATGGCATTTATTTAAACTGCTTAGGCATTAACTTATTCTCTGTTTTATGAGTGTGTTTTCCTTTTGTCTTCTTCTTTGGGATCAGATTCATAGGTGGTTACAACATATGCCATTAGAATTGGGGAACTGAAAGGGTCAGGTTTGGATATAGCAAAACCTCAAGAATGAGAACCATTAAAAAAAAAAATCTGGAATATATTCCCTCTCCCTGAGCTCTTTCACTTGAGGAGCTTTCCAGATCTATTAAAACAGATGTGCATACCAGGTTATTGCCGGTCATAGGTCACCATTCACCATGGGTGACAGTGCAATCTCTTCTGCTGAGCCAGCCTTGACCTAGAGACACCAAGCAGCTAGAAAAGCTGGCGCTGCCAATGTCTCAGTACTACTGTGGGGCACAGAGGTTTGGAGACAGTCTAGTATGTGGGTGTTTCATCTCTTTAAAATGGTCATTTTACTTCCCATTTCCAACTGGGGACATAGCACCACGTCTGCTGTGAAGTGAAAGCAGCAGCTGGGCAGGGAAGGAAAGGGCAAAGGGGAAGAAAAAAGTTTGTCTGCAAATCTGTTAAACATGAGCTTATTGAAATGTTGACATCTATGAGGAAACAGCCAAGAACAAACCAATCTTCTTCTTGAAGAAGCCAGCTGTGACCTTCCTGGTGAGCTGGAGCATGTCTTTGTGGGGACAAAAATGTTCATGAAAGATTGTATGAAATGTATATATATATATACATATATATATATAAAATATCTTTAGGACCTTGGTATTTCTATGTTAGCTTTTATTTGAATTTATAAGATTAATTTTATTCCTATTTGCAACATTCCAGATAGGGGGAGCAAAACCAAAGCCACAACATCTAAGTCATGGCCTAAGCCAAGGCTTAGACTGGCAATCAGATCACAGTCATAGTCTGTCCCACGTTACCTGGGTATGATAGCATCCCCAGCATTGGCCCTGCTTAGGATGCTTGCGTTGTTACAAAATACTCCTGCTAATAAAAACAAGCACCCCAGAACAGCAATCAGTTTTATCCTCATAGCTGGTGGATCATATATAACTTATGCTAATAATTTTCCGTATCTAAATCACATCAAATCCATAATTTTCCATTTCTAAATCACAATGCAGAAATCACTGTAAAAGATAAAAACAGACAGGAATCTTGCAGGTGAACAATTCAATTTCTTTAAGCATCTTTTGTAGTATTTTCTAAGCATTATTTTAACTGATATAAGGTAATCCCAAGCAGTGAATGTGTTCTTTCTGTTCTACAGCAAATCTGATTAGAAAGCCAGCTAAAATTAAGAGGATGCTATTTTGACATGTTAGTCTTTTTTTCAGTCTCACCTCCTGCAGTCTCAATCCCCCTGAACAGCTTAATCAGCTCAGGTTGGGTCTGCTCCTCCTTTCCACCCCACAGCTGCTAGTGGACATGCCATTGTTGAACAGCAAGGATACAACCTCTGCTGCCTCTCTCCCTCCTTTTCCATAGGTAGGCTTCACACAGGTCCCAGCTGAATCCCAGAAATGCTGCACCTCTTCTCCTGAGGCTGCAACATCAAAGGCAGGTGAGTCCTGACTGAGCTTTCCTGCTTCCATACTGGCCTCTTTCCTGCTGCTGCCACTCACTTTATCCAGGCAGTCATCCTGCTGAGATCAGGCACCGTGGCCAAAGACCTGCCCAGCAGCAGCAGGGCAAGCAGGTTCAGATCAAAATAACCACCCCACTTCTCTAGACCTCACTTTTGCCTTTCATAAAAGGGCATGATCTCTTCACTGTGTTTTTGAGATCTGGGAAGGTATTTGAAGGAGTTAATGATGCCAGCTATAAGCACTGGCAAAAGAGGTTATTGTGTATGCATAGACTTAATCCAGATTTCAGATGATATGGAGGCAACCTGTAAACAGACCCAGCCACATCCTTATAGGCCTCTGCCAGGTATGTTACTCTAGCTTCTGTAATGATATGTCTGCAGGAATGCAAGATGAAGCAGAGCTTATGACAGAGACACTCTATGAAAACTTGGGCATGCCACATACAAAATTATTTGCCTGTTTGTATTTTGTAAGACTACCATAGTATCATTGCACTATGTGTATTTAAAAAAAACCAAGGATGACCCATGATTAATGAACAGAGTTGACATCTGGAAACCCGAGATCTGAATGATGGCTCTGCCAGGTTTTCTATGCAACTTGTACCAACCTCCTGCAAATAAATGTTTCAAAACCAGTGGCCTGACTTTAGAAACTCTAATAAAGTTGGTCTGTTTGCCAGAGCCACTGAGTTTAGTTGCTGCATATAAGCTATGCAAAAACTGTGGGTACTCAATAATTCTGATAATCAGGCTGCTGTTTTTCTTTTAGGTTACTAAATTGAGATACATCTCAGCACAATTAGAAATTCATCTTTGTAAACCTTGTTCACTGTTTTGATGGAATTTGCCCTTGAGAAATGTTATATAAGCTTATAAACCCTAGATGAATATCAGGTTTAGGACCAGGAATAGGATATTTCTCGTCTGTGTTTAATTGTAGAATAGAGCTACAGGTATTAACCTGATTCACAAAAGGCATTAATAAGAACATGCATTAAATTTGTATATTGCTAATCTTCTGCTTGTGGTTCTCCAAGATCAAGGACTTTTTGATCAATTGAAACTGTCCCCTGAGCCTATCCTTCACACCAATGATATCTTCCCTTTTTCATGTTCCAAGGATTGTCTTTCAGTCTTTGAAGTCAACCTGAACATTTTCTGTTGTGTTCTGAGTGTTATCATTCATGATTCTCAAAGGTGAACCAGATAGAAGACAGAGTTAAACAAGTTAGGAAGACTAATGAGGCAGTAAAAAGAAGACACTGATAACTGGAAAAGATAAATATGAATGAGCGAAATGCAAAAGGTTAATTTCAAATTTCATAAGAGCAATGAAATACCAAAGAAGAAAATTTCAGAAATGAAAAATATCCAGAAAATCAAGGACAAATGGCCAGAACTAGTTTTGTTGTTTTGCTTTGCTTTGCTTTTTAACAGAAAATGTCACATAGCCTATTAAAACATTTAGTATTTAAATGGAAAAAAAAATGAGGTCATGAAATAGAAAGATTAGTAAAGAAAGACAAAAGAAAATGGAGAGAAGGGAAAAAGGAAATAATTGTGGTGATTTATATTGCTTTTTTAATGATAGAAATGCAAAGACTGAGAAAGTTACACAGAAAGACATCAGCCCTTATTTAAAAAGTCATGATTACTACACAGTTTAGCTGTAATGGCTTTGGGACTCCTCAGCTTTCCAGAGATAAAATCCTCACTGTTCAGTACCTATGAATCTTGCAATATTATAAAGCAATTGCAGCAGATTCTGTGATTACTGTGCAACAAAAAATTCAATAACTTTTAAACATGTTCTTAAAAATGCAGAAACTTGACCTTATTAATGCAATAATATTACTATATCATTTTAATGCTAATATTCAATATAATACTAATGCAGGAACAGTATTTTTCTGAGATAATATTATAATTTTTCATCTTCTTCTGTCTCAAACAAATTTCTTCCTTGGGCATATTTATTTCCCTGGGCATATTTATTTCTCTGGGCATTTCATTTCCCTGGGCATGTCCAGATGTCACTGTTTTCTTGTCTGACTTTGCTAGACCCAGCACAAGAGCCAGAGTTCATAACCAAGTGAAGAAGGCTTAAAGTTGCCCATGAAAACAAAAAATGGGGGTGACTTCAGAGCCAACAATATCTGTCCTGTTCTGGTGAGAAATTGTCCTTCCTATTCCTGGCTTTGATGCCATTTCACAGAGCTAGAACAGGGTAGGAGAAGAGCAGGGCTCGAGCACCTCCATTGTTGGACAGGGTCAGTGGGTTTTACATTATTTTAGCAGCATGAAGGTAAGGTGCCTGTCTCTCCTGTACTGCACCTACACTCAGCTTTCACTGGTACTTGTTTACCTAAAATTCTCAGCAATCACTGTTTAGAACAGAGGTTGAAAACTTGCCCAGTTCATTGACAGCTATAGAATGGAGAACAACCTCAATTCACAAAGTACCCAAGTCATTGCTGAAAGCATGCCTGCATCTAGTAATCTCTGCACAGGCTGTGCTTGTTAAGTTCATAAATATTGGCTTCTGATCAACATCTCAACACACAGGCAGTGAATGGCTCCTGGTGCTGTATGAGGTACTGAAAGGCCTGTGATGTTACATACCAGCTCCCTGCCCATCTCTGTCCAGCTGGGAGCATGTTACAATTCAGGGAAAGGGACAGTTCTGTGTTACTTCAATATGTCCTATTCTCTGTGCTGCCTCCATCTACCAGTACATCACTTGCCAATGGTTGCAATACATTTTTCCTCTGATTCACCATATTTTTTTCAAATGCTTTCAGTACTGAAGGATTTTCAATTTTTTTTCCCCAGAGCAAATTCTGTAGAGCTAGTAAAGAAAGAAATGAGAGGAAGGGAATCAGTTCCTGCAGGCTTTTGAAAAGGAATTTATCTATTTCAACTTGCAAATCACAATTCAGATAGTATTTTTAACACCATGTCCATGCCTAACTTCTCTTTTAATGCATGAGGGGCTTGGAACCCATGTGTTTTGGGAAATCTCCCTGTGTACTTGTCTTCATCTTTAGTTGTGAAAAACAGGATCTTAAAATTTCAGTGCCTCTTACAGTTTCTTACGAAAATAGTACCTCCCTACAACATGGATGCACTTTGAAGAGAATTGCACAAAATTATGACTGAATGATTCCTAGATTCTCTCTTGTCAGGATCTTATAAATTAAACAGCAATGTTAACATGCTTTTTTAGTTGCCGTGATGTTCCTGCTATTGGTTTATTCTGGTATGTTGATGGCTTCAATCAGACCAGCTGATTGCTTTCTGTTAGACAATATTTCTGCAGATACTTTTGGGATTTTATATGTATACTGCAGAAATTCAGACTGCACCTGCAACTAGCACTATGTATTCAACTCTTTCACTGATCAGTTTTTCTCTGGCTCACTCCCCTAAGAGAAATCAAGTCTTTTCAATTCATCATGAGCTGCTATAAAAACTTGCTTCATAGAATTTTGCACTTTCCACCAGCAATACTCAGAGCTGAAAAGGCACAACAGCTATATGGAGCACACTGCAACCAAGGACTATGCTCATGAAGTCATGCAAGAATAATCTTGAAAAGTTTCTGTGCTTTTTATAAAGGATCACATCTTCAAACTTGGAGCCATAATTGTTTGGCACTTCTATAAAGCTCCTTCAGTGCTGAAAACCAACAGCAGGCATAGAAACTTAGATTTCCTCAGCACCTCTAAAAGTCAATCTATATGCAGTTTGGCTGCACAAATATGAGTAAATATACCTAACTCAGCTCTGAAGAGTTGTTCTATGCTATACAGTATACTTCCAGCTTAAAAGTGGGGCATTTCAAACCCCTCTAGCTATCCTGAAATAGAAACTATGCTTGTTAAGATATCATTATTGAAAGGTTCCTTTCCTCCTCCTCCCCCTCAACCAATCCACTATCTTTGGAAGCACAGGCACCATCTATTATGGGCCCCACTGAGTTCCAATAGAGCAACACTTGCCCATTAATGACCTCTTCGGTGAAAATATCCTAATAACCAGTACATGGGAGTAACAGAGAGGGAGGGAGTCCCATTTCTTCACCACATGCCCCCACACATATGCAGATTACTCACTGACTAATGGCACAACAGGGACTATGCCTTGTGCTGGAGCCAGAGCTCAGCACCTACCCATCATCTCCTCCCATTGCTGCATTTACAGCTTTTATTTAGCAAGAGTTTAATGAGAGTGATTGTTGATGCCTGGAACTTTGGAGGGTAGAAATGTCAGGGACAGCAAACAAAAACAACAGCCACCATATGTCCTTGAAGAAGATCACACCACACAAGCCTTCTGAGCACCCTCAGCAATGTGAAGCAGCCAGGACTCGAGCATCACTAAGTAATTTGTAATGCTTTGCAAAAATGTCCACCCAAACTCAATAGGGGAAGATCTGCAGAGGTCTGTAACTCCTACCTTTAAGTAGATTCTCAAAATCTTAACAAGGAGGAATGAGGCTAATATAAGACAGTTACAGTAATAATACTGTCATAGCACTCCTTAAATCCATAAAAATTGAGGGGTCATTACAAAATAGGAGACACTTGACTTTACATGATTTTTATAAGGGAGATCAGTATTGCTTTGAAAAAAAACAACTGATATATGAATCACTTTACTAAGTTAGGGTAATTTTACTGTTTGTTTAATCAGAAGTAAAGTGAGAACAGATCACAGTTCCAAAGTAATAGAGGCTTTAATGACAAAGATTGAGTCACTTACTGAGCAAATGAAAATTTTTGGCTCACTAGAGATTAGTTTAAGTATTAACTAATAGTTCTGCTAAGTGCTAGCTTCTGAATATTTTGAAAACCAGATCAATAACTAACAATACTTCAGTAAAATAAGGTGCAAGAACGTAGATTCACTCTTAAAAATCTCTCTGTGTGTACTTCATATGGACAGTAATAGCTGTTCTGGAGATTTCTGTAATAGTAGAGCCTATTGGCAATGGTAGTCTTCTGCTACTGAAATAAATCTTGGTTGCTTTTCCAATAGTAAGCAATTGGTATTCAGGATGTTTCAAATTGAAAGTTGTTCACATTTGTGTCAAAGAGGAGTGATATTTAGCATCTCAAACATATTTTCACCAGCTGCCCTGCTTGAGTACATAGAAGCTTTGTTCAGAAGCTTCTGCCCTGCTTGAGGACATAGAAGCTTTGTGGTGGAGCTTGACTCCAGTGATGCATCAACTACTACCAGACATTGGCCAATGACATTAATGTTAAATAGTTGGCAAAACCAAAATTATTCACATGAAAAATTTTGTCACACTTAACATTTTATTCACTTATGTGTTCTAAAGCATGGTAAATATTCTTAGAAAATCCATAGGCCACATTTCTGGAACATGGAAACACAAAAAAACCCCAAAACCCCAAGCAGCAAGACCAGCACGCACTGTCTAGAGCATCTTGGTAATTATTAGTCGCAGCTTATCAAGTCATCTCACACAGAATGGAAACAAAAGGATCAGTATCAAATTTACTGTAAGAACAGAGGAAAAATGTCTGCAGTCCAGCAACTGGTCTGTGTTTGGCCTATAACTCTACAGCTTGTGAACTGTGTGTACTGTGAGGGTGTACAAAGCACCTGCATGATTTACTGACTTTGATGTCATTAGAATTATTTCCAATGTTTTCATATGTTGTCCCCCAGGGATTAGTTGCCTTGGGAATCACTGGTATTATTTACCATTATTTTCCTTACTGACATAGCGTGATCTTGACTGATAGCCTTAACTGGTGCAGAGGTGGGGGTAGTGTACTTTCTGACCATCAGTCTCACACTCTGAGGTAACAAAATTGCCATGATTTTAAAGATAAGTAATCCCTCCCAAGCATATTGCCAAGCTTGTGTTAAAAGGTCAACATTCATGCTATTTTGTGTCTTCAGCAGAAAAAAGAAAGCTAACAGGAGTTAAAAACTGACCTGCATAGTGCTGAGGGGTGTGTGTAGTGGCATAACACTTACCCTGGATACGGCATCCGAGCCCAAACACTACAAGTAGCCCTTGACAAAGCATTTTGTTTTGTTGTCTTGCTATTTTGGATAACTGAAGTCCATGAGGCTCATACAGATAGGTGCAGTCATAATCATCATCATCATCATCATCATTATTATTACGTGGGAATACCTTGTTTCCAGAAACCAAAATACAAAACCAGAGGAAAATGAGCACATTTTCAGCTTTTGGGGCTTTTTTTTGTGTGTTTGTTTTTAATGGGGGTAGATGTGTTTTGGTAATGACTCTAAGTAGATGGCATTCTAAACTGTCCCAGATTTTAATCAAGTTTAGTGCTATCACAATTTCTATGATAAGTTTCAAGGAGTGGAGGCATTGTTGACTGTAATTATTGCTCAAGTGTACTTACAATGGCTTTTTGGAGCACTAGATTTTTCCCATACTAATACTACTATTATTCATTTTATGTAGTCTTTTGTTTTGCAAAGAGATAAGAGCATTTATTATCCAGCGAAGTGGGCTAATTTTGCAATGATATGCACAAAATCCTCCGTATATTGTTGAATTAAAAAAGCAAACATAATGACAAATAAGTAAGAGCATCAGTCATAAACAACACAATGTACTAGGCTTATTTTGCAACAGCAATTTTAATTCCTTCAAAATTGACTTGTAATTTACCACTTTAAGAAAAAATGTACATCTGTTACCATCTGGATTTTGTGTACTTCACTCTGAAAAAAAACAAGAGAATTAGGATAAAACATTACTTGCTGTACTGAGTTTAAGTCTACCACTTTCTTGCAATGATGTGAAGGTAGTTGCTATTAGCCAGCAGAATAGGTCTTCAAGCTATAAAGATTCATCAGGTTTTTCTCAGACTTCTAAGGCACATTTAAGGCAGCTCTCATTAGGCAAATCACTAAAATCTTTCCGATCTAGACAAGAATCACATAAACTATTTTTGGACATTTAGTGATTATATTACCTCAATAAAGCAAATTAATTCAAGGTTTTGACTTTACTGAACCTTTAAAGTCTAGAGACAAGTCCCTGTGGTCAGGAGGCCATCCCTGCCCTTGGAGGCCATGCATTGTGTACAGCTGCAAGGCATACCTGTAAATTCATCTGGACATCCAGACTATTTAAAGAAAGGAATTTATATCATGGCTATAAATGAGTTCTCACCAGGGCTTTACACAATCCACATCTTTCCTATGGAAAGGCTTGGAGCACTTCAGAAATCTCTTCTGCTTTTGTTATAGAAGGGGTTTAGAAATAGTCTGGTGCTCATTAACATGAGTATATGTCTAGTTTGGGAGTTTACCTGTTGTATTACTACTGCTGATTTCAAATGCAACACACTTCACTGATTGCTGCTTAATTTCATGTTGTTGACAGATCAGTAAAGCACTCAGATCCCATTTGCCTTAAGTCATGTGGACTGAACAGGTTTTCCCTGCAACACTCAAGGAAAACAAATAACCAACTCAGTTCTGTAGATCAGTTTAAAACACCTCAGATAAATCTCACTGAAGGAAAGGGTCCTGTACAGAGGGTAGAGATCGTGACTTTGAGAACATATTACCCCAGCAAGTTTGTTCACACCCTTGGAATGCATAAGGACTGTTGGTCTCTCCTCCATAAGGTTTATTTCTTGAGTGGTCTATGAGGGAAAAGGGATAGCCAGCCAGTGTGTCATTGGAGATGTTGGTGTAAGCTACTGAAGACGGATGGATTCCTATCTGAAATGAGGAAACACTTGTGTCTGTCTGAACAAACTGTTCTTTTAGGCAAAACACCATTATTCACATTGAAAACAGCAGCAGAAAATGCTACTGCCTCTGCCCACTCCTGGTACAAAACAAGCATAATGATCTCTTAGAAACAACCAGGAAGAAAAGATGCAGGCACACAAGCACACATCTACACCCGTGCCTGTATCTATCCCTCCAGTGAGTTCCTGAGCTGGTGCAAACAAACCTCACACTCCAGCAGCACTGGTGAGTGCAATGGAGGGCCTGTGCTGAGGATCAGTTGGAGACAGCAGAGCTGCATCCAGGCAAAGCTGGAGGAAGCTGCAGCAGCAGCAGCTCTTGCAACAGCTGTTCATAAGCAAAGGCAGCAAACAGAAGCCATGAAGGAGCAGCTGGTTTCCAATTCCTGAGAGGTCCTGAATTAGTACTGAAAGGGAAGGATCTACCCTAGAAGTAAAGGCTCAAGAAACAGTAACCCCCCTTGCTGGGAGAAGAGCCAGGCCATGGGGGAAAAGAGGCAAAGGACTGAAATCTCTGCGTTAGAGAAATACATTGCATGTTCAGTAAAGGGAAGCACTGCTGAGTTTTGCAGTGCCAGGTGACGGACCGGTGTCCTCTGGCACTGGCTGACATGTCTGTTTGTGAGCCTGTCAGTCCCACAGCAAGGGTCTTTTCACGGAAAGAGCAATCTCCAAAGCCTGTAGAACCCCAGGAGGCACTGGAGCTCCTGCCACTGTCACAGGTACCCACAGACCCACAACACAAATATCAAAAGCAGGGACTTGCAGAGATTTCTGTGGCAAAGGCGACATTTCAGACACCTTTTTAGGTATCATCTGATTTCCTGACCACAGAAACCACCTGTCTTCTTACCATTCCTGCCAACATTCATCTTACATTGATGCCATGCACTGACACGTACAGATAACACATTAACTTACTACAAATCGTTCTCTTAGGAATTGTTTCAGAATCAGAATGTTAAGGGATTGGAAGGAACCTTAAAGACCATCTACTCCCAACCCCATTGCCATAGGTAGGGACAATTGCCACAAGACCAGGTTGCTCCAGGCCTTATCCAACCTGGCCTTGAACACTGCCAGGGTTGAGACATGCACAAATCTCCCTAGGCAACCCAGCACCTCATCACGCTGAAAGTAAAGAACTTTTTCCTAATACTTCACTCAAAGTTCCCTCTTGCAATCTGTACCCATATATTTAATATATTACAAGTCACTAGGTTTACCTGTCAAGCTAGTGAGAAGTTAGCATACAAATATTTTCTCTACCTATTTTCTTACTAAAAACCCCTACAAGACCTAAATCATAAGACTTATGCACATAAACTCTAAAGTATCATGGCACTGAAGGAAAAATCAGAAGCTGGTCAGTATTTAAATACACTACAAAAAATCTCCTGCCATGCTCCTTACTAGACCTTCCTGCTTTTAGGAATTCTGTGTACAGAGGTTAGACCCAACGCTGATCAGAGAGAATCTAAATACCCTACAAGAGAATGTGTCCTGTGAAGCATCTCAGTGGGCTCAAACCAAGGAGAGTGAGTAAACTCTTGCTTTGAATTTGCTGAGTGTGAAAAGCTGAGTTCTGGCTTGCTCCTGTGACACTGCTCTTCCTTGTTCTCCCTCCCTCAGGTAAAAATATAGTGAGAAACAAGTTAAGCCCAAAGAGCAGTGTTCCTTTATGAAAAATGTTCATACAGAACATCAATGTCCTTCATTACACATGCTGTATCTGTGGACAACCGCCTGTTCATCATCACAAAATATCAAATGACCACAGAAAACAAACAAAAGGAATATTAGCTTTACTAAAGATCAATGAAACAGAGTTCTGCTACATTAACAGCAGATTAGCTGCTACTCAAAATTTAAAAAAGAAAAAAAGAGAAGCATAACCAAGGTTGTCTTTCAGTCTGTAAAAACTCCTACAAAGAAAGAGCTTTAATGAGTTAAACCAATGCCAAGTCCTGGATCTCAGGCCCAAGAGAAATCTTCAGCCCAATGAAGGACAGGATGGAAAAAGAAAAGGCAGTGGATCAGTGCATTATTTGCCACAGCAGACAGCAGAGGCATTAACAGGAGACCATTTTTGATTGAAAGCTTGTAGTCTAGAAATTACTGCAAAGAAAAAAACAAAACAAAACAACAACAACCCAAACAAACAAACAAAAAAAACGATCACCATCTTCTTTTTATCATGTGTGCCTTCAGATGTATGAACAAACACTCTCCATTTTGGAATTTAATTATCCTAAAGTTGAGAACAAGGTGACTAGTTGCTCACCTTCTGCCTAAAGAGACATGAATATTCTTTGCTCTGGATGAGCAATGATGCTTCACTTCTTGTGATCCTATTCTGCATAATATCTCCACATCCCAATTTGAGGTCAGAACTGTTGGAAGTGATTAGGCCAAAGTGCTCATGGGAGAAAAATATGGTTGTAGCTCCCTTCTAACTCAACTTTTCTTTCCTCTGTTCCTCTTCTCTGCTCTAATGCTGGAATTTAGATTGCTGTGAACCCCTAAAAAAATCAATCGTCCAGGTGACAGACAACCTGTCAGAGAACAGAAAAAACCAGAAGGCTTGAGGAGAGCTGGTCATGTGCCCTCTATATACACATTTGTACACACATTGTATTGCTCCTGCTGCTAATACAGCCAGAGTGCTTGACAATAAAAACATTGACCTGTGCTTATAAAAGGAGCAGATTAACCAAAGGTTGCCATGTTTGTGAATGCTCCTTGGCTGCCTTGTTATTCCATACAGGAGCCTGGCACTACCTGTCTGACACATGCAGGGACTGGCCTTTGTGAAGAACAATTTGATCTCTGCAAAATGTTTTCCACCTTCCCACAAAGGTTCACAGCACAAGAAGCAGCAGAGCAGTGGAATATCATCTGTCATTCACAGATTCTTTTGGGCACCCTTGAATTTGGAAGCACAGAAGATATCTCTTCTCAGTTACTTTATACAAATGTGCATGACAGACTGAGCCCAAGACTGATTTACAAGCAATCGTGGAAAATCCTGAAACTCAAAATTTTCTACTCAACAAAAAAGCTGAAGAAATTGGTAGTGTGCTCACATACTGTACAGAACTATATATCCCTTTCCCAAACATGCTGCTTTTTATTTCCTCTATCTTAGTTTGCAACCCTTTCAAGAAACAGTAAGAGGAAAAAACATGCCTGCAGCCTCTCACTAGCTCAAAAACAGAGGCTCTCAGAGCTAGGGAGCACACTGGGCTCAACTCAAAACCAGGAATGAAGCATTTAAATGGGGAACTACCACTTAGGAGCTTAGCCAAACATTCTTTACCAAAACATCAAGGAAAACAAATCTGCCAGAAAAAGCAAGAGATGTTCAATACAGCCAGGAAACCTTTACCAAATCTGGTTGTCATCTACCCTGCCTATACCAAGCCTGTCCTCCTGGCTGCATGGAGGGGTTGATATAATTAATTACTGTTTTCAGACCATCACTGCACATGATAGCAGGGAAAGTATCCCCCCAAATCAGCTCAGACTCCTGACAGTAATAATAAACTAGCAGCTGCTACAACTCTGTGTCTTTGAATGACTCAGGCTTTTCTTCTTTGCTGAGGGAGCTACCTACTTAAACTGACAGCAAACATTGTCAGGATAATTTTCTTGCTTAGTGTATGCTGATTCACTGCTGATGCAACAAGTGTGAGACCTGCAAGTTATATTGAAAACAGGCCCCTCTCAGCAGCACTGCAAATTCATTTTAGTAAAAAAAAAGACTGGATTTCTCTCATGAAGTCTTTCTTTGAAATTCTGGCTGCCTCAGTCTCTAGGGGAAACTTCTTTCACGCAAAGTACATAAACTCCATTGGAGAATTTAAAATGCATGAGCCATTCTGCTATGAGTAATTTGGTAACAGGTATTTTGGCATTCAATTCCTTGCATTCAGCTCCCTTTTCTCTCTGTGATCACTTACCCTGCTGTTGGAATTCTTTCAATGGATGTATGAAGGAGCCATGTTATGCATCATGTCCAAATTGTCTAGTGAAGCTTTTTTGATGGCCTACCTTTTCAGAGTGTCAACTCAGCTACCACTACCATGAATAAAATCAGAGAACTGTGCCTTGCCTCTATAAAGTGAGCACAAATTATAATGCAGCCCTGGGGAAAAAGATAAACAAATTTTGATACTCCAAACTGTCAAATCTCAGGCTTGTACTGCAGTTAATCACAAACCTAAAAAAAAAATACAGTTTAGATGGTGCCAATTCAGGTCTGCCTTCTCCCCTTAGTTTGTTCCCTTCCTGTCATTTCTCTTTCAGTTTTCTTGCTATCTATAGCTCTAGTGTCCCCTTGTTTTAGGCTTAAAAACAATGATGCCTTTACCTCTTGCAAAGATAATTGCTGTAAAATACAGAACCAAAACCTAACTTTCCAAGACTGAAAAATCAGTTCTTATTTTTCATGATCAGACCACCCTCCTTTGGATTTGGTTCCTGTCCCCCACAGACTATTCTGTTTGCCCTCACTGTCCCAGTGTTGAACACACCACGCAGAACTAGCCACGCTGATGCCAACGCACACAAACTGTCCTCTACTACAACTCATGTATGTCAGCAAACCAGAAATTCAGTCATGCCCAGGAATGGTATTTGCAAAGTACACCTACATAAGCAAAATGTAAGCGTCATGATGCCACCCAGCTGACTGAGACAGTGTCCCTGCTACACATTAAACCAGTTCCTCAGACAGTGCTCCTTAGTCAGCACTGTCTCATTGGAAGAGCTTTGTCACTGCCTTTGCTTGTGTCCACTTCAGTAGGCTGGGCCATGGGAAGGCATTATTATACAGGGAAATAATTTTTCCAGCACCAACATGACTAAGGAGCATTAGCTTTGAGAAGGCAGATTTTCAGAAAAGGTGAACAGCAGGTAGGACCAGAATGCAAGTGAAGCATTTTGCAAAGAAAAGAAATCTTCTGCTTCTTCCTATTGCTTCCCCATTTCTCCTTCCTTTCCCATGAAGCTGCTGAATTTCACAGGTTTAACTGCTGATACTAGTATACAGGATAAGTACTTTTTATAACATCTTTTACAAACTTTGGTTTTTTTCTTCACAACACTGCTCCAGCAATATAATTCCAGTCTTCAGGAATAAACAAGACAGAACTGATTCCAAAATACTACTTTTCTGAAATCTGTCCTAATTTTGGTATGATTTTGTATCATCAGTTTCATACTCTTAGAAAGAAAAAATAACTGCCCCACTTCCAATCCACATATAAGTGATGCAAATTTGCTAGGAGGCTTATATTTTATTATCATAGATTTAAGTTATCTAGTAGGTAGCTCTGCTTTAACTTGTTTGCAGACTACAAACAGGTCCATGTAACTCCGTATCCCTCAAAAAGTCAGACCAAATACCGTCACACATCTTCCAAGCAACTCACAGCTGAACAATGTAATTTCCTTTCTTTCAATTTCTACCCTCTTCTCCTCTCTGCAGTGTTGTTTCCAAGTTGTCTTCTTACTACTCTGAAACTCACCGAAAGATTTCTATGCTCTCACAAAAGCCACACTTTAATCAAAGTTTTCAAGGCAATGTTCATGCACTTAGAGGCAATGATTCCTGACGTGAGTTTAACACTCGCCTGACAAAGACACACTGTTAACTCACAACTGTACCATCCATTTGGGCTCCCAGACTTGGTGTGGTGCCATTCACGGTGCCCAGAACACTTTAGAAACCTGTGTTTCTCATAAATACAGAAGCAGCTGCTTAGCTATGGATGAAGGAAAGTCTTACCATGTCTAATGTCATCCTGAAACATATGGAATCATAGAATGTTAAGGGTTTGGAAAGGACCTTAAAGATCATCTAGTCTCAACACCCCCTGACATGGGCAGGGACACTTCCCTGGCCTTAAACACTGCCTTAAACACTGGGGCATCCACAACCTCCCTGGACAACTTACTCCCTTGTTCCAGCACCTCACCACGCTCACAGTGAAGAACTTCTTCCAAATATCTAAGTTAAAATTGCCTTGTTGAATTTGTATCTAAGTACTCTGTGTCTTATCACTACAGTTCCTGACAAAGAGTCCCTCTCCAGCTTTCCTCTAGGATTCTTCAGATACTGGAAGGTTACTGAGGTCTCCACACGACCTCCTCTTCTCCAGGCTGAACAGCCGCAGCTTTCTCAGCCTGTGTTCATGGGGCAGGTGTTCCAGTCCTTTTATCAGCTTCGAGGCCTCCTTTCAGCTTGCCCCAACAGCTGCATGTCCTTCTGATGCTGGGGACACCTCAACTGTACACCGCACTCCAGCTGGGCTCTCATCAAAGAGTAGAGGGCCAGAATTACCTCCCTCGCCCTGCCGGCCCATTTCTGCTTTTGATGCAGTCCAGGTTCGACTGGCTTTTCGGCTTGCGAGCGCACACCTGCCGGCTCACGTTGAGTTTTTCATCAACCATCACTCCCAAGTCTTTCAGCTCATCCTTCAGCTCTTCTGGCACTGGACTAACTTGGGGAGGGGTCGGAGCAACAACCCCTCGGGCAGGGCAGGGCAGGGCAGGGCCTGGCAGCCAAGGAGATGGCGGCCAGCCGGCCGGCCTCTCCCACCGAGCGGCTCATGCGGGCAGGCAGGCTCCGCCGGAGGCCGAGGCCGAGGCCCAGCCCCAGCGGGCCCTGCCGGCGCGGGCAGCCGCAGCCCCGGTTCCCCGCCCGCCGTGAGCCGGGGCGGGGCGGGGCGGCTGCGAGGGGCGGCGCCTCCGCGATCCCCGGGCCGCGCCGGGGGGAGGCGGCGGCGGCGGATCCGGGCCCGGCGGAGGCGGAAGGGGCGGGCGGACGTGGCCCTGACTCTGCGGGACGCGCGATGCTGGTGAGTGCAGGGAGGCCGCGGCGTTGTGTCGCAGCGAGGCCTGGCCCGGCCCGGCCCGGCCCGGCCCGGCCCGGCCCGGCAGGACGCGAAGGCGGCGGCGCGGGACCCGGCACTGAGTCACGCCGCGGGGAACGGGGGAAGGGGCGGTCGGGCCCGGCCCGCCTTTCTTCTCCCGGGCGCGCTGCCGGCCCCGGAGCGCGGGGGCGGCGGTGGTGGCTGCCCGGCCCGCTCGTGGATCCGGCCCCGGAGCCGCGGGCCGGGCCGGAGCGGGGAGGCCGCGAGCTGCGCACTCGGAACGCTTCGCCCCCGTCGGGGTGCGGGAGCGCCCCGCTGGCCGCCCGGGCCCGCAGGATCTGCCCGGCCGCCGGGGGCTGCCCGCTCCCTCCCTTCGTCCCCGTCCTTCCCCCGTGACCGCGGCCCCCGCATGGCCAGGGCGCCTCGGTGGCTGCCCCAGCCTTTCCGTCCCGCCCCGGCGGCTCTCAGACCTCGGGCCCGTCCTCCCGCAGCCCTCGCTGTGCCCCCCTCGGCCCCGGGACTGCCCACCCCAGCCATCCCAGGCCCTGCTCCTCCCACGCCTCTGCCTCTTTTTTCCCTGTGAGCTTTTGTCCGTAACCTCACCGGGCACTGTTCTGGGGAGTTCACCTGCTCTCTGTCCTCCCTGTCCTTTCCTGTGCTGCTTCGTTTCACCCTGTTCATGCCAGCAATCCCCAGAGCCCTAGTGATACTCAGGTCTGTCTAGGAGCTTTTTGGTTGTACCTAGAGACATTCCCTAGTGCTCTCAGTACCATTGTGGCTGGGGGATTTTTGCCATAGTTCATCTCGGTCAACTTCTCTAGGTTTCTCTTGCTGTCAAGGAGTGTGCGCCAGGCTTCCCCTTGTTGCCACCTACTGTTGTGGCCTTAGCAGAGAAGGTGCCCCCGTAACCTTTTGTTTGTCTGTGTACTTATTGTCTCCATCCAGATGACTAGTCTTGCATTTTTTTGTTTCAAATAACCAGCTCATTTGTTTCCCAGTAACTCTGCCAATGCAAGCTAAGTGTGTCCTGATTGGAATCCTTTCCTCATCCTTCTTGTTTCCTTTTGAAGTTATATTCCAGCACTGCCATTACCTCTCCATTACCTTTCCCCTTCCAGTTTTCTTCTGCCCAGTAACCATTTCCTTCTTCATGTTTTTTTTCCCTTCTGATCTTACTTTCCTGTCATTAAAACCTTCTTTGTGATCTCACCTAATACTCTTTTTTTTTCTTTGCCCATACTCCTTTCCTCTGTAGATTCATATGCTGTCTCCCCCATTTTGTATTTAAATCCTCTAGCTATGCCTTTGAGGAGAAAGGAATTTTACCCTAGGTTATCTGAATACTTGTGTTCTGGTTTCAGCTGGCATAGAGTTAAACACTGAAAGGGCAGAGATTAATTACTTGTTTTACCTTATTTTGTTTTGATTTTTTTACTGACTTCAGCAACTTTTCCCTTGGTATATGTGTTCATATATAATCACGTACCTCAGCCCTAATACAGACACATGCCCTGATGCTACTCAGGGAGAAAAAGTTCTCTATTGGAAATCCTTTTGGCAGGACTGGGAGGAATAGTCCATGGGGCCAGACATACCTGGTGGCTACATAGCTTGAATTAGGCTAAATAATGTTTGTAATACCATATTGTGAATTAGTGCTTAGTTGAAATGGAGTGTATTTGGGATGCCTCCTCTTTGGGGAAGTAGCAAGATACTATGCAGGTACCACAGTACATAGTTTTTACTCACAGTGAACTGCTGTAATGTTGTATGTTTATGGTTACGTGTCTGTGTGGCATCAGCACTTTGTGTTTCTGATGGTGACTTGACTAGAAAGAAGTCTTTTACATCTGCTCTGTAGCTTCTTGTTTTCAGTATTTGTTGTTCAACTTCTTATTTTGTGTCTGTCTTAGTTGCTTTGGTTCTTAAGATTGGTTGCATTTCAAAGTCACCTCATGACCACATTTGAGGTGCGGTTTAAGCACTGGACACACTTGCCCCATGAAGGCATGGTGAGCATATTTGATCTCAGGATTAATTTGTGCACCTGACTCAGAATCCCAGTTCAGTGCCTTGCATTAACAACATCTCTGGAGGAAACTTTCCATTGCTTATCCAGGGATCACATAGAAAATAGTCTTAGGTTGGGCACCTAAATTAAGCATATGTGTTTGGCTGACAAAGTAGTGGTGGTTTAGTAAAATGATTCTTCTTCCACCTCGCTCCTTTGTACACTGGTTTGAACTGGCATTAAAACTTGGGCCTGTTGCTCGAACCATTGGCATGAGAAAATCACATTGCTTTATTGCTTTATTAAATAACCTAAATTCATTTAAGATAAATGGATGCACACCCTCATTTGGATACTGCTTTGAGGGTGCCTCTTTTTTGATTTAGCTTATTTGTAGTCTTGGTGCAAGCTCTTGGATTTTAGATGTATTACTATGAAACAAAGGTGAATCCTTAGAGAAAGTTCTCAGGTACTCAAGTATTATCCTACAACTTATGTGTTAACATCTCAGAGTACTGCTTTTCATCTGTTGTGGTTCTTAGATAGTGCCTAGTTTTGTGTAGTTACAGTTATTTCAGTTGGGCCTAACTTACTGATGAGTCATATCCCAGATGCCAGTGGATTGGAAATACCTGGAATCTTTTCTCTTGCCACTGAAGTTTGATTTTTTTTTTTTAGTCAATCAAAATTCTAGTGAATTAAACAGCTTTAAAGATGCTCCTCTTGCACTTACACCACTCTCAACATCAAAAATTTGTATTATTAGCTTGAAGTGAGGAATTTCCTAGTGAGAGGTCAGTGTGTTACCAACTCTGCTGTTGTACTTCCTGTGCTATCCAACAGGGTCTGTCTCTGTGCATCACAAGGAAAACAGGACAGATGTCCCACTTGGATGGGATATCAGGAGGATGTGCACAGGCAGTCATAGCACCCTGCAGCTTGGTGCAGTCTTCCTGCTGCACAGACCTGGAAGAAAGAAGAGTATGGAAAACTTGGCCTTGGAAGTTCTGCATGTGCTTTAGGAATGCATGATCTCATTTTAAATAGAATACTTAGGTGCTAGCATGTTTTTTAGGTAAGAGTACACTAATAGGAAGGTTTTAGTTAACTGTATTTTTCAAGCTTATCTCCATGTAAGAAGTGGTTGCTGGAACCAACATTTAGAGGTCTGGTTACAAACTATAATCTATTCAGCATGCAGACTTAAACAGCTATTTTTTTGGTTTGTTATGGAGACCATCGAGTTTCCCTTGCTTGATAAAGGAGAATTTTCAGTAAGAAAATATAATTATTGGAAAAATTACAGAGACATGATGAGTTTGTCCACATGAGTAACTTACTGTTTTATTGTAGGAGTTGTAGGTTTTTCAGTAGAAGAACTACTAGAACAGGAACAGATTGGCTGTTCATGTTTCTACAGCGCTGCAGTCCAGACTTGTTACAGACATGACTAAATGACTTGGTAATAAAATTGCTCTGAGCTGATGTGCCCTGCTGTAGTGCTGTAACTTGTAGCCTTTAATGTAACCACAGATTTAAACACTCCTTGTGTTATCCCAGCTTCTGGAAAGAGCTCTGCTTTAGGAAATGATCTGTGTCCCAGTGGGTAGTTCTCTGTCAGTTTTCTCTTTACCCACAGAACCTCTGATGTCACAAGAGAGAACCTCTTCCTGTTGCTGCCTTACCTCTTCTTATAAATGATACAAGTCAAATGCATATTTTTTTAACTGAACCAAACATTGATTACATTCCACTTTATTTAATGTAGTGTTTTTCAACTCCTTCTTTAACTATGAACCTTAGAAAAAATAATGAAGGCTACTGTGAAAATAGAAAAACAGTAATTTCATTTTTCACTTCAAGGAATGGGTGTAGAGTCATATGTAAATTTTTGCCAGACTTGGTGTCTCTTTCTCTCCAAAATTTCGCTACTTTCTTTGCCAGAAGTATCCTGAACTTGTAAAAAGAAGCAGGTGATTCTCGCTGTCTGTTCTGTTCTCTGGTGGCTCTTACCTGGAGCACTGCATCCAGCTCTGTGGCATCCAGCGCAAGAAAGACCTGCAGTTATTGGAGCAGACCCAGGGAGGGCCTCAGAAGTGATCAGTGATGGAACACCTCTCCTGTAGCTGAGAGAGTTGGGGTTGTTCAGCCTGGAGAAGAGAAGGTTCCAGGGTGACCTTATTGAGGCTTTCATTCAGTGTATAAAGAAGGGGGATTATGAGGAAGATGGAGAGAGACTTTATACAAAGGCCTGTAGTGGCAGGACAAAGGACATAAATTTTAAATGGAAAGAGGATGGATTTAAAATGGTTATAAAGAAGGAATTCATTACTTTGGTGGGTGGTGAGGCATTGGAACAGGTTAACCAGAGAAGTTGTGTGTGTAACCCCATTTCTAGCAGTGTTCAAGGCCAGGTTGGATGGTTCTTTGAGCTTCCTGATCTAGTGCAAGATGTTTGTCTGTGGCAGAGGGGTGGTTACTAGGTGATGTTTAAAGGTGCCTTTCAACCCAAATTGTTTCATGGTTCTTGAATAAGCAGTGGAACTTCAATGTGATGTTCTTCCAAAATCTAAGGGAAAAAAATTTATATTATTTCCCTTTCTTCCCCTTTGGATTGTTCTGGTTTTGGAATCAAAAGGTTCCCTGCTTTAGTTTGGTCTAGTGAATACAAGGCATTGCTTGGCAGCAGGACTAAGAATAAAGGATTAAGAAAACACCTTTTCTCTGACATCTTTGTAGTTATGCACTAGATGTGAATATCAGTTCAATACCATTGACTTCCGTTTTTCTTTAAATTAGGAATAACTAAAGTTGATATAAAGTTCTGCTCTGTCTTTGGATTTCATTAGATTTGCTCTAGTTTGTGTTGCTGTGTGTTTCAAGCTTGGTGTTATTGAGCAGAAGAAATGGATTTACATGTAGGATTGTGAGGATCATGGTAATGGAAAGTTCCTGCAGTGCAGAGAGCTCCTCACTCTGCTCTGATAAATGTACTTATCTTTTGAAGACATGCACATGCTTCTCCTATTTTATTGGAGACTGGTGACTTTGCTGCTGGGACCTGGATGTATTTGATTCATTAATATACACAGTAGAAAAAAGAGAAGTTTTAAAATTTGAAGCAGGGAGGTACAAAATGTTGGGTTATTAGTAAGGCACTTTCAGCCATAACTGAAATCAGAGACTTCTTATATTTTTAATATGCAATTGATGTAACTTGGCTTTTTGTTCCTCTGTGTTTCAGGTTGGACAATATCTTAATGTGGATGAGAATTCAGAACTAAGGCTGGTGGTGTGACCTTAGTTCACCCTGTTTTGCTCTGTAATTTAAACTTAATTTCCTATGTAAATTTGCAAGCTCCTCTAGTCTCACTGGGGGTGGAGACTGTCATTTGGAAGTTTTATCTAAAGTTTGGTGGACTGAATTAGGGGAAAAAAGAGAATTTTAGAAAATAGTTCATAGTTTGTTAGCTCTTAGTCTTTTCATCTTGCTTTTCATGGTAATCATTTCATGGGCAAATGCTCTGCTTGCTTCTGGGTAGCCAAAGGATAAACTTTTCACTGTACAACTGAAAATGCTTTTTTAGAATGTTTGCTTTTTTTAAAGAAAAAAGACTGTTCTCTTACTCTTTTTTTCAGAGATTACTTTGGAGAAGTTTTGTTGTTTCTGAAAGTGTGCCTATACTAGGATGCTGTCACTAATAGGAGTTGTATAAAAGTTTATATCCCTAAGTAGTTAAATTGATTTTGTTAGATTCTAATGCAGGCTTAGCTTTAAAACTTAATGGTGCAAGCTTAATCAAAAAGAAGGAGGATTTAAATGTGGGTGTTAGGGATGTGTGGCAATTTTAACTTTTACAAAATTAAGTTAAATTGCCTCACCTCTATACCAAGGGTGCCTGTTGCAGTCATTAGAGATCAAAACTGATTAATAATTTACTGAAATGATACTAAATTTAAACAGAACTAACTTTTTCTGAGGTATAAATTCTTTACTGTAAGTTAAGGCTGCTAGCATTCAGACTTTGTAGTTGAACCAGAAGAATTACATACAAATCCCTTTCTAGATTTTAATGAGAAAGCTCTCATTCTTTTCTGGGCTGACTGTGTTTAGGCATCTAGAATTAAATATATGAGAGGTGTGCTGTTCATTGCCAACAGTGTTTGCAGCATTACACCACAGTAGGAATCAAGATCACTGGCACATATATCCATGCACTTAATGTGAACACAATGTAAAAAGAAAATAAGAAAATAAAGAGGGAGCGGCTTTCACAGGTCGTGATTTTGTCACATGCAGGAAATGAATGTAAGTAACTGCAACAGTCCTTGATTATTTGTCACTTCAGAATGAAACATTAGTATGAAGGTGATTATGGGAGGAAACTCCTCAGTATTTAAGCTGTGCTCTTGTAGTACATTCAAATGTCTGAAAATATCAGATTGTTTGCAAGATTAATCAGTGTGACCGTCATCTTTATTTATAAATTGAAGTGGCAAACTGTATTGCCTTGATCAATTGAGCTCTTGCACAAATAATAAGAGGAAAGAAGTTGTAAAATTAGCAAGCTGTTGGTAAGAGATTCCAGCCAGAATTGGTTTTTGCTTGTTAGCAACATGTTAATGGTTTTTTTTAGTTATTGGTAAGAACTGCTGCCTTCCAAGAACATGGAAAAACTGTGGAAATATTATTGCAGGTGAAAATTCCTATTTGTGTCTTTAACAGGGCAGTGTGAAAGTCTATGTTGTGGTGCATTGAGTTCTGCTATAATTTTGGGGTATTTGTGTTAGAATTCAGAGGCTTGCCCTGGATGTTCTGGTGGAGGGCATGCTGTGTCTAAAGCAAGCTGTAAGACAACACTGTTTTCTTGGTGGAGATCAGTAGGATTATGATGTTTTAACTTATTAAGTTGGATTTAGTTGAAGTTTTGATGTCTGGTAAAGTCTTTTGGGAAAACAGTTATGAGTAAGAATTGTCCTTGCAGGATCATTAAGGTCTCTGAACTGGCCCAAGGTATTTCAGTGTTTCCAGCCCTTCTGTGTTTTTTCTTTCTGAATTGCATTGGATTTAACTCCTTGCTGCTGTTGTTTTGTTTTTGTGGCTTTTTGTGGTGGTGTTTGGTTGGGGTTTTTTTTGTGGGGTTTTTTGGGGTTTTTTTCCCTTTCTAAGGAGACAAGGTATATTACTCTGTGTTCTGCTTGGAACATGGGGTATCTAGCAATTTTCATGGCTTGTCCTCCCTCATTTTCCTTTTCTGCATCTTCCTGACTGATTCAAGAAGTGCATCTTCATGTGCATTGTTCTTCATTATTTATGTTTATTTGGATTTCATTGGGCTTTCTTTAGTCTTTTGCTTTCTTGTTTATTTTGGTTTTTGTTTGGGTTTAGGCAGGTTGTATCGTATATATGATTAAAGCCAGAGAGAAAGTGGGAATACTCAAGGCTCTTTATCTTGTTGTGCTGGTTTGACCCTAGTTGCATGCCAGGTATCCACCAAAGCCCCTCCATCACTCCCCTCAAGTAGACAGAGGAGGAAAAATACAATGAAAGGCTCATGGGTTGAGATAAGGACAGGGACAGATCTCTCATTGATTACTATCATGGGCAAAACAGACTGGTCTTGGGCATATCAATTGAATCTATTATTAATCAAAACCAGAGCAAGTTAATGAAAAGTAAAACAAATTTTTAAAAGACCTTCCCCCCACTTCTCTGTCCTCCTCCCCACCAGCAGCACAGGGAGGCAGAGGCTGAGGTATGGTGAGTTCACCACAGGCTGTTTCTGCCACTGCACAGGGAGAAGAGTCCTTCCCCTGCTCTGACATGGGATCTTCCCATGGGGGTCAGTTCTCCATAAACTTCTCTTGCATCAGTCCTTCCCGTGGGCTGCAGCTCTTCTTTGATGTGGGTCTCTTTCCACAGGGTGCAGTCCTTCAGGTGCAGCCTGCTCCAGCATGGGTTCCTCACAGGGTCATAAGTCCTGCTAGGAAACCTGCTCCAGCTTGGGATTCCCATGAGCTCACAGCCTCCTTTCAGGCATCCACCTGCTCTAACATGTGTCTCCTCCATGGGCTGCAGGTGGAAGTTTGCACCCCTGTGGTCTGTGAGTGGGTCTGTGCATCCCTGTGGTCCCCTATGGGCTGCAGGGGCACGGCTGTTTGACCATGGTCTTCACAGGCTGCAGGGCAATCTCCGCTCTGGTGCCTCATCCTCCATTGACCTTGGTGTCTGCAGGGTTTCTCTCACATATTATCATTCCTCTCTTCTCTGAGTGCAATTACATCTGTGCAATCATTTATTTTCCTTCTTAATATGTTACTGCCATCTCTGGTTGGCACAGCCTTGGCCAGTGGTAGATCCATCCTGGAGCTGGCTGGCATTGGCTGTCTTGGACTTTGGGGGAAGCTACAGCCAGCTTCTTACAGAAGTCACCCCTGTAGCCCCCTTGCCACACAAACCCACTACACTTCTGTACAATTTTCTTCCTTCTCTTCACTGCACCCGTATCTTGACTTGATTTTTTTGTTCTTTTCCTAATCTTCAGCATTCCTTTTTCCAAGATGTAAAACTGAGTGTTTGAAGAAGCTATGAAGCACATTAACTGTTCAGTTAAAAAATGCTGTAGGGTCTGTGTCCTGGTTTTGATACAGGAATATGCAAGACCTTAGGTTAGAAAGGACATTCAGTTTAGGAGCAATCTGCAAACTTTCTGCATAAGGATTATTTCATCAACAGCAAAGTGAACTCTCTCTGAAGATGGCCAACCAAAACTTGAAATGTTTTACCTATGTAGTACTTAAGGATGTAGTCCCTTGCACCGTTTTCCAAATTGATGTTGATGCAGTAAAACAACCATAAAACCTATTGTTTGTGGGATTCTAAATATTGACCAGTGTTTACTTTGGCTGGAGTTGCAGAAGGGAGGGTTGGCTTGGGTAGAATATGGCAGCAAACCTTATTGAGTCTAGATCTACTCTTTGTTCATGAGGCAGCATGTATTTGTTGGAGTATGGTGTGGGTTGTTCGGGTTTTTTTGTATTAGCTGTGGCATTATGGTAGGGAGATACCTGTCAAACACTGCTGGGATTGTTTGTTCAAGAAGACAAAGGTAAAGCTGTAAGGAAGAAATAATATTAAAGAGCTGGTAAAAGAATAGGTAAAGAGAAAAAGTGGCACACTCCAAGTTTCTTGGTTTTATTCTGATGAATAGTTATTGATATTTTAGAAAAATCCTTGTGTTCAAGCATACAGATAAACCACATGAGTTAAAAAGGCTTTTAGTGAAGACAGTAATGGATAATTTAAGTAAATTAGGAAAGTGTGAAAACTGCAATTCCAAGTTACTTACATATATTGTGTTTAAATTTGAACATAAAATTGAATTTTAGAGTTTCTCTAGCTGTGAAGAACATGTCCAGGCTTTGTTTTATTTGTTCAGCTGGCAACTGTATCATTGGCACATGAAGTAATGTAGGAGTGTATTAATTACAGTGCTTTAGATATCATTGATCAGAGCTGTAAAACACAGAGGAGGGGGCGTGGGGAGAACATTGGAGCCCAAAATGAAGTCATCATTAGGGAGGTACAGGATTAACCACCCAAAATTTACACCAAATTTACACAACTTGGTCTTAAATTACTGCCAAATTACACACTCTTGCTGCTGCATTTTTTTTAAGTGCTGTACAGAATTTTTTACCACCCAAAGACAAGTTTTGGAAGGGATGAGTGCATGCATACATCTCTGTTTTTTCTCATAATGAACTGAATTTAACTTCCTTGAAAATTAGATGAGCTAAAGCTTTTCACACTACATGTAGCTCAGTGTTTCGTAATAATACAGAGGAACTGAACATTGTAATTTTTGTCATTTGTCTATTAAATATCTTTGTTGAAAAGGGAGAAAAAATTCTAGTATTTATCTTCTGGTATTCTAGTCTTTCTCTTCTGGTATTGATTTCTAGAATAACTATTTTTTACAATAGTGTCATTTTGTGGGGGCACAGTGAAAATGTCTGCTATAGGCAAATTCTCAAGATGTTGATTAATTACACATTTGTAGCATGTGAAGTGCTAAGGACATTATCCTTGTTCCTAGTCTTGCTTTAAGAATTGTGTCATGTGAAGTGCATAAATTGTCTACCTAGCTCATAGCTTTTATATTTAGTGGCCTAAAATAATTCTGGACAGAAATGGGAGTGCTATATAATGTTGCATGCAGGACTATGGCTCAACTAAGCAATGTTACAGTGTAGAGCTCATAATGCTAACACATCAGCTGAAGTCAAGATACTTCAAAACCTTCAGCGTTATGAAGTTTCTAAACTTATTTTTAGTGACATCTGTTCCACCATAGCTTATTAGTGAAACTTGCTTCTCTTCCCAAGTGGGTTTGGGTGTAGTGGGATTAACTCTGGTCACTTAAACTCATGCTGCTTGACATCCTCATATATGAAGTTAGACAAGAGATAAAATAAGTCTAGAGGTTGTGCCTCTTTATTGCATCTTTAAAACAGTGTTATCTGGGCTCTTGCATCAGCTGGGAAACCTTGCTCTGAACCTCTGAGTTCTTACTGTGCAAGAAGCTGACAAGTTCAAATTCTATCTGTGATTACTGAAGTAAACTATCTTGAAGTATGTAATTTAGAAATAAGGGGTTGTGGGAGAACAACAAGTGATGCACAGGCCATGGGGCTGTAAAGCTGAAAGTTGTGTTGTGTTAGGATGTAAAAATCAGGTGTTTACTCCAGCAGATGGCTTGGGATGCTGAAAAGTGGTGGGATCCATTACTTTTTTTAGATAAAAGATGGGTTAATTTTCACATTTTCCTGAAGGCCTCTTCCAGCATGCACATTATTTTCCAAAGAGGTGGGATATCTAAAAAAGACTATTATTAGATTATCAATAAAAACAAGCCCAGTATTTTCTAATGCAATGTGTTTCTTTGCATATCATGTTTATCTATCATGATGTGTGTCCCTAAGTAATGAAAACGTGGGAGTAACATTTAAGTCCTTCAAGGCTGTTTTAAAGTTTTGGCAAAAGTGTTACCTCTTTTGTTTGGACTGTTTTAATTGCAGTACTTGAGTGCAGGGTTGAAAGATTGGCTGGCATTGAACACTATCATCCTGCTGCATCAAATGGTGCATATATTGTCTGGAAACATATATTGTAGGGGTGATATTTCTCATGCAAATATAGCTGCTGCTGAAGCCATAATGAAGGTTGGGTTCTCTGGTCCAAAGCTGCAGAGTGGATGTTGCAACTCAGGTAGCTGATTTTATCCTTGAAGCAGGTCAGCAGCAAGTCTGATCTGTTAGGGCAGAAAGCTCAGTGATGGTCAGTTCAAGACCAGCTTGTGCACAGTCCTGCCAAGAGCACTTTGCAAGGGAGAGACCTCACTGATTTAAAGGTCATGACTTAATGGTGAGGTTTTAATTCAGGCAGTGCAGTCTGGGCACTGAGAAATCTGCCTTAGGAACTCTTTCTCCCTCTTTGTAGCAATTGGGATGTTGGGTGAAGAGATGCGGTATAAGTGCTGTGGACTTGATTTGACCTTTGAGAATTGTTGGCCTAGGAAAGGGGTTTTGTGTGTGAATCAAATAATAGCACTTTTCACGTGAAATAGAATATCAAATGTTTGTGTATAATAACAACTGTGCCAAGTAACAAAGCCTTGTGTTACCCCTGCTCTTCCTATAAATTTAATACCATAGTTTAGTTTAACCACTAAGTATGGATAGTTCTTTTCATAAATATGCAATTGAAATTCTATTCTTGTTAAAGTAATATATTAATAATTGCCTTTCTATTTTTTTGCACATAAAATAAATCTGGAAGAAATTGATAGTGGCTTATAGAATTATTCATCTATTGCTCTATTTTCTGATTAATATTAAGTAGTAATTAACTGGAAGAAGTAAATTGTTTGAGTCTAGGAAGTTAGCAAGATGGTACTGTCATTCTGTATTCATGTGTTTACTTGCAAAATTCAAATTGAATGCCAACCAGAGGATAGTGAGGTAGTGTCAATTGCAGTGGAATTATGACTTATAAATAATATTTTTATATAGTGAATTGCATGTGAAAAAAACCCCAAAATTAAGTTCTTTTTCGTAGCATTTTTAATAGCTACATCCTGACTTAAATACAGAGGTTTCCTTTAAGGGAAAGAGAGGGTGAATGAGGAACACCTTGAGTTGAAAAGATTCTGGGAATAGGTAGTATTCGTAGATGCACCAGGGTACATAAAACTAGGAGATGTTTAGTTAGAGAGGAGAGTTAAATATTTCCATCATCATAGAAGGGGAAACTCAACATCTGCTGGTTATGATTTCTGCTAGCTAGTAAGGTGTTGGCCTTTTGTTAGAAGCTCTTATACAGCAGTTAAGTATTTTGTGTTAGGTACACCAAAATGTGTATTGGCAGATTAATAAGCAAGTGACAGTCAGTTAATTCTAAATGTACAGTTTTTGTGGCATTAGAGATTCAGAACCATGTCTCCTTTAGTATCAGATCTAAGAAATCAAAGTGTTTCTGCTCTCCTGGATTGTAGACATGGAATTCATTTTCTTGCTTTTATTGCAATGCTGACTTAGGATCACAGTCCAAGACTGTGGGTGTGTAACATACACAGAATATTTCCCTCAGTGGAGGTGAATGGCTACTCGTGGACCTTTGTTCTTCCTGGCTTTTGTTGCTCAGTCCTGAAAGTCCATTGTCAGTAGTACTGCAGCAGGTTCGGTTTCCAGAAATTAAAGAAGTTAAATACAAGCAAGGTATGATCTAGATTGCTCTTCAGCATTATGATGCATGATTGTTGTATGTGTTTAATAACTAGCTTGCTGTGATTAGAGAAACAAAAATGGCAGGGTTGAATTTTAGGTGTGTGTTTTCTAAGATGTATATTGATTGAATTCTTGCTTTTCCACCTAATCCTCTGAGTAGCTGTTTCCCCTGTAAAAAATAAATCTAGCTACATAATCAGTTGTATGTCAGATTAAAATGAGACAGTACTTGTTGCTGAGACTCACATAATAAAAATACTTCTCGGTGGTTTTACTTAGATTGGAGATTGAAATGTGTATGGGTAATGGGAAAGCAAAGGGCTGTGAGGATAGGTAATCTCTGTGTTACTGTAGTAAGACAGTCACTGACCAAAAAAAATGAAAAAATGTCTCTATCTCAGTTGGTCTTTCTAGGGTTCAGGAGAAAAAGCAGAAGACAACTTCAGATAACTGGGTGGAAGTCAGGGAGGGTATAACAGAATACTTAATTTTCAAAACTCTGCAAAGCCTAGAGTGTAACATGGAATAGCCTAGAAGTGGCTGTGACAAACACCTATGACATAACTGTAGAATATATTTTATTTTCTGCTGCTCAGAGACTAAGAACAAATAATAGGGTTTATTTGATCTCAGCCTATATTTTCTTGAAATTCTGGAAGGGCTTATATGAACCTTGGATGACAGATTTATCATAAAGTTGTATTGTCTGTAGAAAAATGGAAAGCCATAATGTTTCACTATGGTTTGAGTATTCCAGTCAGTGAGCTCTAGGGTGCAGAATGACAGAGTGGTTTGGGCTGGAAGGAATCATCTAGTCTGGTCTCCTTGTCTTGGGCAGAGACACCATCCATTAGATCAGGTTGCTCAAAGCTCCTTTCAACATGGCCTTAAACACCAGGCATCCAACAGCTTTACTGGGCAGCTTGTTCCAATGTCTCACCACCACCCTCACAGTTAAGAATTTCCTCCTTATATCCACTCTGAATCTACCCTATTTTAATTTAAAACCATTGACCCTTCTCCTGTAACTAGAGTTACCAGTAAAAAGTCTTTCTCCGTCTTTCTTACAGGCTCCCTATATGAATGGGAAGACTCCAGTAAGATTAAGTTGGTCCTTAGTACATCTCTCTTATTTGTGGGCTGATTTTTAACATTGTCATTTTCTGATATGTTCCTGATTTTGTTGCTTTGGAGGATAAGACATGTTAAAATTACAATTGTATATTTTTAGGGACTTATGTAAAAATGGATCATCTCTGCTTGAAGTTTTCAGTGGACCTTTCCAGGTGAATGTGTTCCTTCACCATAATATCATGAGGCTGATGAATTGGTAGCCATAATTTCACTATGTCCTGAAATTTGTGCAGTTAAAACGCATGGGAGTAGTGCATTTTCTTACTTTCTGATTGTTTCATTCACAATTCATTCAATATTTATTCTGTGTACTCCTATTAGTAATTCTTTCTTCCCACCATTATTGACTGTATGTTCTCTTGCTGGTAAAATGCCATTGAAGGAAGTGGTGTTCTTCTACATAGCAAAGAAATAAATGTAAGCCTATGCTTGCCAGATAGAAAAATTCTCTGCTACCAAAATGCCTTGGCTTTCAGGTTGCCTGTAATAGTACAAGATTGGAAGAGTTGTTGATAACTGAAGTAAAAGTTGTTTGTAGCATCTTCTGGTGAATCTTTGATACCCATAAGGGTGTTTGTTAAACAGTGAGCTACCACAGAACCCAGAGTTGCTCAGAAGTACTGGAGTTTTACTGTTGAATGGGGAGGAGCTATTTACACTTGCTGGTAGATAGTGTCTGCTGCTTGGAAAGCTTTTTGCTGTTATGTTTTGTTGTTAGTATTAGAGTTTTGTTGTCAGCTGCACTGATCTAAGTACCTACAGCCCTTGGATAACTCTGGGTACTAACTGTCTCATTTTGTGGTGAATTGCTAAATTATGTTCCTTGGTTTTAGTATTTCACATCTCAAGATGGATTTCTCATCTGTGTAAACGACAGTATTTCAATGAAATAATAAATTTTGCGTCTTTAGTGTGGGTAAATTTAGACTGTCATATAACGTGTATGTTTTCTTTTCCTATTGCAGGTTATCCTCCTGGGAAACATCACTTTTTGTGCATAAAGAATATCTTGCTGAGTTGCTGCAACTGAGTTTAGAATGTTACTTGACTTGTGATTCTGATGGAGGAATAACAAGAGCTCAGGCTGCTGCACTGGAAGACTTTACAGGAAATACAAAATGTCATCGAATAGGAGTCAGAACCCGCATGGACTTAAACAGATTGGTCTTGACCAGATATGGGATGACCTAAGAGCTGGAATTCAACAGGTTTACACCAGACAAAGTATGGCAAAATCCAGATACATGGAACTCTACACGTATCCTAGTGCCTATGATAGCTAGTCCTTTCACTGCTGGTAGATTACAGATAGCTTTTTACTTTTTTAGACAGAAAATTGCTCCATAACTATTTCATTTAATGGCTTTTAAGAATGCATGGTTTTGTTTTGAAGATTGGCCCTTTCTATTTAATATTACTGGCAAATAGCAGGAACATTCTGTTATCTGGAAAACTGGCTTCCATAATTATTAAGGCTACCTCTGTATTTCAGGTTTGATTACTGTTATCTTTAATACAGCACATGTTTAAAGAGATTTTATTATTAGGTTGAATTTTGAGTCCACAATGCACACAAAGAAAACAGAAATTCCTTTTCGTTTTTCTGTTAGTCTCTGGCATTAGGCTTCAGGTCTTACTGATAATCATGTCCAGTTACCTGGAAGTTCTTCAATTGTCATTCTCTGTGTAATACTTCACTCTTGACTTGATTGTGTAATTTTCCAGCTGGAGTGAGAATGTCACCAGTGGATTTTGCTTTAATTCCTATCTTGCATTGGAGAGTTATTTTCCAGCATCTCTGGAAAGTACATTCTGGTTGTTGTTATAAGCTGCTGGAAGGGGGTTAACCTCCTTGTTCAAATGCACTGAGGTACTGTGTGGAAGATTGTAGGAAACTTGTTTCTGTCAGGTAGTGTATAAGGATTTTTTCAAACCAATATGTAGGAGAAATATGTCTCTTGTTGTATTACAGCTTAGGTGTTTGACTTTAGGACTTCATTTAGAAAGGAAATTCTTCTTTATTTCGCTTGTAAGGTGCCATGTAAATGGGTTCCATGACCTTTGTTTTGCATCTTTTGTTCTGCCTTGACTCTTGTAAGCTTGTATTTCTCAGTAAAGTCAGCACTGCTTAAAAAGGTGGTGGTCTACACACTTTGCTGTACATTTGATAGAAATGATAACTGAATACATTTCATATCATTTAGTTCTGCTGCTTTTCTCTATCAATATTTAGAGTTGGGTTTTTTTAATGAAGTTATTATTCTGAACTAATGTCTGTAGCTGTTGCTGGCACTGCTTTGGAATTGCAGCATGTAAAATTTTAGTCTGTAATAATTTTTTTGAAAGGACAGAGCTTTTATAAAAGAGGAGCTTGAAGGCTATAAACCAGTCAATTCTGTAGTTCCCTGGACTTTCTAAGGAGGTAGAAAATGTAGTCTTAGCATCAACGTGCAAGCTTTTCTATCTGTGCCTGCAGAATCCATGCTCCAGGCTGTGGTGGGAGAAGCCCTGAGCAGACTGCTGAGTGTTTCTAGGATACTTCTTTAAAAGCAGTGGGAAGATGAAATAACATTTGTATAGGGTCAGTACTTTTCCTAAGATTTAAAATTAGTGATTTCTTGCAGCACTAGGTTCAATGTTGGTTTTGACTCAGTGAAACAACTCTGTGACAGTTGAATGTCTGATGGAAATTTGACATGCAGTAGAAGCTCTGAGAGATTTCCTTCTGAGTGCCTTTAATATATTCTTGTTCAGGAGCTCTGTTAAGCAGGACAGCTGAAGACTAAGTACTGACTATAATGGTAATGGTTAAACATGGGCTTTTTTCCTCTCCTGATGTTCTCAAAGATGCTCAGAATGAAGCTGTAAGAAGGATATGCTCTCTATTAGTTACTCATTTCTTCCTTGCTTCTGCTTTGAGGAGTTGTTGGTACGAAAATAAGGACTGTTTATGTTAATTTCTTCAGTGAATTAATTTAGGGGGTAATTTTGGTGGTCAGCTTGGATTTTTGTCCAAGTTTTTGGACATAATAGTTAGATAACTCACAATATTTGATACTGGTTAGGCTGTGTATTTAATCTCCTGTGAAGATAGCAATGCATTTCGCATTCTATACCAAGTACATGTGTTCAAAAGTTGTGCTTAAAAGATTACCCCCCGTTCAAAGCAGTAACTGTGACATATTTGCCCAGTCTTTGTGTACAGCAAGTCTTGTAGTTGGGTAGATGTTTATTTCAGGAAGCTTTGCTTATCAACCAGCTTAGTTTGGAAAGCAGAACAGCTGCAGTTGAGTTTCAGTTGCAGCTGTAATTGGTCTGAAGATCAGCTGTACTTACAAGAATGTCTTGCTAATTGACAGTTTAGTCTTTCCTCATCCTCTTTTGTCCTCTTTCTCTTTCCCCATCCACCCCCCTTTTTTTTTTCTTGTCAGGATATTCCTCCTGAAGTGGATTTCATTTCATCCCTTTAATTTATAAGAGGGGAACTGTGCATATAAGCAAGTCCTATATCTGTCCTATATCCTATTCAGTCCTATATCTGCTATCAATTTTCAATCAAAATTGATTGGAGATGTAGAAGATTTTGTTGTGCCTTGGTCAAGTCCCTCTGGAAAATAATTAGAATAGTTATGCAATTCTAGCATTTCAGACCTCTGTCACACCTGCACTTGTTTTCTTTGTTCAGAGGGTCTCTTTGTGAAACAGTAAATTCATCTCTTGAGTACAGGCTGGAGCCTGTGCTTAAGGTGGGTTTTTTCCCCTTCATTTCAGTGGGAGCAGAAACATGATGATTATTCCAAGATTATTTTTAGATCTGAATATTGAAGAGGTGATGAAAATTTTTTTTTCTGAATGGTGGTTACCAAATTCCTCATCCATACTTCTTGTCATTTAGATTTATTTGTGCTTTTAACTGCAAGGTACCTTTTTTTTTGTGAGATCAGATGATCATGTATTTCCTTCTTGTGCAGTTTGTTGCTTTGGTGTTTCATTTTTTTCCCCCCATGTGTGAGATTCTTGAAAATGAAATATAAATGTTTTTCTGTTCCTTACCTAGATATTATGTAATTTCTAGTACTGAAGAGCCTAGCTGTTCCTATAACAGTAATTAACATCATCTGACAACAGTATTACAAGCTAGCTCAGAATTACATGTCAAACATTGACTTTATGCCAAAAAGAGAAATAGCCAATAAAATTAACTCAATTTCTAGAAACAATAGACCTAAATATTGTGAGGGAAGGGCCTATTCACCCTGTTTTCCATTTAGTGATTATTAGTTTGGAGGCTGTGATCCACAGGACTTGCTTGTAAAAGTCAGTTTTTGGGGGTATGTGTATACAGAACATCTCCTGGTGGCATTTAGTCTGTTTGGAGGAAACTTCAGTTAGTCTGTAAGAGACTGTAGAGAGAGAACTGTATTTCTGTTTAGCAAGTTTTGAGTTTCTGTTTTGAATTGTTGGTTGAAAACCTATTACTTGGTTTACTAGAATTATTCTTACTCAACTTATTTATAGTGCTGTAGGTCACTTGTCTTTATAGCCACCTCTTCTTAACTCCATTTGGCAGTGATAAAATATTCATACATCTTGTGCTATTTTCTTCTCTTTTGGCAGCAAGTGAAGTCCATTTTTCAAACTAATTGTATAGTGAGCCTGCAATTTATTTTCCTCAAACCTCATGGTATGAGAGAATGAATGGGAGTTTGCTGGACATTTGCATTGAAACTCAATGGAGAGAATGAAAGGGGTTTGTTCCTTTTCTTGTTTTATGTATCTTAAGAAGATTCTCAAGCCAGGTACTAAAATGACAGAAAACCTTGCTGCACTGTATCAAAGTAGTATAATTTTTCACAGTGACTTAGACAAAGAGCTGAGTAACTTTGCTATAATACTTACTTTTGTTCAGAAGCACACATCAACAATTTTCAGATAGCATTGGTGAATGGAAAGGTTAGTGGTGTGCTTCTCTCTAGTACGTGTGGACTCTTTGAAATGCCAAACATTTAACATAAACTCACGCTTTCACTGCCCTGATTTACAAAACATAACCTGAGAAGCGTTTTTAGGGATTCTTTTAAACAATCTACTTAATTTATGCCCATACAGAACAGATTAATCTTTTTGTCCAAATTTAATATTTAAAGAAAATTTGAGAAAAATAAGATGAGTTTAAAGAATCCAGTTGTTATTAATTTACAACAGATGAGATTTATATCTGCATGAGGATATCTTAAAATGTTGTCATTGATGAGAAGAGTTCATAATACTGTGGAAGGTATGATGTGGTTGTTCAACTAAGATATAAGTTGCAATGTCCAGATTGCAGGGTTCAGATTGGCTTTCAAGGTCTTTCAATGTTACAGACATAAAATTACACTACTGATTTAAACAGGTTCCTAGATTACCTTTGAGTAGTTGATTGGCATCATTATCTTATAGGTCTTATGTGGAAATTTGAAGAAAATGACTGAATTTATTATGACTTAAAATTTGCTCAAGTCTTACACCAATAAATTGGATCTTAAAAATGTGTTTCTTATATTATTAGCCCTCATTTGTAAATATTTTCAAAATAATGAGTTGAAGTTTGTCAAGGATAGGTAAAGGCTATGCTGTTCTGTCACATTTCATTATTTTATGAAAAATCGTTGCTTATTTTGATTCAATTTTGTTCACTTATTTTAACAAAGCAGTGGCTACTGAATAACTATTGGACCAAATGTAAGTAATTGTATATCAGAAAAGGTTACTGTAATAATTTTATAAAATAGGATTTTTTTTCCTCACATATTAGCAACTGATATAGGAAAATACTGTGTTGAACATTAAATAAAGTGTAGTGTGCTTGCACTTCAAAAATACCAGATGACTCAGGATAATCTGTCTGTTCATAAAATAGAAAGTGTAAATATATTTAACTTTTTTTTCTCCCTGTGAGTAGATTCAGCACCAGTAATATATGTTGACCAAGAAAAAAGCAAAACCATTAAGCCCTTTTCCTGGCATCCTTTGCCAAGAGCTTTTGTAGTTGCTTCTATTGCAATCTTTTTTCCTTGTTGAATTCCTGTATTTTAGTAGGATTTTAGATCAGCAGATGCATATTAAAACTGTGAAAATATTTCATTTTCTAATCACATGAATCTGTTGTTACCAGGCAGCACGGTATGTTCTTGTTTTTTCTTTCTGCACAGATTATTATGCTCTTTCTATGCAGAACAGATACTGAGGTGTTAGGGCATGCACTTCTCATTTACATCTCAGATACTGTTCCGGTTTCTCTTAAGATTCAGTCACTCTAAGCCATCCTTTCACTTCAAGGTCAAATTGTCTAAGGTCACTTTGGATACATTGAGGCAGCCTCTTCTGTCTGCTAGTATTAGTCCTGCATATATTCAATATCCCGTTTCATAGGACTTCTCATGTTCCAGTTAGTGCTTGTGTGAAACACGAAGGCAGAAGTAAATGTATTTGTTGGCATGTTCAAAGGGTACATAATAGACCTTTTCTTGTGTGGAAAGGTACATATAATTGTATGCATTTGTGTGTATTTACAAAGATTGCATCTTCAGTTTGAAAGAAGGGCAGAATATGTTTATATTTGTGCAACCGTTCCCTTTCTTTATGCGCTCTTCCACAATGACTGCTTGCTGTTCTACTTGCTTTTTATAGTAACCAATAATATTCTGTTCAGAACCAACCTCTGTCAATGCAAAGAAAGAAATTTAAAAGCAGCCTCAGTTATGGAGGTTCATACACTCCCTGGCATAAAAACTGTACACTTTGTTTTTGCATTTGGCTTTGAAATTTTGTGTTTTCCTTGTAACTCAGCGCTTCTCTGATGCACTTGAGTTTATGCTGTGGAGAGAGAAACAAGAAGTTATCTATTAGTCTTCAGATGGCTTTCGCTGAAAGTGTCTCTGATCTCAGACTTGTAGAAACCTGTTTGAGCTGAGTTATGCCTGGATTTTCATAGCAGCTGCATGGCTGATGCTGTAATAGCTTCTCAATGTCTTGCCTCAGTCCTTCCCTGAGTAAAATGGGTTGTCTAAAATGGAGTGATTTAGCTGAGAGTTGTATCAAATCTAAAGACTTAAATGTATCAATGTATCAAAATATATCAATTGAAACTTAATCACAAGTGGTAAATGTGTGGGGTTGGGTACAAGCTCTTAATTTTGTTGGCTTTCTCTGAATTGTGCTGTGAGGGTAACCCTTATTTACTAGATGATAGCTGAACATAGATAAAATCTCTTTCTGATACCTCCCTGAAAAGAATGAAGATTTCTGGGGTGCTTGTTTTACTGCTGCTCCTCACAAAGCTAAAGTGAGTGTTCAAAGCACTTGTTCTGAAAAGTGATTGGTTTTTTACAACCTTATAATTTCAAAAACTCATGTAAATTTCCTTCATCAGTTTGACTCACAAAACATTATATTCATGTAGGCATGTCTACTTCTCTTAGCTTCTCTCCTCTTATGTCTGGGGTAATCCAGCCTAAACTTCTGTATTTCAACAGGACTTGAATGGCTTTAATTTTGAAGAAAATATGTAAAGCTGTTCTTTAGTAAATATAATAAGCTGTGTTGTTTGTATTGGAAGTGGTTCTACAATAATACAAAGCTTCTGTAGCCATCCCTAGCAATTTTCCTGTCAGTGTTTGCAGTAGTTCTCTATCTGATGTTCTTACATGCCTTTGGTGTAATCTAGGAAAATACAGATTTTTTACAAAAGTGGAATTAATCTCTATTTAGTCCTTCAGGCCAGCTACTGAGCCTGAAATTAATTTCTGCTTAAGGTCTGGGAAATAGCAAATTTATGCCTAAAACTGATCTTTGTAATAAAGAGACTAGAAGTAATGAGAGAAATTGTGATTGGACAGTTGTTTGGCTTGTGTTATTGTGGGCATCTCTGCGCTATAGTTTTCTGCTGTGTTCTGTTAATTCTGCTTCCCTTTCAGTTCCTTTAATTTTACATACCTGTCCCTCACACTTCTTCCAGTTATGTTAATTTTTCATAGCAAAATTAAAGAACTCTGAGGGTCTGGCTGTGCTGGTGAAAGATGAACCAGTTAGTACCTCAGCAGAATTATTTTCTTTTAAAAACTACAAGATTTATGCAAAACTGAATGATGTATACTCATCATTGTAGTGTCTGAGTGCTTTCTTGTTGTGTGTTGAATCACACAACTGATAATTTTTCTTAAATAATTTTGGTTTGCAGTTGCTTTCAGAGTATAAAACCTGTATGGATTATTTTGGTACTTTTTGAGAGGAGAGGGTAGATTAGAATTGACCATGGCATGCTCTAGCTTGTGTTTTGTTGGTATACTTGCTCAAAAAATGTATGCAGTGCTGCTGAAAGAGCCTGTTTCACTTCCCCAGTGTGGGCACAGAAGTTCAGATCTGCTCACCAAAGGGTCTGGGGCGAGGGACCACCACTGGCTGTGGTGTTGGTTCCTTCCCCAGTCCTCATGACTGCCTGCCTGCATGAGCCCCCATGCTGCTGGAAACCAGGTGGCAAGGAAGCCCTGCAGCTGGGTTGTGTGTCAGGACCCTTTCCTGCAGTGGAAGTGATCTGGTACAAGGCCTTAAATCCATTAGGGTGTGGCAGCACGGGATTTTTTTTTCCTGTTGCCTATCTTTAGAAACCGAGCCAAGGCTGTCAAAAGTAGTGTAAATTATATTGGTGACAGAGGTGGTAAAATTAATTTGTCTTTGGCTATATTTTGTTTTGAAGCCTTTTGGAGGAGAATAAAGTTCTGAAAAAGATTTTTCATCTTGCAACAACACAATGCTGAATTATTTTATAAACTTTCTTGCAGTTTTCTACCTCAAATTTATTTTAGACAACTAAATTAAATTTCTCCTTCACTGTATGGAAGATGAGGAGGTTAGAGGAAATTGATGTTGATCTCTTCCTCCTGTAGGTGGTTTGTCTGCTGGGCCAAATCTGAAGTTTAGCAGCCTGAAGCTTGAGGATCAGCACAGCTTCACTCTGGTTCAAAATTTTCTGTTGATGAATTAAGTTCTCTGCTTGTTATGGTATGCAAATTGCCATACAGAATAGTGCAAACACCCCCAAAAATGTTTCCTGGTAGCTGTTTGCGTATGTATGTACCTTCCAGCCCACCATGCATTGAGGGATTTATTTTGCTTTCTGCAGCTAGGAATTCTTTTCATAGCATTCCCCTTGTGATTCTCAGATGGACTGTCATACACTTTGCTGTAAGCAGCACAAATCTGATTTTGTTTTGAATATGTCAGTCTTTCTGTCAGTTGCTGGCTCTAGCAGATGGGGGGACAGATTGTAAACAAAGTGTGAGAGAGCATGCTTTATGTAGAATATGTCAAAGAGTTACACTTGCAAACTAACTTCAGTTTGACTTGTATGGAACAATGAAACTAGAGCACTTCAACAGTGCTGTCTTGGACCCTTTGGCTAGCAAATCTCAAGCCAGAATAAAAGGTAAAGATGAGCATTACTGGAATTACTTTTGTTGCAGCTCTGAGGTGGTTACTGTCAGACATGGACAAAAGGTCTCAGTCTCTGTGTTTACTTTACAATGAATCCTGGGTTTAATAGTAAAATATATAGGGTAAGAAAAAGGCTTATGTCTTCTAATCTTGGCCTTTTATTTTTTTGAAGGCTGTTTTGATTGTTTGTAGAGATGAATAAAATGTTTTTGTCAGGCAGTACTCTCAAAACTGCAAGAATTACCCTTCATCTGGACAGTCTTCCTATTTTCAGGCTTGCTCAAAGCCATTTGGGATAAGAGAGGGGAAGGAGACGACAGGACTGTCAAGGGGGTATTTATGAATCAGCCCTAATTTCCTAGTATCAGGAGAGGTTTTCCATAAACAATTTAGAGAAATTTATGTATTAGCTATTTTAAAATTAACCTGTCGGGTAGACCTGCTTTTCTTGTTTGTGGCAAGAAAGTAAGTTGCATATCTAGACGAAAATGGTTGTGCTGTGTCTTGTTCTTCACTTGAACAGAGAATTCTAAAATCAAAGTGTAGATAGTAAAAGTAGCAGCAGTGCCAGGGAATTTGACCAAACAAATGATTAGAAGGTGGAAGAAATCATTAATGTCCAGGAAATTAGTGGCTGATAGAGATAAGAGGCTGATTAAAAGTTCAATTGCTTCAATTCAATACAAATGAAGTCTTTATGTTGTTGGTTGACATAGTGAGAAATTTACTTAGTTGGCATCTGGATGAGGTAACAGGTAAGAAATAAACATACACTGTATATTTTCAAAAAGGGTTAATCTTAGGCAAAGAGCATTACTTCTTTGCACAGAATGCAATGACTTTCTAAACAAGCATGTAAATATAGACTGTGAGCATGCTTTCCATGCAGTTTGATGTGAAGACCCTGAGCTTTGTTCCTGGTGGCATGCAGGATACTCTGATCATTAAACCCAGTTTAAGGGTGTGTTTTGTCTATGAAATGTTTTATAAAATTATTGCAAGGAAGTTAACTGGATATTTGGAGACAATTCTTGAGCTTTACCACTTAGAAGCGAATCTGTTTATAATGACTATAATGCATCATATATTTGTGGTTTATCATTTTCTTGATATTTATTTATGCTGATGTCTTGCCATTTTATTGTGCTGGGCTTTGTGAAGGGAAAGATAAAAGTCAAGTCTCTGCAACATATGAATTTCCTAGTTCATGGTGTGCTATGGAGAAAACCTGTCTAGTGGTTAAAGCTGGGTGGTGGTGGGGTCACCATTCCTGGATGTGGTATTGGGTGCCATGGTTTAGTTGAGGTGTTAGGACATGGGTAGGACTGGATCTTTTCCAACCTAGTGAAAACACAAAGCCAAATTAAACATTCTGGATTGGTTAATACAGTGTTTTCTAACAAGGATGTGACTCAAAAGCCTGTCCTTGGACTGGCAGTAGAAGAGTGAGTGCTCAGTAGCTTCATTCCTTTTGGCTGATTGTTGTTTGTGTGAGTCACTAGGGTGATTTTTATTGTCAGATCTGAGTTCTCATTGAGTTCAGGTGGTACTTAGCTGGTTTATTTTGCTTGCTTGTAGAATGCAGCTTCTTTAAGGATGCCTTCTTATTTGAAGTGTTTGGGACAATATGACTTCCACTTACTACTTTGGAAGAATCCTGAATATTTGAGTTTTTTAGATCAGAGAACAGAATGTGTTCTTGAAATGTTAAATTAACAGTTAAAAGAAGTCTGCCAGACTGTAGTAGTATAAGAGGAAAAAATATTGCTGCCACTTGCTAGGGTCATCTTCTGCATCTCTGATACCTGGCTTAAAGATGTAAAGAGCAGACTTCCTACCCTGGGACAATTCTCAGACTTTTCAGATAGACAGCAGTGAAGTTGCAACAAGAACTCTAAAGGTAATGAAGAGACTTCAGGGACTTGGGATGACTGGTTAAGAGATCAGAAGCTGAAGTAGTTTTCACGTCTTTCTCTTTCTAGTTCCAAGAAATGATGAAGGAATAAACAGGAAGAGCTGGCAGATCAATAGTTGGCTCTGAGCCTGGTGTCAGTGGCAATTTTATTTTTTTTTTAAACAACCTAGTGCTGGGTTTATATGACATCAGACCTGCTGGTGACAGACATTGTACACCTGTCTCAAAAAGGGAAAACGTATCTTTGCAGGTACCAGAGTTACCAGGTCTTCTATAGAGAGGTTTGAAAAGGAAAAGGGATAAAACAGGGAGGCAGCACGCCAGTGTTTGAGGGATGGTATGCTAGTGAGGTCCTTCAGTCTGATATCTCAGTGGAGGTAAGCAATGGAGATCTGCGTGGCGGCAAGGAAAAAAGGTACCCTGTGTTAGAAACCACAGAATCACCTGGTCACATAGGAATTAGGGCTTCTAGCCAAAAAAAAGATGGTGGGATCAACAGCCCAACCAAGTGCGTTTGTATGAATGCATGCAGCAAGGCAGCAAGCAGGCAGCCAGTCACAAGCCTTCTTTCCAAGGGCTGGGGCCAGTTTTGTTCAGCAGTGCCTGAGACAAGGGGATCAAGTGCACCCTCAGTGGTTTGGCAAGGCACACAGACTTGGCTGAGGGTGCTGATCTGCTGGAGCGTGTGGGGGATCTGCTCTGCAAGGGTGCCCAAAGAGGCAGGACCAGTGAGCTGAGGCCCGAGGTACGAGGTTCAGCAAAGCCAAGTGCTGGGTCCTGCACTTCAGCCACAACCCAGGCAGTGCTGCAGCTTGGGGGAAGAGTGGCTGCAAAGCTGCCCCATGGAAAAGGACCTGGGGGTGCTGCTCTACCAGCTGTGAACATGAGCCAGCATGCACCCAGGTGGCCAAAAAGGCCAATGGCATCCTGGCCTGTATCAGCAATAGTGTGGCCAGCAGCACCAGGGCAGTGATGGTCCTGCTATACTTAGCACCTCGAATCCAGTGTCCAGTTCTGGGCTTCTCCCAACTGGAAGGACATTGAGGGGCTGGAGTGCCTTCGGAGAAGGGCAACAGAGCTGGGGGAGGGTCTGGAACTCAAGGCTGATGAGGAGTGGCTGAGGGAGCTGGGGTTGTTTAGCCTGGAGAAAAGGAGGCTCGGAGGGACCTCGTTGCTCTCTACAACTACCTGCAAGGAGGCTGTAGCAAGGTGAGGGTCATGCCCTTCACACATGTAATAAGCAACAGAACAAGAGGAAATGGCCCTAAGTTGCATCAGAGGAGATGTAGATTGGATATTAGGAAAACTTTCTTTACTGTAAGTGTTGTCCTGCATTGGAATGATGTGCCCAGATAGGTGGTGGAATCAGTGTCTCTGGAGGTATATAAAGACCCTTAGGGTGATTAGGGAAAAGGCTTAGTGGTGGACTTGGTGGTGCTATATTAATGGTTGGACTCAGAAGTCTTTTCTGATCTAAACAATTCTATAACTGATTTTACACTAAAATTTTGGGATTAGCTTGTAGCCTATAATTGGATTTTAGTTACTCTCATCTTATGGTGTGCATTTAAATGTGTGTGTCTCACCATTACTGTTTTCCAGGTTCGTCCTGTATGCCAATCTTAAGTGGCCAAATCTTTTATAGAGACTAGTATTTGAAAGAATGCAAAAGTATTCTCTTGTGTTTTCAACTACTGAGTGTTGCTTGAGGCTAGTATTGAAATTGCTTTCAGTTCAAATGAAAGCTTATGTATTTATAGAAGACCAATATAGTAGATCAAATAAATTCCATTTAAATAATCTTATCAGCAAATTCCACTGCTTTGTTTTCTTGATGGTCTTGTTAAGTAAGCGCTAAATTAATTTAATGTTGGGATCAGTACTTGCAGTGCTCTCAGTCTGACAGAATTTTTCTGCAGATAATTCTGCTGAAAATTACTTAATTTTCTTAGCTGTGATTTGATTTGATGTAGGCTAGTGCATCTTGTAATGCATTATGTTTAAGTAATTCACAGTTTTATAAATAATAGCTTATTAAAATTAGCATTGTTTTTTAATTTTATTTTTAATCTTATGGTGGCAAATGTATTCCTTAACTTTCCTGTCAGTCATGTTTATAACTACTGTACCAGTGTACACCAATCTAATCAAGCACGGGGAGCTGGAGTACCTCCTTCTAAATCAAAAAAGGGCCAGACACCTGGAGGTGCTCAGTTTGTTGGCTTGGAATTGTACAAACGGCTAAAAGAATTTCTGAAGAACTACTTGACTAATCTCCTTAAGGTAAGATGGGGTATGAGATCGATCTGCACTTGTAGTAACATCAACTGGGGTGAGAAGAAAAGCTATATCAATAAGACTAGAGGTGTATGCAGCCACTGGAAGTAAACTGAATTATCTTAAAAGGTGCTTTTGTCTCCGTAGCCATTAGGATGTTTTGTTGGCCTTACCTCAGACATAGATCAGTCCCTAAGCTTGCACCTGTGAGCTGCTTTTCCTCTTCAAGCCAAAACAACATTCCTGTGTTTTATGGAAGTAATGTTACATGACATCTGAAGCTGTCCTGCACTTGAACAAGAATAGCTAGGCTTTCCAAGCAATTAACCAGCATATTAGGAATGCTGAAAAAATGGGTGCGTGTCATGTTGAAAATGCGTGATGGTAGCCTTTATTTTAGTTTAATAAATAAACTACTAATAGAGCTGGATGTTGTCTTGCATCCAGAGGGACACGGGTGTCTTTTGGAGCTTCATCTGTGCTATGCATTTTTTTCCCAGCCTTTTAATTTCAAAATCTCATACTGGCTTTGTGCTTTACTAATGTAGAACTAAATGTATTAGCAGTGTGTTTCCTGTAAATACATTGCATGGTGTGGGTTTATTACAGAGTCAGTTTGTATACCCTGATATGTCTTGGTTGTAGCTTAAAATGACACAACAGTACTGACAAACTTGTCATTTCAGGATGGTGAAGATTTGATGGATGAGAGTGTGCTGAAATTCTACACTCAACAGTGGGAAGATTATAGGTTTTCAAGCAAAGTATTGAATGGGATATGTGCCTACCTCAATCGACATTGGGTTCGTCGTGAGTGTGATGAAGGTCGTAAAGGAATATATGAAATTTATTCAGTAAGTAGCTTTTTGAACTGAGTGATTTGTCCATTCCATCTGCCATGTTTGCATTGTCATTCTATAGATCACTCCTTGAATCTTGTAGGAGGTTCATAGACATTCTGTAGAAGTGGACAAAGTGGCATTCTCCCTTCTTTCCCTACTCCTACCTCAGTATATTTGTAAAAATTCCAATGTCTGCGTCTGTGAGATGTTTGATCTGCCTTGTATTATTTTTATGTTTAATCTGCCTGTATGTATTGGAACTTCAGCAATAGACTGTTGAGGGTTGTCTGAATGCTTGAAATGTCTGAATTTGCTGCTTGATGTTATCTGTGTGCCTCAGCATGGCCTTGTCATCCCACTTAAAATTCAGCTAAGCTTTTCAAACACCAAATGAAGCAGTAAATAATATTTTTTTTCTGTATTCAAGACATTTCTACAAATTTTTTTTCATCCAAGCTGCTAAGATTCAGACAACATTTGGTTTGTAGTGTAAGTTATTTTGGTGCAGTTCTGAAAGATTGATATGTGATCTTGATAATTTTTTTGCAGTGTGAAGTAATATAAATAAGAACTTAACAGTACTTCTGTATCCCAGATAACTAAAAGATTTTTTTTAAAATATAGGATAATTATTGTCCTTACTGGTAAAGCAATAGGAAAGTGCTGTTCTATTTTCCTGCTTCACTTCGTAATTCTGCATATGGTAGAAAAACAGTTGATATCCTTACTTCCTTTCCTCTTGACTTTAGTAGCCTAATGCTAAGGGACTATGTCAGCTTGGAAACTGCCAACAAAAAAAGCTGTGTGTTTTCAAAGTCACTCAAAGTGGGTTTTGTTAGTTTCCAGAGCTGGCAGTGGATCCTCTGCTAGAAAAAGGAACAACATAGTAAAGGTAGTGGTAAACCCAGTTGTAATTTTAATGTGAAACAGTCTCATTGCTTGAGAAATGTGTGTGCCAAAATAGAGTTTTAGAATTCTCATTAGTTTGCATACTACACCAGCTTTCCTTAAAGGGAATTACCCTACATGTATATGTGTATATGTAAATATTTTCTTCATTCCATCTTCCTTCTCCCTTCTTTTACTTCTAGCTTGCCTTGGTGACCTGGAGAGACTGTTTATTCAGGCCATTAAATAAGCAGGTATGTGTATATTAATATATTACAACTATAGTGTTATTTTATAGGGTTAATTTCATATATTGTAAGTAACTGCTTCAGGGAGCCTGGGGGAATGGGGGCGTGCACAGACCTGGAAAATAAAATGGAGCCTTCTGCTTCTCCTTTGTGATACTAAAAAAAGATAGATATTTGAAGGAATAAGCCTTTGTGTGTGTGATTGAACCTTGATACCAAGACTGTTCTGTTATCTCTCTGCTGAGAGGACCCTTGGCTTTTTTTTTTAAAGCTAAGGGGACTTGAAGTAGCCATTTCAGTGGTACTAAGCTAGGCAGGAGTACAGGCTGATGACAGTCATGTCTTAAGGTTTGGGAGTCAAGATTGGATGGGAGCAAATAGGGACAGACTGTGAATTGTTAAATTTACACTGATGCCTGGGAGACTCAGGTCAGCTAAGTGTTTAAAATTAGTGAATCAGCACAATACAAAACAAGGCGTTCCATCACAATTCTTAGGTACATGTGTAGGTTGATTTCACTTCTTATCAGTAGTTCATGATGAAGTGGTTGCAGCAGATTATTTGTCCAAAGAACAGGTGGTTAGCTCAGGTCTTGCTACAGTGTTTTGTATTTCACATATAAACAAAAAGAGAAGTTTGGCTTTGAAGGTGTTCTTTTGAAATTAAAGAAAAAGAATACTACACAACTTTAATATACATCTACACCTTACCGCTAATCAGACTGTAATTATGTTGTATAACTTAAAGGAGTATCATTCTCTGTAGGAACTTTGTGTTCACTTAAATGTTGTTCTCAAGGTACCTGACTTTTCTTGAATATGGAAATAGACTCCTAATTAAGTATGGTGCTTGATCTACCAGCTGCTTTCTCTGTGCTTGACTTAACTTTTAATCCCTGTTTTCTAAGGTAACAAATGCAGTGTTGAAATTGATTGAAAAGGAAAGAAATGGTGAAACTATCAATACAAGGCTGATCAGTGGAGTTGTACAATCCTATGGTAAATGTGATTTCTTTAAGATTCTGTTACTTTCTTAAAAATAAATTTGTGTACCTTATCAGAGCCCAGAATATCCCACCTCTTCATATGTCCAGTAAAGCTTTTTTTACAGTAATGTAAATGCAGTTCTGTATTGTTTAACTTCACATTTGACTGATACTTTATACCATAACAGATGATTATACTGTATTTGTGAAACTTGAGAGTGCAACTGATAGACAAGAGTGTTCATCATGTACAAATCAGTTATTAAGGAGCTAAATCTGGAAGTGGGTAAGGATGGTAGCTTGCATAGCAGAGTGGGGTTGCTTTTTCCCTTTTGTATAATACTGAGAGCATTGCCATCCAAATTACTGACTCGTTTCATTAATAAAAGCAAAAGCATATAATCTGGAACTCGTAAGAGGGAAAAACAAAAGGAGAATTTGAACTAGCATTTGAGATAGTGAAGTTTTCCAAACCCTATAATCCTACATTTAAGAAATGTATCTAAAAGTGTAGTTGACATTAATAATGTCTTGTGCTGATAGTTTTAAAATGCAAAATCAATGTACTTTTTTGGTGGCTGATGCAGTCCCAATTGATTGCTTTTATCTCAGTTAGGAGTGTCCTTGTTTATTTGCAGGAGACCACTTCATAACAACCAATTTTTTTTATTTCTTGGTCTTTTTTGTTTGATTGTGTTTTTTTCATTTAGTGGAACTGGGGCTGAATGAAGATGATGCATTTGCAAAAGGACCTACACTAACTGTCTATAAAGAATCCTTTGAATCTCAGTTTCTTGCTGACACAGAGAGATTTTATACACGAGAAAGTACTGAATTCTTGCAACAGAACCCAGTCACAGAGTACATGAAGAAGGTAAATTACTTAATCTGCTTTGTGATTTTTATTTTTCTGGATACAGATTTTTTTAGAGGCAAAGGAATATAAATTCTAGGCTTTTATTGTCAGTTTCTTAAAATGATGGTTATTTTACAGAAACAGCTAATTTTCCCTGTAGTGGGTTGCTTCTCTGTTTATCTGGTCTGAAGTTTGTCTCCTTACCACCTTTCAGTGGAACTTTCTGAACAGTCAAAACAGAAGATTAAGTTAAAATAATTTCAGATTTTTTTAGACGTCAAGACACCAAAACAATAATTCTGCTTTAATACCACAAGTTTACCATTCCTGTACAAGGAACAGGGTGTTGACACTTGTATTGAAGTACCTTCCTGAGTAAGCTGGCTAAGGAAATACATCATTAATTAAGTTTAATTCTCTCAGAATATTTTAGTGTCATGAACCCCTACAAAGTACTTCTCATCAACAGAGGCCAGATTTAAATTCTTAACTTGTCTCTAGCTTTGGGGATCCCAGACAGGACAACTAAGGGCAAGCAGGATAAACATTGGCTATTTCTGGCCAGGTTATTAGGTCAGTCCTACTGACCCAGTAGTAGATAGGTCATCTTCCACCTTGGACAAGTGCTGCTTCATGTATTTTATTCCCAGTACTTTTCTTCACTTTCTGAATTGCTGCTTTTTTATTCCCTTTCAGTTTAGTTAAAAAATAAGAGAACTTTTCAAGTATGTAATGTGCAGGTACACATCCCTCCCTGCAATATTCTTTGCGTAATGCTTTTTACCACAGAACACATCCTTTCTTAACTCTTGGCATTAAAGTCAATTAGTTACCCAAAAAGAAAGAAAAAAAAAAAAAAAAAAGATTGGAGGGGAGGTCCTAGAAATAACACAGTAAAAGGAATTGTGCCATTAGTTTCCCAATAATTACCAGACCAACCTATGTTTACTTTTCTGTTGTGGAATTAATTATTTTTTGCTACTTCCCTTTCAAGTTCTTGTTTTAACTTTCATCCTAATGTATGTATAAAGAGGAATTTCAGTCATTCAGAACCTGAATGACTGGCTCATCCAGACTTCCTTGGTACAGGGCAGTAGGAAGCTGTCTGAAGGTCATTGCTATTTCAAGAACTAGAGATCACAGGCAAGTAGAAATAACTGATTAGTACCCCAAACAATCCTCAAGATTTCAGAAATCCACAAAACAGCAATTTACTTTGCTTGAAACTGAAAGCACATACAAAGTTAGCAGACAGCAGAGGAAAGCTGTTCAGCAGGAAAGCATGTAGCCTTATGTATCTGCTCAAATTAATATATTGGAGATGTATAGAAGCCATTTGGGCACTCTTGGCATCTCCTTACACACTAGTGGCTGTAAGATCTTACAAGTAATCTGCTGGAAGCATGAACTGTGAACAGAGTAATCTGCTGTTAGTACACTTACTTGACATTCTCACTGGAGCACTGTACTTTGAGTTCTGTCTGGTGATAAATAGCATTGCAAAATAAAAAGAAACCTTGGAGTATCCTAGGGCATACCAGCATAGCATGACTGTTACCCTGTTACAGGAGAATTGTGGTAGTGTCTTGTAGAATAATGAATGAAATCTTAACTAGAGCTGGGATTTGCATATGTGGTTGTATAGGCAGACTTACTGAGTTTAGAAGGATTGTGAATTTTTCTTCTCAGGCCAGAACTCATGAGTAAAGTTGGCATAGCCTGATGTGATGTAGGGAAAAAGGTCAGTATTTTTTAAGACTGTTCCTTGAAATATAGTGTTCCACTGAACTTTTAATCTTTAAAGTTGAAACAAGTAAAGATACTGTTGTGTGAACTAATTATTTTTCCCTTGTTTCTGAAATGTGATTTTAAAAGGAAAATGGAGGTATACGAACACCAAATAAAACAGAGTGTATAAGAAAACATGAAGTTAGAGTAAATATTTCTTTTCATAGAAGACCTCACAATGAGAGTTGACTGTTAACATTAAAAGCGAAAGTGTAAGGATATTTTAAGAAGCAGCATCAGAAGTGGTGGAATTTCCTGAACTACAGAAATACAGAATTGGTTAAATACAGGCTAAGTAGTTCCAGTGTTCATAAGAAAGATTTGCTGCTATTTCCTCTAAGTAAGGAAGTTGTTATTCCTTACTGGTAAGAAACTGGCAAGTACTCTGGAGCTGGAGCTTGTATCCCTTCTCAAGTTACTGATTTCATTTCCTATTTTTTGATCAGTACTGGTTTAGTTCTAGGAAACAGTAATCCAGGACCATTTCACAAGACCTAAGTGTAAAATCATTGCAGAACAAGTGAAGCTAACAGTGACTTAGGTGATTTAAAGCTGTCTATGCATGGTGCAGTGCACTTGCAGTGTAGCTGTTCCTTTTTTATTGTCCAGAATATGATCTTTCGTGCTTACTTGTTACTCTGGCATATTAAGACAATGAATTAACATAATTCCATTTTCTTGATGATGTTGTTAATTTAAATAACTCAGGCTGATAAGAAGGCATACACCCTTTATCCCTAATAATGTGCTGCAGTTACAAATGGTTTGTAATGTGAATCCTTAACACTTTTGCAAATTAAATAGAAGTAACTGTTATGTAAACTATTTCAATTTTACATTTCAGCATAAGTTCTGTTCCTTGAGTGACATTTAGAATTTTAGTTTGCCAGGAAGATACGCATATGTAGCATTTCATATGCCAAATTAAATGCAAGTATAATTTAAATGACTGTAGTTTATTGGGAAGCTTTTCTGTGTAAGAATGTAGATGAGGCTATTCAAATAAATTTGTCATGGGCATAGTGTTAAATTGTAGTTTCCTGCCTTTTAGTTTTGTGGAGCCGTGAAATACATTCATGTTTGTCTTAAACAAAACTACCGCTGTAGCTGGAGAGCTTGCTGATCCTGAAACTGCCAGCATCTCATGTCAGAGGCTTTCTCTTTTTCTGACAGCAGATTTCCATCTGTAAACTCCTTATTCACGAGCAAGAGGAAAACAGTTTTGCTGTGATTCTCCCCCACCATTTAAACAGCACATTGTATTTTCATCAACATAAACATGTATTCCAAATGTATATTATGATTCCTGGAAAAATAACTGCTAAAGTAGATGGTTCACAACACCAGTCTAGAGAGAAGTTTGCTTCTTGTTGTTGTTTTCTAGAAGAATTGACTGAACAGTCACCTGCTTTCTGCTGTTGGATTCATGTTCTGCCTTCCCTGTAGGTTTCATGTTTATCTCTGTGTTTCCGTAGGCTGAAGCTCGCCTTCTTGAGGAGCAGCGTAGAGTTCAGGTATATCTCCATGAGAGCACACAAGATGAGTTAGCACGAAAGTGTGAGCAAGTACTCATCGAAAAACATCTGGAGATATTTCATACAGAGTTTCAGAATTTGTTGGACGCTGACAAAAATGAAGGTAAGGAGTTTCAAATGCTGGCTTTAGGCTTAGAGCTCTCCTCCCTGATGAATTGTGACTAATGTAAAATCTGGTGATAGCTAAATGTCTTGTGTTCAGGAATTAGATTAAGAGGGAAGATAGTCACTAAACTGATGGACAAGCAGGTTTTAATGAAATCAGGATGGCTGATGATACTGCTTCAAGGACCCTACCCCAATCCCAGATATTAAAGCAGAACAGCACAATCAAACAGTTTGATTTCTCTTAACATAGCTGGAAGAGTTTCAAGAGCACTTGAGCCATTTTTCCAGCAGGAGCTGAATCTTGTGTGGGAGAGGTGGGAGGTGAAAAACAGACCAGTGCTCTTTCCAGCTCTTTCAGTTTAATCTCTGGATCTTCCTGAGTCAGCACTGAGCATTTTAAAATCCAGAATGTTCAGAAGTATGTATCAGAAATGTTAAAAGAGGAAGAGATGCAAATAAGTAGCTTTTAAAATAGAATATATATAAAATACATAATATTGCATATAGAGCACAAGGAAAGAGTGGAAATTATTAATTGATGAGTTAATTTTGGCTGTGAAAATGATTCTTATATATTGTCATAGAGAACACATAGAATAAAGACTTCTTCAACACTTCCTCTGAAATAAGTGAAGATTATCAGAGTTTAGGTATCTCTAAGGAATTGTCAGTTGTGTTGGTTTGTATTAGTTTCTTCAGGAGTTTATAGAGAGCACAAAATAACAGCCAGAACTAATTCCTGTGGATCATGCAGACGATAAGGATGAATCATGATTCTGATTTCCCAGTTGGGGAACTAATTAAATCTGTATTTCAAGTCTGAGTATGGCAGTATAGCTCTTCTGAAAGGGGCAGAATGAAAGAGATGCTGTGGTTAAGTTACTAACGATAAAATTGTTCATTTGAGAGTTTTAAATTGTAACTATGACTCTGTCTCATTGTATATTGTCCTTAAAATAGCAACTACAAATTATTACTATCTATAATAGTCATGTTGATAATGAAAAGATGCTTTGAAATCAAAAAGGGCAATTGAGCATGATTAGTAGGTCAGAAGTTAGCTGATTCAAATGTAAATAATCTGTACTAGTATTTGAGTCAGATGTTGTTTGTGTTTATAAATATTTACTCCATAGTTAGAAGAGATTTTAATGGGTGTTGGTTTGTGAAATGACTTAATAAATTACTTTTGACAAATGAAATAGCAATAGAACAAAATTTTTTTCTGAACATAGGACACCTTCACAGACTTTTATTCTTTCCTCCTACTTTATCAAGCTCATGGCTTATGTGAGCCCTTAGTACAATCACTTACCATAGTGATGCAATTCCATAAGTTTGTCAGAGTAAAAAGGAAAAGAAGTATCTTGTGTCTTGGGCACTGTCTAGTTCTGTATCTTTGGGTTTAGTTTCATGTGGATTATTTCTAAGATTAACTAGACTTTCTCTAAAATGCTTAATTTTTCTCTTCTTTTTCAAAATATTTTTTCTTCTGTTATCAAGCTTCACTTATGGAAATTGTAGCAGTTCCCTTGCCCTTTTTAAGATTCATGAGGTTTCAAGATTAGAAAATGTATTTTCAGTGACAGTCTGATAATTCACTCTTTAATCACAGCAATCAGTTCATTCTCCAATTTGTGATATACTAGCATAACCATATTATATTTGACTATCCTAAACTTACAATAAAAGGTTGCTCTTTATTAAAATATTTATTGTTTTGTTCTTGAAAGGAAAATGCACTGGTTTTGAGGTCCTTCCATGCAAACTGTGTTTGAGATTATCATATTACAGGACACTCTTGTTGGTGTTCTGTAACTTTTTAATCCATTATGCAACTAATGCATAAACTGGTTATAAAGGTTGTGGGACACATTTCTCATGTGTTACATACTCACATCAGTATAATACCTGTAGGAAATAATTGGGTTTATTGGGAGAAGGCTGTAATGATGTAGGTGGAGTTACCATGCAAATCTTCCATGAGACTTTGTAGCATCTCTGCCTTATTTCCCCTAACACAGACATTCTTGTAAGTCAACCTGTGAACACTTGTTTGTGGGTAAATACAGCAGCAGCTTGTTGTATCTATGCATGGCATTAGTTTCCTACCTTTTTTCTAAAATTCTGTGAGTGATTCATATGTTCTTATAAAAGTTAACATCAGGTTGCAATCATGGTTTTTCACAGAGAAAAAAAAAAAGGTTTCATTTTCAAATCTGCAAGTTTAAGTTTGACAAAGTTTTAAGGAAAGGAAAGTGTTATACAGAAACCTAACTGAACTGTCATCCCTTCAGTATTAGAAGGTATCAAACTCTGTTGTGTTTCAGAGTTAGGTAGAGCACCAGCTCATTGATTGCTCTGTTTTGTTTAATCTGATAATCCTCTGGTGTAATAAACTGCTCACAAGCCCTTCAGAGAAGTCCTTGCACCTGGGAAGAGCTGTCAACCTTTCCATGTGTTCCACAAGGTGAAATATGCTCCTTAGTTTACAGTAAATAATCTGATTGTTTACTGTTTGACTGGAGTGCCTGTTCAGTGAGGGCAAGATTGCAAGAGGTGACTGGCAGGTTTGTGGACCTGGTTTATGGCCAATTCAATGTTTGCTTTTTTTTGGAAGAATTCTACTCTCAGAAAATACAAAGTATCTATCCTTTGAAACTAAATCATAAAAACCAAAACCCTCTTCAGTATGAGACTTTCCAAAATTGCTAATTGATTTGGAAAGTCTTGGCTGAAAACTGGTGAGATTTTAATATGAAGCCTTAACATACATGAAATGACATGCAGTTTTACCTTCATTGGTTCTATTGTAATGCTTTTCAAAACCTCTTTTTCTTTTAGATACAATTATTACTACTGGTAATCAGTCATTTAAAGTTGTTCCTTTTTTGAAGAGATGTCTTTTACTGACAGTGCTTTATTGAAGGAAATTTGATTTATAATGTTTCAGTTTACCTGCTAAGATCATATCAACATTTTGCCTTAAATTTCCAACTGTTACCACTGATGCTGCCCAAAGTAAAAGTGTTGATATGCAAAGGGCTACAAGTAATGTTAGATATCTGAGAACTGACCTGTTCAGAATAAGATTTAAAGAACAGTGGTCAGCTGGAAAGTGTTATACTCGTAGCACAGCCAGCAGTAACATTAATAAGAGTCTCAAATTCATGGCAGCACCTCAAAATGTTACTTAAATAAGAGAGGTTTAACACCATTTTTAAATCATTGCTTTAAAACTGCAAAAACTAAAAATCAGAAGTAATTTTTCTACCATTCAAATGCTAGGTTTTTATTCTTGAGATTTGTTGCATTGTGAAGGTAAAAAGTAGATCCTAGTATAACAGGTTGTTTTCTCTTTAACTAGTGTTAGCTTTCCAGGTAAGTGCAAAGGTTTGCTGTATAATTGTTTACTGTTGTTTTTTCTGGCTTTTAACAGGAGCAGTTGCATATGTGTTTTTGTTGACAATGGATGTTTAGCTCCTATTGACAGCTTGTAAATGAGAAATTGAGGTAATAGGCAGTACAGATGGGAGATGTTAGCTTTCCTTTTTTTTTGTCTTTTACAGACTTGGGTCGCATGTATAACCTTGTATCTCGAATCCAGGATGGCCTTGGAGAGCTAAAAAAACTTTTGGAAACTCACATTCATAATCAGGGTCTAGCTGCAATTGAGAAATGTGGAGAAGCTGCACTAAATGCAAGTATCCCATCAAAACATCCCATCTCTGTATGCTGCCACTTTTACATTAGGGGATAGTGAATGTTTCCTGATAAAACTTCCAGTTTGTTTGTTTTCCCTCTCACTAATTGAATTTGTAAGGACTTGGCAATTCTCAAACGTTGGTAGAAGGTTTAAAACAAAATTTGCATCGCTCTGTTTCGACTCTTTAAATTTTGGGGGTCTTTGGGGTGTGTTTTTTGTTTTCATTTGGTTTGGGTGGGTTGTGGGGATTTTTGGTTTGGTTTTGAGAGGGAAGGTGAGTTTCCTTCTGAGATTTTGCTCTCTGTCAGGATGTCATGCTGCTTGGAAAGCTGGCTGTGCAAATACAACACCCAACACTTACAATACAAGTACACCTGAAAGTCCCCTGTTTCAAGAAGCATTATCTCCAGTCAACTGTCATTTATTTCATCATCTTAAGGAATTCTGACTTGGATGGGACTATCTAGAGAAAGTTTCTGTTGGTTTTAGTTTTTTGATAATGTCTTTATTCTGTTTGGAAAAGCATGAGAAATAGAAGAAGAAGAAGGAACTGAAATGGTTGGAAAGGTCACATTATAAGGAGGAGATCAGATCTTTGGAAAGGCTGCTTTTTCAATTTTTATCCCATAACTGTAATTTCAAACTTGATTCTGTATTGATTAGGGTTGCATCTTGGCAACATGAAGTTTTTTAAACCCTTTGCCAGCCTTCTTCTTTATGCACAATATGGTGTTTTCCAGGGGGAAAGAAAGAGTGAAACACTGCACAAAGCAAGATCAGGATAGACTATAGATTCTGCCAAATTTATTTAAAGTGGAATTCAAGAAGCACTTTGCAAATGCTCTCAGGCATTGTCACTGATAATACCATCATTACTGTGATTCTCAGGGTGATCCTGTGCAGAGCCAGGGGTTGGACTTTGGTGATCCTTGTGGGTCCCTAAGCACTATGATTCCATGATTACCTTTGATTTTTGACAAAGTTTATTTTAACTTACTGCTTTCCTGAGAAGTTCTTAAAATAGCTTCATACTAAAGCAGTAATCTGTATCGAAGGGTGTAGTGTCTGTTGTTCATTTCTGTCGTTTGAAGTGCACAACTTTTTAGCAGTGTTGATCTTTTATGAATCATAAAGTAATCTTGAAGCAAGTTCAGGAATCTTCAGTTTCATTTATAGGTGTCTCTGTGAATTTTGAGATCAGATCTGCTCCATGCTTTGCACATCCCCTAGTGGTCATCACTCTTGAGGTTTTTTCCTGCTTAGGCCTTGAAGAATTAGGCCACCAGAAAAAATGAAAGCTCTTTCTCCAGGAATTATTTCATCTTTCAGAGAGAGGAGGTCCAAGATTTGCATGTATTAGTTGACTCCAACCATTTACAAAACTCTTCCAGCCTCTGACACTTTTTCTTGTTTCCACTTCTTTCTCTTTCATTCCTTATTCCACACATTTGTTCTTCATTTTCACAGCAGTATCTCTGGCTGTTACCCTTGGGAACCATCTTGCCTTTTCTTGCAATATCCCACACACCACTGTATTGCTGTTCATCACTGCATTGTTAGTCCTCTGTCACACTTAGGATTGATTCTTCCCAACCTCATTTACCTGTACTGCATCTAAACAGATAATCAAGTGAACAAATGCTTCTCACTTTCTCTGTAGTCAGTGCAGAGAAATAGTCATACCAGCCTGTCTCATTTCACCTGTTTTAGACTTCAATGCAGAAGGAGTTGTGCTCTAGTCTCTGTTAACTGTATTAACAAAACTGCTTTTCAGTCAGAAAATTGGCTGCTTTTTGTGCCTTTTGTTTGTTGTTTTTTTTAGTCCTTGTAATCAGTACTTTTCTGAATGTCCTTCAAATCCACTTGCATTCCTTATCTCAGAAGCTCTCAATAATCTCAGTTCTTCGTCTCAAGCATGGCATGAGAGTGGTGGTCCATGGTAGCCTGTGTCTGTCTTCAGTGACAACAGGAAATGTTTTTCAGGATCCTGATAAAACCCTGCCATGTTCCTCCACTTCTAGCCAACAAGATCTTCTGATCTCCAAATTGAAGACTTCCAGCCTTTTTTAGTCTTCCAGCCTGTTGTGTAGTAGCTGTCCTGTGTGCCTGATGATTTACTTGCCCATCATTGTCCCTACTCCTTGACTCCAGTCTGTCTTTATTAAGAAGCAAAGATCAGTAACTGCACAAAGAGCTCAGTCTGAGTACAGTAAGCTTGATGTTTATTGGCATCTGGCTGCCACTGGGTGCTGAGCACATAGTTTTTAAGAACTGCCAATGACTGAGGTGTCTGTACTAAGTTGTACCTACTGGATATACACCAGTCACATTCTTACTACAGAGATTTTCCTCTATAGCAGCTGCCACTTTATAATTGTCCATCTCTCTCAAGAGTGACTTGAAATAAGTTTAAGTCTTTGAAAATGTTTTCAGGGTTGAGTAAATACTTTGTTGTCTTTTGTGTGATGTGGTACACTCTGCACTTAGGTTGCTGTAAATGAAAGCTTGCAGTAACATGAGTCAGTCCTGGACATAAGACCTGAACTAGTCTGGGTACTGGTTTACCTTCAAAATGTTTCTAATACATCATAGACTTTCTCTACACAAATTCTCTTGGATCAGTGAATAGCTCCATTTTGGAGGAAGTAGAAAGCAGAAAGTCAGCAGGTTGCAAAATCCAGTCTCTCCTTATTGCAGGATCCAAAAATGTATGTACAGACAGTGTTGGATGTCCATAAGAAGTACAACGCTTTAGTCATGTCTGCATTCAACAATGATGCTGGCTTCGTGGCTGCACTAGACAAAGTAAGTGCATGTAGTGGCAGATGCTGGACTTGTTTGGTTTTTTTTCCATGCAAAATAAAAAAAATGGTCTCCCAAAATTTCACTGTCTTTTGTGATTTATAGGCTTGTGGTCGATTTATAAATAATAATGCAGTAACAAAAATGGCTCAATCATCCAGTAAATCCCCAGAGCTACTGGCACGATACTGTGACTCTTTACTAAAGAAAAGGTATGTCCTGAAAGACAAATGATTATTTCATGCTGGCTTTTATTTTAAAAGGTTGTAGCCTATGAAGTTTTATACTGTCTTCAGAAGCACAGTTTGACTTTGCAAGAAATTAATTTTATCAAATTCTGGATACAAAAATTTCAGTGGGACCATTCCTAAAGGTTGTGTTGTTGGAGGAAATAAGCAAACCTTTCTTGCCTTACAGCAATCTTAAATTTTTGTTTTTCAGTAAAACTGAAGGAGGTAGGGTTTTTTACACTGAAAAACTTAAATTGCGTTGTATCTTGTAAAGAGAAAGAGATGCACATTCCCTTTTTCCATTAAAACTGTTGCTTCCCTCCTTTTGTTTTTTCTATACCTTCTTCTATCTGGGCAGAAATTGAGGAGAAAAACTGCTTTCTAACCTTTCATAGTTCATATTTTAATTAAAGGTATTTGGCTTTAAATGATTCAGCAGCTCATACCCTGAGTTGGTATCAGTTCAGTTCATGCTGGATTGGTGTCAGTTTTGTCCCATTTCTAGTCGTTTTGGCGGAGGGAAAAAAGCCACCACCAAACAACCCAAAAATGGGAGAACTTGCTCACTTTTCTCTTTCCCATCTCCTCCTTCATTCAGCAAAGGGTTTATTTTCTCCTTTACAAATACTGACTGTGTGCAGGGTAGATTTGGGGTCTGCCTGGTGGGCAAACATGAGATGGAGGAAGACAATGTGGCAATGTGGTGCCACCTGAGCTTTTACCCAGTCAAGTCCTAGCTCTGTGAGCTGTTTTCTTCTCACTGTACTACCTAAGATAAGAAATAAAGATAGCATCTAGCAGCAGGAAGAGAGAGGTCCATGTTTAAGCTCATAAATCCTGAAAAATACCAGGCTACCAGCAAGTCCCAAGCAAGTCATGGTCCAAGACTTCAGCCTGTGACATTTGGGAACCTCAGAATTGCTGACAGGTGGAGCAGTGAACTGTTCACTTCATTACATTGTTTTCTCTTTAAAGAGCCTTTGATCCCAGAACTACTCAAATTTGCATTCTTTGATTTCTGAAGCTTCCATATGCATCCATATGTTGGTTTAATTCTACTGGTTTGGGACTCATTAAAAATGGCACTTCTTTAATTACAGCTCAAAGAATCCAGAAGAAGCAGAATTGGAAGATACACTCAATCAAGTGGTAAGATGTCTATAAATACATACAAAATATTAAAAGTTATTTTATTTGCTTTATTAAAAAACTCTTTATGGCAGATTTAAAGTGGCTATATTGAAGTTAGGCTTTTGCTTAATCCATATATGCATATAAAATGTATCATTTCCATGACATCTTTTTATATCATCATATATCCACATATATGTAATATGCTCTACATGTGGAACATACAGTTCTTGTTTTAAAATAGTATTCATATTTAAAGCAAACACCACCAGTCCCTCCACCCTCTCTCAAAAAAGCCAAAAAAAACCCTCCCAATCTTTAAAATTTAGGTGCAAATCAAGTAGTTCCTGCTACATCTTTTTCAAGACAAATGTTTAAATATTTTTCCCTTACAAATTATCTTGGCTTTTCCAGATGGTTGTCTTCAAGTACATTGAGGATAAAGATGTGTTTCAAAAATTCTATGCTAAAATGCTGGCAAAGAGACTTGTGCATCAAAACAGTGCTAGTGATGATGCTGAGGCAAGCATGATCTCCAAACTAAAAGTGAGTATTCCATGACTGTCCCATGATTTATTGCCTTGCAGATCTTCACGCTGTTTTGGAAAGCATTGACATGCATCCTTTCATTTGTTTATTTTTATACACAGAAAAATACACAACCTATGGTTTTTTTGTTTGTTTTTTTAAATCATAGGAACTTCTAGTGCATGCCTGATGGAGCTAAGCTTAATTATTCTTAGCCAAATTAATGACATGGATTTAATTATTCAAAGGAATGAGTACTGAAAAGTACTCATTAACCATAACTCATTAGCCATATTTAGGCAGAGTTAAGCAAAATACAGTTGACTACCCTTTGAGTAGTCTTTCATTGTGTTTTGCTTAATCTTTAAACAAAATTTTTGTCAGTTTTCAATGGCAGGTAAAGCTCATATTCCAGGGGGGATGGGCACTTTAAGGAAGGGAAATATGGAACTTTGTTCATCTTCTGTTAAGGAAATAAGTTCCAACACTTTGTTCTTTTCATTAGCCAATGTCCAATATGTGTCTTGCTGATGTATCTGTGCTTTTAAATGCAGCAAGCTTGTGGTTTTGAGTATACCTCCAAGCTGCAGCGGATGTTCCAAGACATTGGTGTAAGCAAGGATTTGAATGAGCAGTTTAAAAAGCACCTGACCAATTCAGAACCATTAGATTGTAAGTAGCACCTTTACCTAAGTTACTATTGCATACTATAGCTTCCTCTTATTGCTGCAGAACTAAGCGTGTGAGGGAAATATGTGACTTACTCATATTGCCACAAATTAGAGTGCTGACCATGATAGCTGGGATGTTTAAATTCTAGGTCTGTTCTTTGTCTTCCAGTAGCTCTTTATGTGTTTTCTGAGTAGCCTCCTCCTGATTTTAGAGCTCACATTTAGGTACATAACTAAATTAAGTTGAATACTGTCTCGTCTTTTTTTTCCCTTTTCTTATGCTTGATTGGAGAGATGTTTTTCTTTAAACAGTTTTGATTTTTAACTGTTTAATACTTAGACTTATGTGAAAGTATTAAGGATATTGTTTTCCAGGTTGTTAGATGCCCCTGTCACCTTTTTATGCTTTCCTTTTCAACTGAAGCACGTTGAACCAAATTCTGTCAAGAGTTGATAAATATTTCTTGGATTACAATTAGAGTTGGGTATCATCAGGTTTAAATTTTACTTAGTTTTTATATTGTTTGTACTTGACTTGACCAAAATACCTTACAAGTATAGGTGTGAAGGTCTGTTCTTGCAGTTGTGTATTGTGGAGTGATGATGAACACTTTCTCTTTTAACACCGAAGTGGGAAAATTGTAACACATTGTAGGGATAGAAACAGAATAATAACTTCTCCAAATAAGAGAAGATTGAGTGCCTGTAACAGTAAATCTAAAGCTCTCCAGCTGCAAGGACATCTCTCATGAACAGCTTTGGTTATGCTCTGACAAAAATAAAATAGTGCTTAATGATTTTTTACCATGTTAGTTTGACCATGAATCAGAAACATGTCTGTGTAAGAACTGGGACTGTGTGTGAAGAGGGAGTTAGGAGAAAGTGGGATAATGCAGCTGATCCTCTTCTCCTGTCTTTCAGTGGATTTCAGCATCCAGGTGCTGAGCTCTGGATCGTGGCCGTTCCAGCAGTCCTGCACATTTGCTCTGCCATCTGAGGTGAGGCACTTGCTCTTGGTTCATCTGAGCATGGAATGATCCTGAGAGAAATTTTTTTACAAGGCTGTCTCCTTCCATTCTGCTGTGTATCAGAGAGGACTATAAATGTCTCTGATATTTGCCTATTTGGCCTGAGGATATTTGGCACAAGATAATTGGATAAGGTAGTAGGAGGGAGCTGTGTGAAAGCTGTGTTTTCGTATCTTTCCCATGAAAACTCCCTGGTTAATGAATCTTTCTTCAAAATATTCAACAGCAACTAAAGCAAATCTTTGTTAGTACATTTTTCTGGGTTTGCGTAATTTAAGAAACCTTTTCATACCATCGCTTCAGCCTTGCCCAGTAAAATCTTTAGATATTATAATCAGTTTTCTGCTGAGTGCTTATCCAGAAAAAAGACATGAATATTTAACATGAGAAATAAATTTAATGCTGTTTCCTGGAGGATGAAGGTGGTTAAAATAAATTGCTTTTCTAGCCATGCTTAATGTTTCATAAAAGGAAGAATGAACCTTAAATGCTGTTTACATTTGTACTGTTAATGATATTTTAAAGGAGAAATTTATAACAGAGAGAAATTTTTCATCCAGTCTGCCAAATTTGAATACTTTGAGTTTCCATTCGGGCTATTTAGACAACATGGTGGTTGAGGGTGATCAGATCTGATTCCATAACATGTTCTAGTAATGGTAAAGGAAGGTAGATAATACTTTATTTATTTATTTATTTGTTTGTTTGTTTGTTACTCATGTTTTTATACAGTTAGAACGGAGCTATCAGAGATTTACTGCATTTTATGCCAGTCGTCACAGTGGAAGAAAATTAACATGGTTGTATCAGCTGTCCAAAGGGGAATTGGTTACCAACTGTTTCAAAAACAGATACACATTACAGGTAAGGACAAGTCATACCAATAGAAACACTTGATGATGGCTGTTTTCAGAGGACTGCATGCAGCCAGTAGAACCTTTATATATATTTATTTTATTTACTATACTGATACTAAAGATCTGTGTTTAAAATTGACTTAGGAAATGGAACACATCACCTGTGGTTTAAACAGGTACTGAAATGCATTTTTTGAGATAAATGCAACCTCTTTGCCTAGGATCTCATGCTGCTTATACTTTCCTGTCTGCTTTCTCTCAAAAAGTAGATGGGAGAAGAAACAAGATAGTGTCAGACTTTGACCTTGTCATCATAGATTAACCCTGTGATGATAGAGATGGATCAGCTACTGAGAGCTGCGTGGTGTATAAATTTGGTTTCATTATTCTGCTGGAGTTGGGAGGGTTGTGAGGATGAATTCAGCAGTCTGTATTGGGTATAGTGCAGATTAAATGGGCAAGAGTTGGAGTGACAGAGGAAAACAACTTAAAACTATATTGGCAAATACAAGGATAATGCTTTGATGCCATAATAGACAATTTGATGGAATGTCTGAAGCAAGCTAAATGATTCTAATCCTGGGGTTTTTGTTTAGATAATGCTGGAAGGGGGAGTTCTGGTTGTAAAAGCAACATTTGATTCTTTTTTTGTAATTAGCACAACTTGGGTATTCTCTGTTGTCCAAATATTCCAGTGTGTGTGTTTAACTGGTGTGTTTCAGGCTGTTCAAATTCAGAAAGTGTTTGTAAGTTCTCATTTTTTGATTTCCCCCCTCTCCCCTGTGTTCTTTGTTTTTGGATTTGTCAGGCATCCACATTCCAGATGGCAATTTTACTGCAGTACAACACAGAAGATGCCTACACTGTGCAGCAGCTGACAGACAGTACTCAAATAAAAATGGTAGTGACTTTCCATGTTTTACCACACTCTTGTGAGCAATTGTTTTGGTCTTCAGGGCTCTTCCTGCTATCATAAGAAATTTGGATTACACATGCTTGGAGCCAGAACCAGCTTCTGTCCCAAAGGAGACAGATGTGCTCTATTCTTGGTCAATTCACTTTCCTGGTTTACTTTCCTGTAGTCATAACTGCCTGGTCTTCTGATGAGTCTTAGTGCATGTACATTCCTGCTCATGACTGGAGTGAATTGTCTAGCTTCCTGCTCAGCTCTGGGTAGAAGTTTTCAGTGTTTCAATGCATACATTTTAATGTTAAAAGACAACATTTTAGCAAAACCAGCATTTTCCTTAAATGATTGATCTATGCATCTGTCATTCTTTTATATCTCAAGGCTTTTTTACATGAACATAGTAAATCTGCAGTTCATTGGCCAGCTCTCTCCTGTGGAAAAGGTTCCCTCCTTTTCTTCCCAAGCAGGCTTTATGGCCCACAATTTGACATTTATTTGATCTTTAGCAGTAGGTTTGAATCAAGTCTGCTCTGACTTCTGGAAAGTTAGGTATTCCTCTTCACTAGGATCTTTACTTCTAGAAATGCATACCTAGAAATTATTGTTGCTGATGGATTACAGCAACCCAGAAGTCTTAGGGGGTTGCCATTTATTACAGACTGTAGTAAAAGAGCAGCTTTGCAGGCCTGCACAAAATATTGCCAGTAGCCTTCTGAGTGAGCAACCAGCAACAGCAACCAGAACTGATCCCTGTTAAAACAAAAATATGTTAATCAGAAAGCAGAGAGTGCTTGCTTTCTGAAGTTTAAGCTTGCCATGGTATATATATTTGCATGGTTTGGGAAAAATTATTTCTTAGGCATATAAGTCTGCTTTCAAAATAGTTCCTAAAGCAGCAACTGGAAAGATTTCTTGTTTGGAATTAGTATTTCTCAAGAATTTTATTATATTTGACCAACCACAAGGGGGGATACGTCATAAAACAATGTCCTTTTTGGGTGTTATTTCTGTGAACTTAGTTTTTACTGCTTTTTCTTGCCCCCTCATTTTGCAGTGTTCTGCACTCATTAGTTCTTAGTCTAAGTATGTTCATTCTTGTTCAAGTTTTTAAGTTAGACAAAGGTGCTGTCTATCTGCACTGATAATGTTTTCTATAATTTTGTAGGATATCTTGGCACAAGTTCTACAGATACTGTTGAAATCAAAATTGCTTGTAAGTACTCTTGCTTTCTCATGACCTGCTTAACATACAGTGAAATATGTTAGACTATTTATTACTTGTTTGTTTGTTTATTTATTGCAGGTTTTGGAAGATGAAAATGCAAATGTTGATGAAGTGGAGTTAAAACCAGATACTTTAATAAAACTGTATCTTGGTTACAAAAAGTAAGCAGCATGAATCACTTAGATGTAATGAGTAGCATCCTCCTCTGCTTTCAAAATCTGGGTGAAACCTAATATACTTGGGATGAAAGCTTTGGGGTTCAAGTGCCAATTCAAATGTAGATCCAATATGTACCAGCATGAAGGGAGAGGGCTCATGAGTGGTGGGAGATGGGTGTGATTTCAGCTCTTAGGCTTTGACTTTGTCATAAAGTCATAAAAAAAGTCAAGGCCTGATGTATTTTCATATGTCCTTTTTGTTCCTCAATTTTTGTCCAGTTCTTGAATAGTTCATTCAAGTGCTGCCATTTTGCCAAGGTGTTACTCACAAGGACTCAGCAAATCCATGATATTTTATAAGGTTACAGTAGTGTCCAGTGACCCACAAAGGTCAAAGCATAAATGTTCATCCACTACTGCTAACATGAGAAGATCAGGCTTGTTTTATAACCACGGTGTATACAGTGATTTGAAGACTTAATAAACACAATTTTCAGTAGGTTTTATTACTTACTTTAAGCAGTTGTGTATTTTAAGCTGTTTACAGCACTGTGGTACTTCTTATCATGCTTACCAGAGCATAGATATAAACACACATAAATTCACTGAGGAGTTCAGTGCTTTGTGAAGATAAGGTCTCAGGTGAAAGAAACATTTTAAAACCTTTCCTTGTACTTCACCCTTTATCTGCTCTCTATCCCCCTTTACCAAATTAAAGGTTTGAGAATTCATGGTCTGTTGCATTAATGCAGTGATGGAAACAGCTCAGGGTTGCTGCATTGTGCAGCAGCTGCTTCCCAATTTATGATGGAGAGCACTGTGCTAAATAAATAACAGTGCAGCTAACAAACAGGCTGAGCAGAGCCCTGTGCTCCCTGGTGCTCTGGTGCTGAGGTTTGCTCCCCACTTGTGACACAGGACCTTGTCTTGAGTGGCCACGTGTGGCAGTGGGCTCACCTCAGCACAGCTGTCAGTGCCAGGGAGCCTGTGAAAGAAAGGCAGAGCTCAGTTCCACAGAACAAACAGATTTCTCCACATTTTAGTCAGAATCCTGTCTGTAAATCAGAAATTCTGTAAATCAGATTGTTTCCATTGCCTTCCTTTGTCCCCTTCACTGACTCCAAACTTCTTACCACACACAGAAATATTTTGAATACAGTGTAACTGTACAGTGCTAGTTACACAGATCACTAGGATGGGTTCAGTAAACTGCGAGATACCAGAAAGTTAGTTTGTTTCATTGGTTGGTTGTGGGCATTCTTTATTTTTATTTTAATCTTTTTTAACTTGAATAAGAGCATCTCAGGTTTTCAGAAGAGCCAAAGTCCTGTATTGTTGTAAAGTAATCATGGTGCTGTGGCTTTTATTTTGGAGTTGGTTTTTGTTTGATGTTTTTTCTGTTTCTTAGGTTTTTAAACAGTCTAATTATTGTTCATTAATTTCTGCTTTTCTTTACAGCAAAAAATTAAGGGTAAACATCAATGTGCCAATGAAGACTGAACAGAAGCAGGAGCAAGAAACTACACACAAAAATATAGAGGAAGACAGGAAACTACTGATTCAGGTGAGTTTTATTGCAGAATGCTGTCATGAACTCAATCACATGTGTGTAATAATTTATGAAGCTTACTGTAGGGTTTTCCTAATTTTTACTAGAAGACAACATGCTCTAACTACATTAGAGTTCAAAAAATGTATTTAAAATATTCTTAAAGGTGATTTGAGTCTGTAGTAGAAACTGGAGGAAGGCACTGTTCGTACCTGATGTTGATGAGTGTTTGGCTTCCTTGAATACACATTCACCAGACCTTGTCCTTGGTGAAAACTGAATAGTAAAATGATAGTAATACCCAGGTAGTATGAAATCAGCATTGGTTTTATATCAGTTCATTTGGAATCCACTTGAGAGGCAGGGGAAGGAAATACAGAAGTACCACTAAGACAGTGTCACAGTAAGGGTAAATATTTAAAGAAGGCTTTTTGCTACACAAGCAGTTCTGTGTGGCTCTTGTTACCAGTTGGTGCTATTATTATTATGACTGACTGACTGTAAGCACAGTTCTAAAAATTCATGTGTCAAAACCACTTTTGATGCCTGTGTGCTGTGGAGACTCTGAGTCCTTGAAGTCTGTGTGAGTAGCTGACACTGGGCAAAGCTTCTCCTGTCTGGTGCTCGAGGTGGTGGTGGTGCTTCTGCAGGGGCAGACATCACCTAGGGGAGTGAAATGGCTTTGCACAGAGGGACAGGTACTGTGCTCCTAAACACACCTTCCCAACTTTGCTGTGCAGGCTGCTATTGTGAGAATCATGAAAATGAGGAAGGTTCTAAAACACCAGCAACTGCTTGGAGAAGTGCTAACACAGCTGTCCTCAAGGTTCAAGCCACGAGTTCCTGTAATTAAGGTATGTGAGACCCACATCTCTGAACCTGGATTCCGGGAGGTGAGGAGGATATCTACACAGACAAAACACTTGCTTCTGAATTAAAAAGGAAAGCTATGGAGATGGGATGGGCAAGGACACATTTTTTTGAGTTGCAAGTAGGAAATATTTTAAGAAGACATATTGCATTTCTCTTAGGGTACTATCTGTGTTTCACGTTGTTGGCAGTGGTGGTAAAATAGTCGCTGGATTGTGTCTTTTTACATCAGTGTAAGCTTACCATTGCCCTTGATCCAGGCTTACCTTTTGTTCCTGTTTCCTGCTTTCCTTTACAGTAAAAACGTTGGGGAAGGGGGCATTGTATTTAATTATTTACTCATAATTATATTGATTATATTAATTATTCATTTATGTATATTAATTTCTTCATCAGTTTAAGTGAGCTCACCAGCAGTTTTTATATCCACAACCAAGGGGTAGGTGAGGCAAAGGACAGGCAGTGAGAGCAGTTGCATAAACTGGCACCAGGGCAGTTACACAGAGAGTCCCTCACTGCTGCTGCTGCTCTTTCATGACCTTACATAAGCTCTCTGCACCTTGGTGTAATTCTTTATTTGCTGTCTTACTATGAAGTTGTTCAGCATGCTGATGATTTCCCAATCACACCCCTGGAATGACATCCAGTAAGTGCAGTTCAGTTTAGTGGATTAGCAAAGCCTTCTGCTTGGATGTGGTCACAAAGAGGAGAGTGAACTGCTGTGGTTTGTGTCCTTTGCCTATTCCCATCCTGTTTGCCAGGGAACTCCCTTGGGGGGTCAAAATCAAAGTTTGGAACAACCCCAGAGGGGCTTTTATGCCCGTGTCCCACAGCTTACCTCTGTTCTGTTCCTCCCACAGAAATGCATCGACATCCTCATTGAGAAGGAATACTTGGAACGTGTAGATGGTGAGAAGGACACCTACAGTTACTTGGCTTAGCATTTTTATTAGCAATGACCTGACTGTGTGACACTCGGCAAGTAGGTATGTGATGGAAAGAATGAAAGCGACAGAACTTCATAGCAGCCACCCTGCTGCCATTTGGACCTCCCTTTTTAATGACTGAGACCAGGACTCCATCAGCCAGTCTCAGATTTACATCAGAACTGCTCAGGATTGATACATTTCAAGTATGTAAATATGGACACCAATGCCATTTAACCTAATTTAAGAACAGAAAGGAATCAGACCCTTCTCGTTTAAGGGTTGCATGCTACTGCATTTAAATCAATACATTGGCTATATGATAAACAGCTGCCATCACAGGCAGCACTTATACATGTTGGCAGCACTTGGAGAGCGAGTCTGAATGGACCCATGTGTAATCTGCTATGAAAAACCATTTGTATAGTGTGTTTCATTTTTTAATGTGTGATAAATAATAAAAAAAAATTTAAAAGATTTCTGTACAAGTTGCATTTGGTTTTATTGTTTTAAGTTTCATGACTTATCTTTCTAAATGTAAATAAAAGGTATAATGGTTATGAAAGCTATTAGAAATTCGTTTTGCTTTTCCTCCCCATTTTCTGGTGCTTTAAGAACATTTTGTTCTATGAAGGTACTGTCATCTATCATTATCTGTGCATGTTACTTCTTTTTGAAGAGGAAATGTCTGTGCTTTGAAAATAAAAGAAATTTGTGATGATTTCACAAGATATGCAGAACAGAAAATGCTCAAAATATTTGTGGCAATGCTTGGTCATCTGAACTTGGAGCTGGTTTTAATATTGCTCTTTGTGCTATAAAGTGCATCACCCTTGCATGAATGCTGCCGAGAACAAAGGAAGTTTAGGCTGCCCATTTCTTTGACTGGAGTGGAGCAGAAAATTGAGTGTGTTCCTGAAGAACAATTCCCATTAAATCTAACCTGTGATGGGAATTAAAATACTTTAAAGTGTTACTAGACATACCTTGATTGACCAGGCCTCATTCCATTCTTCTCACAACATTTTATGAAATGAGTATTGGCATTCCATATGCTACAAGCACAATGCTGCCATCCTCCCAGCTCTCACTATTGGTAATCTATATTTTCTAATCTTCGTCGTGAAAAGAACTTCTGTAGCCATTTTACCCTTGATGCAAACTGTGATTTTGTTCACTGTTTCTTCTCACAGGAAAGGAGCCAGGTTTTGTGTTGCTAATGTTTCTCTCTTGAGGGAAATGGTTACAGTTGAACTCTGGGTTAAAAAAAAACCTGAGCAGTACTAGGAGAGGGGTGTCATCTGCACTTCAGATTTTGTATGCTTGCTATGTCTGTTCTGAAAAAGCTAAAGACTGCCATTGGGGCAATAGAAGCATCTTGCTGCTCAAAGTTGCTTTTGGAAATTTAGAAGAATGGAACTAGTGATGCCTCTTTTTTTTTTTCCCCTAAGATGCTGTTTTGTTTTTGTAAACCCTTCTTGCAGAAAGTTCAGGGCTAATAGATTTCTTTAGCAGGATGTGTGTGCTATGATGACAAAGAAGCAGCCTGAACTCCTTTCTTAGTTGTAAGGCCTGAAATCACCTGCTCTGAGCTGCCTTTCAAAGCCCTTGGGTGGTTAAAGCAGTGCTTTGTGTACTGTGCATGCTTCAGAGCAGGAGCTGTGCTCTACCTGAGGGAGAAAATCAGGATTTTACTTTTGGACTGGTCTTTTCCTCATCAGCTCTTAGTTCTTACTTGGGCTACCACCAAGGTGGAGGGCATGTGGCAGCTGCCTGCTATACATGGAGTGTGGAAACAGGAGGAGCTGAACTCAGCCCCAGGCTTGGAGCCCCCTCAGTGCAGCAGGTAACTGGTCACCATGGACAGGAATTCATGGACTCTGTGGCAATAATGCCACCCTGTGCCTGCCCTCCCACTCCAGCTGGTTTGACCTGAGCATTGTATTCTACATCACAAGCTAGAGTTCCATCCACTAGCAAGTAAGAAATAAATGTGGTAGCCCTGTACAATCTAACTGCAGTGTAAATGTTTCTGGATGAAAACTGCATTTCTCTTCTGCATCTCTTAACTCTTTAACACAGGTATAGTTACTGTTGTATTTATCATTCACTTTGGTGCTTCAGAGAAGCCACAGTGAGGGCACCTTGTACCACAGCTTTGTCTTGAAAGCAGTGTTTGTCACAGAAATCACAGCTACTCTGGCAATTGCAGGAGTTTCTGGGCTGCAGCCATTCCTCCAGAGAACTTGGATGTGGCTGCATCCAAGCGAGCTGAGAAACTGCAAGACCACCCCTGTCTCCCTCAGGCACTGCAGCACCAATCACCTGACTGCCATCCACACTGTTTCCATCTTCACACTGATCTTAAACCCAGAGTAACAGAAGGAGACAAGTATGGAGCTGCCTTTGCACAGAAGTTACAGGTTAAATTCACATTGCTTTCTCAAGGGGCTGACACAAAATTCCAACTCAATTCCAGTAAAAATGAAGAAGTTCAAGTATCCTTTATTCAAGGTTGAAAAATGTACCACACCACATTATTGCAAAAGTTCCTAGGTACAAAACACTTTGCAGCTGGTGAGAAGGCAATAAAAAGTTGGTTTTTTTAAAATTCGTTACTATAAATTACTGTTACAGTACTTTGCAAATACAGAATTTCAAATTGCATCATTTGTATTTTTCTAAAATTGCCCACAGTACTAGAAATTCCTGAAGATAAGGCAGCTGTTTGTTTAAAAGAAGAGGTAGCTGGTGTCAAGGGATTTCCATTTCTCTTTCAATGCCCACATACTTAAGGGCATCAGCTTGGCTATATCTGAAATTAAAAAAAAAAAACAAAATCACAAAAAGCCAGTATAATGGAACATTTCAGCTTCATTGTTCTGACAGAATGGCACCACAGCCTGGAATACTCATATTTCCCATCATTTCCTCACCAGCTGGGGTGTTTCCTCCTTGTGTGAATTTGCAGGTGCATAACACTGTTGACCCACAAGAAACTACTTTCAGATGTGTTTGATCAAAGGAGACAAATCACTAAAATTCCATTCTTTTTCACCTTGACTCTCACAGTCCTGATGTTCATTTTCAGTACTGGAAAGCAACTGCATTTCTCCAGACTGACCTACACAGTATTGCCAGTGGACAGCTTAGTTTTTGCCCAGTAAGATGATTGTAGGGGACAGTAAGGACACATTCTTAGCAAGCATTTGTCTGTAGGAATTCTGAAATTTCATTCTCTGAAATTCTTGCCTATTTCTGAATGATGGGGGAGTTAACTTGTGCTGCTACCAAGGTAACCCAACCAGAGAAAGTCTGTCCCCATTTGTCACTACACTTTTCTCTACACAAGCTGCTTTTCCAAGTTTGCAGGCTCTTAACCAGCTGCATTGCTCAAATCAGTCTTGCTATGGCATCTGGCTTGACAAAAGCAGTGTGGGGAGTGCTGCTTCTCAGCTGCTGAGACCTGAGGCTGCAGGGCCCAGGCAGGCACAGGAACTAACTCTGAGCTGTGCAGATACTGAAAGCTAATCCCACCTGAAATCCATCTACCCACCTGTAGTCAAAGAACAGTTCTTCACCAGTCTGAATGGCTCTTTTAGCAAATATTCCTATTCTGTGATCACCATTAACCATCATAACTGTTTTAAAAGAAATTAGCTATGTTAGTACAAATACTGATAAAATGCATGTTAAAGAAATATCTCACAGTATTTCATACATTGATGAAAAGCAAGTAAATGTGAAACTTACCTTTTGCATAGCAGTTGGGATTTACTGAATGGTTTGCAAATCTAATTTTGTTGCCCTTGCGTGTTGCATCAACCACAAAATCTAGGGGGGGCAGAAAAAAACAACAAACCCCACAAATGTTGGATGGGTCACCTACAAACACATTTTTTATTTTAACACCTAGTGTGCTTGGATCTTAGCAGCTGGAGAAGACTGCACATCTTCCCCATGGAAGAGCTGGCCCACCACCCTGAACTCTGCTGTTCCACATGGTGCTTTTCCTTTACCTCCTGCCACAGTGGCACCACCTTGGCTTCTCACTAAAGCTTCTCTACCTTTATTCCACAAGGACAATCTCCATAAATATGCTAAGTCAACACTAACATAAAGCAGCAGGGTTTTTTTCCTCATTTCAACTATTTTCCAGTATTTTATGCTTGACACAGTGCAGTCTGTAAGTTACATACCACATGTGGCTTTTTTCCCCCAACACAATTACCATCATAAATTACTGATTATTTAATTCAGTAAAATTACTTCAGACAACACTTTTTACATTCTTTAGTCTACTTAATGTCTGCACATAATTTTACTCCATGAAGTTCTACTCCTCTTGTACAACAGGCTCATCACTACATCTAGCTGACCAGCATTTAGAGAAAAAATCCCAAAGACTAGCTATCAGCAGGATGAATCCATACACTGATAGAGAAAGATGTGTGGAAATAAGTTCTCATTGTTACCCGCTGGCTGCAGAAGAACAGGGCTGAACAAAATGCTAAGCATACACACTTTACTTATGCTGCCAAGGGTTGCAACTAATGCATACATACCATTATTCAAGTTAAACAGAAAGCTGCACATGTATTTGTCGTACACTTTTCCTCTTCTGTCTGCCTCATCCTGAGAGATAATCTGAAAGAAACACCACTTGTAAAAGAGAGAAGCACTCCTCCACTGTGTAACCACAGCAGCTTAATGTCAGCCCCTCCCCAGCCTTTTGAAAGACAGGTGGAAGTTTTTCTATTCTCTGGGATTTAAAGTATTCCCAAAGTGTTGTTTTCAGCAAGCATTCTGCACTTAGCAAACATCCATGCTTTGCTTTTAGCACACATAAACTCTTTCAGAGCAGAAGAAAAGCAAGAATTGCTTCTCCTCTCAAAATCAGGGCTGCATACCGGACTCAGGGTTTTATTGCTGCAGAATACAGCTTAGCAAAAGCTCCTACTGACTTTCAGTACAATACTAAATAATTTGCCACCAAATTCTAAGCATGTCTGAACTGAAATTCCATCTAAGATAAAAAGGACATTCCAGCCTCTCCTTCTCACAAGAACCTGTTTCAAAAGTTTTGTGACATTTCAATTGTGTAGCTCCTGGGATCTGAGGAGTGACAGCAGTCACAGCCTGTACCAGGTCACAGACAATGGCACCCATGGTTGGTCCCTGTCAGTGCAGAACTTCACCAACTAAGCTCATATCCAGTGTTCTCCATCCTTACCTCACCACAGTATTCAGAGATGAATTCATTCTTCTGTACAGGATCTTTTATAAAAATTCCCCAGCCTGCCACATCTGAAGGTGCCAATAGTAAGTGCTGTGGAATAGAAATACCAAGAAGTTTTGATATGCCTGACTTAGATTTGAGTTCAGTTTTTCTTTCCATTTTGTTTTGTATCACTTAGTGAAATGCATATGTTGGAACTCCAGGAATGCAGACAAATCCAGAGTCTTCTAATGATCAAACACACACTAAAATTACAGCTTGTGAATCAGATGTATGTAAAGGAAAAATGACCAAGTATTTCAAAACTACTAAAAATTTTAGTTTAACCACCCCAAGACACCTTGAAATGAGAGGGTTACATAAAAATTCATTTACTAAAGACTTCAACCTCAAAAGGTCTGCAGCCAGGAGCCCACCACTCATTAGCTCAGTAATCAACTGTTTTGTGAGAAGACATTCGAGAGTAGAAATAAACTTTAGCTTATTGATTTATTTGCCAGAACTGAATGGGCTTTCAAGACTTTAGTAGACTGTATACAAGTTTATACCTCAGAATCAACAACTGAAGAAAGAAACTCTGGGATAAACTTCTTTATGCTGATCTGGGGAAAGACTGTTGAGCTCCTTAAAACAGCAGCCTATTTGCAATTAAGAAGCAAAGCCTGAACAGGGAAAAGGAGATATTCTGCTGCTCTGCTGCACAGAACACACTAATTGGTACATGACAAAATGTAAATAGACTTAACAGCAGCACAAGAGCAAGCTAACAAGTGAACACTCCTTTCCTTGCTGTTGGGTTTGGCGTTTTTTTTCTTTTCCAGTTTGAAAGTATGAAGGCAAAGAAATTCCATTCTCTGGCTTGAAAATATAAGAACACCTCTAACCCCAGCCAACAGGCCTGCAGCTGTGTAACTCTGGACGTACTTTTTTGGATCCTCTCTGAATGCTGCAGTTCTTGCAAGAAACATTTTTGCTGTCCCAGTGGTCAGCTGCTCCACAGGTGAGGCAGAGGTCAGGGTCACACTCACGGACAGCCAGGTAACAGGGGCACTGCTTGGTGTTGCACTGTGCTTTACAACGACACCCAGGAAAACGATTTTGGCCTACAAAGGAATGGGTGGAAAAGAAAAACAGCAAATATGAAAATATACAGTGTAAAACTAAGATTGTGCAGATTAGAGTGTATCAGAATATTGGTAACACAGCCACTGATAGCTGCTTTCAGGAGTACTGCAAATTCTTTCCTTCCCTGATTTTAATAACTCCTCCTCAATTTCAGCTCTGAAGGCTGTTTCTGACTTCATGCAAGGGCCAATTACAAGGGCCAAATTAAAGTGAACATGCTCACACTGTTGGACACAATTTGCTGCTCCTGTAACTGCCTGCAGCAGTAGTAGTACTACTACAGACTGGTAGTACAGAGCTCGTGGTGGACAGTGAGAAAAGTTTATGGATAACTTTTAAATGTTTTACTTACATTCTGAGCTGCACTGACAAAACTTCTCACAGAAGTTTTGAGCAATTACACATGGGCATGAGCTATCACAAGGCTGACGTGGGTGATCACATGGCTGATAGTTGTAAACGTGATTCGATGACCCATCTGAATAAAAATAGCAACATTTTGTAAAGTTGAAAGCTGCAGACAAACAACATACAGTTCCCCTCACTCTAAGGCAGAAATTCCCTTTTAGTCATTTAACTAAGAAAGCCCAAACATGAACAAAAAACCCAAACCACAACAAGTGGAGTTGAAAACCCAAAAAACACAAAACCAGAACTGTAACATTAGTGAGGTGTTTTACACCATTAGCTGCCTTCCTAGTGCACCTCATTCTGCCACTGCTCAGCTGCTTTGAGTACTCAGAGCTGAAAGCTGTTTATGTGGAAAACTGAGAAACAAAACCACAATGGTATCATTTCCTGTCTGAACATGTTTTGGAATAGCACTGATATTATTCAGCAAAGTAAATTTGCTTAAATACTGAAAGCAATTTTTAATGTGGAACAACAGTCAACTTTCAAACAGGTACCACTGGCAATGTAATTCCATTATTATCATTATTATTATTATTATTATTACTATACCACTGTGTTTTCCCAAGTCAATTTTCCAGTACAGATAATGCTGAAGTCTTCTAAGCAAGAAAGGAACTACCAGGGACAAGTCTAGAGCTTTACCTATACAGTAGCTAGGAGAATTTGGTTCTATTTAAATTATTTTTGCTATTAATACTCTTGAGCTTGTTTTGAGTTTGCATGAATTTGTAAATTTATAAAAATGCTCAAGCTAGCAATCAGCAACAAAAAATGAGAGAGACAAACAGATCAATTATTTATGTTGCCAGAAGTCCCAACTATTCTCAACAACTTTTCAGAGAACTATTTATAAATTAAACTGGCTTACAAAAAAAAGGCACTTTTTACTGCAGCTCTTATCCTTAATACCATTTTTACCTGTGCTTCAATGAAGCCATACTGAAAAGACAGTAAACTCAGCTTCCTTTCCTTTTTATGGAATTATACAGAGCTCTTCCAGCTATTTAACCCAAAGAGTACCTTTTGTCCCTACAATACATGTAAGTGAGAGTTTACGTTTTTAATTTTCATTCTAAAATTTCTGGCTCCCCATGGAATATACATAATTGCCTAACATTAAAAAAAAAAAACAAAACAAATAACCAGCCCCCCCCAGAAACAACCGAAACAGAAAAAAGCAATAGTAGAATCTTAAAAGTTCAGGACATAAATTGAATGGAAAGATGCTAACCCTTTTTCAGCTGTATCTTTCTGCAATGAGCAGCCCACAACCTGCAAAAACACAAAACAAACAAGAAGGTTGACAGGAACTCCTCCTGCAGTGGGCTGGGAAAGGCAGCTGCATCTTGCTTAAGATGGGAAAGTTTCTGGAGACATGAACAGCTGCTAAGTGCACACGAGTCAGAGGGGCTGCAGCAGAACCTGTCCCAGTCTAGGGCTGGCCAAGATCAGAGCTCTGCAGCTGCTCCCCTTCTCCCCACCCTTCCTGCAGTCCCAGCATTGCTCAGAGGAGCTGTCCCCACCCAGCCCAGCCAGAGATGCTGGAACTCAGCTGCCCCTGAAGGAAGCCCTGCCAAGAGCAGGTGCTGGAGCTGCTTCTGGCAGGCAGGAGCAGCAGCAAGGGAAGGGTATGAAGCTGCAGATGTGGAGGGTCATGCCTGAACAGGGGCACAGAAATGGGGCAGCTGCACAGGGCTTGGCCCCAGCACCACTCTGGGTGTCCCCTGCAGATCACAGCCAGGTCCCACCCTTCACCTGAGGAGCTCCAAGTACCTGACAGGACAGAGTGCCTGCCTGGCACAGCCACACTGATGGGACACCTCAGTATTCCTTCTGGCTGGACATTTTTCTCCAGCTGTCCTGGCTGGTGGTGCTGCACTGAGCCTTTCCCCTTCTGCCTCACAGCCCACACTCCTTTCTCTTATGTCCTTAGTTTTCCTTCAGTGTCCCCTTTCTCAGGCAGCTCAGCCAAGCACACCTTTGCCAGAAGTGGTGTTCTTGTTGTGTGGTGGATTTTATTGTTTGTGTTTGTTGCTTTGCTGTGTTTTTTTAAGAGTAACTTGCTTTTTGGTTAGCATTCACTGTACTTGAAAGTTCTTCCAAGTTACATTTGCCCCTTTATTTTGTATCCATTTCAGATCGCAAGCTCTTTGGCCAGGGAATGTCAGCTATTCCATAAATGGTCTGTCAGAAACAATCAAGCAAAAGCACCTGTCTGGACCTTTAGTACCAAAAGGAAAACCAGACTTTTCATTTCAGTAGCCTTAAAATTAAAGGAGAAATCCATTGTTTTATTTTTAACTCAATTCTATGCATTTTAGTTACGACTTTTATTTTAGTGAACATACATAACAAAAAAATTAGATTAAGGATTTTTAAAGTTTATACTTCTTGGACTTCCTTAGTATATCATGTAACAACATGAAGATAATATGGGAGAAGCCTCATTCCCTGGCCAAATAATACATTGCCAGCTGCATCAAGCAACCTCACTTTCTCTGCAGATTTACTGAGCGGCCCAAAACACTCATGAGCACAGGTACTAAAAGATCCCCAGCACAGAACCCTACAAAAGCTATTCTGCCTTTCAGTGAATGCAACTCCTCAGAAGTTTGCACTCTGAAAAAATATCTCCCACTGTAACTACTTAAATAGGACTTTTTAGCTGCTACTTCTTTCATAAAAGCATAGCAGCTTTTACTTCAACTAAATGGTGTGCAGTGCCCTCCAACAGCTTCATATAAATAAGATTCTCTATAAAATTGCCCTTCTAAAGCATTACTATGAGATTTAACTCAATAACCAATTTTCTTACAAGCACTGAAGGAGCCCATAGAAGTTAGAAATCCACAAAGGCAGACTTGTCCAAGTAACTAAGGCTGAGAGGAAAGAAGAAACCCAGAATTACAGAGTACTGTAATAAATAGATGACATTCCTATTAAGAGTGATTCACTCTAGAAAAGGCTACCAACATATATTTATGAATTATGAGACATTGACCCTGCAAGAGGACACTTCCCATATGCCTGAAAGGAGTGCAATTTTGACTTAAATTACTCTTATGCACACCAAACTACTCACTTTCTTGTCTACCTGGTATTTGGAAAATGTAACATACCATATTTTTGAACAAGTCTTTCACAGAAACTTGTCTGTCACTCCAAGATAATAAGAACTTACCAGCACAGCAAACTCTTAAAAGCATTCTGTGGCCAGACTTGTTAAAATACTCTTTCATTAGCAATTAGCAGCTTCACTTTTTCTCCTAAGGTAAGCACTCTCCTAATACTTTAAAAGCACACAAATGTGCATACACATCAAGAAAGCATTAATAGCAACAAGTCAAAGCAGAAGGAAAACTCCAGGGGCAGTCACAAGGGGAAAGGCATCCATGAGCTCTGTCCCTCTTCTGGAGAGACTTCTGTCACAGGAGGAAGAGGGGGGCTGGAGACACAGTGGCAGCAGAACCTGTGGGCAGTGACACAAGACAACAGGCTGCCAGCACTGACCAACAGGAGTTTGGACTGGCACTATCCAAGAGTATTCACTGCCTTGCAACTTCCAAAAAACTGCCACAAAGTGCTCGAGTTCCCCCGGTTAGCACACAAAGCTGGAGCCTGAGCAAGCACTACACTAAAGGCAGAGTCATTTTTGTATCTGCTCTAGATAAATCTGCATCTCAAACAGGAGCAAAAGGCAAGGCCTGGTCCCATGCAGCAGGAAGCAAAGGCAAGGAAAGGACAAAGTTGAGATAGCACTCACAACTTGAAGCTTCATTACAAAAAGCCAACTGGAAACTCCATAGCAAGTTCCCAAGCAAGCCAGTGGATTTGTGCATTTGGTTGCTGACATCTGCAGGAGAGCCAGCTTAGAAAACAAGTGTTCCCAGGAGCATCATGACAGCAGCTGTCAAAGATATTGTTCCTCTCTCCTAACAACCTACTAGACCTCTAAACTTTGCCAGTGGCTCTGGGCAGCAGCAGTGTCAGCCAAGCCAGCACTAAAAACACCCTTTGGAAGAAGCTGCTCCAGCATCTCTTGCTTTGCACAGGGATATTCTGCTATCAGAAAGAGCATTAAAAATTCAAAATACATGCCAATTATGTCAAATATGTAGTTGAGTCTTTGCAGTGTTTGATTTTCTGGCATCACTCAAAGACTTCAGTCTCCCAGATCACCTTATCCACAGCCTCCCCAGCACTCCAAGACTCAGCCTTCCAACCAGGCAGCACATCAGAATACCTGTGCCAATGCCTCAGTGCACCTTTTGCCTGATAACACTGAGACTTTAAATCCCTACAAAAAGGCATCCTGAACTCTTGGCAGAACTACATAAGCTATTCAAACACATGCAGTGAACAGCAGTCCAGCAGAAGGAGAAGGAAAATGAGAAAGTGGGGGGGGAAAAATAAAATATTTTCACATAAAATTACTAAGTGGCCTCTGAATAGGGGATGAAGGCAAAAAGGAAAACCAAAATAATAAAGAAGCAGCTTTAAAATCAGTACCAAAATAGAGGAAGGAGTGCTGATTAGTTAAAGCAAACTCAACTCAGCTCCCAGCAATGGAAGAAAAATATACACATGAAAGAATGAACAGCACTGAAGTACACTCTCCTCCAGCATACACCCATGCTTTTCGGAATTCTTTCTTCATTCAGGTTTTTTACTGGCTTCTATGCAAAGCACTCACTTCTCCTCAAAGAGTTTTCTCAAAATAACAGCTTAATCTTATACACAGGCCAGGCTCTGACACTTACTGGTTCTCCAAAAAATAGCTATATTAGAAGTTGTCTTCTCCCCCTGATCAGCCTTATTACAGCTATCTCAACAAAAATGTCACAGCAAGGAGGGAGACAAGACATTTCATTATCCAAGAGGGGTGCAGTCTTGCCAGCTAATTGCTCAGTATGCTCATAGAGCACCAAGATGATATGGGAAATAGGCAAAATTGTGCAAGAAAAGACTTTATCTGCTCTCAGATTGGTTACAAGAGGCCAGCAAAAGCAGCTTTTTGCTGCTGCTTTTCTCTCTGGTGATGCTGCTTTAGCTCAAAGCCACATGCACACATGGACAACCTGCAGACAGGTAAGAGCCCTGCAAGGGAAAAGGCAAAAGGGAAAAGGGAAGGTAAGAAACAGAGGAAGATTTCCAGATGGTTGTCCCAATTGCTGATTGCAGGAGAACTTCAACAGCAGGATGTAGGCAGGCTAAACTGCTTTCCTTTTTAAAAAGGCTACTGCCATAGAAGGATGGAGACAGCTTGATTGCCACATATTCTGGGACATTATATTTGTAAAATTATCTCCTTCCTTCAATGAGAGTTTAAAGACTTAGAGGACATTTCAAAACTAAATTGCTACCAATAAAGTTTTTATATTGGCAACTAATAAAAAAGCAAATAAAGTCAAGAAACCCCATGCAATGGAGTGTGCTTTCATTTACTTGGGAAATAAAACTCCTAAACTAAAAAAAACTCTGAGAATTCTTCCAAAACAATGTCAGCCTGGTAATCATACAATCCATTTCAGCTGCAAAAATACATTTGAACCTTTTAGCTGTTCTTTTAAGTAGATGTGGTGGCACCATTCTTATAGCAATTTGTGTCAATCTGACAGCAAGCCAGTTTTCAGCTATATATTCCAAACTTGCACCATGGCTAATAACCTAAATTTAAGCAGCCAAGCCCACCAAATGCCCAAACACTTGAAAACTGTGCCAAGAGCATAAAAATCAATAGCTTTTGCTGAGAACAAAATCTTTTCCAGATGCTCACTCAGTCTTTTCCCAGCTCACATTGCCTGCCTCTACCCTACAAAGCAGAAATATTCTACTCCACGTCAACAGGATCTTTGAACCAGTTCAGGAATTTCACTAGGCCTGGAAATAATAAGTAGACAAGCTAAGACAGAAACAACAAGAATTGATGGGACAAGAACTGGAAGGACAAACTTGAGGGAGAATAAGGGAAGTTAAAGGGAGAAATAGGAAATTATATGGGAAAATGTGTGCTTATTGCTTGCTAAAGAAATATTTTTGCTAATTTTCAGTCAGCTTTTAATCTCTTATGTTCTTATCTCTCAAAATAAAAATAATCAATGCAGAGCTGCATTCTCCAATTCAGAATTCTAAAAGAAAAATGCATTTCATTGACAGACAATAGCCACAAAATTTTGCAATTTCAACAGAAATTGTGTCAGATAATAATTTGCTCTTCATTGCAGCTTCACCTCAAATAATAACTTGTTAACCTAGCTCTTTAGTTGGTGTTCTAGGTGCTAATGAAACTGTGGTGCAACAAAGAAATAGTCCCTCCTAAAGAAAAAGAAGGCAATCCTACTAGCTTGTTATCTGAAGCTTGCTAGAATACATTTCATCATTAAAAAAACATCAGTTTTATTTTTAAAATATCATATAATCATTACTCAATCCTATTGAAACACTCCTGAATTTAATGTTTATTGTTGTAAAAAATAATTATTCTACATTATGTTGAATGTTGCAACAACTGCATAGGTGATTTCTAATCTAAACAGAGTTTTGAAAACTTGCATCAATACACCTACAAGAACCTAGCTGTTAAAGAACTTAGAAAGGAAAGGGAAAGACAAGAGGAAGGTTATAGTTGGCAGTGCAGTAAGATTTTGTCTAAAACTAAAACACCATTTTGTTTTATTGCTGCAACTTTGGGTTTTCGAAGCAAAAGAAGAGTTGCACAATTTTCTTTCAAAATACTTTCCGTTCTGAACCCCTGTATCTCCAATTTATTGTTATGCTAAGGGTATTTAGTAACAGATTTACCTGTGTTTCCTTTTCTTCTTTCTGGGAGGAGTATCAACATCTTCAGCAGGGACTGGTGCAATAATACTAGATTCCTTTACTCTAAACTCATACACCTAACAAGAGATACCATAACACATCCACGATAAATCTCTCACTAGTACAAAGTTGCTCATATTCTAAGTTAGTATGATTTCCTCCAACCAACAACTTACAGATTATATCCAGTCATAGTCTCTTTTCAATACATTTAAAGTTGATTATTTTTGTCATTTAAGAACTGATACTCTAATTTAAACCTCTTGTAAATTTAATTTTAAAACAGTTTTTAAAACTAACTTCTATGTATTTGTGGTATGAATTCTGGACCATAGCACGCTTGGGAAAACCAAGAAAATTAATTATTTTCCCTTTTAGTAATCAATACTAGTATTTGTATACATTAACTTTAAAAGTAAATCACTTTGACCCTTAGCAAGTATCTTCCCTGCTTACCTGTCTGCACGTTTTGGTCCCAATCAGTCTGGCAATTGCACAGAAGTTGTCATAGTAGGTGCCAATAAGAACTCTAAACATTGAAGCTTCTGCACCACTCCATTCCACGTTCTCTGGAGGCTCAATATTTGGCTTCATCTTTATTGGTGTTTGACACCTAGAATTTGCTTCTGTAACAAATAATTGAGAGTAAGGCTATGTATCAAAATTTACTTTCCCTTTCACATTATGATTAACTGCAGTTAAAAAATATCCCAGGTTTTTTGTTGCTTCCCAAGTGCCAGAAAAAACAAACATTTTCACATGCCTTTTACAGAAGCTAACAGCAGCTACTCAAATTAATGGCCTACATGTAAATTGAGACAATGCAGACTTTCTCTTACAGTTTGATTAAACTCATTGTTCCAGACTGCAAGGCAAGATGTATTCTATTACCATCTGTATGGCAATTGTCTTTTGTCAGGTGGGCAGCTTTCCTTATCTCTCTCTGAGTGACCACAATCACTCCTCCCTGGGGAGGGGACAGCTGCTGATAACAGGCTATTGAATGTCACTGCATGACTGATAAGAACTACAGCATCCCCCTTGTGAGATGCTCTGCCCAGAGGGAGGAGCCAAGCATTGTTACCTGAATATAATCTGGAGATTCTGGAACACCAGCACAGATTCTCCACTGGATTTCCCAGAGGAACAGCTGCCTCTTCCACTGGATCTTCAGAGGAAAACTACACCCTTTCTACAGGATCCCTGCTCCAACAGAACCACACCTGACACTGCAGGAGGACTGCAGCCACAATTCCAACTGGACTGCTACCAGCACCCTGACCAACAGGGTGTCAGGTTGTGTTTCTGACTGTATCAGTGTTGTTTTGGTTTTACTGCATTGTTTATTTTATCCTTTTCTTCCCTATTAAAGAACTGTTATTTCCTGCTCCCATAATTTTTGTTGCCTGAGAGCCTCTTAATTTAAAATTTATAGCAATTTAGAGGAGGGAGAGTTCATTTTCTCCATTTCAGGGGAGGCTCCTGCCTTCCTTAGCAGGCACCTGTCTTTCCAAGCCAAGACACTCATATTATTCTGTCTTCTCACTCAGTTCCATACATTCCAAACACACATTTTCTAGGATTGCACGGCTTGACTTGTTTTGGCTTTTTTATTTTTGTAGCATTGGTTTTTTTGTAGTTTTGGTTCTGTTCACCCTCTCAAGCACGGCGGCTCATGGAAGGAAGCAGCACTGACCAGCCTTACCAGAGGAACTGGAAGTTTCATCTTTCTTTTCTTCCTCCTCCTTGTCGTTGTTCTCCCCGCCGGTTTCGGTGCCGGCCTCGCGGTCGCTGTCGGTGTCCTTGGACTCCAGCACGTTGATGGTGGGCGTGCTGGGCCTGCTGGTGTTGTTGGGCAGCCGGCCCCGCCGCCGCCCGCCGGGGCGCTTGGGCGGCGTCTTGATGCGCTCCGCCGTCAGCGCGGCCGCAAACTCCTTCGCGCCCTCCTGGACACAAAACAGCACAGTTTACAGCACAGAAACCCAGAAGTGGTTCCACTTGTGAGAGAACACCTCCTGCTTGCATCCTGAGGAACTTCCCACTGTTCTACGTGCACCAAAGTTCCAGTTAAAGGCACGCCAGCCGTGAACACGAGTACTTTTGATGCTACCATGAAAAACATCTACACTTACAAAGTACTCATGTCAGTATTTTGGTTCGCCTTTTACTTTGGCTGCCAAGAGAAAAATAATTCAGTAGTAAATTTCTATTTGCCCAGATGACAGAAATAAATTTGAATTTCCCACAGAAAACACCATAAAAACACAAGAACTCTTCTTGCACATGGCACTTCGACAATTTGTGCTCTGCAATTTTTAAAATGCAAGCATTTGTAACTTGCTTTCTGGTGAAAAGGGGAACGATAAAGTGTAGCAAGTTTTCAGATGGGACAATTGCATAGTTTCTCATACTAAAACATTCAGGGGAATTATGAGAGAGATTTGAAATTATATTACTAAAGATTTCACTTTATTAATTTCCATCCTAGTGCTTCCTAAGAACACAAGTCCCAAAAGGAAATTAGCCTTTGGCAAACTAAAAAAAACCTTTATAATTTTGAGTTGTGATACAATTTACAAGAGTGAAGTCTGCAGTTCCTTGACTAGACTGGACAGAATAGCAGCAACACCATTATTAGGGGATAGTAATATTTCTTCCCTACAAATATCTCAGGCTACACCTACAAGTATTCCTACTTAAGATGATTGAAAGTTAAACTCTTTCTCTTGCAGCAGCTGAAGGTAACATACTTGACTGCAAATGGCCCACAAGCAGATGCACTATCCTAGATCCAGCATGCCCTTAGTTTAAGCATCCCCCTATAGTGCAGCCAGCACTAGCACTCAGTGAATTGTGACATATAAAATTATCTTACCAGATGCTGGTAACAGTGAGGTCCACAAGGCTTATTATCTAATGCTGTTTCTGTATTCTTTCGCTTATAAGTATTGGGAGTTGCATGGAATGCTGTTGAATCAAAACATCACATTTTTTAGTTTTCATATAAAATATATTAAATATGTAACCTCAAACTCTACCCAAAACACAAGGTTACCAAGACTTTACTAAAACCAGAATAAAATACTAATAAAGAGAATAAACAAATAAATAAATAATAAAAGAAATCCCATGTAGTGACATATGACTTACCACTTAAATACACAGAGACAGCACACAGGTAAGTTTCACATATCATGGAATAGTTTGGGTTGGAAGGTACCTCAAAAATCAACTCCTCTCTGCCATGGGCAGGGACACTTTCCACCAGACCAGGCTGATTAAACCCCATCTAGCCTGGCCTTGAACACTGTCAGGGATGAGGCAGCCACAGCTTCTCTGGGCAACCAGTTCCACTGTCTCACTTCTCTCATGGTGAAGAATATCTTCCTTACATCAAATGTAAATCTATCCTCTTCCACTTGAAAGCCATTCTGCCCTTTTCATCAACAAAGACAGTCATCACATTTGTTTCGTGTATCAAGGAAGATTTGGTGTATCACCCTTTCCAACAAAAGAACAGACTTTACTTTGTTGTTATGTTAAACAGAATTATTCAGGGCTTCTCCTATTAATGATCATCACTTCAATGTGTAAAATTCAGTTGTTATATTTCTATCTTGAAAAAAAATGCACCCTTTGGAAAGGTAATAGGACCCACTTTACATTTTCATCAGTGAGAAGGACACATAAGCATTTTTGCTCTATTAGTTTATCAGCACTCCAGCTAAGCTGGCAGGATATAAGAATTCAGTTCCTGTATCCCAGCTGCAGGGTAAAAACAAGTTAGCATTGCACAGTCACTGGATAAGTGAGCCAAGTCTGCACCTTGCAGAGAAGCGTCTGCTCCTGTATCTGAGGGACTCTGCACAGCTCCGAAAAAGCTGCAGAACAGTGACTCAGAGGGGAGCAGAGCTGGGTATGTTACACATGCAACACGAGCACCTTGGTAACAGGAGGGCAGTTTCCTACCCACTCTCTTTGCCAGAGCCAGCTCTCCTCACTGGCAACCCCTGTCTCCCAGCAGGGTGTTTTCAGGGACACTGACTTCTCACAGTTTTCTGGAAGTCTTGGGAGCTTCTCTGTACCCCTTACAGAGCTCTTCTGAAGCCTGGAAAACCTGCCACTAGACTCTCATCAAAACTCATACATTCATGTTCCCACATTGTATTAGGAGCTTTTTGAGATACTATCATTAGTTTTCTGCAATTGTCTTTTTAAAAACAACTTGTCTGTGCTCAAGGAAAAAATACTTTGATTTTCAGAGAGAGCGGGAGAGAGAGAGAGATAGATATCAATACTTTTTCCTTCTAAATGTGTAAACAGTGGCATACAGAACTGCAAGGAACAGAAATGAAGAATGGACTGAAATTTTAAAAAGAAGAGAATACTTAGTGCTAGCTGTTTGCTAATGCTTCACAAAGGCCCAGAAAAGATGCTCAACTTAAAATGTGCAATTTCCAAACTATGCAGAAGCACTTATGCTGCAGTTTTACAGCCTCTGCAGTTGGGTAACTGTAACTTACAGTGAAGGTTATAAAAATTCAGTGAACAAAAAGTGCAAATATGTTCAAAATTAAACAAGAAATCCCTCCCCTCCTCCCCATATTAATCTAAAAGGGCTGTTCTACACCACCACTGCACACATCTCCTTCATTAAGCCATTTGCTCTTAATTTTATTTCCCGATCACGCTGGAGGCTTCTCTCTCTATGTCCGCTAAGCTTTAAAGACTCCACTTTTTAAATGCACTTCCATCCCTGTTAAAGCATGTGGGCAGAGCTCATGTCTTCCCAGACAAGGCTATCAAAAGCAAACTTCATTTCAGTGGCCTGGTGTGCAGCATAGCTCTGCAAACACCTGCTTTGGCAGCAGTGGGAAGGGTGACCAGTTCCATCTTGGAACTTTGGAAACACTTCATGTTTCCCTCCCATAAAGGGGGGTGAGTTGAAAAATCAAATAATAATTTCTATAATGCTGTGCCTGTATTAATGATAGCAGCAGGTGGGAACCCCCCAGGAAAGCAGTGTACTCTTGCAAGGCTTTCTTAAAATGGTACAAATAAAATAAAAGTAACAATAAGTAAATATTGCATCCCATTCTCCAGACAAATATGTTATATTTTATAAATCTGGGAACACAAAAAAGCTTTAATTTGCTATATATGGGCATATTGATATGGGAAAATTATTTACAACAAGTATAGGAATGTAATTTATGTATATTGTTGCCATTAGTGCTCTTTCTTCCCCCAGATTAGTTAAAAGCTTTCATTGCCATGTCACTTCTCATGTTTCACATATCCTTCAAGTGTTCATGTATTCTGCAGGTAAAATATGTTACACTTTGTTACAGTAACAAGAAACCATGCAATTTAATGCCAAGTTATTTCACTCTTTTCCATCTTTTAAGAAACAATGAGATGATGGGAGTCATTTACCCGAAAGTGAAGGGGAAAACTCATGTTTTTCAACACTGCATCTTTAAATTTGCACAGTATTTTCATTCAAGATTTTTTTCCACTTAAATGTTTTACCTTCTCTTCAAACCACAAGGAAAATAATTTTTCAGCAATGCAAAAGAACACTTAGACATTTGCTAGCCATGATCTATACCAGACTGCTGCAATGTACAGAAATCAAATCTATTCTTTTTACATGTCACTTGCAGATGCAATAATTTCTCTCACAAATTAATTTGTGCAAGGTCCTAAAATGAGTGGTTTTTTAAAAACTGTTTTCCTTCAGAAAATAAAGAAATGCTTAACTTGTAATAGAATGAAACAAACCAACCTTTATTTTTATTTTTTAACTCATGAGACCTCAAAAATAGATATACATATGATACTTAAAATTAGAATCATATCTTTGTTCAACTATTTAAAAAACACCCAACATGGTACAGTAAGGACAACTACAGTCAAAATCTACCACCTCTATTGTGAGGTTTTTTTTTGGGAGGGTTGTTATAAAGAAAGGACCCAGAACAAGAATAAAACTATTTGTATCACTGCATTATGATATTTAAAAATATCAGTATTAATCTTTTTCAAAAGAAAAATCACAGAAAATTTTGTAGAATTTCCTAACACCTAAAGTCTGCATTTCTTTAATGATTTCCTTAAGAGAAATCATTCTAAAATGGTGTCTCTGAGCATGTTTTCTGTCTTTGAGATTTATTATCTGTCTCATCCCCAATAGGCTCAACTCTCATTTTCAATAATGTGAAAGTACACAGGCAACAGTTTAGCCTGAAATGTACATTTGCTTCATAGTCAAGCTATTTGGGAAATTCTCCCTACCTGATATTTTTCCTTCTTCTAAATTCTTTGTTAGTCCAGACATTTAGGCATAATTCCTTGCTGTCAGCAAATGAAGTCCACAAGTACACAAGTTTTTTCAGTTATGTCATCACCTGCACATAAAGGGATTGCCAGGTCGTCAAGGGGACTTGACACGTTAAAAATCTAATGATAACTTTTCCTATATTTAACTCAAATGCTCTAGAACAAAGATTGGAAACTCCACAAAATAACTAATTGTTAGCTAATCTTAACAAAAATGGAACCTAAGAGGGGGAAATACAAAAAGCAAAAGCAGACCTAATAGAATTCCTGTATTATCTTTTAGTTCTCTATTCCTTCTCCAGAGATTTACACCTTTCAAAGTACCAATGTGATCACTGTAGCCCATCACATTACCAAAGTAATTCATCAAAAATGTCATCTGCAGAAGCCAGGACATCATCCCACAGCACTTGGCAAGTGCATGAAACAGAACATAGAGGCAACTGTAGAAATGTGATAAAAGTTAAATTGTTGCAGAGACACTGAAAATTGGTAGTGCAGCCTTCCAATAACCAAACCATTCTTTTTAATTTTTTTTTTTTTTTGATGAGTTACTTATTCCAAGCTATGAGCTGGGTGAATTTTGACCAACAGTCTTAAAATTTCACAGAAAACAAAGAGGCCAAACAACTGACTCTCTCGGTTTTTAACAAAAAAATTCTGTGCTCTAGACAGACACGCAGACAGACAGACACGCAGACAGCAAACAATCCTCTTTCCTTGGTGTAACTGCAAACAAAAGGAAAAGGAAGCAATGCATCCAAAGCAGTGAGCAGTCATTGTTGCAGTGGAATTTGGGTATGTTTTCAGGGAGTGGCAACTGAAGCATCAGTTTATGACATTCAGGGTCCAGCGTTGAGCCCACACAGTGAAGGTCAGAGATCTCTTTGCAGTGGTTATGCATCAAACACATCATCATCAGGGACAACTGCTACATCATCATCAGGGACAACTAATGAGCTGCACAGGCTGTCACAAAGAGCACTGTCATAGCCACTCATTGTACCCTCCACCTGACACAAAGGTAAGTCCTAAATGCTTCCACAGTGAAAGTGCTATGCATCCCTCTTTCTGTCATGGCCCTGAAATCCTGAAGGGATGATTTAAAGTTTGGGCTCTTTAAAGTAGGAGGAACAGTTTAAATAAAGCCTTGGACATACACCACTTTGGAAAGAACTGCAACTTGCTTAAGGGACATATCAAAAGTCACCAGCAACAAGAACTTAGGCAATATTTTAGTATAGACACTTTGTCTTCTATCTCAAGATTGTGAACACAGAGAAAGAAGGCACAGGGCTTCTGGCTTAAAGGATGCTGCTGGTATGAGAGCTGAGGTCCTTCAAGCAGTGACACAGCTGTGGACATTCTCACCCAAGAACTTGACAAAAAGTCCAAGACTGTGAACCCATTCTTCACAGCACTTGTATTAAAAAAAGTCTCTCAGAACTGGTGCCTCAAAACTGTGGTCTGGTAAAATAGCAGGTACCCAACAGGTAGTCAGCAAAACCTTTCAGCTGTATTTCTATCAGTCTGCAAAAATGACCATGAGAGGCAAATCTACATAGATTAATGAAATAGAGTAGTGAAATGTGTGTGTGCTTTAGAGGAGCAACCATCCCCAATGAAAAACTAAAAATTTATAAAATCATTGAGAATAATGCCTAAAATCACCACAGCAGAAACATCTGAAGTCTTCAGAGGTGCTGCTTGAGTAAGCCTGTCCTCACTATGTCCAGACAATGCTTTTTGTTGACTTAATCAAAATTGGCACCCAATCTCCCTGCTAGACTATTGAGAGCGTCAAGAACTCCTAAAACCCCTGCCAGACAAAGTGATTGCCAACAATCAGCACACAGCTTCACTTCCCTGTCCTACAGACTACACACAGCACTTCTTGGAATCAGTGTCCAGGCAACTAAGACATCACAAGACCTACAGCTTTGCAGAACACACTGTGTTGAAGCTGGCTGGGTCAAGGCAGCAGCTTACTCCAAAAACTTACTGTTCTTGAACATTATGCAGAAGTAACAGCTTCCTTTTATTTTTTATTTTGTATTTTCTAGCAAGGCCTGTCAACAGAATATAAGGAGAAAGTGAAACTAACAGACCTAACTCCAAAATGCTCAAGTACTAAAGGAACCAGGAAAGTGAAAAGCTTCTCCCCTCCTCACCATCTGAGAACAACTCCAATTCCTCCTCAAACTGAAAGGCAACCAAGGGATATGAAAAAGCAGCAGCACTGTGCAAAGCCTTCAGTGTGGAGTACAAACACAGGCAGATTGCATGTGTGCTGGATGAGGAGCTGCTGACAAAGCACAAGGATTCCCAAATGAACATGCATGAGCACTCACAGTGGAACATGCAAATGAACAGCTAAGTCAAAAGCAAAAATTAACTTGGTATAGAGGGCATCACAGTTTACTGTTACAAGTTGAAACCACTTCATATTGGCTGTTAGTTTCCCCTTTACATTTAGCTCTGTCCAGAAAAATTGTCTCAAGTAGCACTTCAGAATCTCTTCACACTTTGCAAGTGAAAGCCAACATCACTGTTAAGCTCTTGTCAGCTTGTTGGCCCAAAACAATGGGGCAACATGAAAGCAGTTCTGGGAAAAAGACATCACAATTTCTAAAACTCAACTCTGAAACAATTCTTCAAATGACCAAGTACAACTAATGTGGCTAAAAAGTAACATGGCAGAATAACAGAGAAAACCGTTCATGAGTGCTCACTCTCCCTAGTGGAAAATGAAGCAAGTCTGATAAATAACCAGGATTTTTTTAATAGAAAAATACATCCCTTTCTCCATGCACAAACTGAGAAAGCGTAACACAAACAATAGTAGAAAACAAAGACATTTTCTTGCAGACTATATAAAAAGAGAAGTGATGTTACAGATTTAGTCCAAGTCAGGAATTCTATACAAAGTCCTAAATGCAGAAGGGATAACAAACTACCCACACAGGTCCATTCAGTTTTCTGAGGTATAATTTCCACTGCAAAATAATGTCAACCTGGACAAGCTGTTTTCATAAACTTTAGGGATATTCCTGCTTTTATTTTTTCTTCTCTTTCCTTCCTTCTGCATGGGATCTTATGGTACTTTTAAGTCTCCTGACTTACAAAAAAGAAAGACAGACATTTAGGAGCACACTTGAATGGTACTTACGATGCAAGAAGCAATCGTATTTAAAACAACGCCTACAGAAGAGTGTGTGAAAGGAGTGCAGGCTTTGCTCCCTCTGAACAGATTTAGCATTTGGTCCATCTATGTTCGGTGTGCACTCAGGAGGAAGAGCTCCAGGAAGCTGCTGCTCAGTGAGTTCTTTGTATCTTTAAAGCAAAATAACAGAAGTTATTTATTGAACATAATTTTTTTTAAACAAAAGTGGTTTTTATTCCAGTACCACTCTGCATTTTCAATGACAACTTCAAAAACCCCTAAGAAATATGTGTCAGCTAAAAAGGCCAATCTGTTAGTGACATAACAAATTATTAATTCCATACTCATTAATACAAATTGACTAGGAAATAATGCATTTGTTTTCAAGACCAACACGACCCTGTACATAGTATCATTAAAAAGGAGTAGTATCATCATCACAGTATCATCATCATAGTATCATCCACAATGGAGATAAGATTGTTTTTTTTAGCAGTAGCTTCTATTTTACCACCTCAAAAAATAACAGATTATTAGAGACATATAAGCACCCACTGTTCAATATTTTAAAGGGAAGGCTAATAAACAAAACTTCTGTATTGTTTGACCTGGGGGAAAGAGCCAAATCCCTTTCAGTGTCACCTGCAGAAGTTACACAAATGCCACAGAACGAGCTGCAAGGGGAACCATTCCTAATCAACCAATATTTACTGAAGGATTTATTTTATAAGGAATCTTTGATTCATAAAGCAACACAGCAATATACTGTAAGAAATACATTCTTACTTCTCTTTCAATTCTTCTGCTGTACCCTTGTCTGGAAACATTGAGGAAATGGCTTCAAATATCTTGTCAGAAGGAAATCTCCGAGGTGGGTGGGTTTCTTTCTCTGTCAAGGAAGCAAAAAATTTGGAAAACAAAAAAAATATATTTCTGCTTCTTTGCTACCTCAAGAAGGTGTTCACCAAAATTCTAATGTAAAAAGGAAATAAAGATTTTTATTTACAAATCACTTACAATTTTAACTGTGTTAAGTGATCTTTCCTGATGAGAAAAATCTACTAGTAAAATTCGGAGAAACCATTATTTCACCAGCAGATGGAGATGGAAATTCAGAACTCTGCCTGCTTTAGAATAATGATACATCATTTTCTGAGGAGTACCAAAGCATTTATTAGACAGATACCTGACTGATTTTGGGTGCATTTGACTGTCTCAGTATGCCAATGAACAAAAATTGGCAAAAGTGCCTCTCATGGTGTTCTCAATAGAAATTTTGAACTAAATGACAAAGGAAATTATGAAAATTATGCTACTTTACACCTTAAACCTTATCACATAGGAAGATGGGTTTGAACAAATTTATTGAGTGGTTAAACAAAATGTTTTGGGTTTCATTTCTAAAGTCTGCAGATAGACATACCCATCCTGTTACCTTCCCGATCTTTTTGCTTGTCATCTCTTTCATCAGGATTGTCATCTCCATCATCATCATCTTCATCATCACTATATTGACCAAGGGCATTGACCAACTCAACAAATATTTCATCATTGATAAATCCACATTCTGAAATCCAGCAAAAGTGGGAATAAACAAAAAACACAAAGTGTATATCAGGTATTTTTAATACTCCCTACATTTTAATTAAACTAAGGCAAAGGCTGTCATTTATGAAAAGCAATTTCATAGTTTTCCCCTCTTAAATAGCAGTGTATAAACCAAGACCAGTTAAAAAAAGCTCATTATTCATTCCTTAGACTAACAAGAGGGAATGAAAGAAGAAAAATTATCACTTTTTTTTTCCCAACTCCATGTGCTCCGTACATATATAAAGCTCTCTTCCTTGTAAGATAAAAAAATACTACCAGCTACATTATTTAAGAGATGTTATGCCAGAATCCCAGTTCCAACATGGTTAGGGTTAAGCCAGTCTGGAAATGCATGCTAACAGTCTATAAACTAATCCTTAGTCAGCTAAGGAATCTCCAGAGAGATTTTTGGTTGATTGTTCCTTAGCATCTACTTCCCACAATAGACCCCCCCTGACTGGGTGATAAAAAAAGAATACATTTATATACAAAAACTTCAAGAGAAAACTGAATTTTATATATCTATTTATTAGATTATATTCTGCATATATCTATTTATTAGATTATATTCTGTTTTGACATTCAGATTGCAAAACAGATTAAACAATAAAGCATTTCTGTACAAAGGAAAAATCATAGTTAGTGCTGACAAGAGACTATTTTTACAAAAAAAAAAAAAAAGGCAACAAACATGAACTGTGTGGGAACTGTAGTGCTTATTACCGTCCTTTTGAACCTGGACTGGGTTTGCATGTCAAAATAACTTGACAGAAAATAAGACTTTTATTACTATGAAGACAATGAAAATACCATGCGGATGTTTTAAACAGACTCTTAATATACAGACACAGCTTAGTATAAATTGTCTCCCAAAAGTGCAATTACAGAGCTAGTTTAGAATTCTGACTCTTACATGGGAATGTCTCTGGATTACAGATTCCCACAGTATTTACATTTAATTACAGTCGCACAATAGTAGTTATTGGGAGACTTCTTTTAGTCTCTTTACCTCTAACATATTTTACATATTTTGGAGAACCCATAATAACAGTAATTGCCATCATAAACTTGCATCTCAGGATGCTCAAACAGGATTAATTTTAAAGCTAAACTCCTTTAATAATAAATTAAATCAATAATAGAAGACATTTAGTAGTAATGTCATCATTTTGACATAACCAGTGCTCTGACAGGGAAATCAGCAATCAGGAAATGTTTAAAAAATCCAAAGGCCAAAACCCATGAAACATTCCATGTTTTTTATGAAATACAAAGGCACTAGCTATACTGAGGACATTAACAAGTCTAGTAGGGCTGAGTAGCATTTATTATTGAATCACAGGTTTAACTTCATGAATGGTACACAATCAACTCAAAAAGTGTGGTTCTTTTTCTCAAATGCATCAGCATTAACAGGAATATGATTCATTTTAAGAAGTTATTCTCTGTTTGAGAGAAGGGTAGAGTGTGTGGGTAATATCTCTGAGAAGGGGGAATCACAGTAGTCAAAAGAAGGCTCTACAAGGGAAGTTGAGGCTTGTATAAGCCAGTTCTGAGGGAGCCCAGAGCAAGTGAAAAGTCACCACCTCACTGAGACTTTAGCAAAGTGAGGGACAGATATTACACTGCAGGTAGCCCAGCTCCCACACAGGAGAACAGATAAACTACACCTCAGAATAAATACATGTAATACTTCTGTACCAACAGAAGGATACAATTTTGCTCTATAAGCTGATTTACAGAGAGGGGGTTTTTAAATAGCTAGCAAGTTCCTTAAAGAAAAGAAGGAAATAAAACCCCACAAACCTACAAGAGGTTACTCTGTTGAATCACATTTGCAAATGTTGTCATTATCAGTTTTGCATAATCATCCTGCCACTTTCTGCTAAGCAGGATACATACATACATCACAATATCATATTCCAATGCTCTGAGCACAAAACTGAATACCAACAATCACTGTATGGCATAAGGAAAAAGTTAATGTGCTTAATTTCTCCACACTACTGCTTAAAACTTTTCAGCCTAATGAAAATGCAGAACAAAACATTTAAATAAGGAAGCCTGTTATACTCAATGTTTACACAATACAGTAGTATCTCTACAACTTCTGCAACAATCACACATCAGGCCTTAAGCAACACTATAGCAATAATTTATATAGGAAGAAATGATTAGTATACCTGAGTGTTTGGGCTCACCTCTGTCTCCATGCACTTTCCCATCATAATTCTTGATCAGTTCTTCAATAAAAGTACCATCCTGGTCAAGCACTTCATCTCCCATATATGGAATGTTATGTAAAACAGTTTCATCCTCTACCTAGGAACAATAGTGATAATCAAACCACTTTAAATTGTGTTGTCAAGTGACCATTTCTGCGTTGTTTTTCACTATCTAGAGGAATCTGCCTACAACAGTAAAATAGCTTCACTGCTTTAGCACATTTACCATTAACTAGAAAAACAAAACAAAACTTTCAATGACTTTCAACAATTTTTTGCATTCTTGGTGGCTGGCTCAAAATATTAACACTAGCTCCTAATCTTAAGGTTAGCAGAGCGTTTCCAAGAAGTTTCTAATATGGAAACTCATTAAGTTATCTGGCTTTGAGAAGCTTGCATTTGGTAAATTCATTTCTCCTCTCTCAGTTCTAAATTACAGTAATGTAGTAAGGCACAATGGGAACCACCCTTTCATTCTTTAGCCAGAGAAAAGAAAATATGGTACAAAAAGACTCTAAATTAAAGTTGCCTAAAGAGCAAACAGAGAAACATGCCTGAAAATTTAATCTGAACTCCACTGTCCCTTTTCTTGACAGCATATAGACTAAATGCATTAACACTCCCATGTTTTATCAATAGAATTTATGAACTTTGATACTCAGCTGCATCTTCCAATACTACAAAAGAACCTTCTATTGTTAAAAAAATTAATTTTCCTGCTGATCATGACTCTGTACCCATCCAAAATATCCAAACACTACTGAATTGAAAGCAAGGAGAAAAAGGTGTGAAAAAAAACTGTATGTACACTGACAAAAAAACTGTTGTTTAAACCACTTCATAATAATTATTACCAAAATAACTAGTCAGCAAAGGTGGTCACATACAAAATAGTGTGACAAAGACTTGCAATAAGCTAAGCTTTTCAAAAAGTCAAATACCTATATCAGAAATCTAATGCTATGGCTTCTGCACACAGTGAAATTAATCTGAAAAAAAAAAAAAAGGCATACTCAGATATGAGAATGACCAAGATTGGGGGGACTATTTCAGAACTTAGTTCCCTTTATTCCATAATAATTACTATTCTGTTACAAATATGTTGGCTGATTGCCTTACAGTAAAGCATTCATATCCATCAGAAAACATTTCTCACTACACTAATTTGATACGTTCAAATAAAACTACATTTGTTAATGGCCACAAAAGACAATAGGTCACCTGAATTAAATAAACTTTTTTACAGCAAAGATAAATAAACTTTAAAGCAAGATTTTGGAGATACTTAGGTACATTGAGGACAGAGATTCAATTGGCAAAGTTACCTTTCTATTTATTTTATTTAGAGGAGCTTATTTCTGATGATTACTGCCCTATTAGCAATACCTCAAGTAGGGAGGGTAATTAGCAATAGATTTAGCTGGCATACTTCTAAAATTAACACCTCCCTTTTCTCCATACCTTTCTTATCCCTACACTTGTTTAAACTTACCATAAAGTTCTGTTGAAGGGGAGACCAAGAGTACATTATAGGCACAGAAGCAACAGCATTGAGAGTCTTCAGTGGGATGACTTGTTTTGGAAAATCAATGTCACTGGTAACAGAGCACTGAAATAAGAAGTTGAAGTTACACTTACATAGCAACGTCAGGAAAAAACCAAACAAATATAAATCATAGAACACTCTACAATGTACAAAATTCAAAGAGTTTCTCAAAATGAGCCATATCAACCTTTGAAAAATACATCCATTTTTCAAGACATAATAGGAAAAATGGTTTTAGCAAGAGAAAAGAACCTCAATAATTATTTCTATGTCAATACATTCATTAATAGATCATGATGGCATTCTTCCACTTATTATTAAGTGGTTGTGATAGTATTTTACTCAGACTATTCGACCTACAATACAAATTAGGTTTGGTATCTCAAAACAGATTTAGTACCTGTTGCTGCTGCTACACTGATGTTAGTGTATTCACTCAGACCATCTGAGGGGCAAGTGAATTCCCCTGGCTTCAGGTCAATACACTGCAGAAATCATGTATTATTTATGTTATAAAAATAAATAAGATTTTACTTTAATGCTAGCAAGACACCTTATATAAATAAAAACTCCATATGTCTTTTTAATTCCTGCCTTGTTTCCCAATTATTGTCTGTTTATCCTATCCTCAAGTCTTTCATTATGCTCACTGCTTGTAAAGGAAAAATGAAAATTAATTCTTTGTATGTAACTCTGGATACATCAATGAATTTTTCAGCTACAGGACTTCTGTTTTGGATATTCAGAGATTTATGTAGCCTTCAAAGGATAAACAATCCATAGAAATACAGACAACAATTAGGTTATTCTTGCATCTAATAATCAACGGCTAACAAATATAGATCAACTTTTCTCAAATACTTGGACTGCAGTATGAAGAGCTCTGGGAAAAAAGTTACAAGTAAAAGCAGACAGGAAGAGAAAAAGCTTGGGGAAGTACAACAGAGAAGATTTGGAGGTAGGTAAAACAAAGTTTAGAACAGCTATCATAGCTACCTGAAAGGAAAAAAGGAAGTGGAGACAAAAGATCTTTCTCCTTTCCAGAAAGGAAAGATGAACAGAGCTTCACATTTCTAAAGAAATACACAAAGTAATGTAACAAACAATATACAGAGACAGTACCCCAGCAGAATGACACAAGCCAGATTTATTTCTTTTCTTTTTAATCTGCAGCAAATGAAATTAGATTTCTGCTGTGTATATTAATATTCTAGACACCATCCTATGCTACTGCTTCGTTCCCATTTCAGGTTAATGTTTAATTTTCTAGCTAGCAGCCACCTAGCATATTTTTCATGTATTTTTAAAGCAAAATACAAAAGTAGAGAATTAATTACTTTTATCTTTGGAACTAGAAGTCTCAGGCTGACAATGGGCTACATCAAAGTGCCTCAGTTTCATACTAAGCCTCAGTTACACTGCTCTGTTGTCCTGGTATGGAACTCAGGTTGATGTCTGGTGGGCCTGCACAGGGCATGTGGTGGTCTCCACTTGATGCTGACTGTCACTGTCACCAGCAATGCCCTGCACTCTTCACCAAACACAGGAAGGCTCTCACACAACCTTTCTATTTCTAGCCAGTGTCTTACACAACTCTGAAGAAATTCAGTATATTAAGAAAAGAAGATTTTAAAGTAATATTTTAAAGTCCTCAGCATTTTTTCATCTCACTTCTCTCACTATAAATTATGGCAACATTAAATGAAGCATTAGAGTTCTGATTCATGAGACAGAGACTGGATTGAATGTAGTAATTAGTGTGCTCTATCAATACAGGCAGGAAATTAACATAAAGAATAGTGAACACCACGCTTGAAAGAAAAGAAAAAAGAAAAAGGAACAACCTTCTACTAACAAAAAAAAAGTGAAAATTGGATGTGTACCTGTGTCAATTATTATCAGTTCTGATTCCACACAATAGCTACAGAGCTGTACATGAGCAATTGCATATTCAAGCACATTTAAAAGATAACACACCAAGGTCCTCTCCTTGCATTTGAACATGCATGCACACAAATGCACCTCTGTGACACACTCCCACTCCCCAGTTCTCCACTGAAATTTTAAGGAAAAGAAACTGCAAATTTATTTGCAGATGAAGTTCTTTGGTTTGCTTTTTTAACCTATTCACAGAAAAGTCTTTTCATTCTCATCCTACTGAAAAGAATTCGTTTTTTAGATTATTACAAACATCTTTAAACTTTTTAAGTGTGAAGAAGTGCCTAAAGAGCAACTTAAAAATAAGGTAAATTAAGCTAGCATGAATATAGAGAGCTGGAATGCCTTTAATCACTGCTGAAGCTACCACAACACAGAACACAATCCTGAGTAACAAGCTCTAGGACGACTCTGCTTGACCAGGAAAGCTGCACTGGATGACATCCAGTGGTCCCTTTCAACCTCACCAATTCTGTGGAAACCATTTTAGGTTTAGGCATTTAGCTCAAATTATGCCACAACTATGGAAATGCTTTTCCCAAATTTAGCACCCAGTCTGCTTGTGCAACACAAAAATTCATTAATCTAACTCCAACAGGAGCAAGAGTAAACTCCCAGTACCACAGAGACAGAACAGTTTTATTAAAGGATGCTGAGGTATGGTCCAATCATTATCAGAAGTAAAGAAGTTTCACTTTTTTGTGTCATTCAAAGCCAGGTAGCCTGCTACATATTTATTCCTTTGTGGAAGTCATATGATCAAAGTACACAACAAATAAATCCTTTAAGACACTCATACGAAACACATTGAGCTGCCAAGTCATATCATGCTGAAAAAAAAAATATAAAGAACAGCCAACTTTGCAGTAATAAAATGAAAACGTGCTAACAACCTTGTAAGTGGAATTACCACAACACATGTTAACCAACCTCCCTGGTCCCGCGCAATGAGCTCACAGAAGTCATGATGTGGACAGGCTGTATCCTACGTTGTTTCCATTCTTGATTTAAGATTTCAGTTCTTTCCAGTATCTTCTGACGATTAGAATTAAACATACTCTAAAAATTAACCACAACATTATAAATAAATCAAAGACTCTAAATTCATCTGCTAGCATCTTAAGGCATTCTGACATTTAACCAGACACGTTAAGACAAACAAAAGTGCTCAAAACATACAAATTTAGTTTAAAATCAGTGAAGTTCAATACAGTTCATTATCTCTTTCTTCAATTCGTACCATGTTCTCACAACTAGAGAGTAACACATTTAGCATAGAACTAAATTCTAAATTTGAAAGAGTATGCAGCTAAAGAAGTTGCCATATTAGCTCTCCACAACCTCTTCTGATACTTAACATTCCTGACCCAATCACATATAAATGTATCATACATGTTTATAAGACCACAGAGTGAAGACAAGCTCTCAGTAGGTTGACAATTAGTCAATGAAATTGTTATAGCAAGTGTTAACTGTAGGACACATACTACAGAAAATAATCAATACTTGTAAAACTTAATAAGCAATAGAAGCAAAAGATAAAGTACCTTTACTTCATCGGCACGTCGGAACCTCTTGAGCTGCCTCAGTCTCATATATTCTGATTTTACACGTTTTCTCCAACAAATTGGTCCCTTCTCAGATTTTTTTCCGGTTTGACCCATGATTATCCTACAAGAAACACCAGCATGTTTGTATTACCAAATCTGACACCACTGCTTACAGAAATTAGATAGGAAAGCAACATTCCTTTCATATCTTTCCTATCTAATTCCTTTCAATCACACACTTGCAATACCATCCCAATCCAAGAGAAAAAAAGGAAAACATATCTAAGTGATAGGCACCAGAAAACAGTAATTTTCATTGCAAATCAGTAGACCCTTCACATTTGCACTTCTAATGCCTCTATACAAAAAGGTATCTGATGGATTTAAAAGGGTGAAGGGGAACAAATCCAGATTCCAAGCAGCCTTGTAAATTAACTTCTGGAGAACCATGTTCACAGCAGACAAACCTTGTCCTCCTCGCAGGAAGGGTCGTCTTTACTGAGACACCAACTCCTACAACAGACTTCTGGAGTTGACCTCAAGTACAGAGGTACCAAGGAGTACTCAGTCCCCCCCAGTCAGCCACTCAAGCATGAAAAAATTGTAGAAATTCAGGCAACGAGTTCTGAAACAGCCAGAATAAGAGACTTTGCTCTTTTCTCAAGTATTCTACAAGACCACAAGCTGCCCACTGATTCCACTTTACTGATCACCCTCCTAGTGCCAAGTGGTTCATTTTTACATTACAGGACTGTTGGCAATGAAGTTGTATTTTTATGTTATAATCCAAATGCCTTGCTAGAATATGCCAATCTGCTCCGTATTTTTCAAAATCAAGGACCGTATGCTACAGCTATGCTGGCAATGACTATTTTGACAGCATCCTGAAACCAAACCACTACATCAAAGACTGGCTTCTTCTCAAGAGCTGCATTGTAAAACCTACAATATTTCACTGAATAGCTCAAAATATCATTCACATGGACTGAAAGGCTGAACCATCCAGTTGCCCAGGGCTAAAACATTCTCAAACAAGCATGATCAGTTTGGGCAGAAACAATTCCAGCCCTTCTAGTTATCAAGGCATGTCAACATGAACAGAGGTGTCATCTTTGGCCTCAAATGCAATGCCCAGTGCTACCTTCATGGCACACACTAGAGCTCCCCTAACAGTCATAAGCACTGCTTTGTCCAAGTTACTGGAAGCTCACTGCTCTATCTTCAGCAGTTCTGTAGAGGTCAGAGTTGAGTTCTACCAGACTTCATGATGATGATGAGAGGGAGAATACAGAACCTGTTTATTCTCAAGACTATGCATTCATTTACAGTGAACAAAAAGGTAGTAAGTCTATAAAAGCCTGAACCCATTTTCATGAAAGACTGAATAAGATTTAAACTAATATTTTGCAAGAAAAAATGCTGGGGTTTTAGATTTAGGATGAAAAAATAATTGACAAACAGATAGCAGAATTCCAACCCAAATAATGGAAAACATCCTTTGAGGAAAGAAGACGCAGGATACAAATAATTACGTGATGCACCTGACTAGACAGAGGGTGAGGACATTTATCTCACCACGGGGAGATAAATCTAGAACAAAGCATCAAACAGAGTTATCCTGCTTCCATGCACAAGACAGCAAGTAAAAATCACCTGTACCTCATTCACCACAAACCTAGCGGTTACAAAAGATAAAAAAATAAAATTATACTTAAAAAAATAATCCTAGGCCATTCATGTTTGAACACAGACAAGATAATCAGTGATTCAAAGTGCACTATGATACTGATTAAAGAGCAGCATAAAAGCATTATGAAGTATAGAAAAAACACTGAATCATATACTAAACTAGGCAAAGATACTGAAAAACAACCCGTTAACTGGAAATAAATTAGACATCGAATAAGTACCATTAAATAACAGACAACCTCAATTTGTAACAGTACAGAACATCAAAATTGCTTGAGTTAAGATTTAGCCAAAAGACATGGAAAAAACATCAATGAACTCAAAAGATAAATGAAAGCTCAGCTGATGATACTGAAATAATACAGGCCATAAAACTGAAATACAAATTACATTTACTTACTCTAATACTGCCCCAACCACAGCTCTTCTTATTCTAGTTTCCTGGATAATAACAAACAGACAAACCCAACAGAATTTCCATCTTTCTTTCACACAACTTAAGTACAGTCCCAAGAAGACCTGAGAGAAATACAACCCCATTTAAAAAAACAAAACCAATCTATTCACTTTCCCAGTAATGAACATCATTGCTACCTGTTGTATTAAAATGGTAACCAAATAATACTTATTAAGATTTGTACTTCCTTTCAAAACAGCCTAACTTACACTCAGGTTATTCATCTGAAAACAAACATAACTTTTAAGAATACTCTCCTCTTGCACTAGTTTCAAGTTGGTATCTGGGGTAGAGCACAGACAACCTAATGGTCAAGGCACCAAATAACATGTGATAGAAAATGAAAAAATCTACACTGTTGCTGACATCAAGCTACAGGAAGGAAAAGTTCTCCTACATAAAGCCAAAATGTTAATGTGCAACAACAGTCAGTGGGATATACATTATACATTAAAGTCCAATGTGTATAAACAAATTGGAAACTACATCTTAAATGGTAAGTACATATTAAGAGAAAAAGCACTTGGTGGAAAGGAAGCATATGCACAGAGAGTATAGAAAAATGATATCTAGGGGGGAAAAAAGTGTCTTGGATGCATGTTTGTAAAAAATGTTCAGGGATTGTCAAAATTAATATATTACCGGTCTCTGAGCAGCAGAGAACCAAGTGAACCGTGTTTGTATGTTTTTGGCAGTCTAACATAACCAAAGTAGAATTACTGTGTTGCTAACACATGTACTGTGGTAGAAGACAATTGGTTTTGTGTCCCAAATCTCAGAAGAAAATACAGAATAAAAATAAACCAAGGCAGGGGGCAGGGCAGGAAGAGCATATTCACAGAGTTAATTCTCATGCTGCTATTGATAATCTTCACATTAGGACTACAGACAAATGCCATCAATGATTTCTCACATCAGTTCAAAGGTTGTCCCCAAAACTTTAAATTTAAGAAGCTAGACCTGAGAAACAGGGATAAGAAGTTTCACAGGCAAGGATAGCCAGTGTTGGGGAACAAAAACCAAGAAATATGAAAGCAGGGTGCTATACCTACTTCCCATCCCCAAAAGCAAAAGTAATTTGGAGAATTAAAAGACTTCAGGGAAACACCAACAATCTCTGGGGCAAGTTCAGGGTTGTAGATGCTGTCTCAAGCCCACTAGTGGTCTGCTTGCCTAGAGCCTGCGTGCAAGACGAACCTCTCCCAAATCACTTTCTTGTGCACATAAACACCATTGGAACTGGTGAAACTACTCTGAACTGGAACAGACTACACCATTCCCACTTTGCTAGGTAAGACAAAAGCCTTTCACATTTTCCTTAAACTACACTGTGTGGGAGTCCCAGCTAGGACTGCAGAGCAGAGAAGCTAGTGAATGTTAAGATCAATTTGTCAGAACTAGCCAACTTTCCACATAAAGTTTCAGAATACTCCCTACGGGAGCCGAAGTGGCACAAGCTAAATCCCATCTGTCTGAGAATAGTTAAGTCTGTCTAAAGACAGCACAGTTTGAAACAGTTTCCATTTAATAAATAAAACATGATACTGATTATCTTAGTGCAATGGTCTGACTCTGAGAGCCCTTAGGCCTTGTCCCTCTTCTCCGTTCCCATTTCCCCTTCTGAATCCCATCAGTTGTTTGTATTGTTTTAAAATCTTATTCTTTCCCAATTTTTTTAAATCCTTTTGATTAAAATGGTCCAGAGAAACCATCTAACCACCAAAGAGCCAAGTCCTGAGAAGTTCTATCCAAAAAAAAGAAAAGAAAAAAAACTATGTAGCAGCCAAGTAAGTTTTATGGGCAGAGTATTGCCTCTGCAGAAGAGATACAAAGAAAGCAAGCACAACTCCACAGCGGTGATACTGTTTCTAGAGAAAGCTCTTCTCCCAAAGTGCTCCATGACTTCCATGCACAACCTCAGCTAACCCGGACAGATCTCACCTGGCATCGCTCACAGTAAGGAGGGAAACACTGCCATAACTCCCTGGACCCTCTCTGCAGAAGAGAGAATGCTGTGGGCTGTCTCATTCCAACTGGAAAATCACCCCAATGCCATGACAAAAAAGGAGAGAATTATACTAACAAGAGGACCAATGCTATTCCAGACCCCCACAATGTACAAAATATAACAATTGTTCTCTTAAGGAGAACAATAAGGGGGTACTAGGAATGAGACTTATTAAAGCCAGCTAAACACAAATTTAAAAGAAAAACCTACAAGAAAATAGAAACAAAGACATAGGTGTTCTTTTCAGTTTCTACTCATACTTGCATAGCTGGAAATGAAAAGCAAAAAAACGGCAGCATCCTAAAGCATATACATTTGTTTTTTAAAGAAACCCTGCTGAGCATTTCATAATTCTGTACAAGACCCACATCTTTACAGTAAGTTTTTAAGAAAATTCATGCCTATAAGCTTAAATCAGGCAACCTTCACTTTCAGCAGACAAATTGTGTACAATACATCTAGGATTCACAATGAGACAAAGAAGTGTAGAACAATTTCAGCTCAAATTGCTCCTGTTTTGCCTACAGAACATAGAAATAGCCTTATTTAAAAACAACGTCCTATTTTTCTTTGATCATTTTGGCAATATCCATCAGTGACAGACAAGCACACAGATAATTCTCTAAATTAGGCAGTCTATTCAAACAGTCATACAGCTGTCAAAAACTATATTTAAGCTCCTCTGGCTACCATGCCAAATTTCAGGAAAAAAGATAAATTAATGAAAAATTTCAACTAAGAAGCATGGGAGAACAAATAAGGGGGCCTGCCCTTTTAAAAGAACACTATTAGTTTGAAATTGTGCTTAATATTACACAGTATTTTAAACTGTAGGAATATTACATTATCTTCCCACTACTCAGGATCCCTATTTGGAGATATTTATGAATCAAAACATATTTTGCACAGTACAGTATAATTTACAAGTTCTTTTTTGTGAATTAATCTACACTCATAAGGTTATTTACATACTTTAAATATATGGTAATATAATACAGTACTTCAGAGCACTCTTAAGCACCAGTTTCAGTGCAGGAGGTGAGGGGATACTGAGGTTGGAGGAGAACATAAAACCCAGTGGAGAAACTGTATTTGAAATCTGATGCAAATAGAATAATGAATTAAGTAATTATGGGGTTGTTTGATGCCTGGAGTAATGAAGGTATAAAATAATTCAGATGGGGCATGGGCAGGCAGGGGAGAAGTACTGTTTCTATCTCCCACAAAGCCAAAAGCATCCACACTCAGAAGCTGAGGTCCAAAGGAATGTATTTAAGTGCAGGACCCAGCCCAATGGATGACACCACAGTGCTGCTTCATCTCCCTTCCAGCTCTCCTTTGGCACTGCCCACTGGAGCCCTGTGTACAGTGACCTACTGCCACTGGCTGGAAAAGCCTGCACTGGCTCCAGGAGCTGGCATTTCAAATGCTACACCCTTACTCACTTAGAGTCAACACTATATCATGAAGGTCCTCACAAAGTAACTTCCTCAGCAGCACTGGCACCTCACCATCATCCCACCCTTCCTAACTCTTTATTTTTCACCCCAGTACAGCTCATTAACTCGATACAACTGACTAAAGATAAACAAAAACTCACGATTGCACTTGTTTTCAGAAACACAGATGAGTTTCACGATCCCATCCACAGCTGTGGCATCCTCTGCACAACTATAAAGCAGGAAGAATTTTAGAGAAAATCAGGCCAACAGTAGAGAAAAAATAGAGCAGGCAGTGAAACCACAAACGGGCACTGGTTTCATACATCAGCGTGCTCTGGAGTGGCAGGCATGCTCTTTAGCTGTAAGCTGTTATCAGATCCAGACAGCATACAAGTCTTTCAGCCTGAGCTTATGCAATCTTACTAATGGACAAATTATTATATAATAAACCCTACCTGAAGCCAATACATAACTCTTTCAAGCAACTAAAGAACGTAAAGGGAAAAAAAACAAACCAAAGAAAACCAACCACACCCCATCACACCCTTCTACGCTTATTCACAAACCAGAAAAAATTTTTACTTGGGCAGCAGAATTTAGGACATTTGGGTTGATTTTTCACATTCAACCCAAAAACGCAGAATTTTAGCAACAGAAGGGATTAACAACATTTTTCCACAAGCCTGCAGAAAAATTCAGTACTTGCTAGAAAAAAGGAAAAAATCCAAATACCCCCATTAAGAATGCATTTCAAGTATCAAAATTCAATGAGTTAAAGCTTAAGACTTGAAGTTTTTAACTTTACCAAACCACCTCATAAAGTACTAATATAATCTTTTGTTACAGGATTTTACACAGCACAACACAATAAAATGATTGTTCAAATGCAGCTAACTATTTTTCAGATATGTTAAACTAAATTTTACTGCTTAGAAACTTACAAATTTCCTTTTAGTATTCTGTTTCAAGTACCCTAAATGCCAAAACAAGATAATACAGTCCATGAAGCTATCCTAAATCTTTCCAGAGTAAACAGTTTCCAACACTCTAACTACATCTACCAAGCACCTGAAAAAAAAAAAAAAAAAAAAACAATAAACCACATGCATATAGCCAGACTTAAAAAAAAAAAAAAAAAAAACAAAAACTAACTTGAAAATAAATTATAAATTAATGCTTTAATCTACCAGATCTGTCTTCTACATTTATATCAAACTTTTTTAATAGCACAGCGAGATTCATAGAAAAAAAATACGTTCAAATCCCAATATTCTTTTTTTGGATTAAATAAGAAAAACTGTTCAGTTGTGATTTCAGAGCTGCTAAGTCTTTCCACATTAAGTTATGCAAGCTGTAGGTGGGTGAGGGGGAAATGACACTCACAGAAACTCAAAGGGCTTTTTACCCGTGCTATTACAGCAAACACAAAAAAAGATATGACCAGAAGTTTTATAGTTGCCACTCTGCTTTCTGGATTTTCTAAAGCAAAACAAAACATGGTTTTCTTTCAAACTTATCTATGTAAAATACCACATTCTCATTTCCATGGGAAGAAAAATATTCCCAAGGCCACTGTCAACTTGGGTATTTCAGAGCCCAAACTAGACCAACTAAGAAAAATCTCTGAAATACAACATAGGAAGGATTAATACAGTTTATTAATAAATATTTTATAAAAATAACTACAGCACATTTAATCTTTTACAGAAATAATCAGAGAAATAGATGGGAGTAAACTGTAGTGTGTTTTCACTATTTTATATCACAGAAATGTGGTATTTTAAGTCTGTAGTACAGTTCAACCTATTTTTAAATAGGAAATACTTAAATATGCTTATGTATTAAATTTATATCATGTTGCTATTCCATATGCTGAAGTACTATGTCATTAAAGGCAGTTTAAATTTCAAGAAATAACTTACATCAAATGCTACCACCATCAGTTCAACTTCCTCAAATGCTATTTGGTGTCAGTTTGACCTGGAAAAGACATCATCTGTCCACTGTATCAATGGTCACTCATTGCAACTTCTACACAGCCTTCTCTGCTGTGAGTGCTTAAGTGCTTATGATTCTGTAATCAAACTAGGTCAGGCAGGGGAAAAAAAAATCTGTCTGAACAGTCCAGAAAATGAGCATACTTGGTTTTTAAATACATTTTTCCAACAAAACCAGCTCCACATGCTGGTTTGTTCAGCAGCCACGGATTTGTTCAATGTGTTCAAGCCATGAATTCTTGAATCCACACGAGGGACAGAGGGGCAACATAGGGGCAGAAACAAGATGCAAGGAACTAAAACAGGAGAGGGCAACAGCTCAGGCTTCAACACAAGCGTTTGTGAAACCATGCCATCCCTCTGATACTCAGTTTTACTGGGACAGAAAAATTACTCTTAAAAAACAGAAACAGGAAGCATTTATTAAGCCATCCATGCCAGCTGTGCCACTCTTTGGGCAGATAAAGGCCAGCAGCTTGTACCTGCCTACAAAGGCTTAACCAGTACAGGTTCTCTTTGGGAGTATCTAAAAGAAAAGGATCAGTTAACTGACCTAAGCAGGTAACTCCAAACATTTCATCTCATTTTCCTCACTCTGACAGACATCAGTGGTTGTGGATGGTGTAGGTTAACAAAGCACTCATGATCGGTTCTGACAAGATCACACGTTCTGCAAGAATGTTCTTGATCACTCAGGAGATGGAAACTTCTACAGGCTATTATCAAAGACAAAACTATTAACTAACTAATCTGATGGAAGGAGGAGAACATCAACAGCCTCAGATGTACCAATGCCAACCCCAAACTGAGGAACAATGACTGTGTGAAAATTCAGAATATTTCCTTTTTCCTCCTCAAATTAGCAGAAAACCCCCGGCTTGCAAGCAGAATTAAAAACCTGTTCTGCAGCATGGGTAACAACCACATCCAAGACATTTTAGTGTCAGCCCTCACACCAACACAGACTGATGCTGGCTATAGGCTTTCCAGGTAATATGGCAGCTCCAAAAGCAGGTGGTCTGCTGCTATAAATAGTCCTGCTTTTATTATAAGCAGTCTCATTACAAGTAAGCTCCTATTATTGTGACAGCTATTTATTTGTAATTACTATTTGCAACACTAAAATACACTTCAGTTAGTAGAATCCCTTTTACAATACCCTGTCACTACAATATTGTGGGGTTATGTACCACCAACCTGAATTTTTTGCCTCCACTGAAATTGCTGTTAAATCCAAGGCCAGTGTACTTTTTCCTTCCTGTATAAACAATGGTTACTAGCTTATTAGTAATTACCTAACAGAATTTCACTTTGAAGAACAACTAAGTTTAGTTTCCAAGCAAAACTAAACAGCACATACACTTATACATACACTTACCTGTTTGCTTTTGGAAGCTGGTAACAAATACATCCTAGTGTACTGCTCAACTAGAAGCAGAAAAGGAAGTGGGATCTTAAAATGGCATTTATTTCCTCTCTTCATTGTCTGTCTACACTACCTCAGCATCTCAGACAGATTTTACATAGCAAATATGGTAAGTTTGATTGTGCTGATCAGTTACTTAAAATTACCTATTTTCTGCTATCAAAAGCACAGTTTTCTAACTGGACCAAAGCTGTTCATGCTGGCATCATAAATATCCAAACTGGCAAGGAAGAAGTGGAACCATGAAACCAGAGTCAAGGGAAAGCAGAAAAAAACCTCTCCTCTTCAAAGCAAGCAAACCATTCCAACATATCATCCACTTGTCTTAGACTAGAACATTTATCTTCCACACCATGTAAAATATATCATTCACACTGGGTAGTTTTTTGTTCTTTACAGCACTTTGCACAATCAACGCAGTTAATGTGTTAACTACTTCTGCAGGAGTAGCTTTCAAGAAGCTGCTTCCTGCTATCTCGATCAACGAAAGATTGCTCTGAAAAGATGTAGTCAGTGGCAAACAATAGCAGCTAGCTTGTCTACATCACTTGCCAGTGCAAGACAGATGAAAAGCTAGTGTAGGTTCCTTCAATTGTGTTCTGCCACATACATTCCACATCCCACTACAGCCACTCAACGAGTATTAGCACAAGGCAAAGGCTTCAAGGCACATTCTATTTATTCCTACAAATATTCTTTCAGAATATCACATGTAAGCTCCCCAAACTCCTGAGCACACTCTTAAGAATGTGTCATGCTTCTGTCTGTTTCTGGGCCTTATCAAAATTGAACAAGTCACTCCAAGAATTTCAACCACTACATAATGGAATTAACTCCCTGGATAACTTGCTTTCCTACACAAATCAGAGCTAAACCCAGACAATCACAGAATTTGAGCACCGTTCTAACTCTTCTACTGAAACATGCTAATCTATGCTAAAATGAAAATACAAGAGACAACAGACAGGACTCAGCAAGGGATTTCATTTTAATATAGCAAGAAAATTCTTCCCGGTGAGTGTGGTCCAGCATAGAAATGTATTAAACAGAGGTGTCAGAATCTCCACTCTTGAAAACATTTTAAAAGTGGTCTGGAAAATATTATTTCAGAGGACTTCTAGATCTAAGACCATTCTTAGACCATCTAAGATCTTAGATCTTAGACCATCTAAGACAAGTCAATATACCTCTCAGCTGGGCCCACCATCTCAAAACCAGGACCACACTATTTCTAAAGCTCATGCCAGGGAGTTTGTTTGCCTCTTAAATTTCAGTTAATATTCAAAAGATGAAAACAATGAGCACTAACACTCTCAGTATTTCAATCTGTTACAGACACAATGTGAAAAACACTACCATTAAAGGAACAATAATTTGTGAATTAAAATGCTTAAGAGCTTAATTAGACTAAACTCTTGGGTTTGGTGTACAATCACTGATTCTTATAATCAGTAGAAACATTAGTCTCCTGTAAAAACTCCATCAATTAGCTAGTTCACACACTCCTTCCCACTACTATTCCATGTGTTGGTTCATTTCAAAGATGCCTTATCTGGTTAACAGTACAGTTAGAACTTTCAGCTCTCTCTCTGAAACTGTAATTTAAAAAGATTGGAAAACGCTTCACTAATTAAGAAAGCAGTCTAACTAGAATGCTTAAACTGAACATTATGTTTAAAATAAATAAAAGACCACATATAAGGGCTGTAATTTTCAAATTAGTTGTGTTCATATCCTAATGGGGTTCTGCTTCTCTTACAGACCAATCTTTGTGCCTTTGAAGTGTCACTTTTTTTTAGACCTTTTACTTTCTGCCATTTAAGTGACTACAGCCTTAGTTTTCACTTGACATACTTAAGATCAGAAGGCTGATCTCTACCCTGGTATAGTAAATGGTTGGTTGTCTTCTGGTTCAGGGTTTGTTTTGGCTTTTTTCCACATTTTTTCTCCTTAAACATATTCTAGAAGAAATCACTAAGTAAGTCAAGTGGTAGACACATTCACAATAAGCAACTATTCTATGATTTGCTTCCCCAAAATATGTTGAAATGTGTGCCACCTCAATTATTTCTTCCCAAACACAGTGTTTTCTGGGGCCTTGTTACTACCCCACTATCTCTTTAAGTTAATAGCCACCAATTCATATTTCAGGATACTAATGAGATGATTTCCTGTACCTTTTGAGTAAGAATTTCAGCTAATTTTAAAACAGGCTTATAGAAAAAAAAATCCCCATTTTGTGGCAATTTCACACCTGGTCATGACACGCTACCTTCATCTATGATACACAAAATTACTATGCACAGCCTTTTCTCTTACAGCTATGTACAAGTGGCTATCTCAGTGAACTAAGAGTACAGTTTCATGGCATATTTAATCCAATTAAACTACTTATTTGCAGTAGTACTGCCATGAAACTAACTTATTAACTATGTTAATGACTATATTTTTACTTGCAGGATTATTTCCCAAACCAAAACTAGTTACCACTGGAGGGGTTATTAAAATATTATAACGTAGGTAATACCTTGAATCTGAGCTAAGCAGCATGTCAGAATTTCCTCTAAATGGTTGATTTTTAGCCTTCTTGTGATAACAAGGCTGATGAACCCTTCTGCATACATACTCTACAAGAACTTCTGATGCAAATGGTAAACATGAATCAAATGTGACATGGTTTACTGTCCACTAAGTTACATATATGTTCTGCAACAGTTTCATGAAGGACTACAAGTGCTCTGGCATAATGAAAAACTTCAGCATGGACATATATTCTATGAAAAATAAAAACCTTAAAGAGATTGGGAAAGTCATTAAAAAGCAAATTACTAGGGAGAAACACCGCTTAGGGCTGCAGACACTGATGTGCCAACAGAGAGCAGCCCCTACCAAGCAATGCCACTGCAGCCAACCACCATTCCAAAGACTCGCTGTCACTGCTCTCTGCTCCAGCATGCAACACAATTACATACAGCAGTTTACAGCAGCTACAATCCTGCACTGTACACCTAGATGTTGCTAGAGAATGCTCCTCTCTTAGATATTAGCTCAGATTTGGTAGGAGCACCTGTTTGCCCTCCACGTATTTAACTCCTGACTTAGGCTTGCCTAGATCATAACACATACTTTCCTTCACCAATTACTCTTTCCAGTCTGTTTTTAACAGTTGAAGTAATCTCTCCAAACACAGCTCCTCATTACTGCCCAAACATATCAGACAAAACCTGCCAGCTTTGACTTTCAAGCATCACCCCTACTTTATGCTGGCATTGCTACAAAAAGAAGCCCTTTTACTTGCACCTGTGCTATCATTTCCCTCCTGACAGCAGGAGCGTTTTTGCAGCCATTGACAGAGGCAAGAAAGTTCTCTGGCTGAAAATATCTTGCTGCTTTTGACTGCAGAAAGTGAGCATCCAGCCATTCTGGCCCCACCTAAGGACACTGAGCCATGGCCTTAGGCCTTCCAATTTTCAGCTCCTTGTGACAGTACTAAATGCCTACGTCTGCAGATCAGTTTCTGGATGTGCTCAGTTCATACCACTTATTTTTGTAAGTGCTCTCCTCACCTATTAAATCAGAGTAGTTCAGTTTTACTGACACACAAGACAGGAGGGAAACATGTCAGCTCGAGGGCTCACAGAATTCACATTTTCCTCAGTGATGCTCCCCATCTGATTTTTTTTTAATTATAAATGTTAGTTTGCCTGCTACAGCATTTTGTTTCCTGCTTTCTCCCCTAACACAGTTTAACACTATGTTGCATTAAAATCCTCTCAGGAGTTTCTGTCATTACTATATACTGACCAGGCAGATACTAAAAACTCCTTCAGACAAGGAAGAAAGAAAGGAAAGAATGAAGCGTCAATAAGCTCTTGGATATTAAATAGAAAGAAATGGTCCTTCACTCCCTATTGCTTCCTGGAAAAACATGAAAAATCTTAATTTATCTTCTTGCTCTTTTTAACTGAGAATCTTCTATTTTTCTGCATTAGAAAACTAATAAAGCAAAGCAACTGCCAGTATTCAACACCCCTTACTCTATCTGCCAGCATGTTAAAAACTTTGCAGCTCAGAGTTTACAAGTAACTCTTGATCTTCCAGAAGCATTTCAGAAAATAATCAAATTCATGTTCCTTAACATACAAAATAATCTTAAACAATCTGCTTCAGAAATTCAAATAACAATCATTAAGAAAACCCACAAGAACTCATCTGATCGTGACAAAACCCCCAACAATTTTGAAAGTTTTTGTAACTAATTATAGGTTGACTAAACATGAAGTGCCTGAGCAAGATCCCACAACAGCACTGGTCTAGAAATCAAGCTTATTTCAGATTTTCTCTGAGACAAGGAAGAAGAGCATCAATTTGATGACTTCTTTTTCCAAATAGCACACTGCCTTCAGATTTATTTTGACATTATCTCATTTTGTGGGAGTTCTTCATTTAGAACATTTACTCTTTAAGAAATGCTGGTATGGATTCTTCCCAGTTTCATTCTCTTCAGTAAAGAAAAACAAAAATGTTATGTCTGTTTATAAGAAAACAAGATTTCAATACAAATAATTAGTTTTTCAATACATTTCCCTAAATAAATCCAACAGCAGAATACAAAAAGTAACAGAACATAATTTGTTTTCAGATAGTCCTTAAAAGAAAAGCATAAATCCGTACTGGAGTGTTCTATCTGTATAAGCAAGCCTGCAACTTTCAAAGCTATTCTTCCCTTCAAAAAAATCTTTCTGTGTCCCCACTTCAGGATTTAGAGAAGTAAAAACAGACATTAAATCATTACTGAATACCACTTAAAGAGTAAGAATAACCCATTTAAAAGAAAAAAACTTCTGAATTCCCTCCATTACCACTTTCTTCCAGCGTATTTCAACATTTGATACTTTTAGAAAAATACCGGTTTGGAAATAAAAACAAGAAGTTCAAGTACTTGTCCACTCGGGTGGGGGGAGGGGAAAGAGAAAACAGGGAGACCATAACCAAATATTTTATATTAAAGACTGAACCAAATTGGCAGTAAGATATCTCACTTCACTTTGGGCAACGTGAGCCTTACACCATGCACCAGGTAATGCAACTACTTGCTTTTCACTTGGATATCTGCATCTATAAATATTTCTAACATTTGCATGGATGAGTAAGATTATTTGGCCCAAAAAACAAATAAAACATTTTACAACTCCAAGCAGCACCGCAGCAACAAAAAGTTTCAAGCCCAAATTTGATCATATTTTTTACAAGTCACAATTAAAACCACCCCACGTTCCTCACAGCAAACCAAGCCTGGCTATTTGTCAGGAGAAAGAGTTTTTATGTATAAAACTTGAGCTTCACCTTTGAGTTGCTCAAATGCATACCTCCAGAATTTCTCTTTTCACACTCATTCACAGACACCCAGAGGAGTTAGATGACTCCCACACACATTCCAATTAACCTCTGTTGCCTAACACCTCCAACTCTTAAAAATTTAGCTTTTTGATATCCTGGATAAATCTGGCAGAAAAAGTAACACTTGCTAGGAACACTTAAGACATGTCTCCACAGGCAAAATAATTTATGATGAGAATTTGAAGAGCATAGTCTATTCCACCTGAACTTGTTTTGTGGACACACCTTTTGTACTCTATAAACTAAAATACCCACAGGTTCTTCTGTTCAACCCATACTTGCAAAAGCAACACGCACACACCACAGGAAAAACCCTGATGCACAACAATTCGGGTTCAATAGTTATTCCATACTCCTTCCCTGTTTAGGCAAATAGCCTAAAAGCTTAACTTTGAAAGACATTAAACTTCCACGTACACAGAATTTACTGTAGAGCAGTCTGGCAAATTGAAGCTGAACTAGTATTTGCTATTTGCCTATATAATTCCAAAACGAGCTTCAAATGATGAAAGTAACCGTAAGAGTTATTTTAAAAACAATAATTTAAAATTTCCCAAAATAACTGGGTTTAATGTATGGCATTCTTATTCTGTAAGGTATACAGCAATAAATCCACCTGCACATTATATTAGATGTTGCTTAAAAAGGAAAAAAACCCACAGATACTACTTTTCCAGAAGCTTGACTTAAAACAGAAAATGAATTAGAAACAGTTTATCTTGGAAAAAAACACAGAAAAAAGGTAAAAGGAAGAAAACCCAACATGCAACCCCCAAAACCTCCACCACCCTTCAGTGAAAAAGAAAACATCTCCCTTAGGCTGTGGAAGAGAACTGCAAATACTAACTAAGGTCTTGGGACCTTATATCTCCCCACTTCAAAGCAACCATGTACATACATTGTTTTATTCTTAACCTAGTTTAACCACCATGAATAGTTAAACTAGGTTAAGAATAAAACAATGTCTGTCGACCTCTTCCTCCAGTACTTACTGGATTTAGCTTTGCACTAAACAGACTGGTAATAAATACTCACTAGAAATGTGGCACAAACTAGTGGCCATACAACAGGAAGAAGTTATCACAAAGGACACAATTTACACTGTCCTGGTTATATACTGTAACACTAAAAAAGAGACAACAATACCGACTTCAATCCTTTAATTTGCCATGGTACAGTTCCACAGGTAAATCAAGTCTCTGTAACACACATCCATACGACTTCTTACAGAAGCAGCAAAATTAATTCCAGCTCTAGAATTTTTGCTTATTAGTAAAAACGAAATCAGACTACACACCAAAAATATAAAGTTTGCCAGATCCACTCATGCTAAGAAACACAGAAAGGAAACCAGCACACATTTTAAAAAAATTAAAATTATATATGAGTTATAAGATTTGAGTTTCCTTCCTTTCAAATACTTTGTTTCTTTAAATTACATCTGATGGCTTTGGGATTTAAACCGAACATGCAGGCTGTGAATAGAGAATGCATGGCAGGAAAAACTGAACTAACCATGTAAAAGGCAGAATGGAAAGGAGCCAGATACAACAAATAACTGACAAGGGAAATAGGCCTGGTTCTAGATCAAAAAACAATTTAAAAATATAAAGAAATCATACCCTCCTGTAAAGATTTATTTTCAGTTCATATCCAAAAAGGCCTAGGATGTGAACTGCAATTTGTACTACTTTGCTGGCATAATTACACACACAATGTTATTCAAGCAGGCACCATATGTATATACAAAAAAAGAAAACTAATAGCAAATTCTGGAGTATTCTGTAATTGTGTATCAAGGAAGTCTTTATTTGCACACAGTAAGACACCAGTTTTACCTCATTTGCTAATGAAATCACATATATATACCCCAATTAGAAGCTTTGGAAGTACTACATCACATTTTCAAGCAAATGACAACACTGTGCTGATCCCCTCACATCGTTACACTGTTATTTTTATCCACAGCATTCAGATCACGCACAGTATGTATCTAAATGTCCAAATGGCCTTCTTACTTTAAGAGTACTACTGATTTTACCACTAGATAGGAAGCAGAGAATGCATTATAAATCATGCCAAGTCAACAGCAGTTTTTACAAACAGAGCAGAGGCACAATAAACGAAAAATCTTATGTCCAAGCTTCAGCCAGGTAGTCAAAAGCTTTCTTAAATAAGAGCATGACCCACACTAATTTGACGGTGAGTGTTGTTTGGTTATTGGGTTTTTTTTTGTGGACACAGCAAGGACATTAATAGACATCCTCTTCTCTCCCAATATTTTAAAATTGCAATCAATTTACAAACCTGCGGCTAAATAATTATATATTTTTTAATTCCTTTATTTTTTAGTATTTTTAAGAAAGCTTAATTTGTCAATTTTATATGCAAATTACACCTTTCACTCTTCTTCTTAATAGTTGCCTCTACTCAAGTTTAGTAGTGTTACTTTACCTTTTAATTCAGAACCAAGTCCACAGCCTGACTCAATCTTAGTGGAAATCTACGTGTATAACCAAACTGCCTATTACTATCAGTTACAGAAAGCAGCATGTTTTCTAAAACTTCCCTGTTTCTTGCTTGGAGCACAATAGAACCGTCTCTCAATAAATTTTATTTTTAGTTTCACCTCATCCATAAATAGACCTACACACTATCATCCCAAAGTCTTTAACTGATCTCTGTGAGAACAGATAGAATACCTGCTTAGTAATTCTGTACATTGTTTTCCTTTTAATCTTTAGCTCAACAAAACCCTTGGGCATATACTCAGCTAAAAAATAAACCTGAGCTTTTGACTAACTTGTAACAAGTGTTGTCACCATTCCCCTGTGAAGCACCCCTCTCTTTTCTGCATACAATTCATACAAGGTTTTGCTGGTTTGGGTACATTTTATACACGATTTTAGTTTGCCTCACTGTTCTCCTCGCAGACATAGAGCTACTTTAACTAAAATGATTCCTTAAACTATGTCAGTGCAGGAGTAATTCATGCATTTAAAGACTGACTTAGCCACTCCAGAACAGTTGTACAAGTCATACACTTAGGTGTTAAATGTGTAGATACATTTATAGAGAGATACATTTACAGATGCTGTCTTCAATCAGACACCACCTCAACAGGCCCAGCACAGCTCTCCATGGACCTTGCTGACGGAAGGAACAGAAGGCTGGAAGCAGCTTCAACTTTAAAATAAACCTCCTGTTACTGTCCTACAGCTCCTGATAACAGTGGTCTCATTTGTTAATGTAAGTGTTATGCAAACGCCTCCATCAAATCATTAAGAATTGTATTTACCATATGCATTTCCTTCACTCTTTAAAATATCAGGTTCGGGTAAAGTGAATTTTGCTTGGATAAGTAATACTGCCAAAATTACTTTATCGACTCAGTGAACTTCCTTGCTTAGCAAAGGCCAGGTTCTGGTTCTGTTCCTGAGATTTTTCAGCATCCCTGCTGGGGAAAACGTTATTCCCCCTAAAGCTTCACAGATACTTTTCCTCAAGTCACCTAAGATGCATCTGTAAGTATTAACAGAAAAATTACAGAACTTCCAGATTACAGACAACACTACAGTTTTTCCACAGCACTTATCCTCAAACAAAACGAAAAGCAGATATTTATTAAATGTGCCTTCTGTCAGGATTGCAGCCATTTTTAAAAACAACTCTCACTGTTCAATCACATGAATATAGAACCATCATCTAAAATTGCTATTCAGTTTTACCAGTACAGCAGTGAACTTACTAAAAGGCATCCATGATCTCTACAGCTACAGAAGCTGAACTGTCTCACGAATGAGACAGAACACTTCTTTTGACTAATTGCAAGAGGAATTTTAGAGGGCACCAGCTTTCCTGGGAGCTGGTGGCCTGCACTGGATTCTAGATGTAGTTTATTCTGACATAAGCCTCTTTACAGAAGGGGGTTTGCACTCTCTCCATATCTAATACAGCCCATGCACACAATTAATACACTACAAAAATTCCCTTCTCCCTAAGCCAAAGTCTCCTTGCAGGTAAAAAGGAGCACAGGAACATTTACATCTCACCCATGAAGGTTGCAGTGTTACAGAACAAACACAAACCAATTTGAAAGCATGTCTTCAAAGAAATCACCATATTTCAGCTTGTAGGCAGTTTTAGGAAGAAAGGAAAAAAACACAGCAGGGGGGAAAAAAGTTGAGCTTGAATTTCAAGTCTCTGGCCTAAGCTTACACATACCACTTCAGCTCATTTTAAACTGAGAGGTGACATTCTCTGACTATTTGAAGGTGCAGATTTCCAGTGTCTGCCACTTTTCAAGGTGAATTACATATTAAAAAAATCTCTGAAAGAACCTGAAAGTTTTTCCCAATTTTTCTTCTAACTTAAAGTCTTAAATCCTTCCAAAGTTCCAGACAAAAACAGCAGTTGGCATCTCACGGAACATTCGACTGTCACAGATTTTTGCACAGGTTGTTTAACTTTAATTGTTACTTTCATTTCTCATGGAGGTGGAGGAAGGAAAAAAATATTTTTCCTTTTTTTTTTTTCTTGTAAAGGAAACTCCTGAACAAGAAATGTGACTTTTTTTATCCAGTACTTTGTAAAGTACTAGCTCTTAAAAACATTCAACGCATCACAGAAAACTTTTGAGCCACATCTCCTAAAATACTGGCAGTGTGTTTTCTGAAAGACTTAGTAGCTTTCAAATATTCACATTTTAATAATCACTAGTGAGACTAGTTCTACTATACTATTTACAAGTAATACTCACCCTTCTGCAGATGCTTTATTGTTGCCACAAAAAAAACATTCCCCAGACTCTCAATTTGATATAGACATTGGGGACAAAGAATGACCTTCACATTTTTATTAATTGGATAAAGAATCTGAATGTGCCAGCCCTAAAAAAATACTAACCTATCTTTGAGAAAAATCCCCACTTAGATGTGAAAATTACACTAAACGTGCTGGTAAAAACTCTTCACTGAAATCTGTATTAGTAAGAACCAAACTCACAATAGCTGAAACTGGAGTTGCTAGACTTAAGCAAAGACAAACCCATCCTGCTACAACTAAAGTAGCTTCTCCAAACTGTTAAATGCTTCTCATCAGAGAGAACAAGAATCTGAACTTCCAGCTTTAAAAATGAAAAACTTTTCTCTTGCTCCAATAAAATCAGTATGGTGCTTTGTAAGTTAGAAATAAGTATCTCGAGCAATGTACAAGTCTGTTGTCCCATTCCTGCCGCACATTTGTGCACACGCTGCCTTTCTTTGGTGCATGAATAACAATTTTGGAATCACCACGAAGACCTGGTAATGTTAAATACACGTGCATGATGCCACAACACACCGATTTTTTTATCCAACCACACATTCGCTGCTCACGGACGGCTCAGCCCGGTACTGTCCTTCGCGCCTCCCCAGACACCCTAGCTTTAAACAGCGCTCCGTATCGCCGTGCTTGGCGCTACGGGACCCAAAGCCCCACAATTTCCAGCTATTGATGAACTTTCTCGCGGCGCTCGGGAAGATCGGGATCGCACGGCGTTCTGCACGACCGCCAAGTTGGCCGGAGCCGCCGCCAGACTGAGCTTCCCCCCGGCCCCTGCCGAGCCCGGGGCGCCCCACAGCCGAGGCGGGAGCCCCCAGCCCAGCCCAGCGCCGCCGGCCCGCCCGGGGCGCGCTCAGCCTCCCCGCCCGGCCGGCCCGGCTTCCGGGAGCCCGGGCGGACCTGTCCCAGCCTCCCTCCTCCCGGGAGGAGAGGGACGAGCTGCGTGCCGCGCTGCCCACGGCGGGCACACGGATCTCCCCTCATTTCACACACACACACACGCACACCTCCCTCTGCCCGCGCCGGAGCCGCCGCCGCCGCGTGCCGCCGGCTGGAGCGGAGACGAGGGGAAGGGAATCGCCGCCGGGTCTGCCCCCCGTTCTGCCTCCCGCCCGCCGCCCCCCGCCCTTCGGAGAAGCGACGGCGAGCTCGCCCCCAGCCCCGGTGTGCGCCCCGCCGGGCGGGGATCGGAGCCGCCGGCCGGGCTGGACGGAGCCAACTTAGACAAAGGGCACTCCAGACTCCATGTCTCCCCCCTCCAGCTGTCACCGGCCGGGAGCCCGCGTGTCTGCCCGCCGGCGCCCCGCGGGAAGGGGACGCGGCTGCTCCCCGGGAGCCGCCGCCGCCGCCGCCCCCATCCTCCCCTCCCTTCCTCCCTGCCGCCCCCTCCCCTCCTCCCCTCCCCCATGACAAAGGACCCGGGTATAAATAGCCGCTCCCGGCGCCGCCGCCGCCTCAAGCCCGCGAGGTGTCGCTCGCTCGCCCGCTCACTCACCCGCCCCCCCGCCTCCCCGGCTCCGCGCCGCCGCCGCTCCCGCCGGTGCCGCCGCCAGCTCCGCTCGGCGCTCCCGCTCTGCCTCCCTCCGCCTCCGGCTGCCGGATTCACCCTCCCGGACCGAGCGCCAAACACGCCGGCCCAATCGCCATCGCGCTCATTGGCGAGCGCCGAGCGCCGCCCCCATTGGCCGGACGGACGCGGCCGGGGCTCCGCCGGGCCAATCGGGCGCGGCGGGGGGCGGGGCGGGGGCGCGGCCTCGCTCCCCACGTGCGGGGGGGGCCAGGGAGGGGTGGGGAGAACTCTTTGTTCTCGCGCTGCCCGCGCGGGGGGACGGGGGGCTCGCGCTCCCCCCGCGCCCGCCGCCCCCCGTCCCCCCGCGCGCCCGCCCCCCTCGCGCCGCGCGGCGGGGCCGGGCCCGGGGCCGCGCCGCGCCGGGGAGGCTCCGAAACCCTCCGGTCCCCTCACGTGGAGAGGGGCAGAGGGAGGGGACAGCGCGGGGAGGCAGGCGAGAGGATTGGCGGGCACCGGGAGGGGCCGCGCTCCCGTTCCCGCTCGGCGCCGCTGCCGAGTTTGAATCGGTCCGAGAGCGGGAGAGGCGTAACGGCCCTAACGGTCCCGGGGGGCGGGAATGTCCGGAGCGGGCCCTCCGTGCCCGCCGCCGCTCCGCCTGTTGCTGCCCCGGCGCGGGAGCTCAGCCGCCGGAGGTCACTCCAGCCTTTCCCCACCCTCCGCGGGGAAAAATGCAATTGCCAAGATAAGTTTTCGTGGCGGGTACTTAGCCCTTCCCTTGTGACCGCATCCCGTGCCACTTCCGAGATACGCTGGAGCCGTACCCTCACTTCCACAAGTGCCGTCATCCATCCTTCCTTACCAGATATCACCTCCCCTCTTCCTAGTGGCTGCCTCAGCGCATCTTCAGGGGCAGAAACGAGCGGCGGCCACTGTAAGGGGGTTCTGACTAAGACAAGTCTCTCGCGGAGGAAATAAATCACAAACGCGCCCACGCTGCCAAATCACGACGTGGGCTTGCGTGGCTCACAGATGTGACACGTCGGGAGGACGAGGATGTATCAGCCCCGGAGGCTGGGCACAGCCCACGCCCGCGGGGCAGCCCCGCCGCTCCCGGCGGATGTCTCTGCCGGCTGAGTCACTTCGCAGCGCTGCTGCCTCGCCTGTGTGACCTTTGCTCGCCCAAACTTCACCGCCGCCAGCCCTCCTTCAGGGCATCCTCCGGCGGCTTCCTCTGCCTCGCCGCTCCGCATCCAGCGCGGTTTCCCCCTGGCGTGGGGGATGTCATCAATCCCAGCAGCAAAGTGCTCCCTCCGCATCGGGCTCGCAGCCTGTTGCTCGCTGCGTGCTGTGTCCAGCCTCTAAGTTGCTGTCGTTTTCCCTCGTTTCTAATCCACGAGCCGTGCTCATCACTCTTGTTGCCGAGGTTGTATTTAAACCTTGAGGGTTCGTGCATCTTTACTCTGCTGTTGTCCTGCTCTCTGGTCGCTCCAGCTTTTACTCGGCTTCAGCAGGGAAAAATAAAATTGCTAGGATAACTTCTAATTATACTCTCCAGCTCCCTTGAGACCAGATCCCTTTCCCATGCGTCCCACATCGAGTGCCAATTCCGATGTGCGCTGGAGCAATCCACACATCCTTGTCTCCGTCATCCTTCCTCACCAAATATCAGCTTCCCTCTTCCTTGTGCTTCCTAGCGTTACCTTAGTGCTTCTTCAGGGTCGAAGTCCAAAAAATGAGCAGTGGCCACTGTATTGAGGTCCTAAGTTATAAAAATCTCTTGCAGGGAAATAGTCTCTTTCTATGTGAAAGTGCTTAAAATTTCCAGACTTCAGTGTGTATTAAACTTGGAGTGAGGTCTCAAGTGTGGGCATTCTTACATGGTATGTTCTTGATTTACCTCATGGCCTTGAAAAGGAGTTTCTAATAGTAGCTCTTCTTTTTTTTTTCTTTTTTTTTAATCTCTGGGGTTTCATGAGTTACAAGCAAAAAACATACAGCAGAAATTATTTCCTGCTACAGTTACAAGTCATATCGTGGTAGATAGCTATAACCTTCCTGTAATTCTAATGGAGTGGCTGACAATTGACAAAAATATTACATTTGAAAAATATTAGTCATTTCTGGAAATTCAGCTAGTTTGAATCTATTCTGCCCCAAGATGGCTGCCACCACCAAAATGGCTACCCAGTCCCTTCACAATTTAGGTTTTGTAATTTATTTTGACCCTTCAAGTTGCATTTCATAAGATCTGGTTTTGGACAACCAGAAAAATAACAATTGCTAGATAAGGGTGAGGTAACTTAATGTAACAGGTACACTCAGCCACAAGGTAGAAAGATCTGCATCACAGAACCTACCCTGTGAACTAAACCTCAGCACTGATCACATCCTTTTCCTCTCTTGCACAGGAGATTATTCACACCTGAAACTGATGCTCACTAGAAAACCGTACATGTTTTGAACTGAGTTACTCTTTCTCCTTTGCACTGTACAAAACAACCTCTCCACCAAGGCTCCATTCGAGGCTCTTGAAGCGATGAACTCCTGTCAAGAAATTCCATGAGGTGCTGATTTCCTGATCCATAGTTCAGGCTGCCTCAAACATCCTGGAGAATTTTAGTAAGAGTTTGATTCTCTACACAGGATAACGTTGCAACGAGCTCCTCACAGACTTTCTGTTTTCACAGAGTAAACCAGCCAAGTAGTTTTCTGTTTCTGCTGTATTTCTGGGATTAAAGAGCAACTATTTGAACAAGGATCTTTGTTACACAGAGACATTCAGATTGGATCTTTAGGCAAAAATAGTGCAACAGTTTTTGAAAGAATTACAAAACCTGGTATTTTGAGGGGTCCTTCTCAAAGGAGTGAATTCTGGTGGCAGCATGGAACAGTGCTTTTGAGAAAAGTAGCTAACATTGAAGAAATATTCATGTGTTACAAGACAAGGAAATAAAACCAGGATCAAGAAAAAAGTATTAGTTTTAGACCCTTCTGGAACTGTTGAAAGCATTTGCACTTTTTTTATAGCTAACACACTGTAGAAGAGCTTTTTCTATGTTCTAACACATGAATGTAACATGTTCGTTCATATTGTATGTATGACTAAAATAGTAGAATAAGGATTTGTCAGTGCTAAATCACCAGCATCAATTAGACATAAAAAAAACCTGTTTGACAGCATCAGAGGATGCTCCTAACTATGACTGCTTCTGGGGGGAATACTTATGTGCCTCTTTTCCCCCTTTAAGGAGTGACATTTGAGACCAGGAAAAAAAAGCTACAAACAAAATTTGGCTACAAAGCAAAATTAACAGTTAAGCGGTTTATTTTAGATATTTTTAATATCTCAAGTAAGGTGGTATTTCCGAAGCATAGATTATTCTTCATGCACTATTATCCTAAGATTTCCTTGTAGTCGGAATCATATGGGGTTTTTTCCATCAGGCTGGAGGAACCAAGCAAGACCTCTCTGGGAACTACCTTGGCCTGGAATAACCAGAGATGTGGGCCAGTTTTCCCCTTGCCCACCAATTTTTTTTTCAGGAGAGGCACAGCGAGGCTGCCCCCAGCACCGGCAGCTCGGAGCAGACACGCCGGTAGCCGCATGTGTAATTCTTGTAGATAAGCTGGTGACTTGATGATGGCAGCGTCGCTTTCCTTTGTGCTCCCGAATGGCAGCGTAACAAAGCTGCGAGCAGCTTCGGGCTGCCTCTCCGTGCCGCGGGCTGGCGGCTCCACGGATCGGTCACACAGACCCCAGAGCTTCAGCCTGCTCGTGTCTGAGCTCCCTTGCTCGCTGGAGGGGAGGGAAGGAGGATGCACACCCTGTCCTGGTTACACCTACCCCTACAATCAAAGCCGGTAGCGCTGCAAGTAGTGTTTCATCCCGTAGAACGTTTAGGAGCGTGATCTTTGTTTCTTTGTGTTTTCCTAACCTTGTACTTTTCTAGAGACCCCAGCTTGTTGTGTGCCTGAAATTCTGCATTTTGGCCCATGTGAATTTAATGAGGTTTAACAAAATATTTACATACATGGAAATGTAAGTACAATCTAAAATCTAAAGTAAGTAGAGTCTAAATCTGTAATAGCATTTATCTCTTGTGCACAGCAATGATTATACAGAAATGAGCATATAAAGTGGCATATCATAAAATGGCATATCAGAGACCTTTTTAAAGTATCGACCTCTTCTAACATTATTATAAAAAAGCAGGGAGTTTATATTAACTTTTAGCAAGCAATTAAGGACTGTGTTTTGTAACTAGCCACTTTAAGATCAGCTATGTTTTTAAATGTTTTACATTAATATCTTACTGGTACTTATCGACCAATTTCCCTGAAAGAAATGCAGCCTTATGAACGGTTTTGCACATCCTTTCTGACCTCTTTTTTTTACCCATTTGCCATATGCTTCTCTGCAGAATTGAATTTAATAATCAGAAAATAGGCCAACATAACTGTGGGTATGGTGCTCATTAGGCTAAATGAGGAGGAGACGAGTCATTGCAAGATATGACATATACAACAGTGTCTGTCAGGGCTGCCATGTCTCAGCAATGGTGCTGTGGAAAAGTCCTTCCTGGAAAAGTAGGGTGCTGTGGCCCGAAGGCACAGGGCCTGGGGCCTGGAAAGGACAGCAGCACAGACCCACTGCCAAAGGCAGGCCCCCGAAAGAAGCACCACACCATGCTCTAAGGGTCCCTGCTAGCAGAGGTTACTCATGCTGTGGACTCTTTGCCTGCTGTGCAACTAAAGGAGTGACTGCCAATCCAATTGATGCACTTTTCACAAGAGCCAGTACCTGGAAACTCACCCAACCAAAGGAGAGGTTCTCAGTGCCAAACATGTTTGTGGCAAGTGTGGCCATATTGTCTAACAATGACAATTAAACAGTCTGCATGCATGTAAAAAAAGGTGTAACAGGGAGTACCTTGCTAAACAGAGCCAGGATTTGATGCAGCACTATTAGAGGAAAATGCACAGATTTCTGTGCCATTTACGGGCTGCCTGCATCTGATGCTGTGAATGGTAGTGCATGCAGCTGGTTCCTAGCTCTGCAAATGCACCAGTAGCACACACACACCCCTCCCACACATCCCCAAGTAACAGAAAGCTACCTGTCCTTTCACTGAGTGTTTGCCTTGTGTGTCATGGTAAAGGTATGTAATACATTTTTTACTGGGTATAAGTGTTTTCACTATGCTTCGCCACCTCAGCTCTGTCATACTGTGTTCAAGGTTTTACAGGGGACGGAAGACAAAAGTGGGAGTAAGAGTGATACAAACAGCTGACACAAACTATGGTTCTATATTAAATGCAAGACAGTATCCTTTTGGCTAAAGAGAAATTTTGCTGAAAGGAAAGCTCCATTGTTGTTTTTATGCAACAACTTGAGCAGCATAAGTGATTTCCCGTTAACTTTTCTAACACGCAGAGATGAAGTTTATTGCATGTGATCATCCATTTCAGTTTGTGAAAGGGATTAATTGACTTCCCCTGCCTTCAACTGGAAATGTTTTAAGACTATCTGTAGGAAATTCTTTCACCTCAAATAATCTACTTCTGATTATTTTGTGGTCAGAGGAGCTGATTAAGTTGTGTGAGGAAAATACTTTCTCTTCCTTTTATTTTCTTTTCTGCTTGCATTTTCCTTTTCTTTTTTATTCCTTACCTGACCTGCATTTACTCTTATATTCAAACCACTTAAAGGCCTAAATGGTATAATATCACAAAATTGCCACAAAGACATATGCCTGAGAACTTAAATTGCAAAGCCCTGGCCCCATTTCCAGGTGGTTTTGGCAGTGTAGCTGTATGATACTGCTGAGTGTGCCATTCACAAGGGAGAATTTTGCTGCAAATTTAAAGGTTCAAGTGGGTATTCAATAAGTGTTGATGGACGATGGTCTCCCATCAGGCCAAATCCGAGATTAAAAGCCTGAGCTCTATTTGAATATTGTGTTTCTGATATGTCCAAGTTCTCCAGAGGCAGTGTCTGAATTACCCTAGCAGATGGACTGAGTTCACTGGCTAGAATCAAATCTTCATGTTTGGCTGCAGAATGTACTTCTTCTGACAGCCACGTGCAACATACATGTAGAGATAAGTCAGACTGTTTGCAAAAGCAAATGCAGTTGTGAAATCATTTACCCCTCCTCGTTTTCTCTTTGATATTTATGTCACATCTGCTTTCAGCTCCTTCTTTGTAAAGGTACTGTCCCGTTCTGTTCTGTCCTAGAATTGCACTATCCTGACATCTAAAATAGTAGCAGGCGTTTGCACTCATGCAAACCTACATGCCTGTTTTGAAATCATGTATATTATATTATGTATATACGTGTAAGATCTGACATATTCAAGATTGGTAAATTCATAAATGTAAACATGAAAATAATGTTTATCAACATAGACTTGATTAAACTGAATGAAAAACTGAATGTCTTTATGGTAGAAAACTAGGAATGCCTACAGTCTGAAAGTGGATTTGATAAACTGTTAAATCTAGCCAGGAATGGTAAGTTATATCATCAAAAATCAGTATAAGAAGATGTATCTTTTTACTTTCACTGTAAAGACTTTACAGTGAAAGTAAAAAGAAAATGATACTCCTTCACCCATTAAGTAAAATAATGCAATTCATAAAAATAAAATGTTCACAATAGTTTATGGAGATGTACAAAGTACATAATATCTATCACATTTGTACCCCAGGCTTTTTCTTTTCCAGTCCTAGCCCTTGATAAAAACCTCCACAAATCAATGCAAATTTAGAAAAGGGATTACCCAGACCCATTCACTATTGTAACATTGTGTCAGTGAGTTTACTTCCTAGGTATAAGGATTTCTAATTATTTCTAAATAATTTTTTGCCAAATATGCAGTTCTTTATAATATAGACATCTCTGAAGATCAAAAAGGTAAAAAAAGTATACTGTGCTGCTGGTCTGAGAAAGCTGTTACTAGCAAAATAATCTATTTCTAGAATCAGAGGACAATAAGCTTTTCATGCTTTATGACCATGCTTTATGAAAGGATCAGCACTGCAGTGATTTATATGCATGTACAAATACAGACAGACCTGTACATTAAACTCTGTCATGCAGTGATGCAATACTTGGTCAGGAGACTGACAGACAACATTACATTTTATGTGTCAGCTGAAAATGCTGGGTAGATATCTAATGAAAAGAATGACCAATTTGAATTTGTATCCATCTTGTATCATAGAACAAAAAAGGTCATTGGTTTAACAATTTAGAAATGTTACATATCACTTTCCTCTCTGAAGCCTTCATGATGAGTATGAAACATACAATTAAGAGAAATTAAAGGAACTGGACCTTAGCCAAGAAAATTCTGAAATAGCTGAGTGTCTATGCAGACTGATGTTGGGAAATGTTTTTTGAAGGATAGATGGCTGACAACTACATAAGTGTTGAAACCTTGTCTATAATTTACATTTTAAAAGTCAGATTTTGCTCTCAATAGTGCTTAAATAATACTGAGGGCAGAAACCCATCTTTTGCTTTCAAAGCAAGAGAGTTAAAGATGAGAAAAGGAGAAGACTAAGCAAGGCCTGTGCTGCACTAAATTTCTGCTGAAGATCTTAAAATACTCCAAGTCACACTGAAGGATTGCTTCATGAAGTTTAGTATCTGTCAGACTGAGGGTGTAATTCTGATTTTCTCAATCTATGTGGGCCTTAAGTGAATTTTAATTGGCATTACTCACTGGGAAAGTGAGATGAGATTCTAAGGCTGTAACTAAGAAGGACTGAGTCAACCAAGTGAGTGAAACAGTGACTAACTAATTAAGTGAATGAGTGAGCACGGCATTGTTTGCTTTGTGATCCTTTCTATGCATGAGTGAATGGCAGGGCTATTACATGTGTGTGAATGAGCGGGTCAGGCTTGCTGAACAATCCATACATTTGTGTGGTCTTCCCATCCCTTGATTAGACTAATGAGCCGAGTGTTTGGAATATTAATGCATGTAGACAAGAGCTAAACTTGTTATGTACTTGGGAGACAAATTAAAAAAAATATGATCCATAGCCTGTCAAAGTCTGTTTTCAGTTTCATACATGTAACTCCGGATGGGGTAATCAGCTGCTCCCTGGCAGGTTGCTTCCAGCTCGTTGGTGTCAGGGAGCTGAATGCTACACTATTGCTTCTTCCAGGATTATTGTTGGAAGTGACATTATCAAATCTGTTTGTAGTTTATTGCAAATCTAATTGTGTCGTATAAACTGAAGCATTATCTGACAATGAAATGATTTTCTGTCTTATTACACTTTCATAAAAGAACAGATTTGGCTATCCTTATGTCAACTATTTTGCTTCCAAAGTAGTTAACAAGGCTAGCAATAATTTTGGCACCCTAAAAGCTTATTCCTTCAAATAGCAGAAACAGAAGCAGAATAAAACCTTGTTCTCTTATGTCATATATAAATCATGTTCTGTTGTCACTTTTCATTCAATAGCTGCATGCAATTAAGAGAATAGGAGTCAACACTATGCTAAAATTCAATCAAATTATAGGTGTGATGTGGAGATATAAAGAAATGGTGTAGAATTTTGAAAAACTTAGTGGTTTTTCCCCTAACTTTTTTTTGTTCTTCCTGAAGACTTGCCTATCCTTCCATTTTTGTAAAAAAAAAAAAAAAAATTAAAAAAAGAAAAAATGTAAATTCCAGTAGCAGAAAAGGTCAAAGAAAATATACCAGGCACCAGTTGTTACCAATATTTCAACAACTCTGATGTCTTGACCTGAGTTGGAGAATGCTTTTAATTATTGTAAATTATTCTGAATTTGAAAGTCAAGTTTATAGGAAACATATGTATATTACATAATTAATCCTACAGTTTTTGTAGGCTCTTTCTTGCATGTTGGCTGGTTGTTCCAGTACAAGATATTTCCTGATCTTAAGCCAATTTCTGCCCTCTCATCTGCACTACACTCTCTCAGAATGTTTCAGTGAACTGAGCAGCTGGTAGTATTTTTTCATATATCTTATGATCTGACAACATTTTGCCATTCTTTAAAAAGCATGAATCCTTTGCTTTTTGCATCCTCCAGGTTTGGATGGCAGTCCTCCAGAGAAGGACATGATTTGGCAAACAAAGTGATTTAGCAAAATGCTGATGTTCTGCATATGCTGCCATCTTTTCCAAGTGTATTTGGTTTTGAAATGAATGCCTTAGACTACATGGCTAGCTTTACAGAGAGTAATAGTTTTAGGATTCTTCTGGGTTTTCCTAGCTGAAAAGCTATCTGATTTTACAAGCAAAATTGTCACTGATGTGTGTTCAAGCCCAGTGCCAAAGGTAAAACTTTGTGACTTATGCTCTGATGGAAGTCACATAAGTATGTCCTAGTTATCCAGGCAGTGGTAAAACTAGGGTAGAATTTCATTCAGGTCTCATGATAAAAGTGATCAAACTCAGGAACAAACAAAGGTTTAAATTATTGAAAAAGTTTTAAATGGCAATACTGTTTTATAGAAAACAGTGAAATATCAGTCTATACTTTAAACTGATGGTTAAAATGTTTTAAAATTCTTCTTCAATCAAAACATGTACTCCTATCTAAGGCCACTGTTAGCAGCCACTTTATTAAGAACTGAAAATTGATTCTGAGTCTCCCTCTAACAATTCCAAACAGTGCTACTGAATAGAGAAGGCTGAACAACATTTCTATGAAATGCACTGTGTTTCAAAGAACAGGGTTTATAGGTTATTTCAGTCTAGTTCCTCAGTTTATGATTAACTGCTGGGAACTTGAGGTGTGAGGAGTAGATGGTCCAGGGAACAGATGTGATTTACTCTTCCTTTAGTTTACTTTGTGGTTTTTTGCAAATACATTTGCATGTGCTAATTCTCACATTTTCAAAATAAGGATGGGATTAATGAATGTTAATAAAGTGCTTTTCATGCCAAGAGAAAAGGAGGCTTTAGATCTCCGGATATGATTGTTAGAGTGGAAACTTACTTGTGAAACATTTAAATTATTTTCAAAGCACATTCCATATTGGATGATCTGAATGCAATATTGAAATACAGTATTGGAAGATAAGTAGGAGTTAATTCATGCCATATTTATTTTGGATGGCCAAACATGTGGAGTCAGAAACCTTGCCCACAGCTGGATCAACTTTTCAGATAAGAAAGGGCAATGTTACACCACTGAGCAAGCAAATGCTTTGTCTGCATGTAATTCTTGCAGATCTCCAAAAGGTTGCATTGGGGCCATGGCTTGACATCTACCATGGATCATGGAGGTTAACTGAAGAGCATTTGCTACATGAAGTTATGTCATGGTTTAACCTCAGCCAGCAGCTAAATACCACCCAGCCACTCACTCACTCACTCACTCACTCACTCACTCACTCACTCTCTCCTGCCTCTCTGGTGGGGTAGGGAGGAGAATTGGAAAGAAAATATTAACCCCGTGGGTCAATAGCAATTAAAGAATTTAAATAAAGCTGATAATAATGGTGATTATGATGATGATGATGTAATAATAATATAGTAATGAAAAGGATAGAGAGAGAGAGACAGTAGGGAATAAAACCCAAGAGAAACAAATGATGCTCAGCATAGTTGCTCAGCCCCTCTTGGTTGATGTCCAGCACATCTCCCAGCAGTGATCAGTGGCTCCCTATGTTTAAAGGCCCCACCATCCATTGCCATGTTTCATCTTTAACATTCCAGTGTGTCAGTAGATTTCCTTGGAGGCTGGTGCATTATAGACAATGCGTTACATCCACTCCATGCCATGCTCTTTAGCCCTGATGCCCATGAAGTTCTTTCAGAAATGAGTCCCATTGTCTCTCTTTTTTCTGGAGTATCATGCCACCATAAGCCTTGCTTTTCAAGGCCCAGGGCAGTGTCCTGGACACCGACTTGGGACACAGGATCTGTGTCTGGCCATCCAGTGGCTGCTTCCACCACTGTAAGCACACAGCCCTGGCCCTGGAGGGTTGGTGGGAGTGTGTTACACCAATCTGCCACGGTTACGCTGCACACACCGTCCTCCAAACAGCTTGTCCTGCTTGATTGCAGCTCATGTTTCACATTCATGGATAACCTTTGTGAGAGTGTCCATGGATAAGTTGTGACCACCCCTCGGTCATGAGCCATCTGTGGGTGACATCCCTTCTCTATGGCCCAAGGTGTCATGGGCCCACTGAGCTAAAAATAATTCACACTTATGTTGCCAAACCAGATGTACCTGAGGTGCTTTGATCTTAGCAGCCTGTTCCATCTGCTGATTATTCTGATTTTCTTCAGTGACGCAACTCTTGGATACTGGAGCCATCTAGATGATGTATTTTCAAACCCAGGGTCTCCACCCAGGCATCAGTAGCTTGCCACAGCAGTGTCAATACCACCATGGCAGTGCTGCCAGTTATTCTGCTTCCATCACTGCAGTCACTCCCACAAAGCATTTGCCAATATCCATGAGTCAGCATAGAGATAAAATGCTGGCCATTTCTCTCATTCAGCAATGTCTAAAGCCAGCTGGATAGCTTTTACATCTTCAAACCTTCTCCTTCAGCAGTTTCTGTGACTTGTCATAGGGAACTCCTTACAACTGCTTTCTGTCTCTGATGCTTTCCTGCTATATGACAGGACACATCAGTAAACATGGCATTTTGCTTCTCTCTTTCTGGTAATGTATTATGCAGTGGGGCCTCTTCAGCACGTTACCTCCTCCTCCTCTGGTGATAAGCTATCAGATTGCACTCTGTTTCCTAAACTAGACTAATAGACAAAAATAAATCAAAATATGAATGATTAATTCTGTATTTTATATTTGGCCTTATAGTATTGCCTGCACAAAAGGAGAACCTTATGAATACTTCTGTGCATGAGGTCACTAAAGATTATGGACTACCATCTGGAAGTGCTGCACTTTTCCACCTCCCTAGCCCATACTTCATGTAGCCTATTCAGAATTCTCCTCGTGCTCCCTCAGAGCGTGGAAGTTGAATGCGTAGGCTTTGCACATCACATACTCTCTCACAGTCCCTCTTTCACAAAGTGCCTCTCACAGGTCAAGAAGTTCACATCACTGTGAAGACAGAGAGGATCAATAATAAAGAACTGCTGTCATTTGACAGCTGCTCATTGACACATATTATGAGTATCCAAATTTATTTCACCAGCTTTTGCTGCCATTCTCTGTGTATAGACTCAAGGGACAAGGAAACTGCTACAGAAGCTGCATCATTAAAAGCCGTGTGTACAATGCTGTGGGAATGTCCAGTGTGAACAGCTTCAGATTCATGCTTTTTTTGCATGTTCTCAGAGCTGCAGCTCAATTATTTATAGTATATACAGTTTTCCTGAGAAACTGAATGAAGGCAGGTAAAGAGAAACTTTATTAATCCTGGATTCAAGCTGTATCCAAAGGACACTGGCAGTTCAGAGGACTTTTCTAAACTGCACAGCTGAGAAACACTTATCCCTCTATGCCTTACCCAGCACACAGAGAATACCACATCAAAAGCACCAAATCAGCTTCATTAGACTGCACAAACAGAAGGCTTTGTGTTTTTATTTGCTTTCCTTCTTATTTAAAAAAACATCAAACTTAGGAAATTGCATGCAAAATTAAATAAAGCCCTACATTCATACACACATACAGTTACCTAGTTAAAATGTAGGAAGTCAGGAAATGCAAAAGTTAATATTCTTATGTCAGCAATGCTGCACTGAATGGAGACAGTTTTCTCCTCTTGTTTTCCTTGTTATATTTTTTCGAGATTGTGGCTCCTCTCAAACTGCAGAAACTTCACAATTTTTGAGAAAAAGACAGTAACATCTGGATCAAACCAAGTAGATTGCTCTCACTTGTTCATAAAAATGTGATTAAGCCTTTGCTTAATAAAAAAATGAAACTCTAATAAAGTTAACTGAATACATTAATTGCTATACTACTGCTGTTTAATGTATGCTGTAGTATATAGCAGATGTACCTTGTGACCAAATTAATATTATTGTAGAAGCTTCATATTCTCATTCTGTGGTTGCTAACATCCTATGTTAATGAATTGGAAAACAATTCTGTGCTGTCAGATTTGAGTTTTTTAGTTATCTTCTACTCATTAGTCCAAAGTGACCAACATCCAGGAAGTTACTAACAAAGAGAGGAATTCCAGCACCTCTGCTGAAGTAGCTTCAAAATATATATCCTTCTAAGGACTGTTGAAATATCTTTATTAATTAGCATGTTCTTCATTTAAAAATGTACAGTATTTGGCAATTTATTATCTGAACAACTTTTCATACACAATAATGTATAAATAAATGTTTGAGATCTGAATTAACTGGTTAACAATCTTTCTGAAGCATATTTATATTATGATTGATCACCAATATTTTACAATGGTAAATATGCAAACAATTTCAACTGGTTTAGTCCAGTGTATATTGTGAATTTATAAGAAGTTACTGGGGGGAAGGTGCCCCCTGGGGGGAGTGTGGTCCCAGGTTTGGTTTCATTTTTTTAAGGGAGGAAACATTTGAACATTTACTATTTACTATTATTTTGAATTTGATAATTAATATTCCATTTGACTGAAAGGACCAATAGAAATAGCATGTACAAAAAATCCCCAATTTTATTAGGATAAACATTGCTCTGCTGATCCCAAAACCTACTTACAATTCTGTCTCCTAGTTGAAATCAAATCTGCCAAGAATCACAGATTTTTGATCTGTTTAGAAGAAAAAGTCATACGTTCAAGCTGGATTTGCAAGTAAGCCTACCCTGAGAATGTGAATGTTTCAAATTAACATCTAGTCCCAAGCTTCTTGTGTAAGTCTGCTGTGAGTGCTGAGTAAAGAAAAATGCAGCTTGCAGAAGCAAGAGAGACCTTGAGTAGCTGTTATTTGGCCATTCAGTATTCATTGCCCATAACCAACGGCAGTAAAAATGTTTATGAACCCCTATCATTTCCCATGGGATTAGTAATGGCAGAATTTGTACAAGAGCACTTTATCTTCCATTTATGCATCACACTGTAGTTTCTAAAGTTATAATTACCTGTGTGTTTCAAAACATAATGTGTGTGTACAGGAGTCAATTGCTGTTTATAATGCATGTAAGCTATGGAATACACCAATTTACCAACAACAATAATTTTTTTTCTGTTTAATTTCAGAAATAGGATCTTTTTAATCTTCTAGAATTCACATCTAGAATTCACATTTATTGAAAGAAAACTAAAGCCTATACTCTTGCTATCCACAGAGCAGCAGACGGAGGGATCAGAAGAGGATTTAGTCCCAGTTATTAAGTAGGTGAAATTTAGATTGTATCATCAGCAGAGACTGCTTTGGTGGGTGAAAAATGCTCAGATTTAGTCCCAGTACCATACAAAATCAATAATATACATGCAATATCAAATATGAGTGTAAAAGTAGATGGTTGTGTGTAATTGAAAAATTATAGAGGGCCCTGTTGTGGCTTCTTTATGAACCATCTGCCATATTAGACATATGTAATATATGCAATATAGAGATAGTGTAGGCCTGCAGAAAGTAGTCTGCAGTTTTACAGGATATTTTTCCAGTTTTCAGTGATATTAAAAAGCTGTTTGTCATGAGGAAATCCAAGGAGGACAGAGAACATCTGCCCTGCAAAATTTACCTCAAGAAAAATTCTGTTTTGTTAGCCTTATTATTTTTTTTCCTCTCTATATGTAAAAAACGCATAAACAGATTTCTTTTTCCTAGTGCCGCAATCTTTTGACAGAGGCTGCAGAAAGGCTTGCAAACACTGAAGATTGTAATCTTATTTGCAGAAAAGCAACAGCTGAACTGAGTATATTTTTGGTGAAGCAGCAGTTCCCCAGCCTTCACTCAGTCATCAGTTCACTGTTCTGTGAAGTTTAATGCTCTGCTCTGGCGCTGGAGCCTTCCACTGCAAAGTTCTTCATCCAAGGCCATCAACACACTTGAAACCTTGAGAGAGTTTTTATTGGGTTGGTGTTTCAAATTGCAATGGCCATTGTGGTTTTCATGCAGAGCTGGTCTAAGTGTTAAATTCAAGTTTATGCTGTCATGAAATCAGTCTGATTTTAAATTCATTTAGCATCACATGTGGCGCTGAGATGTGATCCTACCTCATAAGCTGTTAGTGCCCTAATTTAGGAAATAATGTCTGCCAGAGATCCAAAATGGATTAGACCAAAATGTTAACACTGGAAATAACCAAAAATAATGCATGTTTTCTATCCTTAGGGTCAATAACATTTTTTGGAAGCATGCATATCTTGTAATAAAAGGGGCAGCTTGTTTCTAATTACAAAACCTGTTTTTAAAGAAAAGGAAAGCAATATATTTGTTAGTCAAAGATACCAAAATAAACTCTGAAAAGGACTGTGCACCTCCTTATTACTGGGACAGTTATAGATACAGCGGTTTAGTTCAGCATCTTTCAAAATTTAATTTAATTATTGGTATCTGCCTTACTTCAATTAAGCCATAGTGTTGTGTAAATTGAACAGTCCTAATAATTTTCTGGATTGTTTCCAAATGCCTCAGTTTTTGAAGGAGATCAACCAGCTGAAATGTCACATTTTGCAAAATGACAGACAATATGTGTCCAATATAAATATTTGTCTTCCTTGATATTTCACAGGAATTTTTATAGTGTAAGAATATGATATTTCACTTCATCCAAGTGCTTTGTGGGTTTATTGGATAAGAGGTTTGTGCTAATACCTACACCTGTTTTATAAGTATTAACTAATTTTAAACTTTTTTATAGCAACCAGTAGTATCTTCCAAGTTATTAATAAAAACATTTTAAATAGGATTTACAATTTGACAATTTTGTTTTATGTATTATTCTCTTCAAGAGCTTTTCCACTGTTAGACCCTTTTCCTGGCAGGCTTATCACACCTGTGAAAATCACACACACACACTGTTTTGTACTGGAGGAAGAGTCAAGAGGAACAGCATCTCCCATTAAAAGTGAAATTTAAAAAACTAGTCTGGTCAGAAACAAAAGCTGTGACTTTGTGTGATGCTCTCATGAAGCATTTAATCCTACAGCTAAAAGAAGACAATAGACACAGTTTTAGAATTACTGATGCTTTTCACTGATTTTTTTTTTTTTTATTGAAGTATTGTCCTTTCTAATAATTGGCTTCTGGTTTCTTCTTCCCAATTTTGTTTTCTGATGTGTTTTACTTAAGCTTACCTGAGCTTAGCTGAATCCATTCTCTCTTGCCTGAGTATTATCACAATCAGCTCTTGAGCCCTGCAGGTCAGGCTTAGCAAGACCTTCCGGACCACAATGATGTGATTACACCATGGTCTGAAACAAGGGATCAACTGCTATTACTTGTTACCATATATTGCATACACATTCCAAATATGCAATGAAACCTAAAATAAACCAGAAAAGGTTGAAGGTGTTTGTAGTACAGTTGGTCAACTTTGACATTATACAAAGTGCATAAACTGTAAAGATTATTTGCAGTACAAAGCACACATTTGCTGTGCAGCAGACTTAAAACAGTTGTAGACTGTCAGATTTTGTTGGAAAATAAAAGAGGTATTTAGCAATTGATTTGCTTTCTAAGGTACAGAATCAAGGTTGTTTGCCTCCACCCCTTTTTTTTGGAAGAGCCAGCCAGTTCCTTACTCACATGCCCAGACTTTGGGCTCCAATGCTGAGAGCTGCCCAGATCTCTGCTAGTCCCAAACTGATCAGGAGAGGACAGGAAAGTTGCATACTTGAAGGGAATCAGAGAGCAATGACAAAACTTGGGTCTTAATGTTAGAGAGAAGTTATTTTTAGCAGAAGCCATGCTTTTGTGTACCTCTATATATCAGTGAAGATACAACAGAAAAGGACATTTATTATAGGCCCTATTTTTATAGTTTGTAGGTAAACTAGAAGTCTAGTTTCTAATTTAGTATGAATGCAAATAAATTCTAAAGAAATTCTGTCTTTAACTGATGGAATAAAACTCTACTTAGCAGTAAATTAATTCATTTAATAAATCATAAGACTATTCTGAAGTAAATATGAAGTAACCCCTACTTTGGTGAGCCCATGGATAGCTGAGATGTCACTTCAGCTGCAAGATGTGCAAGGAAAGCCACCTGAGGTAAGTTTTGTCTAGTACAAATACACATTCAAGAATTAATTATGTAGCTGGGCATTTCCAGGGTTTCAGTTTCAATGTGTCAGCATTTTTAAGTGACTTTGGTATTCCTCAAACACATCGAAGTGTTAAATGTTATGCAAAGCTTTCCCAGAAATGGAGCTGCCCTGGTGCAACCAAAAAGGGGTAAGGACAAAAGAGAGAAGTAAGCAGCAGGAGGAAGGGAGGGTTTTCTCTGCACCACTGTCAGGAAGTCAGTGTGGAAAAGAAGAAGGAAATATAAATATCTGAGTGTAAATCAGTGAAAACCTGAGAACAGGGGGTTATGCATAAAGCAGGGAGGGGAAGGCATTGAGATGTCATGTGGCCTGTAAATAGGCAAAAGGAGAAAGAATTATGGAGTCAGCTGGGGTTTAAATATCAATTGCAGGATGTTGTACTTGTGGTAGCTACTGTTAGACCTGATGAGCTAGAAAATACCTTGAAGACTTCTGTCCTAAATACAGCATCTTGGGGATTACTTTGTGTGGTACAGCACTGCTGGATTATTTTCTCTTTGCTTTTGGTCTCGTTTTCTCTAGCTGCTAATTCATCTGTGCTGATGGGCTTTAGGAAAACCACCAGCTTATCTACCAAGCATAAAGAAAATCAGTTCCAGCAAAATAAGTTTTCTACTACCTCCTGTTCAAATTCACTCATAGAAATGTAAAGCCTACACATCCTTTTTGTCTCTCAGTGGTGATGGTTTCATTGCTACTCAACAGAGGAGATGGATCCAAGTCAACAGGCTTTGGGTTTCTTCTTCACTTTCCTAGACATATTTGGGTTTTGGATCAATTCACAGTTTTAGCACCTCTTTAATTTTTTACAAGAGAACTGATGAAATGCAGACTTTTATAAAACACCTCGTAAGCTTTCGCTGGCAGAACATCAGACATAATTAGCTTAAAAATTGGCTGAACTATGAGCTAAAAAATTATTTTCATTTTCCAACATGATTTTTAAATGCCAAATATTCTCTGCAAAAATAGTAGTAGTAGTAGTAGTAATAGTAATAATAGCAATGATGATGGTGAAAATTCACAGCTCATTGTACTTAATTTTTTTCCTACTGCTATTTTTAACTTTTTAAAATGAAAGTAAAATTTAGATATATGTCAGAATGCAAATGCTTGAACTGGCTTCATATAAATTTTGGTTACTTGTTTATGCAGGAAAATTAAGCAGAATAGTATAATCTATTCCTTCTATACTGAGCAGAATTTTTAACATATACAGTGAATTACTGCAAGTTATGCAGTGGTTATAATGACAGGGGAATAAATTAATAATAGTGTTTTTTTCTGGATTGAGTTCTGTTAGTGCAGGCAACAATACAGTGTTAAAACATTGATTGGGAAGCATGTTTCTACTTAAAAAAATAATACTTTCAAAAAAATGCAGTTAAAACATTTGTATTTGTAATCAAAATGTTCATTTTAGAATATAGTATTTATAATTCAGATATTTAGACAGTATAAAAGATTTTAAGTATTAGTTTTCAACAATTTGGGGGAAAAAAATGTTATTTTACTACATGAAGTATCTCATCTCTCCCTGAATTTTGCATGCTTGTACTGCTGACATAGCTACACCCTTAACTAGTTGTCAGCACTTAGAGAGCTGCAGAGCTGATGGAGAGCCAGCTGGGCTTTACTGACACCTACGATTAAAATGACCATTTAAATTGCCATTCCTGCCTTGGGGAAGCGGAGGAAGTGCCGGGATCACAGCTGGGCCATGCGGGGCCAGGGCCTCTCCGCCCAGGCTGCTGATCCGCGCACGTCCCGCGGGGCGCTGCCAGCTGGGCGCCACGGGAACGGGCCGCTATGGGAACGGGCCGCTATGGGAAAGGGCGGCTATGGGAACGGGCCGCTATGGGAACGGGCCGCTATGGGAACGGGCCGCTATGGGAACGGGCCGCTATGGGAACGGGCGGCTATGGGAACGGGCCGCTATGGGAACGGGCCGCTATGGGAACGGGCGGCTATGGGAACGGGCCGCTATGGGAACGGGCCGCTATGGGAAAGGGCGGCTATGGGAACGGGCGGCTATAGGAACGGGCCGCTATGGGAACGGGCCGCTATGGGAACGGGCGGCTATGGGAACGGGCCGCTATGGGAACGGGCCGCTATGGGAACGGGCCGCTATGGGAAAGGGCGGCTATGGGAACGGGCGGCTATGGGAACGGGCGGCTATGGGAAAGGGCGGCTATGGGAACGGGCGGCTATGGGAACGGGCGGCTATGGGAACGGGCCGCTATGGGAACGGGCCGCTATGGGAACGGGCGGCTATAGGAACGGGCCGCTATGGGAACGGGCCGCTATGGGAAAGGGCGGCTATGGGAACGGGCCGCTATGGGAACGGGCGGCTATGGGAACGGGCGGCTATGGGAACGGGCCGCTATGGGAACGGGCGGCTATGGGAACGGGCCGCTATGGGAACGGGCCGCTATGGGAACGGGCGGCTATGGGAACGGGCGGCTATGGGAACGGGCCGCTATGGGAACGGGCCGCTATGGGAAAGGGCGGCTATGGGAACGGGCGGCTATAGGAACGGGCCGCTATGGGAACGGGCGGCTATGGGAACGGGCCGCTATGGGAACGGGCCGCTATGGGAACGGGCCGCTATGGGAAAGGGCGGCTATGGGAACGGGCCGCTATTGGAACGGGCGGCTATGGGAACGGGCGGCTATGGGAACGGGCCGCTATGGGAAAGGGCGGCTATGGGAACGGGCCGCTATGGGAACGGGCCGCTATGGGAACGGGCGGCTATGGGAACGGGCGGCTATAGGAACGGGCCGCTATGGGAACGGGCGGCTATGGGAACGGGCCGCTATGGGAACGGGCGGCTATGGGAACGGGCCGCTATGGGAACGGGCCGCTATGGGAAAGGGCGGCTATGGGAACGGGCGGCTATAGGAACGGGCCGCTATGGGAACGGGCCGCTATGGGAACGGGCGGCTATGGGAACGGGCCGCTATGGGAACGGGCCGCTATGGGAACGGGCCGCTATGGGAAAGGGCGGCTATGGGAACGGGCGGCTATGGGAACGGGCGGCTATGGGAAAGGGCGGCTATGGGAACGGGCGGCTATGGGAACGGGCGGCTATGGGAACGGGCGGCTATGGGAACGGGCCGCTATGGGAACGGGCCGCTATGGGAACGGGCCGCTATGGGAACGGGCCGCTATGGGAACGGGCGGCTATAGGAACGGGCCGCTATGGGAACGGGCCGCTATGGGAAAGGGCGGCTATGGGAACGGGCCGCTATGGGAACGGGCGGCTATTGGAACGGACCGCTATGGGAACGGGCGGCTATGGGAAAGGGCGGCTATGGGAACGGGCGGCTATGGGAACGGGCGGCTATGGGAACGGGCGGCTATGGGAACGGGCCGCTATGGGAACGGGCGGCTATGGGAACGGGCCGCTATGGGAACGGGCGGCTATGGGAAAGGGCGGCTATGGGAACGGGCGGCTATGGGAACGGGCCGCTATGGGAACGGGCGGCTATGGGAACGGGCCGCTATGGGAACGGGCGGCTATGGGAAAGGGCGGCTATGGGAACGGGCGGCTATGGGAACGGGCCGCTATGGGAACGGGCCGCTATGGGAACGGGCGGCTATGGGAACGGGCGGCTATGGGAACGGGCCGCTATGGGAACGGGCGGCTATGGGAACGGGCCGCTCTGGGAACGGGCCGCTATCGGAACGGGCAGCTATCGGAACGGGCGGCTATGGGAACGGGCCGCTATAGGTACGGGCGGCTATAGGAACGGGCCGCTATGGGAACGGGCCGCTATGGGAACGGGCCGCTATGGGAACGGGCGGCTATGGGAACGGGCGGCTATGGGAACGGGCCGCTATGGGAACGGGCGGCTATGGGAACGGGCCGCTATGGGAACGGGCCGCTCCAACGCCGCTGGGCGCGGGCACTGCTGCGCCTGTGGAAAGGACATCCAGCGCCCCGCGTCCAGGGAATCCCAGCCAGATCCTTGTTTGACAGAGAGAAAGCCCCCGTGGTTGTGTTGAATCAAATCTGCTTGCTGAGGGCTCGGGGAAAGTGAGAGCCGAGAGGATCCATGTTTATCCCAGGGTGTTGCATGGTCGTGTAATACCCAACGCCCTTCCTACTCAGAACTATGGATTTTTCTACATTTTCGCTCGCAATGAATATCTACTTATACATTCAAATGCTAATTATAAATGTCCACTGAGAGCGCTCACTTAACATCTTGATTTATATTCAGGCTTAACCGTCACTTCTAATTAATATTCTGTTTAAGCCTGTATAAATAATACATGCCATGATTTGAAGTAAAATAGTTAAAATGGTAATAAAATAAGCAGGTAGAATGTCATATGATGCTTGCTTTTTACATCCACAGAACAAACTCTTGTAAGCCGATGCGTTTCCTGTTTTTTATTATCTTTCCCTGCTTCCTGCAGAGTAGGAATAAATAATTTTAAATACAAGAAGAATATATACTCTAGGATCCTATTTTTTTTTTTTTATTTGACATTTGTTGTTTCATGGTTTTGGAGTTTTTATTGCCCTTTGGCATTTTGCTGTATTTAAGAGAATATATTCTCCCTCTTTGAGTCACCATGTCTTGTAATTATCCTTTCTAATATCTCTGCATTCATCTGCAGAGGAAATTGAGCACTGCCTTATTTTTTACACACTGAATGACCCAGAGAAGCTACTCTGCAGTATGGCTTATCACTGGCAGATCATTTCTGCTCTACCATATTTGAAAGAAAGCTTAAATAAGAATTTTTTAATTTAAAAAAATTAAGATCCTTTAGACTATGAATTTGCCTCAGATACCTCTTTGAAGAGAATTGTTTTGGGGTTTTGAGAAAACATAGTGTAATGCCCCTCATAAAAATAAAAAATAGGCCATAAAAGGACACTAAAGTTAAGTGACATGCATAACTAGAAATTAAAATCCCAAAGATATGGGCAGAGCATTTTCTCTTAACACAGATGTACCTCAGCATTCTGCCCAGCAGCAGCAGATCACACTCTCTGTGCCTCGCTGGCTAGGAAAAATGGGAAGATTAAATTTTATGTTAAGGACATATCCAAGATAGCTGAGGTTATATGAGTAATCTTCATATCTTCTCTGTGTTTGTTTGATACACATGATATGGTAACATCTTTCTTGTAAAGGCTAAAGAGCTGCTGTTTTAGTTACTGTGAAGCCTGTAGATGATTTTACATAAATGCTTAGATATTCATTCTGAATACAGCTCCAAACAAGACAGAGTTGTACATAATTTCAATTCATTTATTTCACAGCCAGTAGTATTACTTTACACCCATCACAATAGTGGCAGAAATTAGAGTTTTGCTTCTCTCTAAGTGTGAATAACATTACAGTGAAATTTTTAAGCAAATAACCTCCTAAGAATAAAAGATGCTGTATGAAGTAATTAGATGGGATGCCAACAGGCTGGTCTCCAGGTTATTGTTAGAGTCACAAAATAATTACTTTCATTTTCATTGACTAGTTTGTTCCAGAAATTGCTTTTCTGATGAGTTGCAACCAATATGTAGATACATGAGAAGTAAGACTCATTTTAAGAACACTCTTTGATTTTATTGTGAAAAGGAAAATGTCCACTCTCCCCAATGAGCTGAACTGTCAGTGAGTTGAGCTGATGCCAGACAGACAGACAGAAATGACACATGCTTTTCTGTGTTGGAGTTTCTGGGAATGGGCTCTGCTTGGTTCCCTTCTGAAAGGCATTGAATTCTGCAGTACTATTCCAGATCAGCTTCTCTTCATCAAAGTATTTTTGCTTAAACTTAATTGTGAGTATTGCACTTTCTAGCTTTGATAGACCCAACAAAAATGGGCTCTATACACATAAGTTTTACCTGCAGAATAGTTCCTATTAGCTTATCTTAGTCACCACTGGGTTGCAGGAGATGAGTGTTATCATCTAGTGATTTTAATTAGTTGATCTATTTTGAAGTGGATTTGCCTGCCTGAGCCAAAAATTCTGGATGTCATTTTAAAAAGTAAAAGAAATTAAGTATTTATTTACTGTTCATTTGTTTTCTATTCCTTAACTTTCCTGACCACTGATAAAAGAGAAAGATGAATCAGTGTTCCTTAAAAAAAAAAAAAATCTTCTCAAGAAAGACAGTGATCAAAATTGGTTTCAGTTCTAGGTATTAGGGCACTTTACTCAAAGTGTGGTAGCTGATGGCATTCCCAAGAGAGGAAAGTCAAAGCAAACCGTGCAGTTGGGCCACAGGAACACTGAAGAGAGGCAGAGTGAGAAAATTAACTCCTCATGGGTGCTTTTTAATGAGAGCTGTGATTAACAGTGAATTTCATCTGCCTATTTTTTTTAAAGCTCATTTCTTGACCTCTTGGTTAAAATCAAGGTCAGATGCATTGGGGAGAAGCAAGGGAGCTTCAGTACTCTGCATTAGGTGCTGCCTGGGCTTTGCCAACTCACAACAGTTTGTTTCCATCCTTAACACAGATAAAATCATGCAGCCCAGGAGGTCAGAAAACTGCAGTATGTACAGTTAACCCCTTTCCTTCCTGAATCCTGATTTCAAAGCCATGCTTGTGCTTTTTTTGGAGACAGATAGGTGATGGGGTGATTTCTGGGGCTGTCCACAGGGACCCCTCTGTGGGGAATGTTGGGCACTACTGTGCTGAAGGCAAATGCCTCCCTGTGCAATGAGGTCATAGTGGTGCTGTGAGATTTGCCAGAGTGTAAATCACAGCCAGTTGGAAAGGCAGCCACAGAGTGGCTGAAATCTGAGAACACGTGGGCCCATAATTCACGATTCCTGACAACTCATGTCCAAGCCACCTTGCAGCTCATCAACCTCTGGCAATGCTGGCTCTCTCCCCTCCACAGCCAAACCACCAGGGTTGCCACAGCCCCCTTGTCTCAGCCCAACATTTAAACACAGAGCATCACTGATCTCAGGGTCGATAATTATTTCAGCAGTGGCAGAAAAGCAGATGCAGCACCATTCAGCTAGTTCTTCTAAACCTGTCTGTAACATAAAGCTGAGTCTTGAACTGCTCCAGTGCAAGCTGTGAGGTGGAGCCCAGAGCTCTTAATCTGACAGAATACAGAATGGGCAGGGACAGCATGGAAATTGCAAGTGGGAATGCATTTGGACACCTCCCTGCTGAAGGTGTTCTGAGTGGCATCAAGAGGAGGATTTCTTTTTCTCCCTTCATTTTTAGTCAGATATGGCTAAAAAATATGTCATTAATACTTACTGGTTCTCTGTAAGACTTGCCCTATTTTGCTGAAAATTATTATAATTTTATATGCAGGAAATATGTGATGAAATTCTGAAACTAACAACATTGAAAGGAGTTGTACTTTTTCAAATAGGCATGAATCCATGAAGTTCTGCTTTTTAAAACCCATAAAATTAAATTTGTCTGCTTCACCCTTTTAATTGCTGGCCCAGGTGCTTTAAAAATATTACTAAAATAAAGTTGAGATGACATTCTTTTCCAGTGTAGGTGTGTCTTAATATCAGCAGCTCTTTTTTTTACAGGTTATTTATTTCCAATGACAACTTCTCAGTGATGTTCTTTCGAACTTGTAAAGCCATTCAGCTTTGAGTCTTCCTGTCTGATTCTTGATTTCGAGCACTTGCTGACAAATAGCCTGGAGCGAGCTGAAGCCCAGAGCAGGCAATGGAGACCTTTGGCAGCTCTAGGGCCGGGCTGTCGGTGTGAGGAGGGTGACATCTGTGTGTGCTCAGAGTAATGCTGAGATAAGCCGAGGGCCACGGTTCCTTTGTGCATTGCTGCCATCTGCTGCATTTCACCGGCAGGCTCGTGGGGTGCCTTTTCCCCTAACCCACACGCGGAAGAGCTCCCAAAGCAGAAGGAGCCCCACAAAATCCGTCTCTGGGCAGCAGTTTCAAAGCAGCATGGGTTCTTTTTAGTTCGATAGCCAAACCTCTGTCTCGGTACTCGCCCAGCCCTGCGATGCTCCCGCAGCACAGACTGGAGAGTTTACAACTCGGTCATTTGCTTATATTTCCCATCATGCAAATTTGTTGCGAGCCAAGAACTATTTCTGCTCTCTGAACTGCCAAAGAAATGCGGGGAGGGGACAGGGACACGGCTTAGCGGTGCCCAGGACACAAAGTATGTGCTCTCCATGAATCATCCTCTTTGCCTGTAGGAATTTGTGGGAATCATCCTAACCGCAGAAGGGCAGGGATTTGAGAGACTTATATAAACCTCTGTACAGCCTTCGTGCTGGCCGGTCCGATGGTAGTGGGTACACCGAAATTATTACTGTTAGTGAAACTAACCTCTCTATGTTCCACCCCGCTGCTAACCTTGACTGGTCATTTTTAATGAGAAGATCGGCAGCTGCTGCTCATGTTTAGCAATCTCTAGTTATTCTGAGATTGTAGCTTCTTATAGTTAATCCTTACAGGCAAATTCTGTGCTGCCAATGTCAATAATCTCTACCTACTGTGATACCTGCAAAACCCAAAAGATCAGTATGTGGTACCATATTCGTGTCTGCAACAAAATATTAATAATAGTTCTAGTATGGTGTAAGGAGCATTGAATTTCCAGCTGTTTATGGGGTTTTCTTGGAAGAAGTAAATACTCCATCATGCTAAGTACTTGGCCCATAATAGTCAATAAAGGAGACTACCTAAAAATAGAGATGATAAATCTGGCTTTGTGATCAAAGAAGAATCACAGGTATGACACAGATCTGGCATTTATGTGGGTAATTATCTTGCACAAAAGATAACTTTTTTTTTTTAACACAACAAAAAGCTGAGGCTTGGAAAAAAAATCTTTTTATTGATTAGAGATTCTTGCCTGCTTCTGTAGGAACTGGTCTCCAGATTGTTTGCTTGGTATGAGTTACCATACCAGATAAATGTTCTCTATGGATCTCTTAGAAAAACTTTGCTTGTTTCTCAATATCCTTGTTTTCTTAGACACATTTTTATTTTTTCCAGTAATTTTTAGCTGGAAAATTCCTCAAACTGTAAGAGTGTAAGAATTCCTGACATTGTTCTACAGAAGTTGAGAAGATTCAGGGACCGCTATTAATGAAAACGTCCAACTGTCCCTAGAATGAGGTGAATATATTTATTTAATTAACCTGGTTGTCCTTACAGCAGTTGAGTGTCAGGTAGCATTTGCTAGGTAGGGGGGAAATGAAATGAAAACACATAAAGGAAAATTATTTGTGTTTAGAAGTCTAAAACATATCCAGTATCTCAAAGTTTTGGGGGCTTTTTTTTGGTTGGTTGGTTGGTTGGTTGGTTGGTTGGTTGGTTGGTTGGTTTTTTTTGCAAGGCAGCAGAAATCACAACCCTGAAACTCACAAGGAACTTCAATTTCTCATTCCATTTAATGTAACTTATCTGGAAAAAAAATATTTACAATACAAGGAAAGAAAGTCTGGAAGGAAAAGCAGAATAAGAATCTCTGACTCAACCTTGTACAACAGTCTACATCACTGCAAAAGTAAACTGAACCCAAGTGAGGCCTCCTTAGGTCATTCCTGAGTGTTGTAGCATCACAAACACTACTTGTGCTTGAATATATGCAGTAATGTGTGTGTTTGTGCTTGCCCAATGCCATTCCAGGCTTTACTAAAGTACATTCTCGAGGATCACAAAACTTTCTCCTTCTCAGGGACCTTCAACAAATGTTAATTTTTCTCATTAGCCTTGACTGATTCCTTAGAATAAAAACTTTTTAAATGAAGCTGTTGTTTTGAGGGTAACATACTGGTTGATATTTTTCCCCTAATACAAAAACACATTAGTATCTTTCAAAAATTTTAATCCTTCCTTGCTAGTGCATTCTGTCAAAACAAAATGCTTTCATATTCCATAATAGATTCTTGAAGTGTAGAAAGTAGCTGTTATTTAGGTTTCCAAAATAGAGGATGTATTCTTTTGTTTGTCAACATTAAACTTAAGGGTTTAGATAAGAGGAAAGGGTGAGATAAGAGGAAAGGAGAAATAATAGTTATTTTTGTTTTGTTTACTTTACAGACACTTGGGAAATCATTGGGACCCAATAATTTTTCAGCGACATTTAGCACACAAAATTTAGGAGGGACTCCATATCTGCCTCCTAAGGACTGGATTATCCTAATTTTCTTGTGTCTCTAAGCCTCAGCTTTTTCTAACACTAAGGTTCTGGGGAGAGATGCTGTGAAAACAGCAAGAGGAGGGCTGGTTCCCAGGTGTGGCACAAATATGCAACATGCCAAAGCCTTCGCAGGAAAATATCTGTAACCAGCACAGAGGAAACATTATGAGACCTTGATTCAGGATTAGGCTCATGCACAATATTTTCAAAACTGAAAGGGAAGCTGCATGCTCACAGTACTGCCAGTATTTAAATCTTTTGCTGGCTTCAGTTGACACTGTTGCTAAATGAGATTTGATGAAGCAATGCTTTGCCATAAACCATTGAGTGGTTTGCATATGGTCATGAACTGCCTGCACAGTAAAAGGTGGCACTGTAAATAAAACAGCAAATAAATAAATAAATAAATAAATAAATAATGCAAAGAGGCAAATTTTTTTTACTTGAAAGTCAGCTGAGTGCCAAGTACTAATAGTGAAAATTATTTGAAACATTAAGTTAAAACCATTATATACTAAGCGCTTCTCAAGGACAGCCCAAAATCTTTATTGTCTGGAGCAGAGATATTTTGAAACATGATTTTATCAGCATCCCTGACAGTCATCTATATTTTTGTATTTGAATTCCTTTTCTCACCACAACAGTCTTATTCCCTGATTAGGCCCACTCAAAGCAATTCAGCTGAGATGTTCCAAATGGCAAATGTAATTGATGTACCAGTTTATACAGGGCATAACATTACCACTGCATTAAGATTTCAGCAGCTGTAGGTTCCTGAATAAGATGACATGACATAATAAATTAGGAAATTGCAATATCAATTTAGCTTTGGAAGAACAAGTTGGATTAGAAAGACGAAGTACAGAGACTATCAAGAGACTTCTTGGTAGGCAGTTTAAACTGCAATAAAAATTTCTGAGTGGACTTGGCCAGGGCTGTCAGGAAAAAATAAAGAGCAAAATCATTTTCCTATTTGAAATTGATAGAAATCAATTTTCAGGTGACATTTCCTAAAATTGTCTGGACAGAAGCAAATAAAATTAGGTTTAATCTTTGAGAAGATAATTTTCAAGTAGCTATTAATCATGAACATCACAAGCCTTTAAATATTTTGCTTGTGATCTCTTGCCAGTAGAGGTGGAAAAACTTGTTGCTTCATTTAATTCTCTTAATAAATTGCAACATTTGGTTTACTCACCTTGCTAAATTATGCTGTACCTTTAAAATAGAAAGAGAGAAACAAGGAAATAATTTTTCCCCGTGTCTAAAAAAGCTTGAAAGGTAGTATTCAAATTTCTAATTATACAATTGCCAATTAATAGGTTTTTCCCTTGGGTGAAATAGCAAAGACTCCCAGCCCCCATGACTCATCATGTCCCTTCAATCTCTGAAATACCCTGCCATTTACTACTGCATTTATAGACACAAAGCAAAAGCAGAAGGGCATAGCAGTTGTTCTGCTGCTACAAATGGCTTTTGATGATTCTGTAGTGCCATGGTCTTACTAAATCTCCTGGGAATGAGGGGGAAGCAGCACACACTAGCAAAAATTAAGTTACTCAGTAAATCTCTTTGTCTTCAGTGGACACGTGCAAGTCTGCAGTGAATTAGAGAGCTTATGTTACAGAGAACAAAACAAAGTTATTTTAAAGAAAATTAGTGCCATGCTGTAATATTTAGTTGATTTTGATCAGGAAGCTCAGCCATCAGTGGGAAGTTTGTATCACCAAACACTTATTTTACTACTGCTTCTTGGCTACACTTGTGATGCTTTTAAAAACTTTATGAATCCAGGGACATCCAGGAAAAAACAAACAAACAAAAACCAACCAACCAACCAAAAAACCCCCACCCACAGACCAAACTATGTTTCTCTTAGGAATTATAAGGTAATAATAATAATGGCAATAATGGTTTTGGGACCTTATCTGCACCCTTTGCAACCCTGTTGCCAGATTAGTTCACTTGGAAAAATCCAGAATAAATCCCTCAGTGGGGTCATTTGACTCCTTGCTTTTCTTAAGATAGATTAGAGCTGTATGGAAATCAAGGAAGTTTTACTTCTCAGTACTTTGAATGAATATTCTGATTAACAAAATTCCTTTCTGAGCTATACTATTGTGTGCTAAAATCAGCAATATTCATCAGACATTTCTTCTCAAGCATCTACTTTCATCGAGGAAAATGCTTTGGCTAATCTAAGTTACTTCTCCCTTCCAACACAGTAGGAGACAGCTCTTATTCTTTATATTGGCAGGTGTAAGGATGATGTGAAAATGCTCATGGAATCATGTGTCTTGTATTCCTCAAACACTCCTAGGAATGTTGCTTGCAGTGTGTGTTGAAGAGTTAAATGAGATTATTTTGGTGAACGCCTGTACCCCTAACATTCGATTTTTAGGTGCTGTGTAGCACACTGCATTTGAAGCACATTGTAGAATCTTTTTCACCTTCCTCTCAGTTTGTAGAAATTAATTAAGAGTAACCTTACAGAAGTACTCCCAAAGGTTCCTGTAGCAACATTAACCCTCTGACTTAACATGTCAAATATTTTGGCAGTGTGTTAAGCCTCCAAAGACACAGCTAAACACAGAGAGAGTGGGTCACAAGGGAGAAGTCAGCATTCAACAGGGCCAGTCAGAAGAGCAGTTGTTCACAGCAAGCAAATTAACACAAGCCACATAGAGAAATCCTCTTGAGCTCTTATTAAAAAAAAAGCTGTCTTATTACACTCCACTCTAGATTGCCTCTTCTGGAACACATAGCAAGGCTCCAGCCCATATTTTCAAATGTACATTCAAAAAGGTGGTATAGAAGATGACACATACCCCAAAATTTATCCCTGAAGCCCAGCTCATGTTGTTGGGTATCTAATTAGTGTGATAAAATAATACCAAATTTGAGGCCTGGGGAATGTGGCTGGAAAGAGGACAAAGATGAAACACTCAGAACAACCCTGTCGGCTGATTTAAGTTCCCATTTTCTGCCAGAGTTTACAAATATTTTGGGGTTTTTCCATGATTATTAGAGTCAAGAATTTCATCCCTTGTGAATCTCTGCAATAGGTAAAAGATGTGAAGATAAGTAGGGCCTTGTTGTAAAACAATACACACAAAAAAATGGGTATGAAAACTCAGGGAAAATACACAATTACTCTTAAGGGGAGAAAAAGATAACTTCCAATTATATTCGTTGGCTGGACCCACTGTAACAATGGCAAAAAAAAAGCATTGAAAGGCAGCTGAGAGTGGCCCAATTTTGCAACTTTTTGAAGAAAATTAATTCCACAGAAAACCTACACAGATTTTGAAGTAGCAGCAAGTGAAGTAGATTCCAACCGTGATAAAGTCCAAAAACTTGTTGTCAAATTACGAACTTGTTTGAAGAAGCCTGGATACAATATTACTGATGTAAAACATGTGCAAACAGACTGAGTTGAGTAAACAAATCCTTAACCAAACATATTTGCAGCATTACCAAAGTATTTGAAAAAAACGAGAGGTAGCAAATAATCTCAAGAGTCATTCCAAATTTTGTGTGCATCCCTTGCATTGCATTTGAACTAATATTCTACAGTGACATGATCTCTTTTTTTTCCTGCCTCCCTTCATGCTCAGTAGCTCTATGCAGCCAGAAAGAGCTCTGTAGGACTTAAAAAAAAAAAAAGATTAAAAAAAAGAAACAAAAAACTACTCCCCCCAAAAAATACCAACCAAAACCAAACCAAACCCAACAAACAAACTAATAAAAAAAACCCTCAAAAAACAAACAAACAAACAAACTAAAAACCAAAAAAAATTAAACAAACAGGAAAAAAAAAAAAAAAAGACAAAAAAACCCAAGCCAAAACCAAACCACTTTTGATTTTCTTAGAAATCAGGGAAGGGAGTAATATCTTCAGTTTAAGAAGGAAGACCAAAGACAAGAGATTTGGTTGTTGTTGCTGGCTGGAAACCACATTCCCATGAAAGAGACACTGCTTTGGTGCCCCTAACTTGTTTTATTTTAAGCTTTCTCAGACCCAGGTTGAACCTTCTGGGTCTCAAGCACAACAGAATGTTATTCCTTCAAAAAGAACAAATTGGATGAAGCTTTGATTCTTCACTTCCTTGTTTATCTGGCTTCAGAATATAAAAATTCTGGCATTCAATGGGTATTGGAAGGAAACCACAGCTCTGTTCTGAAGAAATTCATCCATAAATCATGATGCCATCAGGATACCAGTATTCTACAAAAAAACCCACAACCAGCCTAAAACTTTTTCTTCTGGTTCCAAATTAATGCTATAAATACAGAGGCAGAATAGCCCAAATTTTGAAATTCAGACATAATTCCAAATTTTTGAAAATAACTCAATTTTTCTATTCTCCTTTTGGAGCAATGAATGACTGCATTTTCACTTTTTATAGCCCAAAGAAGCCTGATAGATGACAGACATCAAGCTGGAATACTTAAAGCCAGTCTCTCTTGAAATCACTAGGAGTGATGTTTACTCTCTTTAGGATTATTGAACCTACTCCTGAGATGAGACAGTGAGCTACTGCACAGACAGCAATTTGAAGACAACCTAAAATCAGGCTCCTGAAGATTTTCTGGGGCAATTCCTTCGTTCCTCACCCTGCTGGGCGCACTCTTGGGCTGAAAAGGTAACATTTGAACTGCTCTTTGCCACTGTATCGCTTTCCAAGATTAGCTGGGCCAATACAAGGGAGAGGGTGGGACTGCAGGTGGGAAACTGGGATCCAAATGTGTGACCTCAGAGGCAGGACCTGAGAGGCAGGTCAGCAGAAGAGGCTGCAGAGCTGCTCAAAAGCAGCTTTCACCTTTCTGAGGTGAGCAGAAGGGGGACAGTGGAAAGAACTGCAGCACAATGAAACAGCAGTGAGTGAAATGCTGAATTTTGGAAGGTGGAAGAACTTCTGTCCCAGTGCTGTGGTTTAATCTCAGATGGCAACTAAGTACCACACAGCCACTTGCTCACTCCCTACCCTTCCACCTCTCCCCTGGGATGGGGAGAATGGGGAAAAAAACACATAAGGTGAGGTAAGAACCACTTAATAATTGAAATAAGGTTAATGACAAGGAAAAGAAGAAAGACAGAAGAAAAAAGACCAAGAGGAAGAAGTCCACTGATTGTCCAGCCCGCTCCCCTGCAGTGGTCAGTGCCCCCCAGCCAACTGCCCCCAGTTTATGTGCTGGGCATGGCATTCTCTCCTGTGGAATGTCCCTTTGCCCAGCCCAGGTCAGTTGTCCTGTCCCTGCTCCCTCCCAGCATCTTGTGCACCTGCTCCCTGGTGGAGCACGGGAAGCTGGAAAGTCCTTGAGTTAGGGTGAGCACTGGACAGCCACAACTGAAACATCAGCGTGCTATCAGTGTTATACTCACATTAAACCCTAGGAAGAAAATCAACCCTATCCCTGTCCAAACCTTTACAGCCAGTGCTGGGGTGCACTGCCCTCACAGTTTGTGCTCTTTTGGACTTTAAACTGTGTGGCTGAGCTGGTCTGCACTAACCAGCACCCTGCACATATTACATGGGGTTTTTGCTTTGCAGACTGAGACTGCTTTCTCCCAGGGCGTGAGGGTTTGCTGCAGAACTAGTCACTGAGGGGCAGGTGGATGTGGGAATGCCTGGGGCAGGAGGAAGAGTCTTCTTCAGGTGAATTGGTTTGCAAGGAGAGCGTTTCACTGAAACTCTACCATTTGGGTTTGCTTTCTCACTGGTCCCCTTTGGCTCTAATATTGCCACAAAAGAAAAAAACAAACTAACAAATCAAACATAGCCAACCAAAAAAAAACTCCCTTCCTTCCTTCCTTCCTTCCTTCCTTCCTTCCTTCCTTCCTTCCTTCCTTCCTTCCTTCCTTCCTTCCTTCCTTCCTTCCTTCCTTCCTTCCTTCCTTCCTTCCTTCCTTCCTTCCTTCCTTCCTTCCTTCCTTCCTTCCTTCCTTCCTTCCTTCCTTCCTTCCTTCCTTCCTTCCTTCCTTCCTTCCTTCCTTCCTTCCTTCCTTCCTTCCTTCCTTCCTTCCTTCCTTCCTTCCTTCCTTCCTTCCTTCCTTCCTTCCTTCCTTCCTTCCTTCCTTCCTTCCTTCCTTCCTTCCTTCCTTCCTTCCTTCCTTCCTCCCTCCCTCCCTCCCTCCCTCCCTCCCTTTCCCTTTTTAAATGTTTATTTTACAGTGTTTACTTTACCCCTGATGTAAAAGTGCTATTTTGCAACAACAGTTTCCTAGCTCCCGCCCATGCCATTTCGCTCCCGGCCTCTCCATCTCCTCCTTTGCGGCACCGACGTGGTGCGGAGCGGGGAGCCGAGGCTCGGGCATCCCCTCCCGAACAGAGAAAGGTGCGGGCTGTTTGTTACGGGCTGCAGACAACACTGCTGAAACAATACAATAATTCAGGTATATCTGCCACACTGCTTGTTTGCGTCTGCCCACGCAGTAAACTCGCACGGCAAACTCTGCACGCTCCGCTGGTTAGAGATGATCCGCGCCAGCCTCGTCGCTGCTCTCGGAGACGGCCGGGATGCCGGGAGGAGGAGCCGCAGCGCAGCCGCCTCCCCCCGCAGCCTCCATGGAAATGCATTTCCATGGCTCATCTGCATAGCGCCTACCCAGCAGGCAGCGGTGCCGGGGATGCCTCCAGGAGAGTTCCCACGCGAAATTTAACACCTATGGGACTTCACGGGAGATACAGCGTGTTATTTCCGAAAGGGAAACCCATAACCATTCGGTTTTGCCAGGTCAGAATATTAACACTACCGTCATAACAAGGACAGTATGCTTTTCTTAGAGCTATAAATACCTATCTTGCCACAGAAGCTTTCGGCTGGTCCGATGGCAGTGGTATTTATAATTGATCACAGTCAGTTACAGATTTCTTTGTTCTTTCTCCACACCCACTGCTGCACTTGACTAGTCTTTTCTTGCGGAATGTCCCCAGTGTTTGGAAATTCGCTTTAATTTGCAAGCTGACAGTCTCTTTTGACAGTCTTTTTTTTAACCTCTGATTTTCTGGAATAAATGAGGATCAAGTCAAGCATATGTATTTTAATCTTAATTCCTCATGGAACAGCCATTACCTGCTCCTTGTTTTTTGCCATTGTTCACAACACAGGCACTGTGCTTCAAAGGCATTTGTGCAATAGCAGCTGAAAGTGTCACTATTGGGGACAGAGGGGGAAAGAGGAGTCACTTACCTGAGATTCTGCTTTAATTATGTGGTTTTCATTTCTAATACACGGCATGCTTTTCACTGATTAATGAAATAGTCAAAGGGATAAATAGCAGAAATACATGATGACTGCCTAAACCTTTCATGTGTAAAACACAGGAATTTCTGCTCTAGGTGCTTCAGACCAACATGCCATTTGACTTCCAGAGAATACAGCAACTGAACAAGGCAGAGGTCCTTGTTTTGTGCAGAAAGCTGCTCAATTTTTGGATGTTGTGAGCCTGAAATATTTCCTTAATGATCACTCCCACAGGTGATGGCTGAAACCTTATTTCCTTGAGCCATCTTAGGCCCCACTTTCTAGACTAGGGGAAATGTGCAAGGGATTTTTTAAAGTCAGCTGCAAGATATTAATTGCTGAGAGGAATACATCCTCAGCCACCACAGATTCATTTTCCTGTAGGTTCTTTAATCAGAATTTATCATCAATTTGAAATCTGTATTTATTGTTTAATTATTAAGTCCTTCTGGCTAAAATGCTATTGTTCCTGATGACCTTTCTCTTCCATTCCTCTTTCAGGCTTTTTCACTGCCTTCCTTTCAGCTACAGCTACCTCATAAATGCCTTACAGCCCCACAAATGCATAGCCTGCAAACAAAAAGCTCCTTTTGTGGACCGAGCTGCAAAGTTGTACCATGTGCTCCTTTCACCAGCTCCACAACCTGCCTCCAACCACAGGCTGAACACGCAAAGGCACTGACAGCTCTCTTGTGCTCACACACTGCGACTGCGCCGCACGATCTGCACGCACAGCTCTGGAAATGGAGAGCCATCTACCTCCCCATGAACCCAAATGACATGAATGTGCCTGAATATACTAGAAACCTGCATGCTGTCATAGATTTAAATCCTTTTTTAATTTTTTTTTCCCATTTCCCACCTTCAGGATTTTCTTCACCAATTCCAAGTTTCGCTGTTCCAGGCGTGCTACTACAACCCTTCTCCAAGGGTGTAGGAGCTTTATCCTGATGAGGGCTAAAGATAACCTTACAATAGCATTCCTTTGTCATGTATTAATATTTAACTTAAGACTGTTAATCACTGTGGCAATAAGTATTTTCCCTTTCCTAATTGTGCTCTCTCACCTTTCAATGGTTGTGATGGCTGCAAACACACAATGGTTGAATCACTCAATTAGCCCTCCCATCCCTACCACAGGGACACAGCCCTCCCAAATCTCAAGGGACATGCCCACCAGGGATAATGCTGAGAGCTGGGTGAAATGATGGGAATTAGTATGGGAGGCATCCCCCCACCAAGCCATTCATCACGAGTTCCTGCTGGGATCCCAGCAGAGAGCCTGCCTGTTCCCTCAGCATTGGGACACCTTCCTTTGCCTAGCAGGTGTCCTGGAAGGTGTTGTGCCAAGCAGGCACAAGCTGCGAAGCTGGTTCTGAACTCAACACAGCACATTTTTGGGGAGGAATGGCTGCAAATGCCGTGGAAAGGCCCTTTTTGCCCTCAGGCCAGGCCCAGCTCCTTTAGCAGGCACTGGAGGCGGCCATGGCCCAGTGGCCATGTGTGAGGTGAGGGCAGCCGCGAGCTGAGGGCTTCTCTGTGAGGTGCAGGAAGCCTCCATCTCTTTTCTGGCACTGTTTTTTTGCCATCATGCCTCCTCCCTGCTTGTGTCAGCAGCCCACCTGTCCTGCTGGCACCCCCGTTGCTCTCGGGCAGCCAGGCCCCGATGCCATTTCCTCCTCCTTGCCTCATCCCAGCTTTTAGCCACATATTTGGCACTGGCTGGAGCCTGTCCCAGGCTGAGGTGCTGCCTGCCTCCCCATGGTCCTGCAGTGTGAGAAACGCTAATCACTTGTTTTTAAAATTTGAAAAGTTTAATAGTAATAAAATTATTATAAAAATAGTAATACAGTTAGAGCAATAATAATTTGGACAATTTGAATTAGGACAATATGAGACAATAGAGACAAAGACTTATGGATGTCCGGGTACCTTTTTCTGGGCATCACAAGCCCGAAAAAGGACAGACGTTAACAAAGGATTAACCCTTAAAAAGAATAGCCCGTTGCATATTCACACACTTCATATACGATGTATAAATTCCATTCAAATACAGGATTCTGTCTGGTCATCATCAACTTCTTCCTTTGAATCCTAACAGCGCCTTCGAGGTAGGAAGATGTTTGTTTCTTCTGATAAGAGGGCAACAAATTCTTTTTCTCTGAAAGATTTAGGTGTCCTGTGGCTGTTATTTCACTGTGAGTCCTTTCTTTAAAAAAGGTATCCTACATAGCATAGTTTCTATTTTAACATTTTTTATAACCTAAAACTATATTTAACACACTACTTAAGAGAATTAATACTTTATAACACAACACATATAATATTCATTTTAATATTTGCAAAAAGCCAATCATAAAACACATGCATTTTTCACATGCAGGAAAGGCACCTCTATTGCTCACCACTGCATCCACACACATTTCTATTTTTCTATTATTTTACATTATATGATCCTATGTGCTCTGCTTTCATGAGTTTTCTTTCAGTTTTCCTACTTTGGAAACCCAATCCTGATTCTCTTTTTTAAACACTTCTTCCTGCCACTTGCTGCATTCTTCAGGCAAGCACAGTAATTTTTAAAGAAATCTTTTAGACAAACAAGACTCAGCAGACTTTCTAACTTGAAGTATTTGGGAGCCCAATAAGAATGTGTCAGCCAGCCCTGCTCATTACGTCTCCTGGTTGGCTTTGCAGTCATTAGGTCAGTAGATAAATTCCTACTAAATACAACTCCATCTCAAGACATTTTAGAACATTGTACCTAACATGAGGAAGTAAAAATGACACCAAGTGCTTTTGTATATATGTAATGACTTTTTTTTCTAGAAAATTCCTTGCCTTCGTATCACCTTGAACCTACAAAGTTTGTGTCTGGGTGCTAGGTTTCAAATAAAATTTTATAGGCTGGTTTCATTAATCATCCAGGGTATCAATTAATAGAATACTAGCTACCAGAACATTGTAAAGCCAATTCTAGTGAGCTTTTTATTACTGTGATATAAACTGCAGCAGCCAAGTCTCACATAAAAGAATGTGATCGAAAGGTCAGTGACAGTGATAGCAATCATCTGCTCTTAGTTTGATCACCCAAGAAGAGTTTTCATTAAGGATTTTTAACCACAGACTCATGGTTCTTTTTATGATCAGAGCAGGTTATTTATGGAGCCATTGTTTTTCTACATCTCAGGCTCACTGAGTTCAGCAGACCAAGAAAGAAAGAAAGGTTAAGGTAACTTAATTAAGACCAATGAAATTTCCACTGGGAAGACAAAATCCAGTTAACAGCAATCAGTCCCAGTGGTGCAAGTTAGAGAGCCCCTTCCCTCTGGAGGAGAGGATATATCCTGCCTCCTGCAGCACCAGAGAGTCTCACCACACTGCAGCAGAGCCCCTGCCCGATGGGACAGTCACTCACTGGGGGAAGCCCTTGTGTGGGGTGATGGGCTCCTCAGACCTACAGATGATGCTTTCCATGCATCCCTGTCCCCCCACACAGGTGTGGCACCTGCTGCACCTGGCACAGGACCTCTACCTTTCTGTGACAGAAACAGTGCTATGTTTCTGCCAAAAGTTTAGTTTACACCCATGCAGGAGGGAAGAGGATTGTCCCCAAGACAAGCTGCAAAAGGAAAACTCTTGCCTTCCCAGCTCCCACATCAGTCTTTAGGCACCAAACACCATTTTGGCCACATCTATGCCATAAACCTGCAAGAGGCGAAAGTGATAAATGAAATTACATAAAAATAATCTTTCTAGCAACATGACCAAGTTTCTTGTGAAATTTGCTCAATTTCTTTTAGTGGAGTTTTATAAAAGGCTAGCAGATTTCAACATTCTCTCATTAAAGCAAAACAAACATTTTGAAGAGAACACAGTTCAAAGTACAGTTAGAGAAAGTATCTCTTCTCTCTAGGCAGAGTTATACTTTCACTAGAAGTTTATTTTGTCGTTTAAACTGAATTCTGGAAGTGTTAACTTAGATGCTTAGTGTAAGAAACAATAATTGCAAATATGCAACATTGTTACCTCTGCTGAAAAAGCTGAGCTGTTTCTTTAGCAAGCGTTCCCTAGGGAGAGATGTTAGAAGGCTGAATATACAAATACCTATAGTCTGCAGAGATTAAATAAAGTCATTTTAATTAATTCCCAAGGGGGAGAGAGTCTTTCCAATCTCTAAATTGTATGGAAGCTCTGCAAGAAAAAAAAGAGACATGGTGTGTAATTTCAGACACTTCACAGGTTTCCTTCCACCCCAGAAAACACAAAATGTTTCCCAGTGATACAGGTTATCTTTCTTAGGACTGATACCCTGAGAAGGGGAAACCATGTCTCACTTGGCCTCAGAAGGAAGTGCTGCTAACAGTGTCACATGAAACAATTTTCTCTGTTGTCTTGAAAAACACAGATCTATAATTTAAGAAGTTGTTCTTCACCAATTTAAAATAACGTCAGGTTACACACCTAAAAGAGCTGTGCTTTCAGAATGTGCTGCAGTAAGTGTGCATCATTCCCTGTCACTATCCTAGCCCTGGGAATACTCCAAGGACTGGAGCTGCTGTAAATCAGAATGCATTAATTCTGTGCCTTAAGGAGCTTGCAGGGAAATGTCTCTTGCCTGCTGTTGGTACTGTCATCTGTCAGAGGGGGAGCTGGTTTTGCTGAGGCATGTGGGTGCTCTTTCCATGCCAATAGGAGCTAACAGTAATTGATGTTAATAAAGCAATACTCTCTTACACTTACTAAAGGCATGGACCTGATTATCAGCAAGGATAAAAATAAAACTAAATGGAAACTCATCATACGTGTTAGCTAAGATAGAACAGCTACAGTACATTAGAACATCCCCTTGAAAAAAAATCCCCAAGTTTCAGAGAAGCCAGACTATGGAAATAATAGATAATTTTGCAAACAATTATTTTTTCATGGAAATTTCTATAGCCACAATGAATGGCACCGTGGCCCCCAAATAAATTTCAATACTTCCTGCTGTTCTAGAATTCTCACCCTAAGCAGGAGGACTAGGCCACAAGTCTGATTGTATTTGTGTGTCTTTAATTGATTCCAAAACAGAAAGCTGGTCAGGTAAAAATCTGAGCCCATGACCTTCTAATGGAAAAGTAGAAAGAATAAAGAAGAAAAAGAAGAAAAAAATAAATTGATATCAACATGCAGGAACCTAACATCTCAGTGATTATCTGTGACCATATGTAATTGCCATCCATGCTCTGAAAATACAAGGCAAAGATCAGTCAGATAAGAGTTTTAAGTTTTGGAAGACTAATAATGCTGCTGTTAGTGTGTCCAAAAAAAAAAAAAGTTCAAAACCTTGCTACCAGCAATCCACCCAAACATTTAAACACCTATCCTTTGTTAATCCCCACCCTCAATCCACCCAAACATTTAAACACCTATCCTTTGTTAATCCCCACCCCATCACTACCTCTTCTCTTTACAGATGGGTATCTTCAGCATTTAAAAAATGAAAATTCAGGAGAAAATGCAGGGAATATCATATGATTCCGTGCAAAACACAGCAAGTCAAGCCCTTGGTGGATTTCTCTCTGCTTTTATATATTCTGTATTTCAGGTTTTAGTGCTACTGAGATAGTTCATATAGCTGATAATTCTTTATGTGACACAGACCCATTCTGCAAGATGTCTGTGTGACAGAGCAATGAATTTCCTTCTTGTTACAGCCAGTTTTACCTATCTCAGGTTTCATAATCACGTCATTATAGATCCAAGGGAGCCACCAGTTTTTTTCACAACCTATTTCACCACTCTCACTGGGCTCCTCCCCATGGGTCACACTGTAGCAATTTCAGTGGCAGTTTGCAAAAAAAAGGAAGGAAAGGCACAGAAGGAAAAAAGCACATGTTTCCATGCCTCTGGGAAGGGTTAAGGAGGAGACAAGATGGAAACAGCAGTGGGTGAGAGACAGATATCTCCTCCTGCACGTGTATTGGAAACTCAAGAACCAAATACTCCTGTCTTTTCTTGGTGAGCATTAAAATCCCACACAGCTTTGGGCATGTTACATTTCACTATACACTCACCAGAGCAGGACTATGGGAATATAACTCTGTGCTCTCCTGCTAATTATTTGACCAGAACAGATTTTCCCCAGCATGTATGTTGGCACAAAGGAAACTTTCAAGAGTTTGAAGAGAGACTGAACTGCAAAAAATTCCTTGAAGTCAGTTATGGAAACAGTTCCATTGAAGAATTACACCAACAGCCATGGAGACAAATGCTCACAGGCCTTGAGAGAAAACCCAGGAATTCCTCCAAGGACAGGAAAAACTAGCTTCATTCAGTAATGACAAGACTTTGGGGAAGGAAAAATGTAGCAATCAGAGAGATTAACTACCAGCTCCTTCTGCTTACTACCTAAGGAGAGAATGCCACTGTGCCTGGGTCAGGGTTCAGCTAGGCAGAAGAGACTAAGAATGCCATAATAAAAGCAGCTCTCTTGAGGAAGGAGAGAGAAGCACAAAAAGGAAAATACATCAGATGAATCAGTGCTTATTGATATCTGCATTCACTACATGCAGAAGCTGAAAAATAGGCTGAAGGGAAACTCTCAGACACGAAGTTCCTCTCCACAGCTGAGCTTGCTTCTGGCAGGTGGGGATGCTCTCATTTCCTAACTTATCCTAAACATGTGCTGCCACTGCTCCCCTTGGGCTGCCTCCAGTGCTCATCAAGCTTCTCAGCGAGCTGATACAAATTTTCAGCATTGACCCAAAGCACAAACACATTGAACCACTGAAGCTTCTCCACAGGCCATTCTTTGAAACAACTTGGTTGGAAACTGCAGAGCTCCTCTCCATCAGAGTGCCTAGGAGCTTTGCCCTTTCCCTTTCCTCTCCCTTTCCCTTTCCCTCCCCTTTTCCCTTAACTGTCGGACATGGATTAGTTTTGCCATTCCACCGCTTAATCTGAAGGAGGGAGATGCAAAGCAGCTCCCCAGAGGAAGCTCAGTTATCTCTGGAAAACACAGTAGAGAGATGCAAGGAAGAAAAGCCAGCTCTTAGGAGGCTCGGGGAGAATCTCTGCGGATCCGCGCCGTTCCCAGGGAAGGGCGGTGGGAGGCGGCGCCAGGAGCAGGGGCGGGACCCGTGATTTCCATAGAGCGCTCCCAGAATGCGGCGGGGTCTCCCGGCGGGCAGGAAAGGATTTTTTCCTGTCCCTAAAGGCGTGTCTTTGCAACCCTGGCTTTCACTGTGCTGTCGGGAATACAGACCCGAATGCCTGGGAAGTGGAAATCGAGGGACGCCGTGCCGGGAGTAGCCATAACTTAGAACCTGTGATTTCAAGGGAGGTATAAATATCTCTGCGGTAGAAAAACTGCTTCGGCTGGTCCGAAGGTAGTGGGGTATCTCAATTGATTGTTCACAGTCAGTTACAGATTGATCTCCTCGTTCTCTCTTTCCCCCCTTCCCACTACTGCACTTGACTAGTCTTTTGCACGCCGAGCAGACCCTCCCGCAGCATTTGAGCATCAGTGCCCCCAGCCTCTCAGCTCTAGCGTAAGGAAAAGCACAGCCCCCACCATAGCCAAAAACTCCCCCTGTTATAAAGTATTTATAACAGTGCCTGCTGTCGCAATATCCAATATCGCAATTTCCAGCCAAATTCTCGGTGGTTCTGCCTGCCACGCAATTGCCTGCAGCCTCCGAAGCACTGAACATAACCTGGCTAGTTTAGATTCACCTGGTGACATGCCAGGAGCACAGCAGGGTGCTCTGAGCAGAGCTGTCCCATAGAGATAGGACTGGCTACAAGCATTTATAAATTCATACCACTGAGCACAGTTAAAAGTGTTGCCAAGCATTTTTGAGAAGTGGTATAGGAACCTCATTTTCAAAACTACACCTGGTCAAACAGGTGCAGCAGAACAGAGGTGGAAGAAGGGACAGCCTAGTTGTCTCTGCTGGGTAGAGAGCTAAAGTATTGTCTGAAAAGATGCACATTCAGCATTTTCAGGAAGAGAGAGGTGTCTCCTTGGCCTTGGACAGAAGGTCTATCCACTGTTGTAAAAGCATGGAGGGTCACACCTGCTGCTTAAAGACAAATTCTTTGATGGAGCATGTCAAGGCACCTGCTTTCCAAAAGGGAGTTCTATGCTGACAATCACCACAGACTGCAAGCACAGTTCTGTGACCTCAAGAAATGTGTTTAGGTCTGAAAGAGGGGCAGCCTTCAGGACCTTTTCTGCTGGCTGGAGCTTCATTGGGCTTTACTCACCACCCTGTTTCTTTGGGATTTTGTCTGATTCTCTCCCTCCAGAGAGATTTTTACCCTGTAGGTGCATCCCAGATACCAAACTTCAGCTTTACATTCCAGTGCAGGTGCGAGTCACCTAATTTTCTGATACTGAATCTTTTACTGGAATTAATAAATCATGGCTTGTGATGAGGAAAACTTTGTTGCATCCATAATGTTGGATAGATCTTACTTATTCTGAAAGATTAACACTGGATTCATTTCAGTTGAAGGAAGAAAAATTGACCTAGGAAAAAGGAAATGTCATAGACAGCAGAGAACCACATAATAACCACTCCCTTCTTGTGGCAAACAAATGAGTACAGCAGGATACTTATGAATGCATTTGATAGATTCTCTGAAATCAAAGTTTGCTGTTAGACTCTGTTGAGTCTGAAAATGTTCATTATTTAATCACTATTAAAGTGCATGGTCTAAATTAGTTATTGATTTCAGCCAGTCACCATATGAAAGCAAGGAATGCTTCAAACCAAAAGAGCTTTGTGGCAATGTTATTTTTTCCCCTCCAAACAGTATCCCAAGATTGACAATTCTCACTAGAACTTTTTTGTACATTTCTACTTACTTTGTATCTGAGCTGATGCATGTCTCAGGCTAAATGTTTTCTCTTGCTTTTTAGCTCTCATACAGTTATTGATCTGTAGTACCTAGTGGCAAATACATGTAATTGGCTGTATTGCCTGGTACTGCCTGTGATTCATTTACATATGTGTAGTAATCTTCACACATTATCCTAATTTCCTCTTTCCTTTGCAAGCAGAATGTTTTCCATCAGTGACTTAGGTCTGGCCTTTCAAAGTGCAGTGCTCCATGCACAAGAGGATGACTTGCTCCTTATTTATCCACAGTTCCTCTTCAGGCTGAAGTGTTCAAGTACTGGATGTCTTGTGACACTGAAGTTTGACCATTCCTATTATTTTCAGCAAAACAAGCTGCATTGTTAGGAAAAGAACTTCAAACAAACACTGATTTTATCTTAACACTGAAACTGTTACCACAGCACTATCATCAAAGGAGGACTTTTTGATCCTTACCAGTTCTTTTAGACATTTTCCTGCATGAGCAAGCACTACCCTTACACCCACTGCTGTGTAGCTATGGCAAACAGCATGCTTCAAGGAGATCATTAACAATTATGGTGCACTTTGGAAGTGAAAGAATGAAAAAAACCAGACCCACTGTGACCTTTTTTTTTATTTAAAATGTGATTTTTCTATTGAAAGAATGGCTGGTTTGTCCAAATTGAACATTAAGGGTGATCTCTGAGAAAAACAAAGAGGCAGGCAGATTATAGTAAGGCCACTGACATTTCCATGGACTCATTAATACACCAGTAAACAGCTCTCAATTTGCATCTGCTGAAGTCAGGTGCTCTCCTTCAGGCTCAGGGAAAGGAGCTTAAACAAAGCTCAACCCTCTTGTCACTAGGCCCTCTGTGACAATCTGCTGGCTGGGAAAAGCTACAGCTCAGTTAAACTAGTGGGGTTTTACTGGCTATATGTTAGTAAGTTATCTTGAGAGTGAAAAAGACCAAAACCAACTCAAAATCACAGAAGAAGTGCCAACTCCCACATGAAAATACATCACTGAAGTCCACTGTCCAAAGGCATCAGCAAAAGTTACATATGAATTATTTCACATGGCAAACTGAATGCAAAACTGAATACAAACTTCCTTACTCGAAGCAGCAGTACCAATTTCTAGTGGCACATCCCATTTCCTGAAGGCATTCTGTGGTTCAGAAATGAGTGTTAGTGCAACAGGAGCACTCAGCAGAGCTGTGGAGCCTAGTTTGTGTTGCATATTTGTTTGGAACAAGCCCATAGGTTAAATGCAAGTTATTAGGCTGAATATGGAAAGCAAACAGCAGAGAACTTGTGGTCTGATGCGTAAACCAACAAGATTAGCTGAGTAAATGGCCCTGTCTAGCATCAATTTCTCTAACTTCAGGGAAAATTTATAAATTACCTTTTTCTTCTCCCCTGAGATCACCTTCTGCTGTGTTTATTTTTACTTTTTTATCATTCTGAGCAGCATTTTACCAGGCTGTATTGCAGAACAATTCTCTCCTAATGTAAGGCAAAAGATAGCAGATTTCAGGAAGGCCACTATAACTCAGACAAAGGTAAGTAGAAGGGCATTAATGCAGGCCAGGCTGTCAAGTGTCAGCTTTCACTATGAAGAAACAACTGGCTGTTCAAAACCCCAGCCTGTGGAAATCCTTCAGGGGATTGGGTTACTGATTGTGATAAGGGTTTTATTTGCATGGCTGGATTAATATAGCTTATCTCCCTCATGTTTCTGTTAACCAAGTCACACAGCTTGAGATGTGAACAGCATTTCTGAAACTGAAACTCCCACCTTTCTAATGTAAGGATTTGGAGCAGTTCACAGACCAGATCCCTTTCTCTCTGAATGCAAAAATGAAACTGGAGAGTGGTCATGTCCCTCCAGACCCAAGCAGCCTCATCTAGCCTCTACAAAGACATGATCATTTATTTTTCATGGTACATACAGAGCTTGTTCAGACAGATTACAGCACAATGGCTTCACATAAAACCAGTTGCTCCTGACACAGAAAATCCAGCACCAACATTAACATGACATCAGTCTGGTGCCTGAGAGCAGGCAGAGCTCTGTCTAAAGGAACTGGCTTCAAGTGCAGAGCAACCTCCAAGGGTGTTGAAAGAAAACAATTGATTTGTGAGTGTGATTCTGGGCAGATATGAAGACAGGTTGTGCATGGTAAGAGAACATTTCTTCTGCCCATGGCCACATGGCTTCACACAACCTACATGGGTGCAGGCAGGAAAAGAAGGGAAGCCCTTTGTAGTCAGCAACTGAGAGCTCTCCCCTGGCACATGCACTGCAGTGGCATGCAGTGATTCCTGTGACTCCTCAAGCTGTGCTGAAGTCTTAGAAATGCCTGGCCACTAATCCAAGATGCTACTGCACTGGATTTTGCTAGGGTTGCTCATAGATCCCCAGTCTGCATTGACAAAGGGAGTTCTGCAACTCAAGCAACAGCAAACCAAAGCCAAATTGCACAACAAACACAAGGGTTTATACCAGTTTGACTAAGCAGATTACACAGTTTGCAGTTTGCACAGGGCTTGACTTACTCACTACCCACATCAAGGGCTGAGCACACAGACTGCAACACCCAGCCCTCTGACAGTGTCCATTACCAACGCAGGCTGTCAGCAAAAGGCCTTTTGGAACACAGTTTGCACAGGCTTCTCTTGCCTACCAAAAAAGAAAGGACAGCAGTCTGACCACTACAGTAAATGCTACTTTCTGAGAAGCCTTTAGCCTGTATCATTTATTCATGTTCTACTTTCCAGAAGGCTGTTTTCTCAGCACACAGCCTCACACACAAGAGGGCAGAGAAAACTTTGTGGCACCAGCTCTGCAGTGCCTTTCTTGCTTGCCACCAGCCAGATCCTGGGCCATACCCAGGCACTACCATAATTAGCAGTTTGGACATACAAAATTGCTGAGAGTAGAAACCAGGTAACAGCCTTGATTGTAAACCCTCTGCTGTTAACAAATCTCTTCCAGTACGAAAAAAACTATCACTTAATGCAGTATCAAGATGCCAGGCCAGTATTTACTGTCACAGACACAGTACAGAAAAACTCATTCCTCAAGGAGCACCAACTGTGCTACAGTTGCTGCCTACCTTAGTTCTTAACCCTTCAGGGAAAGGAGCTGACCCTGAGGAAGTGCCAACTCTGCCTACTTTAAGATGTACTACAGTTTACAGAAATAAGTTTGTTTCCAAGAGGATGCATGTGTGGGAGATACACCAGGCCAGGCTCCATGGACTTTTAATATTTTACAAATCAATCCTGTGCTGAAGCATAAACTGCAGGATAAGAAGGGAACACCAAGGTTAATCAGCAGAACTTAGGTAACTTTAATAAAATAATTTATAATGTTTAGGAAAGCATCCTAATGCCTCAGGAAGGAAAAAGCAGGCTTACATAATGCCTTTAACAAATTCCAAAAGATGGCATGACTGGTTCTCCTTAGAATGCATCAATCACATTAATATCACTTTCTGTACAGAGATTACAAATCTCACAGTGTATCCATCCCAGTGAGTTTCACAGAGGGTTCATGTGATGTTGACAGTGCACACAGCAGAGGATAGGATACTTGAACTAAGGAAAGCAATTTACTTTCCACTGTGACTCTGCCCAAATCTTAGAGGTAGCAGTATCCTCATCTTGCTGGGGAGTTATAAATGCATTTATTATGACATGCAAATGCCAAGGTGAGTGGCACAGCTGAGGACTCACAGGAAATGTGGCCAGGTGACACCAGTGTAAGGATGGAACAAATCCTCATTCCCTCTACTGCTCATAACCTAAATCCATAACCTGCTTGGGGTAACACTGCCTGCTCTTGCAGCTTACTGTTGTCAAGAAACTGTAAGCAGTACTAATTACTGTATTCCTATTCAGCTCTGACTCAAGCACTACTGCTCCTGAACAAGAGTCAGGGTTTCAGCACCATACTGAAGGAACTGTTTGTGTACCAAGGAAAGAGAGAGGTGGCAGGAACACTGAGCCAGCACATCTGGGACACTCCCCTGGGCCTTGTGTCCTCTATTGCCAGAGGGGCTCCCTGGAGGCTGCAGAGGTTTCACCCCAGAGAGGGGTTGGCTCCTGTGGGAGGAAGCAGTTTAAAGGAACACTATAGCATTGGCAATGAAAATGTTAATAATTTTTCACCTGTCAGAAGAGAGGTGAGAAGTGCTCTTGCTCAACTTTAACCCTTACTGTCCCAAGGAGAATGGTGCCTCAGCCCTGACTGAAGTCCTTCACCACCAATAAGGAACTCTTCACCCTCCTTTCTACAAGTTCCATATTTATCCATATTCCCCTGTTAGACAGCAGCTGTTTTGAAACAAAACCCTTTAAGTCTGCAAACAACTAACAAGGAGCAATTTAGCTCCCCACAGCAGTGTGTGAGGTATTTGCTTAGGCATAGAACCTAAGCTATGTTTTAAGAACTGATTTTAAAAGCCTGTGCCTAGTTCTTTGAAGAACTGAATTAATAACACTGGCAGATAGGACTGAACTTGTTACTTGACTTGTATGTATATTTTCTAAAGCTGAAAAAAAAATCACCTCTGGTGTTCAGCTAAGTCTCATCTCACTCCTGTTGCCTGCACAACACACTTAGAATAGATTATAGCTTTTGAAAGCTCTGCAGAAGAGCTGCAAAGAGAAATGACAGTAGATGGGAAGATAATGCACTTTATCTGGTAAGAGTCTAAGCTTAACAGCCATCTGTCCACTTAAGGACAGTAGAAAGAAAAAGCCCTCTAATGCAAAAAGAGGAGATGGACAATGCCAGGGCCTGAGGTAAATGATGACACTGCTTTAACATTTACTTACATTTAGCATTTCCCAGCTTTTGCTGATAAAGAGTAGGAGCTGAATAGCATTCAGGCACACCCCAGCACTCCCAGGAGACTTGATACTGTCCCTCTCACCCATAATATGCTGGTGAGCTTTATTCACTATCTTTGGCTAAGCCATTAATTAAGGGAAAGCCTTCCTGCAGTCCCATACACCTCTGCAAGAATTATTTGATAGTTTTGCTTTGCTCTGTGGGTTGTTAACAGTGGGGGACAATCCCCCCTTAAGGCAGAAGGGAAGGACACCCCTTCAATAGGGATATAGGGATGCCAAGTGCAGTAGAATAGTGTAAGGACTACGTACCCCCTTGCAGTCCCTTTGGGTCCCCAGACTCTACCTGAACAGCCACGTCCTGGACATGGGTTTATCCTTGATACACAGAAGAATGCATCTCCCCAGAAGAAAAAAAAAAAAAAGATTGGGTAGGGGTTTCAGATTTACACACCCTCCAGAAATCTAAAAACGAATGCAACAAAGCAATTACTGAAGGAAGACTGGTCATATTTTGCAAGAGAAAAAACAGTGCTGCTAGGAGAAGAACTACCTGTAAAACAAAATGTGAATCAAAACTGCCTCAGGGACACTCAAGTTGCACACACTGTAGCATTCCAGCTCTGAGAAGGGTCAGACAGTGCTTCTAGAGAGCACAGGTCTGCAACCTCAACATGGCCCATAAATTTATGGACATATCTAAACTGGGCCATTCAAGATAAAAATCCACTTTTAAATGCATATACTCCCAAGGGCAGCACAGAGAGGATGTGATTATTCTTTGTACCTGCAATACCTGCTAGAGGAATAAAGGCTGTTAGAAGGTCTCAGTCTCCTTGCCCAAAGAAGAATCACTATCAAAATTTCCTCTCTGCAAAAGGAAAGGAGACAGTAACACATAGATCTGACACCAGAATCCCAGCATTTCCACCCACTAGATGCTCTTTTTCTGCCATACTCCAATTAGTCCAAAACATATTCAGGAAGACTGAGATGTGAATGGATCAATAAGGACTAGTAAAGAAATGTACTTAGAAAAACTTGCTATTTTAGCATCACCCTCTCTACAGAGAGGCACAAAGCTAAAACAGGTCTAGAGCATATTTAGTTAGCAAGTCCCTGTGTCTTATCTCTGTAGGACCAAATAATTCATCCACACTTTAGAAAACCTCCATTCTTATCCTCAGCTATGAATACAGTGATAGGGTCACATCAATAGGTACAAAGAAACATAATAGAAAACACTAGCTGAAAAGACAGCTCCCCCCAGTAACCATAACAACAAATAAGACAAATCTGTTTGTCTGAGGGATCTGCTTCTCTCTTTTTGGTAGTATCCTTTAACTTAAAAACAGCTGCATTGGAGTCAAAGAACAAAGCTTGAGATAGTCACAAAAAATAAACGATGTATTTTTCTCCAAAGATCAAAACCGTAACTAACATAAGACATTCATATTAGAGTATTAAGTTCAGCGTCCAGAAAAAAACTCATCTGCCATATAAAAAAAAAAAGATACTTAAATTGCTTTACTGCTCAAGAATCTCTTTGCTCAAAACTGCTTAATTCTTCTCTCACCAAGTTTTGTCAGTAACTTGATTTTTACTACATTGTACAAACAACTTTTCTTCTCCACCCTCATCTTATCTAAAGCTCTTCTTTTGTTCTGGAGAGTTTTGTTGCATGCTCCTCTATAAATTTGCTCAAATGCTCTAAATCTCTGTCCCCGCCTTCAAATTTAATTGGGTTGTTCTTTTTGTCCTTTGGAGCGAAGTAGATGGTGGGGAATCCCTCCACTTTGTAGTGGTCATTCGTCACGTCGTTGGCAGTAGCATCCATCTTGGCTATAATCAGATTTTTCTCATTCTTGTATTTTTTGCCTAACTCATTATACACTGGTTCTAGTTTCTTGCAGTGTCCACACCATGGGGCATAGAACTCTATGAGAACATCATTCTTTGGATCCATCACTATGGTATCAAAAGTTTTACCCACTACCACTTTCACAGGCCCTTTGTTATTTTTTGGCACTGGCTGGGACTTCACAATTGGCTTCAGTTTTCCTAGAAGGAAGCAAAACACACACAACACCATTAGAATGTGGTAAGAGCAGCCCTTACAATCTCCCCTAAGAAAGGGCAGAGGTACATCCTCATCCTCCCGCCAGGTAAAGATCACTGCACTGGCAAATGAACTTGCCTCAGCATGAAACACAGACTAGTTAACTAGTGACCTTTTGGTCCAATAACCTCATGAAATACAGGCAATAGGTTTTTTTGCAATTCCTCCTACAACCCTTCTCTTTTTATGGCTGTCCATCTACAAAGTAATAACTCATGATTTAATATAGTAATCCCAAATATGAATGATCAGCTCATACTTTAAAGCCACAGGAACATTTCAGGCTTGTAAAACAGACTCTGTTTACTGGAGCCAATGCCTCAGGAAACAACTCTTGGAAATGTAAACAAAATAGCTTAGAGAGCCCTATTTTAGAAACTGTACCTTTTTTGAATGCTACCACAAACTGCCTGAGTACATCAGAGTCAAACTCTTCTGGCTCCATGGCATACTTCTTGCCACCTTCATCCAGAATGGCAGCGTTGACATCCTCTCCACTCTCAAGCAGGCCCAAATCCTTGATTTCAGAAGAATAATCTTCCTCATCAGAAACAGCAAACACATATTCAGGGAAGTCTTTAGCCACTTCCAGGACTTTGCTTCTCCAGTACTGAGTAGCTGAAAAACCAGAATAGGACAGAATTGGTAATTTCTAGTTATTCAGTGCCTGCTTCCTCTCAAAGTGAAGGAAGGGTAATTGTAGCAAACCCACCAACACGGTAGTCGAAACTGAAGTCCACAGAGTAGTAGACAACCACCAGAGGACGCTTGGAGTATCTCTTGGCATCGTTGGAAGGCTTGCGATGACCAACCAGAGGCATAGCATGTTTTAGCACATGCTCTTTAATCTCAGATCCATCTGTAGAGTCCTGTAAAGAAAGAGTGACAAAAGTTCAAGCAAACAGATTTAAACAGCACTTCTGCTATACACTACTAAAAAATCAATATTGGTACACACATGAATGCTAAAGAGGGAAGGACGTGTTATAAAATCAAGGCTGCCACCACACTTTCTTCAAACCTTTGAGCACACTATTTGTATGGACAAATTATTATTTGAAATCATAACATCTGGACTAATTTCATAAAGTCCTCTTGAAAAAGAAATACAGCCTCAGTGGACAAACAGGGTGACTCAAATATCTAGTAGGAGTATTTCCAACAGGAAGATGCCAACAGATTGTAATTACAGAGAAAGAGAACCTTCAATCCCACACACAAACATTTTAGCTCTGGACCATCTACTCACTTTAAGATTCAGAACATGCATCTTGGACTCGTGCTTTGACTGAAATTTTTCTGGCTGCATGACAACCAGTTTTCCTGGAGAAACTTTCAATAGTTTTGCAATCTCATTGCTGAAGGTGTGATGGAACTTATAATCTTCTCTCAAGCCATTAGCTGAAAAATTAAGGTTAGGGTGAAGGAAAAGTTATTAGAAAGTGAACTTAGACTGTAACTGAGTTAACTGCAAGGAAAAGCTCTTCCTGTTCTCCAAGTGACACAGAACAACTCAGTCTTAGACAACACCTCTCATCAGGGATGAGAAGCATGTGAATATACACACAATTCCAGCAGCACTATTTGAATGCTGTTGAACAACCCATCCACTTGGTGAGTTATTGTACACACTCAAACACCTTGAACAGCTTCCAAAACATATGCAGCAAAGCAGTTTTTCTTTTGTCAATCTCTTACCTCTTGGCCTCTCCCCAGATAGGTCAGCTAGCCAAACTATTTGCTTTGGGGCAGCCTGGGAAACAGTTCTCTGTCTTGCCATGCTGAGGCAAACAAATGAGCTCCTAATCCAACTATGACAGCAGCCCCAGAATCAGACATAGACAGGTTGCCAGGAATGGTCTAACTAAACTGACTCAGAAGTGGATGAGGATCCTTTCCTCAGGCCTCTCATCCAAAATGAGTTTGGTGACAACTGACTCTGGGCTGCCAGATATGAAACTAGAGTAACAGACAGCAAACATACACAGGCTTTAAGCCAAGAAACTGTGGTTTGTTCCTCAGGAAAGAATTTTCCCTCCTCTCTAGTCTACATGTTTTTAGTGACACAATTACCAAGCAGAGGTATATTATGTGACCTGCTGACACCTTAGTTACAAAATCTGGTGTGAGCTTATTTTTTGAGTACAAGTGGATCACCCTTCCTCCTACTACTTCTCCTCTCCAACCCTCCCTACTATACTAGGAGCAGAAATAAATGATCTCTTCATGCCCAAAGCCCTAGGCAGAATCCCAACAAAACATATATTCCCATAAATATTTTAAAACATTCTTTACCTGCTTCCTGATAGAGCTGATAGGTTTTGTCATTCTCTCCACTAAAGACACCAATGATGATGACATCATCCCCATCCTTCAGAAATTCTTGCACCTGCTTGGTAGCCTGAATCTGTTTGGATGGAGGACCAGCCTGTTCAATCATGTAGTCGACAATACCTGTGAGAGAAACCCGCCCCCAAAAAGTTGCTTAGAACATTTACTGAACTGAAAGATCTGGGCATTCAATCTAAAACATCTAATTTCACACTTCCCATGAACACCTTTCCTCCTGTGCAGCCCTCCCACAATAACCTAAAGGCCAAATCAGCAACACTTCAGTCCACGTTTTTAAAGCTGCAGTTCTGAATATTCCCTTTCAGGCTGGTTTCAGAAAAGGTGACCAAGCACAAAATCCATGAATATCAGTTGATGTTGCAAGCAATGCTCCTTTCTGAAATTCCAGACCTTTCACTCTCTTGAACCTGTTATGAGCCAAAGTGCTACTTGAATAGTCTTAAGTCTTAATTAAAACTTAATATTGGGTATTTTTGCCAGCCCTCAAGGCGCATTCCAGTATAATTAAAACCTGCCCATTTACCCATACTGCCACTGCTTCACCAAATGTATTTAACTTAATTGATATTGAAAGGAGCTGATACAACCACCAAGTGTATTTAACTTACTTAACTTACTATCACCAAAAGATGTTAGGAAGGCTAAAGACAAATTTAAATATCCTGTGTAGGCATGAGAGCAGAATTTTTCAGTTTTCCCCAGCTACAGCTGCTATGACATTAGCAAGTCTGCAAGTCTGACAGATACATCAAAATATTTTTCAGAGCACAAGAAAATGCAGTTTTTCTTGTAAGTAAAGTTGCAGTACCGTATTTTTCCCGAGGACCACTGTAGTCGTAAGGCTTGCCCTTGCGGAAGATTTTGAGGGTTGGGTAGCCAGTGACATCAAACTTCTTTGCGAGCTCCGTTTCAGCCGTGGCGTCGACTTTAGCCAGGGGGATGGGAGGCGTGCGCTTGCTGAGCTCCTGGGCAGCCTTCTCGTACTCTGGAGCAAGCCTCTTGCAGTGGCCACACCTAGGGAGGCAGAGCAGAGGGCACCTCTTACCAGCCACTAAGCCTGCCAGGTACCTCCTACCCCTGGAGTGGAAGAGTTAAGTCTTCCAGAATGCAGAAATGGGATCATTGAATCTACAGAGGACACTTCAGCCGTGTCTCTGCAACCTGAGGCTGGCCTCTGTGCCTGGCCTCACACTACTATAGGTAGCTTCATTTTTAAGCTAAGGACCAATTCCTTTTGGTTTTCAGTATCTCAGTGTGTTCCCAAATCAGTAAATATTGCCCAGTGAAGATTGGGACACCACCCCTTGCTGATCCAGTCTAGTCTGCCAGTGACTAGCAATGTGATCCCAGGTGCAGGTTAGAACTGAGGTACACCAAGTGTGTTCAGGCCATCTGTGCTAGACAAATACAGGCAACTGCCTTCTTGCTTACCATGGAGCATAGAACTCCACTAGGATTATGTCAGCATCATTCACAACTTCGTCAAAATTATCCTGGGTCAATACCAGAGTAGCTTCAGGTGGAGGGGTCCAGTTGGGGTCAGAAACCTCCTTGACTTTGGCCACAATAGCTGAAATACAGTTCAATAACACAATTAGCAAGCATTTTACCATACCAATAGCATGCCAAATGCAAGAATTTGAAATCAGAGAGCAAGCATGATGCTGGATCAATGCTTACACATCAAGCTTACATGAGAACACTTTCTTAATCAAGTTCCTTTATGCCTTATTTCCTTGTTAGCATTACCGAGAAGGTCTTCTCTTCACCCCATAGAGTGTCTTATGCAGAGCACAGATCTGCACTTTGCAGCACTGAATTCCATCTCAAAACAGACAGAAAAGGAAGTTTTTCCCCCTCTGACTAGAGCTGGGCATATTAATTAAGCAAAATACAGCCAATATATACATATCAAATGTTTATTGGCTGATCCTTCAGCAAACATGAGACTGTCTCCTCTTCTAGTCAAGTCATATTTCTAGAAACCTTCTGTCAGTAACAGCACTACCCACTACCTGCAAAATTGTCCTCTATCATGCAGCCTGTTGAGAAAACAGGGAAAATGTCAGCATTCATAATATTACTTGTTTTAAGATAAATAACTTGAGATCAGGGTCCTTCAAAACAGCCACATATTAAGAAACAAGATCATAGGCTACTTTGTTTTCTTACAGGGAACTGCAAGGGACTGGTGCTTACCATCTTCTGTCCGAGACCCATCATAGTCAACAGCTTGGCCTTTTTTCAGGATTTTGATGGTTGGGTAGCCACTCACATCAAAACGACTTGACAGTGAAGTGGCTGCAGTAGCATCTATTTTGGCTACAGGAATAGGAGGGTCATGTTCCTTCAGAGTTTTGGCTATCTTCTCATACTCAGGAGCAAACTGCTTGCAGTGCCCACACCTGTCAGAGGAAGACACAAGCAGGTATGTAAGTGCAGGACAGACATGCAGAAGTACTCTGCTGCTCTGCAATTCCAGGATGCCTTCTGACAGAAGTCCACATCATCAGCACAGAAATGTTTGTCTTGCTACATGTTCAGATCATGGAGAGAGGAGAGCAACTGTAGCTAATGTACTGTATGTTCACATCAAAACCTTTATTTTTCTTAATTTTCATTCAACGTGGAATGTATCGCCATATGCTCTATAAAACCACTGTTAAAATATTCAACAACTTCCTTTACAACAAAGTTGTATTATGCTCACTCCTTCCTTCTTTCCTTCTTCCTCAGCTTCAGCCTCTCCCTAACCAAGGTTCATCTTCTCTCCCTCACACCCTAAATTGAAGTAAAGAGAAAATGAACCAGCAGTCAGGTTGGCCAAATGAAATCTCCCACCCACCATGGTAACACAGCATCTGTCCCCTCTCTGGCCACACCAGAACTCTCTGGGGAGAACAGAGGCTCCTGCTGCAAAAGCAGGGATGACCAAGGATACCAGCATAAATAATGCTAAATACAGCCTGACAAGCTAAAGGTGAAACCAGGAAAATGTAGGAAAACAGAAGGAAGTGTGTGGCAGACAGCCTGTGCTCCTTAGCATCTCAGCTGGAGGGAAGGGGAGTAGAAAAATAGGAGAGATGTTTAGTCATATATCCTTCTGCTCAGATAAACTGAACTTCATGTTTAGTTTTCATGTAGGCAAACTACAGCTGCAGAATTAGTGCCTACAGCCAAGAAGAATGGGATTCTCTGTGAAAAGAATGGCACAAGTTAAAATGCAACTCCACCTCAAGCAAGATCATATTTCCCCTCTATTCAAAGGCTGGAGAAGGACCAATGAGTAAGTCATTTTTGTATCACTGAGCCACAACGAAAGCTTCTGACTGCAACACTAACTCAGCAACTCTACTGAAAGTATCTTCTATCTTGTTTTCCCCCAGTAACCATCCTTAATGTTTTTGAACACAAGAATGCAAGAGAAGACACATCCTGGCCTAAATCCTTTGTCTTGGTTACATGCAGGTAAGTCCATTGTAGCTCCCTGGAGCAGACCAGTGGTGCTGCACACCCCGGGATGCCAGCAGAACTGCCATCATTAGGCAGATGCATGGGGCACTGCTTAAACTGATAATACAAACAAGCTGTGTCCCTAACCACTCCACACCCTTCTGGCAAGGACAGAAATGTGAATTTGGAAAGGAAAACCCTCAGGGAATTCCCCTGCTAGGGAAGCCTTCATTACTCCATCTAGGTGAGCAAGTACACACGTTCTCAGTGGTCCCGCACTGGCACAGGATGATAGCAGGCTGCAGGACCACACTGCATGACTTTTCTGTGCCTCACTGGAACCATTTCTGTTCCCTGACAGGCATAAACCAGGGATAGAATCAGGCTTGTGCTCCCCTTGGCCTGGGATCTCTCAGTATGACCCACATCTGTGGAACAGGAGCAGGCTGCTGGTTATTGCATGGTACAGGGGCAGGAAAAAAGGTTCTTCCCCACCACCAGAACCATCTCTTATTCTGGAGTACAGCAGAGCCCTGGGCATCTCCTGCAGGCAAGTTACTCCTTTGTCACCTTTAAAATGGCAAGCCAAGGTCACTTTTTAGGAGCTTGCCCTGGCAGAGCAGCCCTGTGATGCTGCACCCGTGGAGGTGTTGCTGTGAACCCACCATGGTGCGTAGAACTCCAGCAGCACGGTGTCCTTGTCTGCAGTGAAGGTGTCAAAGTTGGCATCATTCAGGACTAACACACCATTCTCCTCTTTAACTACAGAATCATCGTCATCTTCATCATCTTCTTCATCGTCATCATCATCACCTTCATCATCAGCTTCTTTTGTAACAGATTCTGGCAAGGTAAGAATATGACATACAGATTAGATTGTGTCAAGTTTAACATTAAAGTGAAGATGGATTTGGTATCTCCTGTGGTTAAAAGTACCCACATGAATTTGTTTCTGCTGCACACACAGTGACAGCTACCTCAGTTTGCAAAGAGCCTGGGCTCATATGTTTGACCATTTCAATTTTGTCCACACGACACCAGCTAACAATATTCATAGTTCAGTAAAGTATCAACAGGTATTTCACACCTCAGGGAGAATTAACAAAATGGACACAAGAAGAATTAAAGCACACAAATCTATGCAACAGCTGCCACCAAGGTTTGATAAACATCTTGTTGAAATGTGGGCAGTGGGACATGCTTTGCTGGGCAAGAAGGGCACACAGATGACACCTGAACTTCAAACAGAACCCCTTCATCATGCAACAGAGCAGTTGTCCTTTCAGTGTAGCCAACTTTAAGTTGGAAAACTTAGTGTCTTACACCAAAAAAGCAGGTGTTATCTGTTCCCAATGCTCCCCTTGTACCCCTGCTCAGGAGACTGTAACACCACAATAGCTATGTGCTGCCTGTGTGAAGGGCTAATAAACAGACACACTTGCTATAAAACCAAAATTTACCATTTCACTACTATCAAGGTGGTTTGGATGCAGCATTTCTAAATTGTGCTTTTTTCCTGACTGCTCCATCCATGTCTGCCACTCTTGTTTTCAGTTACAGAGATGTTCCAGGTCTGCTATTCATTGAGGAGCCCTTCCACTCACAGGAGCACCAATCACTCTGCTCTGGATCAGCACCAGGCTGCAGTGAGTGTAAAATCAAGGAACTAACTGCAGAAGTCCCACAGAAACTCATTCCTATGCACCTGGCACATGCCAGGTACTCCTCTAAAAAAAAAACCCAACAAAATGGAGTGAAAGCTTCTTCTTTCAAAGAACTTTTGGGGAGGCCTTTGAATTAAGACCAAAACCACTGGTCCAGAACAGTCCTTTAAAGAAGAAAGCAATTTGTTAAATTAGCAAAGCAAAATTAGCATGTGAAAGCTGAAGCCAGCACATTTCTACTGGTTCCTTCTTTGTTGTCTTGGAATTTGAGATGGTTTTTTCAATATCTGACCTTTCACATGTTCCTTTAAACTTTTTTTAAAAACACAAAACTGCTATCTTTCAAGGAAACCAGACCTTCCTGAAGGACTTTAAAAGAATTTCAGTTACAGAACAACTAATGAAAATATCTTGTCCCAAATGAAAACTGTAAAACAATGAAGTTAAGTCCCTTTCAACCAGTGGGAGTCCCAGGAGTTGGATAAAAAAAAAAGGGGGGAATTAGAGTTTCTTGTTTAAAATTATTTTCTATTTAAATGGCTTTTGACTAAGGTGAGAGGAGCTACTGCAGCAGTATTCTGAAAATATTCTGATTTCATCAGGGAGTAGAAAGTTAAGAATGATAAATACGTACTATCCAGATATGGAAAAGCTAACAAAACAAAACCCACTTTTGTCAGACCAACAGCAGACATTAGGAACAACCTCACCATGGATAAAATCATGCCATTAAGTTGCGATAGCTAGTTTTATTTTAAAAGAAAATATGCAAAAAACAAGCCTATATGCTCTCAGGAAACAGTACGGGCTCATAGAGAAAATATATTGATTTCATTTAGAGGAGAAATTTTGCGTAGCACAAAATTATTAAAGCTTCTGATGAAGGGAGAGATCACAGGAGATCATTTATCACACAACCCTAGTCAGCTGGATCAGGTTTCTTTAACAAGTGCTAGTGTTTCACCTGATCTCCAAGGCAGCTAAAAGCACTATTTGCAAGCAGACAATGCCTCCTGTGTTGCAGCTCTTGCTCACCCTTGAGTGAATGCACACCTCACATCCCTGCAGGACTGCCCTGGTGGAACAGCTGGATTTCAGGGGGCTTCTGCATGCAAAACCTGTGCCTTACAGGGGTGCCCAGGAGTTCTGAGGGCTCAGTTTCACCACAGGCTGCTCCTGGCTGGCCTGTGCCTGAATTCCCAGCCATTGCATTCCTGGCAAATTGCTTCAGATATGATTTTTCCTGACACAAAGGAATGCGAGCAGAACCAGCCGGCCAGTTCTGCTCCTGCACCCCGAACCACCCACCAGGTTGTGACCCCTGTTCCCGCCCACTCCCCACCCTCAAGAGAGACAAAGACCTCAGCAGCTACAGTGGCACCTGGTTTTTAGAAAGAGCAAGGTATTCCCTGCAAAAACATCCAGCACCGGTGGAACATGTAACCATCAGATCCACCATCCCTCACTGACATAATTTTCTATCTTTCCCTATAGGCTGTACCGCCTGCCAAGGTGAAACTTCCCTGACAGTGACACGTTGTCACGGGCACTGCACACACCCCCTTCCTCCTCCTCCCTAGAGATGGAGGCAGGACAATAGCCCTGGAACAGCAGGACTCCACCTTTTCCCAAGCGGCTTAAGGAAGGAGGGTATTAAAAGTAAGCTAACCACACTCAGATATCGGTCCTAAAGAGCGAAGAGTTACTTTCTGTAGCTTCCAGCTTCACCAGCACCCAGGGCTATCACAACCACCTCTGCCATCCCTTTAAAGTTGGGACTGAAAGACCTGTTTCAGGGACCCAACCACGACTTTTTTTTTTTCCTCCTATAAAGAGCAAGAAACTTTCCTCTGCATTAAAGATTTACAATTTTAAGAGAGCAGAATGAGTTTGTGACACCTGAAGTGGCAGAAGAAGATAATAAATACTTGCATAAGTCAGCTCATGAAAATAAAACAGCTGCCCCCAAACTGAAGCATCTTTGTTTCTTAAAGAGACTTGCAAAGCCAGTGGACAAACCAACAGCTGTGACAGCTGTGGCTAAAACCTGTCCTCTGGTAAAATATGGATAACCCCCTTATACTAAAAAAAACCCCAAACACACAAAACATTAAAAAAACCCCACCCAAAACAAAACAAAAAACTCCCCAAAACCCCCACAAAATCAATCCACAAATTTCAACACATTACTACACAAGTCAAAAAACATGATCAGGAAGGTACTTTTTTTAAGACTTGAAGTACACAGTGCTGGCTGCAGGCCTTCTTCAGGATGACAGCTACTCTGAAATTATTTCTTACAGTAACTTCACTGAACACCCAGCATTTATCAGAAATATAGCCTAGTAACATTTTCTTAAACAAAGCAGATCCTGTACAGAAAAGCTGCATCCAGACACCAATGACTTTGCTGGGATGCAGCCTGAAAGTTTCCTTTTGGGGAGCACACTGTTCCCTAATAGGATGAGCTCAGTTTTCAGAAACTCAGAACTCATCATGTGTTGCTAGGACTTTTGAAAGATTTTCAATTTAATTTAATATCAGCCCCATTCAATCTTTTCTGGCGGATCCTCTACATGATCTCTCCTTTCCCATCATCAGGATGCCAAGGGTGTAGGGGTCAGGATCCAGCCTAACCTCACTTCCAGCATATTTACACCCCTGTCCTGCTCAAACCTCACTTCCCCAATCATGCAGTGCAACAAGCTGGGTTTGCTCAGAACTTTTCATCTCCCCAACCACCAAGTGCATAAGATTACTTCCTTGTTGCAAAGTAAATTTATTCCACTTCACCCAAACCTGCATTCCAAGGGCAAAAATTGAAATTGCCAACTATGTGCGTTTTTAAGGCAAAGGCTTTGTCAGGGCTAGTTCAGGATCTATATACAAATTCAAGGAACACAATAGAACCTGGGAAGTGATTCAAAGCTGGGCAGTGGATTAGTGTTCAGCTCCACACAGCAAGAGACACTTCCATCCCTGTGTACCTTTGATGCCCAGAACTCCTATAATGAGAGGAGCAGCAAGCACGGGAAATGCTGATGAGAGCCAGGCCCACAAGAACTGAGCCGCTGCTGCCAGCCACAGGTAACACTGTAACATCACAGGTGCCACTTCACCCTTTGAAATAAAGCAGTCTGAGGCTTTGTCACATGTTACAAAGAAACCACAACCACGTTCTAGCTAAAAGCAGAGAAAGAGGCATAAAAATTGTATTCCAGTTTACAACAGAAAAAAAGAAAAGAGCTCCACGGGAAGATTCTGTATCTCTGTATCCTTACTGCAGATGCCATATTTAAAACAAATCTCAATTTCAAACAAATCTCTTTACCCTCATCCTACAGACCATACAGTTACACAAATAGGGTAACTGATCTAAATGCACTTCTGCAAGTTTTAGTGCCTGTTAGGCCAGCAAGAAGTTGCAAGACATGAGTTCAGAAGGTCACCCATAATCCGATCTCTCTAATACTTAAAATATAGCAGTGTTCATGCAGGAAACATGACCGATGCATAATTTACCAAAATCCACATGAAAGAAACTTAAAACCGAAAAAAGAAACACCTTCAAATGTCTGCCTCCTACTATACTCATTAAGCCTCAGCAGCTTTGTTTCAGCTAATTTTGGAAAGGAGGAGACACACGTCAGTGAAATCCAAAGATGGTAGGAAGAAACACCAAGAAGATGGTAACAATGGGCCTTCCTTCTGTGAGGGGGAAAAAAAAAAATCAGTTTGAAACACGAAGAATGCACAGAGTCCCTGAACAAAGGAGTAAGGAAAAGAGTGCTCCATCACAGAACCATAGAATTTTTAAATTCTGTTTTTGGACTTTAAGGTCCCATCCAGCCATAGAATGCTAAGGGTTGGACGGGACCTTAAAAATCTCATAGTCCCAACTCCCCGGCCAGGGAAGGGACACCTCCCTCTAGGGCACTGCTTGGTGGTCTTGAACACAGCCGGCACTGGGGTATCCACAGCCTCTCTGGCAACCTGTTCCAATGTCTCAGCACCCTCAGTGTAAAGCATTTCTTCCTCACATCGAGCCTGAATTTCCCCTCTTTCAATCTGCACCCATTGTCTTATTACCGCTACTACTTATTATTACTACTCCTTGTTTTATCACCACAGCTCCTGATGAAGAATCCCTCCCCGCATAATGAAATCTGTCCGACAGGAGTCGGAATAAAGCAATCGCCAATTCCCAGGAGGTTCAGAAGCCGGGGATCGCCAACATGGCTAATTGTTAGCTGGCTGTTACCTCCGTGCTGGGAGCGGCGAGGCAGAGCCGCCCCACGGCGCACGACACACCAGCAGCGCCGGGACGAGCGGCTCGCACGGACCTCAGGGCCCCACACAGCGGCCTGCGAGAGCGCCCCGGTCCCAGCGGCGCCCCGCCAGCCCGGGCTCCCCGCAGCGCCCAGCGCCGGGGCCGCGCCGCCGCCTCCCGCGGGGGAACCCGGCATGCGCTGCCGGCCCGGCCCCTGCCCGCGCTCACCTCCGTCGCCAAACTCCTCCTGTGCGGCCGCGCCCCGCGCCAGGAGGGCGATCTGAGCCAGCCCCAGCAGCAGCACCAGCACCCACAGCCCGCGCATCCTCATCCCGCCGCCACCGCCGCTCCGGGCCCGTCCGCTCCCGGCGCTGCGCTCCCGCCGCTCGCCCCGCCCCGCGGCACGCCGCGCCCGCTCATTGGCTGCCGCCTCAACACGTGCTTGGCGCGGTCGCCAATCAACAATCGTCACGAGGTCCGCCGGCGCGGGGTGCGCGGGTTTCGCGTGTTCCGCGGCGCCCCCGGGGACCCCCGGCGGCAGCGGCCGCGGCGCCGCGGCGGGACACAGGCGCCACCGGCCGGAGCGGTGGCGGGGAAGCGGCGGCGGCACCACGCGCGGAAGCGCCCGGCCGCTCTGAGGTGCCGGCCCGCCATTGGCCGCCGCCGAGCCGCCAACCGCAGCCCGCCACGCGTGGAGCGCGCGGCCGCTCCGGGGGCGGGAGGCGGGAGGGACGGGGCGGGAACGCCCCGAGCGCGTGCAGCCACATCGCCCTTCGGGATTGGCGGGCCGGCGCCGGGGGGCGGGGCCAGCGGCCAGCGGTAGCCTGTGAGGGCGCGCCGCGTGCGGCGGGGCGGGGCGGCCTGAGGGCGGCCTGAGGGCAGCGCTGGGGCCTCCTAAATTCCCTCAGCGGAAGACGGGAGCTCGGTGCGGTGCTGCCGCCGACGGGAAGGGTGGGATGGAGGCACCGCCTTTCGGTGCTTCCCCAGGGGCGATGTGGGGCAGTGATCCCACCGGTAGCGCCGTGATTGCACGGGAAGGGGTCGCCGCACAATGTCTGCCCGGGGTTGTCCGGATGGTGTATATGGTGAACGCCTAAGATGCAACAAGACGGCGCTAAAACCTGGGCTTTGGTGCCAAAATTGCCAGTCCGTCCCCATGTTTGGGCTAATTACATAGGCTCATGGGACAATTATTTTCATTTTTGCGAAACTTTTGCCTCTTGAATTGGTAGGTTATAAAGAGCTGCTAAGTTCAGTGTGCAGCGGTCACAGTGTAAACGAGTAGCAGTAGCTTATGATAAATGAGTATCTTCAAGGTTTTCAAGTGCAAGCTTTAAATATAAACTTCAGAATTTTAGAGGGTTAAGACACTGTATTGCTAAGAAAGGCTGCTGTTGCATCAGTTGCCATTTGGCGTTTGTAAGTGGTCTGTAGGTTGAAAAAAGAAAAACCACATTAAAAGGACTGCTGTGTTCTACATTCATAAGTTATAGCCTAAGTTATAGAAGTTACAAGTTGTATAAGTTATGCTATAACTTATAGCATAAGTTATAGAAGTCAGTGCCACACAAGTTATCATGAAAATACAGCAGCTGATACAGAAACAGTTTTTAAACTTACTTAGCACATCACTAGAATGGAATGGGACCTGATCTGAGCCAATTTAAAGCTGTCTGGATCCTGCCAAAACTAGGATCCTGATCCTGCCTGGTTTTGGTGTTGATATAAATATTAGTTTGATTAACATTTGTATTCAGTAATTTGAAGGTAGCACATAATCAGATTGTACACTCCATGTTCTCAGTGGAAAGAATTAAGAGTATGGAAGATTTTTATTTAGAGTTTTGTTCCCTGTTTAACACAACCCTTGATTTGAATATCATCTTGGTGTGTGAAATATTTACTGTCTTTGTCCTCTGAGTTTATGAGAGAGATAGTGGCTATAGTAATCCATTTTTTCTGATTTAAGTTGGAGGTTTTCCAACTGACAGTGACCTTTCAAGGCAGAGGAGTACTGTCAAGCCCAATGCTTCATGACAGACCATTGCAAAAATGGTTAAAGATGCTTGCAGAAAAAGTGAGCCTGTAAAATGGGGAAGTGATGTTATTATTGCTCTTGTCTGCTGGACTGCGGACTACTGAATTAAATGCTTTTTCTTTATGATGAATTTTATGGTTATTATGATTTCTGTTGCTCCAGGTTAACTAACTGAAAAATGGGATCAGTAAATTTGCTAGGCAGTCAAAGGTGCCAAATACCAACAATGAAAAGGAAGTGCAAATAGTACAAATACAGGGGAGGTGGGTTTGTTATTACTTATTCGAGCTGTGGGAGGAAAGCCTGGAATGCAGAACTCCTGTGATCCCTGTTCAGCCAAGGACAGCCTGACTGAGAAATTTGCTGAATTGTCAGTTCACTGTGTGGGTGGTTACAACACTGGGAGGATCTTGGGAACATCCCACTAGACAAACAGGGCCTTGGCAAAGGACTGTGGTCTGGTCTGTCTTCAAGCCAGTGGGGCTGTGCTTGTCTTCCTAGATTAGGGTTGCACAGGATGGCACAGCCAATACAGAGCTGTAAACGGCGCACCAGACATGTGATTCAGACGTGTGATTCATTCCAGACCAGCTGGGATTCATCCCAGACCAGCTGAGGTGCCAGGTCCATGCACTTTGGGCACTTGGAAGAGTGTGCCAGCTGTGCAGCTCTTCCAGGGGATTCCTTCCTGCTCTCTAAAGGGCTGGTTACCTTATGCAGCTGGAAATCCTCTGGGCTCAGCACTACTGGTAGGAGTGCTGCTGCCTTTTGCTGAGTGCTCATTCCTTATGTAAGTTAATGACAGGAACACTCTCCTCTTTGCCAGGAGGGTCTCTAGGCAGAAGAAAGGTGGAACATCTGCCCAGTATAGGGTAATCTCAGGGATAGAAGCGTAGAAAAGTGAATGGCACAGGTTTGTTGTCTGATTGTGAGAAATTTGCCATACAAATCCCTGGTCATGGGACACACTGGAGGGTCCAGAAAGCATGAGGCCTGACAGAGCAGCTATGGTGTAGTTTCTGGATAAAAAAAATAAATTCTACCTGGTGACATCTGCTGTGCTGCACAAAAATGCAGGTATTAGTGCACTCTGGTTGTTTGAAAGTGGATTGCATTTTGTGCATACTGTGTTTCATATCCTGATAAGGTGTTAGCATCACTGCTGGCAGACCTGCATCCCCAGGGACAAACAGACAATTGCAGTTCTTAAATATGCTTCTCCACAAGAACATTCAGTAAGTGTCTTTCCTGTTGGTTTAAGTTGCCAGTGGCTACCTTAAAGTCTTCACAGGTTGCACCTGTGTTCTCCAACATCATTAAGTGGTGGGCTGGGAAATCTCTCCTTGTATCACACTGTACTTTTCTCCTTTAAAAGGTAGCCTAGACACTAGTAATCCTGTACCTCATATTGCACATTCTGTGGGGCACAGCTTTTAGAATATGCCTTTTAGAAGAGGCATATTCAGCAGGAAATATCAAAAAAGAAAAAGCCAATGTTCTTCCACAAAAATCATGAAAATAGAAAGACACATCAGACTAAGTTATATAGGTCTAACTTCTGCTGTTAAAACATATTACAATCTCAAAAGTAAACGTGGACCCTACTTGGCCTTTCACAGGCTGTGAGTCAACACAGACAGGCAGCTGGGACAACCACAAACTCACAGCAAGAACATGAAGAGTAAATTTGAGCTAAAAATGTAAGATTTTAAATGGCTCAGTGTCACACAAGTGTTTTGAATTATTTTTCTGGTAGTTTTCTTGTCGACCTTCATTATCTTGTTTGCATAATAGCTGAACTTTCACATGATACTGAGTTGCCTTGCACATAATCTTCATGTAAATCACTTCAGTGAACCTCAAAACAATGCTTAAAATATCCATCCTGATTGCATTTCACCTCAGTGATTTGCATTTCACCTAAAAATAATTTAGAGCAAGAGAAACACTTGTAGAATTCATGATTTTTTGCTCAGTGGTTGATTCATCTATTATGATGCTTATTTTAAAATATCTTTCAATAATTTTCAGTCATCATTGTAGAAAGATTATAAAAAAATTGATGTGAAAAATGTTCCACTTCAATACTACTAAATTCTTGTAAGTTAATGAAATATGGTAAGTGACAGTAATATAAATTCCTGTATTGCCCAGGAAAATGGATTGATTTGCTGCAATGATTTTGATTGTCTTTCTGGATGACTTCTCTTTTCTTTTGCCTTTTCTCTTTTTTTCCCAGGGACCTGCTTCTTGGTTCTGTTACTCCTTGTTGTGTCACTACCAGCCTTGGTAAAAATTCTCTCTCCATCTTTTTTACAAGACCCCTTCATCTGTTAAAGGGCTGCAATAAGTGACCCTGCAGATTTCTCCAGGCTGAGAAATTCCCACTCTCTCAGCCTTTCTTCAAAAGAGAGGTGTTTTAGTCCTGTCATCATTCCTGCTGCCCTCCTCTAGAGTTGCTGCATGGTCCTTGTCTTTCTTGTGCCCCAAGAAAGGAGCAGGATTCCAGAGCTGGACACAGTGTTTCAGGTGAAACCACCACAGCAAAGTAAGGGAATCCCTCTGGATAACATCCTGTCCTTCTGGCATATCAGGCATAGTTGGACATTCCATGCAGGGAGGATTTGGGCAGCACTGTGGTAGTAAGGTAACCAGGGCCCAGGCAAAGGAATGTGATTATTTATTGTCAGTAAACTGAGATGCTGGCTGGCACAATGCTGGCCTGTGCCAAGCAGAGCACTTCCAAGGACTTCTGAACATTCTTCTGGAGCTGGCACATTCTTGGAAGTGGTTTGTGTGCAGCCAGGCTGCTTGGAGAATGAGAGAATTTATTAGCACAGCTGCAGGCACCTCCACATTGGTCGGCTTGGGTGCCTGGGAATATCCCAGACATGCCCTATTTACTGGTGTAGGTGTGGCACTTCAGTGATGTGTAAGTTGGTGCCAAGAATAGCAGAGAACATGTAGGAACACTTACCTCAGTACCACTGAGGTAAGTGGCCTAAATGCTGGCCCTTACTATATTTTTCTTAGAGTTCTACATTGTGAGAACCAATGGATAATGAGATTACTTCAGTTGTCTCTAAAGTTACATCCTAAATTTGGATGACCACCTATCCAATATAGCTCTGTAAGAGTAGTAATTTCTAAACTGTAGTTTATATCTACTTTTTCTTCAGATTGAATATATACCTCCAGAACACTTCCATGGAATTTATTGGTAAATATACATGGAATAAACTTCAGAACTTTCAGCAAAGTCACATTCTAGTGTTTTCTGTGTGCAAACCCAGTTTTACCAGTGTCAGCCCTCCAGGGTGCTGATAGCTTTCATGGAACAGGGTGGATGTAACAAAACCTTGACAGTGACTGCTGGACTACCTTACTTTTTCAAAACTCATTTTTCACTTTTTGTGTAGGTGACAGAATGTCCTGCCTCCTGTAGGGGACAATTAAACATGTTCAGTTCATTGCTGACTCCAGTGGCTGTCTCTGAGGCAAGTATTGAAGGATGCATCTTAAACAAGTGGCAGAGAAGAAGAGAAACTGTGTTTTTCTCAGCAAGGTGCTGGTGAGGGACGTGTGGAGGAGCAGTTGTGCTAATGGTGCTGTGCACCAGTCACTGGAAGCACTGGTTTCATTTTGGGGTTTTTTTGGGGGGTTAGTGGAAACCGATGGAAGTACAGATTTCTCAGCATTGTCAGCTTACACTTCAATGCCTGAGTGGATTTTTCTCTGGTCTTAATTTATCTTTACTCTGATCCTTTGGCCTGTGAAGAGATCCACTCACCCTACAGGAAAAAAAAAGGGTACAACATGGAATGAGCAATCCCCTTTAAATGAGGGTCCCATCTCCATCTAAGTGCGTTGTTGTCACAGACATATTTTATGAAAAATCCTTTTGTTAGGATCTTTTCTCCTGAGAAGCTGAGAGGCCTCAGGAACAAAATGTAAACAATAATTATCTGCTGCTGTGGAACGCTACAGATGGATCTTTGATTGGTCTCATGTGGTTGTTTTTAATTAGTAGCCAATCACAGTCCAGCTGTCTCAGACTCTGGTCAGTCACAAGATTTTGTTATCATTCTTTCTATTCCTTGCTAGCCTTCTGATAAAATATTTTCTTCTATTCTTTTAGTATACTTTTAGTATATAATTTTCTTTTAATATAATATATATAATAAAATAATAAATCAGCCTTCTGAAACATGGAGTCAAGATTCTTATCTCTTCCCTTCTCGGGGTTGCCTGCGAATTCCTACAAGCTGTCATATGCACAGTTGGTCACAAGATGTCAGTGTCAAAGAGCAAGCTGGAGTGAAGGGCCAGGGAAGCTGAGATCTCCCAGCTCCCCATTCTGGGAATACTGCAGGAAACATTTGCTGTGCTGGCCCTTGGCACTGGAAACTGTTGCTGTATTGTTGGGGCTCAAGGCCGTAGTGCAGGTGAGAAATCGTTCCAGCTCTTTGCAGGGTGGTTTTGGTTTGGTTGGTGCATAAGACCCAGCAGAAAGCTGAGAACTTTCTGTGGCAAGGTGAGAGCAGGAAGCAGATAGGATTAGGAGCGGAACAGATTCTGGCTGGAGGAGGAGGCTGTTTCCCTTTGCACATCTGTGTTCTGTGGTAGAGTACTCCACTAGTCAAAGGTAGGTATCTTGCATACAGCTTTCAGCTGACATGTGAAAGCACAGGCCTTCCAGGCTGTCACCTGGAAGAGTGTAAGATGGGCTCTCTGTAAAGAGCCCATTTTTTAATCCAGGATCATGATACAAGGGATTTAAGACTGATCTGGCTTGCTATGGTCTGTTCCAGATTGCATCAGTGGAAAAACTCCCTAACAGAAACTGCTGTGTCTAGCTGGCACAGCATGGCACAGCTTTTGCACCTCAGACTGCTGCATGGGAGTCAAGAGCAGGAGAGCTTGTGGGGTCATGGGAAGACCACTCTTATAAGGCTTTCATTAAAACCATTATTTTGGCCCATCCTCACTGAGATTTCCAAGAGCTTCAGGAAGCAGCTGTTTTCCAAAAAGAAAAACATGTCAGGAAAACTCATGGTTTCTACTGAAACATCATTTTCCACAACTGTAGTTAGGATGTGGTCTCCTTGAGATTCAGTTAGATGCTCAGTACTTCCTTCATGAAAAACCTTTCAAATGGGTTATGAAGGAAGAGTAGAAGTCCCAGTTCTCTCTCTTCCACCACTGACTAAAGCTGTGTAACAAAACATGCACTACTATAGATCAAAAATTCCTTCTGTTTATAGCAAATCAGAACTAGACTCTTTTTGAACTGTGAGATATATTTGTTTTCTAATTAGCATTGCATTTTTTCCAAGATGCTCTTGCATTTTTATGCTCTAAAGGCTCAACCTAGTGTATTTTTCTCCTATTTCTGTTCCCAAGCACAGGCTTGCATTTGCAGTTTGTTGTGCATTATGTTTAAAGCCATGTCATTCCTCTGTTGCCTCTAGCTTTTTTAGGAGTAAAAGCACCAAGAGATGCTACTTCTTGGACTTCTGCCTTCAAAACAAATCACAGCATAAGCTATCCTGAAATCTTAAATTCTTAAATAATTACACTGGCTAGCTTACATCCATTTTCCTCATATACGTACAGTTTGCCAAAATAAGAGTCACATTTTTTCCTTGAAAATTCCCTCCCTGCTATCCAGAGCTGCTGTTCCAGCCCATATGGGCATAGCCAAGCTCACTGCTTTGGGTACCAAGTGTCAAAGCTGTTGAGAAACTGCCAGTGTGAAAGCCTTGCCCAGGCTTCTACAATTTGTCCTGATCCAGATTCAACACCATGCAGCTTAAAGCTGCTGGAGGTACAAGAAGGTCTGAATCTTCCCCTGCAAGCCTGCAGGACTGTGCACTACATTGATGTGACTGTTTCTCAGTGGTTTCCACTTGTCCTTTTCAGAGCCTCTTACCAGAGCAGCACAGTAACAGAGACCCTCTGTAATTCAACAGACTTCAGCCACACTTTGGCTGTGTGTGAATACAGGTGGCAAAGCCATTTTTATGCTTATTTCCATAAGAAAGCATATTGCTCTCTCACCTCGTTCTGTGAGTGGCAGCTGCTACCAATTTGTGATCAGTATTCTCAGGTGGATTGTGGGTGAGTGTGTCTAAAATCAGTCACATGTAGGCTGGGAAGTGTCAGGCATTTACACTTCAAAAAGAAAGTGTCTTGCAGTACATCTTCTCCTTTCTTTTGGTCTTCCAGCTCCCTGAATGTTATTGAAAACAGTTCTTTCTTCAAAATCCTGCCTGCCTCCTGTTAGGGAGCCCCAGCCTCACCTCAGCTGGCATCTATGGGAGGAGCCCATTGTTCTGGTGGATGAGCCAGGAATGGAGGCAGAGTCAAACATCTGTGATAGTATTGGCATTGTATTACCTGCTGTTACATTGGCCTCATGATTGTAAGGCAGCTTTTAACTGGTAATTCATCAAAACTGAGTATTTCTCATGTGCCTGCTTAAAGTCTGAGATGGTCCAGCTTGGGAACAAATTTTATGTTATTCTTTGGCTGTTTGAGCAGGGCCTGTGCAGGAGGGGACAGTGTGGAAATCCCAGATTTTGAGCCTGCTGGTGGTGCCATGAGGAAATAAAAACCACACATAGGATCATACAGATAAAGATGCAAATACGGTGCCTGTGTGTAATTTGCCTTTGTTGAGGCATCAAATTGCCTTGCATTTCTTAAAATTTTGTGCCTGTTCAATCCTCCAATGCTGTGCTTCACTAATACTTTTACTTCTTCAATTTTAGGCATCCTCTTTTTTGCAAATTAATATTTAAGTAGAACTTTCCACACACGGAAACGGATGAAAATGGGGAGATAGGGTTGTTCTATAAGAAAGGCTAATATTTTTTATTTCCAGTCCCCCCAGCTCACGCTTATGGAAGGTCCTTCCTGATCAAACAACATAACTGGAGAGTGAGGCATTCTTAATCTAACTTGCTACTTCGTGCTGAAACTGAATTCCCTGCATGAAAAATCAAGAAAAAAATATGAGTAGAGACAACAACAAAGAATTGAACTATTACAGGGGTAAATCCCCATTCAAAGTGTTTGAAGTCCTCTTCGCAACACTTCTGGTTTTCACTGTAAAGGCACAAAAGGAGAGCGAAGCAGAGAGCGCTGAGGAACAGCACTGCTTGGGAAAGGAGGGGATTCTTTCCAGACACGAAGGAGCAGTGGGATATCCGGCTGCGGTTCGCTAAAGGCTCCAGCTGGACCCCGCTCCGGCCGGGGCGCGCCAGGGGCGGGCGCCGGGACCCCCGCGCTGTCCGCGGTGCTGGAGCTGCGGGCGGGGGAGGTGGACGGGGAGCATCCGGCGCATGGAGAGGTGTTTTGTCTTCTTCGTGCTGGCGAGTGGTGAGGAATTCCGCACGCTGGCTGATGCTGAGGTGGTGGCCGCGGTGGGTCTGTGCGGGCTGCTGGCAAAGCTTTGGTAGTCGGAGTGCCTCGTTGGTTGCCTGTAGCTGGGGTATCGGTTCAATGCAGAGAAGCCTGGACAAGGAGCCCAGGGCATAAGGCTGGCGTCACAGACATATTTTCTAAAAAATCCTTTTGCCAGGATTTTTTCTCCTGAGAAGCTTAGAGGCCTCAGAAACAAAATGTAAACAATAATTATCTGCTGCTGTGGAATGTGCAGGTGCAATCTCATGTGGATTGTTTCTACTTGATGACCAATCACAGGTCCTGCTGTGCTGGGACTCTGGTCAGTCACAAGATTTTATTATCATTCTGTTCCTTTCTTTGTTAGCCTTCTGATGTCTCCTTTCTCTTTCTTTAGTATAGTCTAATAGATCATTTTCTTTTAATATAATATATATCATAAAATAATAAATCAGCCTTCTGAAACAGGGAGTCAAGATTCTCGTCTCTTCCCTCATCCTGGGACCCCTGCGAATACCACCACAGTCCGGCTTTGACAATGTAAAGAGTTTGGACTGAAGTGTATCCAAGGCTGCAACCTGTGTCCTGGAAGCAAGTCCCAGTAATGGCTCTGTTGGGGGTCTCCCATATTGCAACTTTTTATTTCCTGCAGCAATGAAATGGTCCCATTCCTTGCTCACTCACCCTACCACACACGCCCCCACCTACCCTCCTCGCCCCCCTCCCCTCCCAAAAAAAAGAGAAAAAAAGAAGTAGCCTTTGCTTGTTTGAGAATAGTGTTTATTTAACAAAAAGAGTCAAGCTCTTTGTGCCCCGTTTCCAATCTGTTGCATGGTGTTACCTGGAGTCATTGCAGCAGAAACATTACTTGGAATCCACAAGGAACCTAATGAGGCTGTTAGCTGGGTTTTGTAAGATAAACAGGAATGAGCTGTGTGTGTGTTTTGCAAGGTGGAAAAGGTGTGAGAGCAGGAATGCTTTGTGTTTAAAAACCTCAGCTCTTCAGGCTACTTTTAATGTGTATCCTTAACCACGTGTAGTCACTGGAAAGCAGGAGCATACACAGTTCATGGCCATGTTTAAGATACTGATCCTTCCTGCTGGCCAAGGCACAGGGTGGATGCTGGGAGTAACCCCAGCCCCCCTGCTGCTGGGCTGAGCATTGATGTGCTCACCAGCCCAGTGAAGGTGTGAGGTACTGCCCACCTTCACTCAGAGTGGGTCAGTCCTTGATCTCACCAGGTGTCCATCTTCTGACGCACTGCATTTCTCAGAGGAATTTGGTTATTTTTTGATTGTCATTAGTCAGGAATATATACATGACTGTTTCTGACTCCACAGCTTCTTTCTTTGGGTTTTGTTGGGGCTTTTTCATTTGCTTATCTTGCTTTAGTTTGCTCCATTGGCAGGAAATTTTTCTGACTCAATCCAAGGGCCCAGCCAAGCCTCAGGTCAGATTCAACTAAACCTTAAAAGAAATGGCTATGAGCTCCAGTTCCACTCTTTGAGGGCTTAATCTCTTTTGATTATTGATGCCATTGCTTTGTTGATAATTAGGTCTAGCATCAAGCTGAGTCTCCACTTACATCTCTGGCTAGTGGGCTGCAGCAGGATTTGGAGTCTTAATGGCAGCTCTCAAACCAAAGTCAGGTATCACAGAATATGCAAACACCAGTCTATTTAATACCCCAGCTAACTGGACCTTTAATATCATCACAGCCTACTTTCTGGAACATTTTTAGCCTCTTTAGAATTTCATTAGCATCTGGTTTGGGGGCAGTGATGGAGGTATAATACAGAGCTTGATACACAACACAGAGTTCAGTGAACATTTGGTCTGACATGGTAGGGCCGTATTTTTGTTTTTAGTATTCCAAGTCAGGTTGTCAGCTGATTTAGAGCACCTGAGGCTGTTTTGAAAATATAAGAATTCAAGAGCCTAGTTTTGTTCATTGACAGGTTTTACAGAAGCATACAGGTGCCTGAAGTCTAAATTCATTGCTGCTCCTGTAAAATTTAATTTTGTTAGGAACTGAAACAACAAGAGCACATCTGCTTGTTACAGGTGCTTGTCTTTTCACAACTTCCATGTATGTTGGAGATTGGCAGATTGGGTTGGTATTTGGTGTCATTTGATGCAGTCTTTGATAAAAAACAGGCTTCTGAAAATATGCAAAGTCTTCTATGCACTGAAAAGTAAAGGGACTTTACTGGGGATCAAAGGATCCCCAGGTTGTTTACAGATGGCACACAGGGTTTGCTCTACATGGCACTGAACTGCAGTCACAGGAACTGTCCAATAATCTTTTTTTTGTGCTCTCTGGCAGTTCTGAGTGAATCTGTAGGGATTGTTTGGGAAAGCAGAATGTAAATGACAGAACTGACATATAATCAAGACCCAAGTGTTTGAAATGCTGTAGCTAAAAGTTGTTATTATTTCACATGTCAGTCTTCAAAAGCTAAGAAACCTGGAAGACCAGGTCCTCTTTCCTGTGAAAAACAAACAAATAAAGAAGACAACAAAAGCCTCCTCCCTCAAAAAAAAATCAAAACCAAAAAGCCCACAAACAAACAAAAAAAATTGCAAATCAATGACATTTAAAAACAAAATGTATGAAGTTTAACAAAGACAAGTGCCAGATTCTGTATCTGGCATGGCACAACCCTGGGTGTACGAACAAATTGGGGAATGAGAGGCTGGAAAGAAGTGCTGTGAAAAGGGACCTGGGGCTCCTGGTTGATGGCAAGTTGAATGTGAGGGCACAGCATCAACAGCTGGGCAAGGGAGGGGATTGTCCCACTCTGCTCTGCTCTGAGGCAGCCTCACCTCGAGTCCTGGGGGCAGTTTTAGGCACCACAATATTAAAAAATATTAAGCAATTAGAGAGCATTTACCATTGCATAAAGTAGGGGATGAGAGATATCACTAAGCATGTGCTGTCTGAGGTGCTCAAAGTCCTTTGCAAGTGATTCTTAAGGCAGTCTGGAAATGGTTCTTCACTACATAAAATAATTATTATAATAAGAACTACTATGCCAACTTTCTTTCCCGAATTCAGGGAGAGCCCAGAGCAGGAGTCCTTAGTGCACTATTTCCTGATCCTTGTTTTTACAAAACTGAGCTCACTTCCTATTCAAATAGACATTTTCCATTCACACTTCACAGCTGTAGAGAAAGACACATGACTTGAAATCACAGCCACCTTCAAAATAGTACAGTTATTCCAAAGAGCACAATAATTCATAATGGTACAATTCATCAAGAACATCCACTGTGGAACATCCACTCAAAGAGCTTCAACAGCACTGGGATTCTGGACCCTGCTCTTTTAGTCCGCTGAATTTTCAGGATAAAGGGCAAGTGACTCCACAGTTTTTATCCCTGTATACCACAGGTAGGTTTGAAAGAATCCTCCCTCTTTGGTCTTCAATGCCTGTAAAGTAGCAATCACCAAAGGGAGGATTCCATTTCTCTTCAGGGAAGCTGCTCCTGCTTCCTGCAGGGCCATTGCTTGCCATGGAAACACCCATGACCTTCCAGCCAGTCTGGGCATGAAGCAGATGGCCAAAACGTCTGCAAGTCATCTTACAAAGTAGCATGGGATCTTGGTAATGATCTGTGAGGCTGCAGCTTTTTACTATTCTAAACCCTCCTTCTTTGGGCTTGACATCTGCAGGGCATTCCAGGGGCAGTGGGCCAGGCTGCTACAGAGCTCCAACAGAACAAACGTGGAGCAGAATCCAGCAGTCTTAGATGCTCTCAAATGTTAAGATTCCAAAGAATGAGTTAGCAATCAGAAATGTAGGAGCTTTTAGTCAGGGAGTTCATCTTGCTGCAAAAAAGGGAGCTCAGGCTCCACTGTCAGTCAGAGCAAAGTTCAACATCAAAGTGGGCAAGAAGTAACCTGAAACCATTCCATCTTGTGGAATACTCCTGAAATGAATTCTGTTTCTCCTTCTGGCCCCTAAATGTCACTGAAATGGTGACTTTTCTTTGTTGCTTGTTTTCAGAACTAACGGAGATGGGCGAAGCATTCCTATTCTCAGTTGGAAGCATTAGTGACCAAAGGTTATGTGTACTTTTGTTCCTTCATGTCCTTGTTTCTTCTCAGTGTTCAGATTGGCAAACAGGGCATGCTTGTCTGGAGTGTTGTACTCTTGGGTCCTTTCAGAAATGGGTTTATTTCATTAGCTCTCCAGAAGATTGCAAACTAAGAATGGCTGCTACTGTGATGTCAGCAGAAAGTTGCTGCTGCTGCTGGCGCCATGCTGCTGCCAACAGAATGTTGCTGTGGTGCATGGAAAGCCTGAGTGCCCAGAGCACCCTTTGGATGCAAGAGGGTTCTCCTGATCCTCTTGGAGGAGATTCCCAGCTTATAGGCTGCCCCTTGGCCTGGGGGTCCTATATTTTCTCTTTTCAGTGCACAGTCTGCAAAACTGCTGCCCAGCATCACTAAAAATGTTCAAGCAAATCTTTGCTGCAGTTAGTAATTTTTTTCCACTGGCCTATTCTTTCTATTTTTGCCCAGACAAAATCTGGCTGGTGACTCACCTAGCAAGTAAGTAGAGTTTTTTTTCCTAGGTGCATCTGATCAGGCTTCTGTATCAGTGTGTTGTTCATGCTATCCCTTAGTAACTGAGTTGATTTTGAAATGAAAAGGCCATTAAGATACTAGGTCTTCAGTAAAGCTTGTGTCAACAGCTTCAGCCAAAAAGGGGGTGTCTGTCTCTCATGGGATGTGGGCAGCTTTTGTAATTGAAACTGCAGGGGTTCTTTTCCCTGCATTGGGTTGGCCTGTGGCAGTAGGATCTGTCATTTCCTCAGCTGCTGGTTCAACAAAGACATCTTCCAAACTTCTTCAGACTGGCAGAGCTTCTGAGAAGTCTGTCTAAAGACTCTGCAGTTATTCCAGAACTGAAGGAAAGCAACTTATTTTCTAAATTCTGTGTTTAAAAGATTTTATGGTCTGACTTTACAATGGCTGGAGAAACAGAACAGCCTAGTATATTGTGCTGTTTTCTTGCTTGCTATGTAAAAGAACCGTTGCTACTGGAGGGACATCCTGGAAGAAAAATGCTCTTTATTTGGGTTGACTCCTTCTGTGGGATTCCCCACAAAAGGCAGTTTTCTAACAACATCTGTTTTATGTTCCCTTGCCCATTACAGGTGAAATTGCACATGGACACAGAAAAGCCCATGCTTCAGTGAGTGGCAAAGCAACCTCTGATGTTCCAAGCATTTCAGAATCATGGAGCAAGCCACGGACTTTGCCTACTGCAACAGGAGCCAGCCTTGTAGCCTGAAATAAAGTTTTAGTGTATTTGCATCAGCAAAAAAGGGGTCCCTGGCTGTTTTGCAATTTTCTTTTGAAGAGCTATTGAGTAGATGAAAGTCTAGTTTTGCAGACAGGAGGTTGCTTGTTGTTTGTTTTTAGCCATGGTGGAATATATGGCTGACAACAATATGCAGTGCTGTCTAATTAGCTCCCTCTAATTTAGTTTTAGCAACTCAGAATCCCATTTCTATCCAAGTTCATGATTTCTCCTTAGTATAGCTGGATATATTGGTACATATTAATAAGATTGTAAATAATTTGTAACACCCTGTCACTCACACTGCTGTCTATCCATGGGGAACAACACCAGAATCAGAAGCTGCTTGGGCTCCCTCTGTTTCTAAAGAAGATGATGGTAAGGAAGAAGATAACCAAGCTCCACCTGTTTTTGAACCAGAACCTGAGTCCTGCATCAGTAGGGGCCAGCTTTGGCCAGCATTGTGTTTGGTGTAGTTCAGAGCTGTCTGTTTCTGATCGGGCAGCACTGGTCATTCATGGCTGAAAATTCTGAGGGCTGGAGTCCACAAAGTGCTTTCCCCACTCCCAGCCACTGACACCTGGAAAATCAGCTCTGAACGTTCAAGTTTAGTCATCATTTTCCTGGCTTCTGATAGGAACCATGAGTTTATCTTAGCATTGGATAAGAGGCAAGGTTGTGTCTTTAAATGCTACTGGTGTAGAAGCCAGCTACTTTGTATCTGTGCGGGCTCCCTGTTATCAGCAGAGCCAGCTGTCCAAAGGCACAGCTCACAGAAACTGTCCTGTGGAGGTTCCTGCCCCTCTCCATGGACCACCTAAGTAGCTAAATGAACAGCTTAGACTGCACCTGTATATTTTACATGACCAAAATTTGATGAGGAGACTCCTGTGTAGTCCTGCCATGTCAAGAGAAGGTTGGCCTCTGAAGGGCTGGAACACAGTTCCTCTAATGAGCACTTCCTAAAGCCTGAAATACTGATGAGAAGGATCTCTGCCAGCCACCTTTCTGACACAAACTGATTTCTTACCACAGATCCATGCATCCTCTGGAATAGTAGCTGACACTTTACCAGTATCCTCTGAAACAGGCATTCCCACACCTGAGAACTCCAGCACCAGCAGTTTGTACAGGAACACCTGCCAGGAGCAAAAGGGGATAGAGGAGGAGAGTCTAGGGACACTAAGTAGGTCTTCTGCTGTTCTGGTCTGAGAGAGCCATGCTAATGTCCATAGACAGCAAACACTTGCCTTGGTACCTGTTCTTTCCTTCTATCTGTCTTCTCTGAATGTTTCCCCCTTTTCCTGGTTTCCTGTCAAGGTAACTCTTCAAACGACTGTAGAAAACCAGCCATTGTGCAGGCCATCTGTGCTATGGAGTTGCCTGTCTTGTTGTTGTTGTGTTGTTGTTGTTGCCCAAATAACTACAGCTCACAGCCCCAGAGATTAATTTCTGACCTGTTGGATGGTGGTATCCCCATTTTGAAGTAATCTTTTATTTTGTTCCTTTCAGGGAGCATTGTGAGTGTGGGAGACACTGTGACAAAATATGTTGCTGGAAAAAGTTGCCAAAGGGTAAGTGCAGCCACATTCCTTTTCCAGAACCACAGGCCAGGTGTTTTGCTGATGTAAGATCAGGTGTGAAGTCAGACAAGATCCAAACATGTTCAGAAGGGGGTTTAGATCCTTCTGTCTCTCAGTACTGACCAGAATTTATAACTCTGATCAGAAGGTGTCATCAAAGAACTTCATTGCCTTCAGCAAGGAGCAGGACCTGGAAGATCTCCTGTCCTTCTAGTTCCTGGCACCTCTTTACCTACTTTCTTCAGAGAAATCTTTTTTTTTTTTTTTTTCTCAAAATAATAGGGCCCTAGATAGATTCAAATAAGAGATCTGAGAACAGAGCAATAAGAGTTCCTGAGGACTCAGCAAGGCAACATTGAAAAAGAATGAAAGATATTACTTTACAGTTTTTGTAGATGTACTCCATGCCCTACCCCAGGCCCCACATGGGTTTGGAACTAAAATAAATCCAGTGTGTGCATCTGAGATTTGTACTAGACATTCATGTTGCCCCTAAATTTTCTTTTGGACTCGTTGCATGGCAGAGGGCTGGTGGGCTGATGTGCTCTTGGCTGAAGGGTAGGTGATGCCAGGTGTTTTATAAACACTCCAGGCAGCAGAGACCTCCTGTTTGGGCTGGCTTTCATTTGTAGGAACTCAGTGGCCTCTCCTTTCCTTGCTGCTGTTTTGTTTCTGGGGTTTCAGAATGGTCTATACAGCGACTGCTACTGCCACAGGAGGAGGGGTAAATGTCAATAATCCCAGACTTTGCAGCTCTTGAGTGCCTTTCCCTCTGGTGTGAGCTGTGGCTGGAGCTTTGGGTTTCCAGGAGAAAAATCTTTCTCATAAAGGCTATTCCTACAAATCAGAGACTAGCATCATCTCGCCCAATCCATTTTGAACAGCTCTTTGGGGCTGCAGCTTAAGATTTCTGAAAGCTCTTATCTGTCTGACAACAAATACATCTGATTCTTCCTGGTAGCTTCTAATTCCCTTGGAGTACCATGCTTTGTAACTGTGCTTAGATAGAAGTCTACAAGGGGCTCAGGGCATATCCATAAAATGCCATGGAGTGGATCATTTCTTTTTAAAGCCAGGAAACAGCTGCAAATCTAAACTGTTCAAGAATGTTCTTTAGAGTTGCAAAATCAAAATTCAACAAGTTATGAAGTGGTAGGATTCTGGTTTTTGGAGGATAACCTTAATGATCCTTTTAGGATGGCATTTTATCCATAATGTCTGTCTGTGTTTGCTTTGTTTTGCCATAAAGAAGAGCAACAGTTGCATTTGAAAAAATGAGCTAACTCCATAGAATTCCTAAAGGATTCCCAGATATTTTGTGATATTTTCACAGGAACAAAACAACTGCTTTGTGCTTGCAAAACATGTGTGAATGGTAATAGTGGTGATTAACCAAGGCCATTGGAAAAGAATTTAGGCACAGGGTGTTGTTAGAGCTCTAGGGCTGATAGCCTAAGAGACCATTTTTACCAAGCTGACAAGGCAAAATGTCTATGGCCGTGTGTCCTAACCAGCACCTGAGCTGGCAGAGGCATGGGCTGTTGTCATGCCAGTGACTAAGCTCTGATGTGTAATCACACAGCAGCTGGGCATAGCTGGGCTCTGTTACTCCAGAAACGCTCACTCCAGGATCATTCTGACAGACTTCTCAGGTTAATGGTTTTCAATGTCATTTTAGGTGGCTGTGAAGCAAGTGAGTCTCCAAAAATAGCCCCTAAAGGAACTAATTGTCAATGAACTCCTAATTGCAAGGGACAATAAGCACCCTAATATTGTTACCTATTTAGACAGGTAAGTAGCTCTGGTATTATTCGTGAATGTTCACTTATGTTCTGCAAGAAAAAGGTTAAAAAAACTTCCTCAGATACTGCTGGAGAATTGAGCTTTTTACTTTTATCTATCTATTTGTATACAATATGTGGGAGGAGAGTGAATTTTGTTTGCACTAATCTTTTCTGTTATGCATCGTTGGAAGCCTCTTTTAAAAAACCTATCTGACTAAAACAATAGTCCTTAAGTTCACTGCCTCCATGTGGTTTTGTTGGTTTGGGGTTGGTTTGGGTTTTTCTTTTTTTAAGTTGAAGGTATTTTCTATGAAAAGAAAGGTATGAATGTATTTTTTATGAAAAGTGCTGATAACTCATCATAGAAATTATTTCCCTGTATTTTTCACTTTCTTGCCCTCTAAGACATCTCAGTTTTCATGGATGGGCCTTTCTTATTAGACTGCACAGATTCCAAGTAGTGTATAACTTAGGAGAAATACCTCTTCCTTTTATTCTGTGTTCATTTACAAGTGCCCTGGAAATAGGAATAAACTGTAGTAGTTTTCTTAACTGTTGTGTTTTTCATAAGGTAATTTAGCTATGCACATTCCTCTCCAAGCCATTGTTTCCTTCTTTCAGCTACTTTCCAGCCAAGTCTGGATAGTTATGGAATACATGGATGGAGGACCTTTAAGCAGTGTCATTAAAGAAGTCCATATGGCTGAAGGAGAGATGGCAACCATCTGCTGAGAGGTAAAGGATGCCACTGGTACTTCTGATTGTTTGGGCAGGCTGGTACTTCTCCACAGATGTTAAGAACGGGGGTGATTTCATATTCAAAGCTTTGTTACTGTGTAGCTTTGATGATATGGAGAAGCAGGAGTATCTTAGGTGGAAGACCTGCCAGCACAACTCTTGTGGTACTCTCTTTTTAAAATAAATAATTAATTTTCTCAACTTTGCCTTTTTGAGCATTTGCCTGGAGCCTGTCTGTATTACATTCCTTGCCTGTAAAAGCAAATATGCTGGTGTCAGAATTTTAAACTAACAGCAAACCCTTTTTTGTCACCTGGACAAAGAGAGCCCATGCCCCACAGCAGCAGTCATTCTGTCTGTGTTTGCAGGGGACAGTCTGTAACAACAATTGCCATTTCTCTTTCAAGAGGCAATATGTCTTCACCTAGAAAGATACTGCTCTACTTTAATTAATCTTTATCCTCCTGTTTGTTTTTTATCTGCCAGTGCCTGCAAGCACTAAGTTCCCTTTACTACAACCTCGTGATTCATAGAGATGTAAAAAGTGAAACATTGTTCTTGGAATGGATGGATCTGTCAAACAGGGTAGGTATTCTTGGTCAGGCACAGCATTTCCTGGGCTGTGGGATGTGGGGCTGCTTAAGACTGACCATCAGTTCTCCAAGGGCAGTGCCTATGGGAGTGCATGGACCACTGCTGCAAGCCCAGAGTGCTGCTGCCCTGTGCAGAGAGGGCTTGAGAGAAACAACGTGCCAGGAACGGCTTTGGTTTGGGTGTGACCCTTCCAGAGGGTGACACTTACAGTCTTAAACTTCAAGCGAATAAAAGCCACTGAGTGAAACATGGAAGTTTCTATAAGTGATTCCAAATGGCCTCAGTGACAGCCTTGAGGAATCAGAGTGTGGCCACTTTTCCAGCTAGATTCAACTCCACATTCTCAGACCCAGAGTGGGAAATTCTTTAACTTGGTTTTTAATTCAAGCTGGCTTTATCAACACTGGGTTTCCTCCTTAGTTGATTTTGGCCTCTGTGCTCAGATGCCTTCTGAGCAGAGCAAGTGGAGTTTAGTGTTAGGGAAAGCTCACTGCATGGCACCAGAGTATGTGCATAAGGACACATATGGGACCAAAGCAGATATTTGGTTCCTTGGTGTTGTGGTGATAGAAAAGCTACAAGGAGAACCACCTTACTCTAAGGAAATTCCTCTCAAGGTTGGGTGCAAATACTAGCAGATGCCACTGTCTCTCTAATCTGTCCCGTGCTCTGTCTCCCAAGAGACAAAATCCCATTCACATCAGCTTGGACTAGTTCAACCAAGGCCCATCCACAAAAAGCTGTCCTTGGAGCACATCAGCATGTGGTGTAGCTTTGGCTACATCAATGCAGCCAAACCTCATAAGAGGAGTGACATGCTCCCACTGAAAAATGTCCCATTTTGGCCTTCAGTGATTCTTCAAATTTCTCATGCACTCTTTGAATTCTTCTTGAGCTGTGTCTCAGAATGAGAAGAAATATTCGGTGGCAAGTTTCTCAAACTGGGGAGTTTGAATGAAAAGCATTTCAATTGTGTCTGCAGGCACAGAACTCTTTTCAGTCTTGCACCAGTGCCAATTACTTACCTGAGCCTTTCAGGAAGTGCCTCTGGTTCTAGGAATGCCTCAATTATTCATTACCAAATCCTTTTCTAAAAGCATGTTTTAGCCAAGAGATTAGCTTCATTAATGCATTCACTTGAGTATCAAAATTAGCAGAGAGTTACCACAGGGATATTACCTAGAGAGTTGCTATATTTCTTTTTTGATTAGACCATTAAAAGTTTTTCTTTCACCACAGAAGTGAAACAGATTGAGAATTTGAAGCCGGATGAAAGACAGAGCTGCAGGTATCTCCTGTCTGCCTGAGCAGCCATTTCCATCATAAAATATTTGTGGATATAACTGAATGTGTCTGTGTTGAACAGAGGTTCCAAATGTTTCTGTTCCTTTAAGCAAGGAATAAGTTGATGGATTTCCTTTTTGACATCTGGTTACCATTTTTATCGGGAAGAGAGCAAAAAGTTTGACTTTTTTTTAATGGAAGTTATGCTTTAAAGACCAGTGAGCACTGCAGAGATGAATTGTAAGTAACAATGCTTGGAAATAATGTGGTTAGACCAAATTAACTCTTTAAAATAGCCTGCAAAGCCCACAAAGTCAATCCTCAGGGCAGCAAAATGTGCTTTTGGCTGATAGCTCCTACTAACTTGGTCAGCCCATGAAATCAGCTGTCCAGGCAAGATCATTTGCATGTTGGAATAGCTGTGGCTGCTATTTTGTGGGTCTTTTTATTGGTGCAGAAAAATAATGTCTAACCCTCTTATGGGGAAGAAACTGCCACTGGAGGCCAGAGCTTGAAAAATGGGGTCTGTGTGAGCAGTTAGGGATATGAAGGAAAGAGATGGAATCTTGGTGTTTCTTTTTTCTCTAGGCTCTGGATCTCAGAGCTGAAAGGGATACCAAGGCTGGAGAATACTGAGCAGCTGTCTGCTGTGTTCCAGGACTTTCTGACCTGCTGCTTGCAGACTGATGAGGACACTCCATGGTCTGCTGAGCAGCTCCTGCAGGTACAACACGAGGCAGCTGCCCAATGTACCAAGGGAAACATTGGTTTTCCCATCAGATAAAATCAAAGGCATCAGATGAACTTCTCCTCATATTAATGCCCAGTCTGGGTGGTTTTCAAGAGAAAACTGAGTAGGATCATAGAATGGTTTGGGTTGGAAGAGACCTTTAAATATCATGTAGTCCAACTTCCCCACTATGAGTGGGGATATCTGGAAGTAGATTAGGTTGTCTGACCTGACCTTGAATGTTTCCAGGGATGGAGCACCTGGGACCTCTCTGGATAACCTCTTTCAGTGTTTCCCCATACTCCTCTTAAGTAGTTTCTTCCTCACACTTAATATGAATGGACCCTCTTTTGATTTGAAAGCATTTCCCCTTTTTCATAGGCCTCATCTTTCTTAGAACCCCCTTGAAGCCAGTAAGACCTCCCCAGGGCCTTCTCCAGGCTGAACATCCCTAAGTATTGGAGCCTTTCCTCACAGGAGAAGTGTTCCATCCTTTGATCATTTCTGTGGCCCCTGTTCTGTGTTTTGGTTGCATGTTCAGTATTCCCTGGAAGCAAAAGAACTGCAGTGGGATGATCCCAGCTGTGGAGGCCTGAAATGGTGCTGGTGGTGAAGGAACCCAATGAAGCCATCCCAGCCAAGCAGTCCAAGACTTGGCTGTGGGAAGGAAGGGGTTGTTGGGGGGCTCCCTTTGAGCATTAGGTCTCAGCTTGTCCCTCCTATCCCACTCTCAGAGGTTTCTGACACCAAAACAGGGACAACTGAGCGGGGCTTGTCACAGCCCTTTTTGCTGCCTGGCACAGTTGATGAGTAGATGAGAACTGCTGCAGGGTTGCTGCCAGGTTTTGTGACAGATTGGGAGCTGCAGAATGTGCCACTTGGCTGTGGTGCCAGCCAGCATAGGAAGTGCCAGGGGATGCAAAGGTGGATGCTGCTCTCCCTGCAAGTCAGAGCTGAGTCTATCAGTGCTTCAACACTTATCTCCCTGCTCGTGGTGCTGAAAACCTATGTGGTCTTCAGATGAGCACATGGGCCCAGATCCTACTGGGATAAATATTTCTTAGCTGTCCTCTAGTTTCTTGAAGGACAGCTTGTGCTCCTCACCTCTTTTGACAACTAAAATAGCCCATGCCTACAAGAAAGAGGATCCCTACATCAATATTTTGTGTTTCCCGAAAATGGAAAATTCCTGGACTGCAAGCAGCATTCCCAGAGTCTTGGCAGGGCAAATATTGCATCAAGATAGAGACAGCTTGATAAATGGATTAATAGAATTATGGGCCAAGTATTCCAGGTACTGGACATGTGTTAGCAAGGTGCTTGAAGATGGAGGTGCAGAGTGTTCCTTCAGATCTTTTTCTGCATCTTTCTGGTATCTCGAGGAATAGTTCTTGAGCCCATGAGAAAATGAGTTTGGAAAGTTGTGGTTAATTTGTTTTCTTTTCCTTTGGGCAGCATCCATTTTTACTCTCAGCCAAGCCTCTCTCCACTTTCTCATCCCTCTGATCACTGTGGCCAGGCAGATAAGGGAGGACAGGAGATGTGACAGTGATGGAACTGCTTTGTCCAGTGCCAGCAATGGGTGGCTCTCAGAATGAAAACTGTTTAAAACCTCAGTTCATTGGAAGATACCCTTCCTTCTCATCCTGTGATAAAGTTGTACATTCACTTTTTAATTGTCACTTGTTTCTTAAAGATGTAAAGTCCCATTTGAGGGGTGGGAGGGGTTGGTATGGCTTCAGATTGGAGAAGGGTCTCTTTCTTTCCTAAACTCAAGACTGCACTGCTTATGGAATACAGCCAACTGGATGGGTTTTTTTCCAGTCGTGGTCCTCCTAGATAAAGAAGACAGCACATTTGCATTTCCAACCAGACACAGATGAAGAGTGTGGCAGACAAAATGTCATGTGGAGATGCAGGCTTTTAGCTGCAGCTCTGGAGGGTTTCAGCTCTCAGCTATTGGGTTTGTACAACTAATATTAATGTCTTTGCCTGGATAAGAGTCTTACTCAGGTGAAAAAGCAGCAAGATCCATCAGTGCACTCTGAAAGGGCCCCCATCTGATGCAAAGCTGTCAATGGAAACATGAGAAAGCTGTCAACAGAAATGTGAGGTGGGAGTGGGCGCAGCCACGGCCAGCTCTGAGCCCCAGCAGAGCACAGAGCAGCCTCAGCACTGGCAGCCTGGAAGAAGGAGTTTGTAGCAGCAAGCAGCAGCAGAGCAGCTCTGAATGCTTGCCTCTTCCTGGGACCAGATCAGTTATCCTGTATCAGAACCAAACTGGCCATGGGCTGCTCCCAAGGGGAATCATAGCCATGCCATGGACTGTGCAGCCCGGTGGGATTGGACATCTTGGGTCTGTGCAGGTGTAGAGAAGAGCCAAAGAGAGGGGACTGGTGGTGTCACAGCTGAGGAGGCTGCTCTCAATTAATATTTGCAGCTAAATATTAATTAACTGTCCTGGATTGCCTGGAAAGCACAACGGGCCTGATTTGTCAGATGGCTGCTGAGGTGAGCCACTCTGGTGTCCTGAGCAGGGGATCCCCAGGGGAAGTTGAGAGAGCTGCCAGGAGCCTGCAGCTGGCACAACAGTGGCTGACAGGACTCGGGTGTTTCAGGAGCAAGGGGGGCCAAATGTCCATCCCCCAACCCCATAAGAAGCTCCTGGGGAGCTCCAGCATCCAGGGCAGGAAAACAGGCTGTGGCACATCAGATCACGCAGAAGTGTGTGCACTCTGAAGCTCTGCCAGCTCGACCAGGGAGCAGCAGCTGGGGAGAAAGCCAGAGCCTCTCCAAGCTCTGCACCCCCCAGGACTGATGAAGCTGAGCCCGGGAACTCCTCCCCCTAGTGCCAGAGCTGCACTCTGGGAGGAGATGAGTAATTATACACTATATACAGGTGTATATCTATACATTTATTTTTTTATCTGACCACCTAGAGCAGTATAAATTAGAGGGCTTTTCTTCCAAGCTCAGTGCTCACAGCCCATCCTTGTGGCCAAATCCAAACTCTTTCTCAACTGTTCAGCGTTTGGAAAGTTGGCATGGGCTGATCCATGTTTGTGCTGGATGTTGTAATTTCCTGAGCTGTTGGGAGTTTTCAAGCTTATTTTCTTCCTTTAGTTCATCCCCTTTCTGAACAGAAGGGACAATAATTAAAGACTCTTTGATTTCCAGAATTGGAAATTCCATTATTCTTGTAGCCTGAAGAGGAGCTGCCATCTTCCAGGGAAGGAAAACAGGGAGAGAGAGTTAAGAGGTGAAAGAATACCCCTCTTTTCTTTGCAGGATGTTTGAGACATATGAAAGCTGTTCCTCTTTCTGCTAGAAACTCGCTGCTTTTGACTTGAAACAGATTTAAACTTCCACCTGAGTGATGCTGAGGGCAGTAGGAAGATCACCCCTCACAGCCTAAAAGTCTTATTGAAACCTCAACCTTCAGAAGGAAACTCTGGCAAAGTCACAGTGGGCAACATTTCATAAAGGTCAAAATTACACTTCTGGGTTTAACAGCATTTATGGAGTTAAGAGAATTAAGAATGGAGGGGTTTTTTTTCTAACTTCCAGGGTGTTTGACAAACAAGAGGCAGGAACATGTACATGAGAAGCCATGGCCTGTCAGAGGAAGGGTCTCTCCCAGGGATTAAAGCTTAATTTGGGGGTTTACTGGGGGTAGAAAGAGTTTGATAGGGATACTCATGAGATTGCTTCTCTACTTAGTTTATTAGCAAGCGTTATTGATTAGTAAATAGAAGAGTTTAGGGGTTGCTATGTTTGGTCTTTTTACCTCTATTAAATAATGAAATTTAAAAATGTCACATTCAAAGCAGACAGAAATTCAGAAAAGTAGAACTGAACAATTGGATTAGAAATAAAGGAATTAAAATGCCTGGGTTGTTTTCTCACTTCCAGGATGACTGCCACAATGAGAGGAAGGAACATTTCTGTGAGAAGCCAGCACCTGCAGGACAAGGAAATGTCTTTTGCCAAGACTTAAAGAAGAATTTTGGGGCTAACAGAACTTAAAGATGGAACAGAAAAATGAATGAGCTTTACTATCTGTTTTTGTCATAAACTTATAGCCTCGTGCCACATTCCAGATGTCACCTGCCCTGTTTTTTAACATTTATTTTCTTTTTTCTACTTAATTTATGTAAGTGTGTTTTGAATAATGGATGTAAGAGGGTTTGGGTTGGTTATGTTTTATAATATGTTTTATTATATGTTTTATTATATGGTTTACTATGGTTTTTATTTATTAAGTTTCATAATGTGGTTTTTGTTAGTTAAACCCAAATTTGTTTGCTTCCTTCATGTTCCAAATGCAGCATTGATTTGGAAAAAACCCAGGCACTCATTTTCTTCCCTTTGGAATGAACCCAGCCTCTTGCTCAGCGGGTAGGGAGTATGAAGATGGATCTTTCTTCCTCCAGCCTGTGGGATTTTGTCATTTATTCCTAAGACTTGAAACTGCAAACCCTTGAAACATAAGCTTGAAACTGCAAACCCTTCAAGCCTGGGGACTGAGCCAGATTTAACTTGCTGTTGTATGGAAGCTCCTTTGCTTTCCAGTCCAAATGTAAACATTTCCTTCATTTTGCTATTTCAAATCCTTTTGCCGTGGGGTTCCCTGGGGGTGGATGCCCGGGTGTTGCCTTGTTTATTTTACCAGCCTGTGCTGCTCCCTGTACTCCCTGTGTGCTGCAGCCCCTGCTTCTGTGGCTCCCCTCGCTCCTGGGAGTCTGACTAGCAGCACAGGGCACTCAGGTTTCAGGCTCCAAAGGCAAGCAGCAGGTTTTACTCCAGTAAATCAGAACGAGTCAGCCCCAGATCCCACTGTATCATCCGTGGTCTCCTGCCTGTACTTGTTGGAAATGAGATAACTTTCCTAATTATTGGTTTTAATTAACTTATTGATTGATTGTTTTAAAAACTATAAGTAGTGTATTAGTCTTTAGCAGTGTAATTCTCCGTTTTAGCCAGCATGTACCTAAGATTTTTTCCTACTGACTGCTATTGTTAGAGTGTGATTATTCGATCCCCAAAAATTTTAAGCTATGATGAACTAACACTGATAAGCTTCAATGAAAAAAGCCCTTGGGAGTTAAAGGCTGGACATCTGGAATCCAGAATTTATAGCCTGCCAAGGACACGTAGAAGTAACCAGAAGATAAAGAAGAGACTAACAAAGGTGATTCAACATGTTCTGGAGACCACCTGTCAGGGAAAAAGATAATAAGAAAACTAAAATATGTAGATTAATTAGCATGAAAAGTGAGAAATCAATAACCAATAGAAGATAAAATAATAATTGATGCAAAAATTTGTGAAATTTAGAACCAATGAATATTAACTTCTTTGCTAAAGATGTATAAATAAGTGAAAAGTTTTGCAAGTCATGTGCATCTCGGTGGAGCACCCCAGCCTGGAATAAATTAATGCCTACTCCCTAAGAGTACAAAAACAGTGCCAGAGAGTTTCATTTATGCTGATGCTTTTGGCAATATACTGGCAAGTCTGTGGGAATCAGCTGGCAGCAAAACTCCAGAAGGTGTCAGTGAGTTTCAGAAGTGACTGTGGGAACAGGACTGCAGGCACTCAGTGGGAATGGTGGCAAAGTGAGCAACATCCACACACACACACAAACCAGACTAAGGGCTCTTCCTCCTCCTGGGGCTCCTCCCGTGCTGTGTAAGCTCCCAGCTGCATCTTTGTTACCCAGGAAGGTTTAAAATGGGACTCAGAGCCATGTGCCAGGAAAAACAGGAGAATCATCCCTATTCCCTGAAAAGACAAAATGCAGAGTCCAGGCTGGCAGAGCTGACACCAAAGGCTGGCAACAAACCAAGGTTCATAGCCTGGCTGGGGACACGTTGGTGCTCAGCCCTCCTGTGGAAAGGATTCAAACACCAGTGACCTTTGATGTTTTATTTTGGATTGGTTTTGGCTTTTGGTATTTGTCTTCCTACAGGAAAGAGGATCTGGGGTTCCAGATTTCTCAGTCATTCAAGCCTGAAGTATGAAATAACAACAACTACTTAGATACATTACATTACATTACATTACATTACAACACATTACTTAGATACAACATTTCCAGCACTTGCACCTGCAGGGCTCAGATTTTGGGCTCAGAAGGGCAGGCTCAGCTCAGTAATTCCTGACAGCCCCTGCTATAGGGGGAGCCACTGCAATGAAGAATTCTGGAGAAGTTCCCCAGCCTCCATCCTGTGGCTGCCTCTGCTGAGAAATGTAGACAAATAGTTTTCTTCATGGTTGATCATTAGGTCACACACCTACAAAAGCACTGATACTCAGCCTAAGAAAGCAAAGGGATAGAGAACGGTTCTTACTAGATCCAGAAAGCACAGGCTCAAATGTCATCTAAAGGAAAGGTAAATACTGGAACTCTCAGGGCCTTGAGTTTTTGGGATTTTTGGTTATTTTATGGGGTGTGGAGTTTTGTTTTATTTTTAATTACCTGTGACTTCTCAATTAAAAAATAAGAAAGAACAGTCAAAGATCTGGCCTTCACCATTTGTGTAGTTTGGAAGGCATGCTAGCATTTTAAATGGCTCTACACGAGTGTTTTCCAAGCTGGAGGGTTCTCCAGCCCCAAGATCACCACTGGTCACTGCATGAGTCCACCAAGAGCAGCAGAGAGAGAGCAGCCGGTCCAACTCTGATTGTGAAATCTGGGAGGTTGCTTATTGTCATAATGCAAATAATCTCTATGTGTCAGACTGAAAGAACAATTCTAAAGAATTGCTTGATTAGATTAGGAACTTTCAAATTCTTTGGATCTACAGCCACCGCTTTTCCCACTTACTAATGATTAATAATGTATGAATGTAGCTGGACATCAGAAAATGTCCCAAAGCACTGCACAGAACCAGTAGAGGATACACTGTTGGCATTCTATAGCTCTATAGCTAACATTTGAAGTATACTTTTCAGGCAAGTATCCAAAAAAAATGCAAAACCACTTCCCTTATAGATCTTCCACATTATTTTTCCTCAAACATCGAACAGAAACAAGAGGCAGAATTGGTGCTTACAATTCTGCAACACCTTCTAACACCATATCTAAAACTCCAGTTTCAAGGGAAATAATGTCCAGAATTGTAGGAGTATTCCAACAGTGCACTTATTGCTTGTCATCACAATATGAATGTATGAACCCATGTAACAGGTTTTGCAGAGAAACACACACCAAAAAAATTGAAGGGTACAAGAGATTGATTTAGAACATGGGAAAAATGTGTATTTTATGATTGGCTTTTGGCAAATATTAAAATGAATATTATATGTGTTATGTTAGAAAGTTAGGCTGTATTAATTTTCTTGAATAGTGTGTTAAATATAGTTTTAGGTTATAAAAAATGTTAAAATAGAAACTATACTATGTAGGATATTTTTTTAAAGAAAGGACTCGCAGCAAGATAGCAGGACATCTAAATCTTTCAGAGAAAGAGAATTTATTGCCCTCTTATCAGAAGAAACAACCTTCTTCCTGTCTTGCTCTGCCCTGAAGATGCCATTAGGATTCAGAGGAAGAAGTTGACATTTACCATACAGAATCCTGTATTCGAATGGAATTTATGCATCATGTATGAGATGTATGAATATGCAACAGGCTATTGTTTTTAAGGGTTAATCCTCTGTTAACGCGTGTCCTATTTCAGGCTCGTGCTGCCCAGAAAAAGGTACCCGGACGTCTGTAACTCTTTGTTTCTATTGTCTCATATCGTCCTAATCCAGATTGTCCAAAATTTTTATTACTCTAACTATATTGCTATTTCTTTAGCCATTTTATTACTATTAAACTTTTCAAATTTTAAAAACAAGTGATTGGCGTTTTCCACAAACACCATATCTAAAACCGCAGTTTCAAGGGAAATAATGCCCAGGGCTTTTTTGTTTGTTTGTTTGGTTTTTTGTTTGTTTGTCTGTTTTGGTTTTTTTTCCACGCGTTCATCACAATATGAGTGCGTGAACCTATGTCACAGGTTTTGTAGATAACCACTCACCAAAATAAAACTGGAGGGTACAAGTGATTGATTTAGAACATATATTTTCCAAACAAAACCCGTAAACTTTGGCCGGCAAAAAAAACCTAGGTCTCACAGACACTGGGGACAACACATTGAGGAAAAGTTTCCTTGCAGACACGACTGAGGCTGGAAGCGGCTCCGGCTCCAGCCGGGCAGCGGCACCGAGGGCGGCCGGAGCAGCCGGCGCTGCGCTCGCTCCTCCCCGCCGCGGCCGCGCTCCCGCCCCGGGGCCGCCTCCGCCTCCGCCCCGGCCCCGGTTCCGCCTCTGCCCGGCCCTCGCATTGCCCCGCCCGCTTTCCCTTCCCTCCTCCCGGCCCCGGGCCGCCTCTCTCGGCGGCGGCGGCGACGTGGTGCTGTGCTGTGTGGTGCTGTGGCGGCGTCGGCGGCGGTGTCGGAGGCGCAGCCATGTGGGTGTCGGCGCTGCTGGCGGCGCTGCTGGCGGCGGCGGGCGCGCAGTACGAGCGCTACAGCTTCCGCAGCTTCCCGCGGGACGAGCTGATGCCGCTGGAGTCGGCCTACCGCTACGGGCTGGACCAGTACAGCACCGAGAACTGGCCCGAGAGCGTCAGCTACCTGGAGGTCAGCATGCGGCTGTACCGCCTGCTCCGCGACAGCGAGGCCTTCTGCCACCGCAACTGCAGCGCGGCCGCGCCGCCGCCCGCGCCCCCCGCGCCCCGCAGCGCCGCCCTGCAGGAGCTGCGCCTCCTCTCCGGGGTGCTGCGGCGGGCGCAGTGCCTGCGGCGCTGCAAGCAGGGCCTGCCCGCCTTCCGACAGGCGCAGCCCGGCCGCGAACTGCTCGAGGAGTTCCAGCGCCGCGAGCCCTACAAGTACCTGCAGTTCGCCTACTTCAAGGTGAGCCCCCCTCCCGCTGCCTCTCCTTGATCCCTCCTCCTTTCTCCTCCCATCGCTCTGCTGTCCTGCCTCCGCTCCCCCCGCCTCTGTCGGAGGCTCTCCAAGTCTGGCCGTGTGCGGTGTCACCCTCCAGGCACGCCAAGCGCCTGTCAGTGTCGTGGTGTCGTGATGTGCCCAAATGCCTCGTGCACCCGATGCTAGAAAAGCCTCCTGTCATGCCCACCTCTCAGCTGGCCCTCGGAGCAGGTTACTCTGGGCCACAGCCTCATTCCCCATCACCTCCTCCTCCACACCAGCTCTCATCTGCCTCGCCTCCATTTCTTCCTTGCCCCCCTAGGCTGCCAACCCTACACTTTGTAATTCTCTCCTTGGCAAAACTTTCAGTTGTTTCTTCCCACTCTTGTAACCCACAGTGGGATTAGCCTGTGCCTTGTCTTTCCCCCTGCTTACCCACATACCATCCAGCTCCCTCTTCACTCGTTTTTTACCACTCATCCAGCACATCCCCTAGAAACAGCCCTTCCACTTCTTCCTAGAGGTCTGGCCACCGGATGCTGCCTCTGTGTCCAGTAGCCGTGTCATTCCTGCCCCTCTCTTTCCATCTTTCCATCTGCCTTACTTTCTAACCTTCTCTGGAACCTTTTTCAGACTCTTCATGTCACAGCTCTGCTATTGCAAGCGATCTTCACTGCTTCTTCTCCTTCAGCGTGCCCACCTTCTTCACTTGCTCGTTTCTGGTCCAGTTCTTTCAAGTGCAGCAGCCTGGCCCAGCCTGTGACTTGCCCGTAGCCTCACGCCTGGAAAACTCCAGTTTCATTACAGCTGCAAGAAGGAACGAAGCAAAAATTGGCTGCTGAAGTGGGACACTATAATACCTTGAAATGGTATTTACCTTTTGCTCTTGGGTCAGCCAAGACTGGGGACACACTTCTCACTTAACAGATTTCATCCTGTTGTTCTAGTTTCTTATCTTTCTTCTGTCCAGGATCTTATTGATTATTTTCTCCCTTCTCATCTTCACCTTCTGTTCTTGGTATCAAGGTCCATCCCTCCTGCCATCCCCTCAGATACTGCAGTTATTTGCATTTGAGATTAACAGGGCCTCTCTGTGGGGAGGAAACAAGCTGAGCTCTTTGGTTAGATTGTTTTCCCTTTTAGGGATTCACTCACAACATATCCCAGTATACATTACATAGGCTTGTATGCTTGTGAATTATTTTGAGGTTGCCTCTTGAAAACACACATCTTCTAAACTGCTGCTGTGCCCCGTTTTTAGGAGTGCTGTTTCCTCAGCCGTTTTTCCAAACACTCGCAGGGAAATGTGTTCTCATGAAACCAGAACAGCACCCACACGCACAACATCTCACTGAGATCTAATGCCTTCCCTAAGACCGTACCAAAGAACTTGATACATTTTAGCCTCTGGAGAGGGCAGGAATTCCTCGAATTCTCAAAGCCATATATGGATACCAAAATGACATCACCGCAAATGTTTCCTCTTCTTATCTTAATTTAACTATTAATTCCCCCCTTGTGGCACGTACAAAGTTTGCACTGTACACATAACACCAACTATAATCTCTTATCATTTTGAATACAGTCAAGTAACTGCCAGGTAGGAGTGTGAGAGGGAAATTGGAGGAATCCCTCCCCCTCCCTTTTAACTCTTTTTCAATCACATCTGCATTAAGTTTCAGTAGTAGTTTGGTGGTTTTGCCTTTAGTGTCTGTTGTTTATATTGTGTTTCATACTGGATTTGTAGTTCGGCTCTGAGCCCTTATCTTTCTCGGGGAGTTCTAAATGTGCCTTCTAGAGCTACAAACTGCTCCATCCAAAGGGCTTTTTTCCTGGCTGGTGGTTTCTATGAAAGGGATGTCCTTTCTGCCACCCCTCCACCCCCCCCAACAGCATTTAAAGTAGAGGAAGAAGTGGGAGGGAAATGCTTTATGTAATTTTTTAGAGTAACCATGTGTGTATTCAGGTGGGCTCACAGAGAAATCTGCCACGTTGTAAGATTCTGGGAGTAGCTGCTCCTGCACTGCTGCTTGCTCCTCTGGAGGGAGCTTTCTCAGAGCCACTGAGTTCTCTTAGTGTGTGTTTCTACAAAACCTTTTTTTATTTTTTTTTTTCCTAAGAGGTGAAAATTAAAACCAAGAGTGAATCATGGACCTAAATAAAAATGAGACATGTCAGCCTACCAAAAAAGCAGGGTTACAGCTAGAGCACAGAAGAAACCAGGCATTTGACGAAAGTGCAGCTGAGATTTCCCTTTGCATTTAGCACGGTCGGGGCGGACTGGAAACACGCAGTTTTGGGACAGCCAGGAAGGGCAGCTGGCAGAGCTCCAGTGCTGGGACATTCCTAGCAGCACAGCAGCAGTGGCTGGGTTCAAGTTTTGCTCCTGTGCAACTCAGGAACTCAGGTTCCTTTCCAAAATGAAAGGGCACCTTTCATGGGTGTGAGCAGAAGAGTGCATGTGCCACACTGTGACTCTTGCTCATGGTTTCACACGTGTGCTGCCAGAAGCTGTTTCACATGTGAGGTAGAGCTCTGTATTGCCTGTACATCAATACACTGAACAGCCTAGAAAAGGGGTTTTAACAGTTCACAAATACCCCAAACTTTTGCTTTCTCACTCTTCCTAAATATGTGCATATATACTACAAAATTTATGAAAATATGCATGTGTGTATATATATATATATATAAAATTTTAGGTATAATAAATGGCATGCACACAGAAGTACATACATCTTTGGTACATGCAGTTGTAAATGAGAAATGCACGTCACAAAGTATATCTAACAGGGATTAAAGTTAATTTAAAAATGGGCTCAGAAAGTTGCTTTAGGACTCAGTTCTTGACCAAGTCTCTGCACTTTGTAATGCCACCAGGAAGATATATTATTTTAATAATGTCTTCTGTGCTGCTAGGCAAATAAATGACATAAACACATAAAAACAGTGAAGATTCCTGACTACTATCCGTAGGTTAGCATCAGTACTTGCTGTGAGATTAAACACCCCCAGGAGCCCTGGTATTTTGCCTTGTCAGCTCTATGAACAGGGGAGGGGCAAAAACCTAATCTTTTTGATTTACAACAATCATCTATGCTGTCTGCAAAAATGATAGACTTCTAAGTTAAATTGTTTACACTCTGCTAGGAGTAAAACTGAGAGGAGTTATGTCAGTTTTACTGTACAATTGTATATGCTGAGACTGTGCTCTCAGTAGAAGTAAATTTATGAGTGTAGAGAATGCCAGAAAAATCATTGAGAAAACTGTGAACTGTTGAACTGTTTTGTTTTGTTTTGTTTTGTTTTCTCCAAGTAATCTTTTTTTTTTTTTAACACCTTCTTTCCCTATCCCTGTTTAGGCTAATAATCTTCCAAAAGCTATTGCAGCAGCTCACACATTTCTTCTGAAGCATCCAGATGATGAAATGATGCAAAGAAATATGGCCTACTATAAGAGCATACCTGATGCTGAGGAGCATATTAAAGACTTGGAGATAAAGCCTTATGAGGTATGCTTTTTATTCAGTAGAGTCTGCTCTTTTGGAACTGTTCTGTTACTCCTCTTATTGGGTGAAATTCAGGGGTCTCATTTGCTTATGTGTTCGCAGTTTTTAGTCTGTTTTTGTCATCTCAGTCGTCTTTGTTCTGCCTCCCTGGTGCATTCAGTAATTCTCACCTCTGCTGCACTTCATTGTTCCATAAATGAGTCACAGCAAATCAGAGAGTGGCACACCTGAAAGCTGCTACATGCAGATTGCTGCTGGGGCCAAGCAGTTGCCTGGTTATCCAAATTCATGAGTGCTGTAGTGGCACAGCTGAAAATAGCTCAGACATTTGGCTTTAAGATTCCATTGAAAATCTCTGTCACAGCCTCACACTGTTGCTTCTCTCCAGCGGGCTTTTCTTTTGATTGGAAATGGAGTGACATACTCTGCTCTCTGGGAAATACCTGTTAAAATCCATTAGTCTCCTGTGTTTGTTCTCACATCATCTGGAGAGCAGCTCATCCAGAAATGTGGAGACATCATTTGCTGTGTTTGAGTTTACACAACACTTCTCACGGGTCACTTACTGCCGATTCATGGCTGCCAATTTTGCAGAATCTCTTTGTCCGGGCGGTGAGAGCGTACAACGGTGACAACTGGCGCACGTCCATCTCGGACATGGAACTGGCTCTTCCCGAGTTCTTCAAAGCCTACGACGACTGCATAGCAGCCTGCGAAGGCTCCCGAGAGATCACAGACTTTAAAGACTTCTATCTTTCCATTGCAGGTCAGTGCTTACCTTGAAACATGAAGGAAAGGTGTCCCCAAAGTGCATTTCAATTTATTCACAGGATTGGTTACCCAAGTCCTGTTCCTCAGTTTAGGCCAATAGGAGTTTGTAAGATTCACTGAAAACTGTTTGAATTCTGGTTTACTTTATGCTCTCATCAGTAACATAAATGAAGTCTATCAGGAAATTGGAACAGAGATCTTAGATTAGCGTGGAAGTTCTGTGCCAGAGTAACATAGAAGTGTAAATAACAACTGCTCCATCTGGGTAGCAGTGGTCATCCAGCCAGGTCTCTTGACCATCATTTCAGTATCACTTTGAGACTCAGTGGTTAGTTAGCCTGCCTTTGCAATCAGCTTTGTGTTTTGTGTAGGTCTGGTGATCTGCATCTCCTTTCTCCTAAGTATGATAAGGTTTTGTTGGCTATTTGTAATTCTTCCTGCATTAGAGTTTTACTAGTAGGTAACATCTGTATTTTGTGTGTATAGTGCAAAAAAAAAATAAAAATCCATTGCTTTGAAAAGGGACATCAACTTTTTTGATTGTTGTCATAATAGCACATGCACATCTCCTGTGCTCTTTGGCAGAGAAAGAAACAAGTAATTTCTCCAGTGCTCTGACATCTCAGTGTTGTTGGAAATACTTTTGTGGAGAACGCCTGCATGTTTTCTCAATAAACTTAGAAATTCTCTTGCACTTTTTGTGTTTCAAGTTGCCCTAAGGAAAATGATTCCAACTTTTTTTCCTAAAGCCGTAATATGTCTTGGTGAGGGGAAGGTTTTGTGAAGTATGTTTATACATGAGCAGCTTCAGTTTATCATGGTGTGCAGCTGGTATCCACCAGAGCAGCTGACATGGAATAGCTATTGCAGGCTGTTTCTCAAGCCTTGACTTGCTCTTGGGCAAAACATGCAGAGGTCTAGGATAACAAATACAGAGTGAAGCACAAATTGCAGGAGGTAAAGCAGGAAACACAGACTTTGTTCCCCAGTGGGTCAGAGCTCTGACATCAGGACAGTCCTCAAGCCACTGTGAAGAGCAGTGTGTTTGCTTACCTGTGATTGACACTTACTATCACCCTCCCTCTTCCTCCTTGGAAGGGAAGGACAATTCCCAGCAGCAGTGATGGGAAGGAAAGGCAGGAATTACTGCATGATGTCACCATGGCAATGTTCTTGCATTTCAAGTATTTCGCTCTTGAGATAGGAACACCCAAATTTATTTGCACAGCCTGGGCTGAATCGTGCTTGTGTTCCAGGGAGAGATATTCTGCCTCCAAGGGTCTGCAGGAAGCAGATGTAGCAGTAAGTGTCCAACAGAAGTGTTTGGGTCTTGCCCTAGGCATGTATTTATCACTGAGCAGAGAGTTGTGTTAGGAAGCCAGCTGTCCTCATTGCATGGGATCACTGAGGGACTCACACCTCTGGTTTTAACTGCTGGCTGGAATTGAGCACTGCTGTGTCTGGAGATTCCACTGCTCTTGTAAAAGATGGGTCTGGGAATTTCATTTGGCCAGTTATTTTTAGTTAGTTTCAGCAGTTATATTTAGTTAACCTCGGTGTTCTTCATGTTTGTAATTGTCAGGGATGAAAAGCATTCTTTTGTCTTGGTCAGAAATTTGCTGCACAAGCTTAGCTAACTTGCTTTCACCTGCCAAATGTGGCTTAGAGGGAAACTAAGTCTTTAAAATATTTATTTTCGGTGCTTTTGATGAATGTGATATATTTGGAAAATGCTTGAAATTTTTTGCTGGAAAGTTTTCTTGAAATGTATTTTCTTGAAGATAAAATCACCTATAGTCCTATATTATATATAGCAACAGTCCTGCATTATGTATAGCAATTTTTAGACAGGGTAAGCTTGTGAACTTACATGTTCCTGGCTTAAAGTTTTTCTTTGGTGAGCAGCATATTCTCCTCTTTCTTCTGTCTTAAAACATCCAAACTCTGGGCCTGTAGGGCAGCCATCTCTGGAAGTTTATTTTGCAATCACCTGCTGTATCTCTCTGTGACACAGTTGTACTCAGCACCACGGGGACCTTATTTGTGCAATAATGTAATGAAATTGCCAAGGTTTGCAAAATTTAGAAAAGGAGAGAAAGCACTGTGAAGTTTACAGCTAGGACATAATGCAGTACTGTGTAATACTCTGTAAATCCCACCAACCACATGCTGCCTGTAGGTGTCAGTGAAACCTCAGTGCTCAGCTCTCTGGAATTCCAGCTCTGATGATGCCTTAAAAGTCAGGCACACAGATTTTTACAGAAGGGCCTAGTACCACCACTTGATTCACACTTCAGATGGAGTTGGTGATTCCATCCAGCAAGAGCCAGATGCACAGGACCCAGGAGAGCATTAAAAGGCCAGATATTTTAATGGGTGACTAATGGGAGTGATTATAACAATTTGCTGTGTGCTATCCATATCCTCTGTTGCTGTTTTCTTCCTTCCAGACCATTATATTGAAGTCCTTGCATGCAAAGTGCAGTGTGAGAGCAATCTGACACCCATTATAGGAGGCTTTGTCGTTGAAAAATTTGTGGCCACCATGTACCATTACTTGCAGTTTGCATATTACAAATGTAAGTAGTAATTTTTTGTGCTTAAACAACACTGATGTTGGATGATGGGGGACAGATTCCATTTGTAATATTTTCCCTCTAATTTTATGCTTCAGAATGTAAGTAGTACCCTCCAGAATCTGCATTTTAAAATGTTCTGGGACAGAAAATCCAAGTTTCCTGGTGTCTTTTGCTCCCTGTTATCGCTGTAGTTAACAGACATGGGACAGAATTTCTTCCACAGACAAACCTACAGAGTATTTCATACCATTTGCTTTTCCCTAGTGGATTCTTATCATCCTCTTAGAATGATGCTAAATGGATTTTGAAGAAAGAGGGGACCACTTAAAAGAAATTGTAGTGTTCATTGCTCAGTGATGACATGTTTGATAGGTAAATTAACCAGTGAAAGTTGTGGTTTCTTGAGGAGCTGCTTGCACTGTAAAGAACACATGTAGCCCTTACAGCTGTTTCTGCAGGCTCCAATATCAAAGGGAAGGCACATCAGCCATGTAGCATCAAGCCATTAATGACTCTTGCTTGTGTTGTTTGACTACACACTTAACACCCTCACCCTTCCCTCTTTATCAATCCTAGTACAGAGAAGTAGGGAGGGGTTTAATATATGTATTTTTTGTTTCTTAAATAAATGCCCCAGTGTGTTTTGCCAAGCTGTGGGTTGATACTGGAATACCTGGGAGGAACATTTGGTTAGGATTTTCATAGAAAACCATCAGAGGTTGGTGATGAGTTGATTTTTGAATCATGGCCTTATGTGTTTTAGAGCAAAAATAGCACATAGTTTCTGGGGAGCAATTTTTTTTCCCTCTATGTAGCTGGTGAGGAGGTAGAGTATGGGCTGTGTTTCCATTTGAGTTTTTCAGAGCTTAGATAATAACAGGAATTTGTTCATTTACCTTACCTGGATTTTTTTGGTGTGTGTTTCTCAATTAGTGAATGACATGAAGAATGCAGCTTCTTGTGCTGCCAGTTATCTTCTGTTTGATGAAAAAGATGAAGTAATGAAACAGAACATGGTCTATTACCAGTACCACAAAGACAAGTGGGGACTTAAAGAGGAGGATTTTCAGCCCAGATCGGTAGGTGGATTACCTAAAATGCCTTCTAGACACATTCAAATATTTCTCTGAAATTCAGCGGGAAAACGTGAGATATCTTCTGGTTCTGGAGTTTAACATGTCCTGTTTTATTAAAATCATATAGAAAGTTGTACACAGAGGTGCAGTGTGTCATGTAAACAGTGAATGCCATTGCAACTCTTCCCTTTCTGTTGAAACATGCTATGATAGCATATAATATGTGATGAGAAGTAAACCCATGCTGGTACTTCTCTGACACTTAGGCATATTTATGTCTTTGTGTACCTCTACAAATAAAGCAGCTGGCCCCTGAAGTCTCTGATGATGAAATCTCTGAGTGACATTCAGGCTTTTGTGAATCATTATTTGCCAACACATGGTTGCCCACTCGCTTGTTATTTCAGGTTCTGTGGGCACTGGAATGTGTCTGAATATGGTAACTCCGGCTAAACTGGCTTTCCACTTACTCCATTTAGAACACAGTTGGGTGGATGAGGATGGAAAGAGGCTCAGGACTGCATTTTATCTAATTATCTAAATTAAAATGCTTGCTGCAAAGAAGACACCAGTCTGTCCAGCAATAGTTGTCATCTGACTTTGGAAGACTATTTAAAAAATGGGTTTCTATGCTGTTCTTAAATTTCCATGTCCAAGGAAATTTTACAGCTTGGACTGTGACATCAAATTGGACTTTCTAATGTTTCTTGTTATCAGGGTTTAAGTCATGCAGCTAAATTGTGGCACTCACTGACTGCTTAGGCATCAATCATATGGGCTGTACAACTAGTTAGTCATTAGCAATACATGTTCCACAAATTAAATTTAGTGCCTTCTAGTCATGCCTCTTAGAGCACACACTTTATTGGCACAGTGGGAACCCAGGCCTGTCCTGTGGGGCCAACTGAGACAAAAGGCAACAAAAATGCATTTGGTCCTTTCAGGCAGCAACAGCAGCAAGTCTGAGCTCACAGGGGAAGGGGACTGCTCCTTTGTCACTGCTTTTGGGAACAGAATGGTGCTTTGTAACCATATTGGAGACAATGTTTGGTGGTGGTGGGAGTGAGGGGTAGCAACAGTATGAAACTGCAAACCGCAGACACGTTTGGTATAGGAGTGCAGAGAGGGCAGAACAAGGGCCCTACACATGCACTCTGAATGTTTCATTGATGACTTCTGGAGCTGGGCACTACAGATAATTTGATTTTAAAATACAAAATATTAAATGCACACAGCTGTATTTTCTTGTACTTTGATCTGTGTAGCTGTAAACAGAAGTTGCTTGCTGTCCTAATCACTTGCCTCGAAAACCATAATGCCTCTGGTACATTTTCTAAAAGTGGTAATGGGGTGACAGCAACATTTGGCTCTGGCACTGACCTTTAGATGTTCTTGTGAAAGAGGCAGTCTCCTGTTTTCTTCCCCAAGAGAAGTTAAATGGAATAATCGAAGTAGATGGCAGCTGGTACTCACAAATGTGAGACTGTGAGACTGAGCTACCCTGTGCAGTGGGGAAGTGAGGAGGGACAGGTGAGTGACCTTGCAGAGTTTCCCTAGCCCGGGCTCAGGCTGGTGATTCATTATCATGCAAAACAGCTCTGTGTGTCTCTTTCCCAGAACTGCCTGCTGCCACAGCCAGCACAGGGAGACAGAGCCTTTCTCCTGTCCAAAGCCCACTGGAATGCAGGCACAGGCTGCTGCTCAGCCCTGGCAGCCTCATGCCTTATTCTCAGTCCTGCCAGTGCTTTGAAACATGAGAAGGAGGAGAGTGCTTTGTTCTTGCAGTGAGGAAGCCTGTGCTTAGGAAGATCCACAGAAGAGTTTGGAATGGGCTGTTTGCTGTTCTGCTGTTTCCTTTCTCATCACTGCCTGGATCTGCCTTTGCTAGGTGTGGGTGTGACCTCCCTGGGATGGTTTCAGGAGGCATGGGATGGCACTGGCCTGTCTTGTTACCCTAAAGTAACAGAAATTTGGGGTTTTTTGATAGGAGGCAGTTCGGTACCACAACATTACCACGCTCCAGCTGGAATTGTATGAATTCGCGAAGGAACATCTGATGGATGATGATGAGGTGAGTTTGCCAGAAATGAAATCAGGGTGAAAAAAGCAGCAATCACGTTTAAAGTGAAGATGATACATAGCTGTAATTCCAGGGTTTCACTAATATGGAAAAATCTTCTTGTAACCACGACCAATTTATAATGAATTTTTGTTTGGTAAGTGGAATATAAGAACAAACCCAAAGAACATCATGTACCATTAAAATAAACATGGACAGAATTAACACAAAGGTAAATGTATAATGCACTGAGCCCACAGAAAAGAAAGGAAACCCAGTTTTCGAATTGTAACACCAGGGGGCAGAGAAATGGTGCATATATCTTTAAACCAAATGTTTTTCTGGGTTTGGTCTTTTAGGGGGGCTGGGAGGGGGTGTGGATTTTTTTTTTTCTGAAATGTTATTTAAATTAGATTTAAAGGTCCTTACAATTTTGTCCAGAATAACCACCTAAATTGTAGTTTTTGTCCAAAGGAAGTCTTGTTATCTGTTATTTTTTTCTACTCAGTGGCATTTTGGTCACCCAGTAATGCTTTTTAGATGGTTGGAATTCATGGTCAAATAACATATAATGACTACTATTTACACTGGAAAATATGTAAGAAGGGATTTTTTTTACTGTGGTGCAAGAAAAATAGTTTAATTGTTGAAAGGGCATTTCCTTCCGCAACTGAAATTAAAGTATAATTCATGGGAGGTTTTGGATTGCCTTTTGCTTTGTTTTTGGGTCCTTTCACTTAGAGGTTTAGAAAAATCTTCAAATGATGGAATGTTGCTGGCATTGACAAAGACAGAGCTGTGCTCAGCTGTGACATGAGGCAAGGGTATCTGTAATGAGCACTGCCGAGGTCTTTTCTAGTTAGAAAGATGATTAGAAGATGGTTTATGTTAAAAAATGAAAACACCTTTTCAATTTTTGTTATCCAACACATAGGGAGTGAGAATCTTTTACAGCAGAGAAGTAATGTCTGTGCTGCCTTCAGTATTCTTGTGATCTGAAAACAACTCTATGTAAAATTCCTTTGCAAGGTTACCAGACTTCAGGAAGACTTTCCATTGGGATAAAACCCCCTGAAAGTTTAATAAGCTTGCTTTAAGGTTAAGCTTAAAGAGGACTAGTGTGTATGGATTTTCATCAAGGTGTGAAATACTTGAGCGCTTTTTATATATCCTTGTTGGTTTGTGCTTTGTCCATGATGTTTTCTTATGTTAGGCATCAACTTAATTTGTACTTTTTTCCTTCTTTCCTATCTGCTACTTCAAAACACAGGGATGAGTAATTAAGTGGGGGGGTGAAGAAGCCCTTTTTGAGGGTTTCCCCCATATGTTGTTAGGAGAAGGGGTTATGGAACAATCGTCAGTCTCCAGCACTGTGTGTAGAATAAACAAGCATTCAGCTGCCAGCATTCGTTCCTGCAGCCCCTTTCACCAGGGCAATTACAAATGACCTTGCAATATGCAGGAGGGTGGTGCAGTGTAAACCTCAGTTAAACTTTTGGGCTGACAAGGAAGTCACATTGCACTGGATTATATGTTTGGGTTAAACAACCAAATTACTGGGCCTGCTTATGCTGCAGATACCCCTACCTCACACTCTCTTTGTTTAGGAAAGTTACCACTCTTCTTCTCCTCAGGGGAAAAGCTGAAGGGCTTTTGTGCCCTCCCTTGCTAGGGCCCAAAAACCTGGGGCGATGGAGGCTGTCCATGCCTCTGGCTTGGCTCTGGCTTCTGGTAGTGAACTCATAAATCCCTGGCTACCAGAACTTGTCTTTGGCTGCAGGAGACTTCCAGGGAGTGCAGACAGAGCAGGAATAACACAAAGGTGAAACCACTACCTTGCAGTTTCTGCTCTATGGGCAGGACCTGGTAGTATAAGTGGAATTTTTTATTTTGTTTAATATTTCTCCTGGCACGGATAGAAAAGTTTGTTCCATAGGAATGTTGAAAACTGATGAAAACCCCAGATAAGGCATTACAGTAAAAACTTTATTTAAAATTGTTAAGGATGGAGGCAAGCTCTCTTCTAAGTGCACTCTATTTATTTAAACCATGTGCTCCTTGGGCCATAGGCCATATTTTCTGTGAGTTTCTGTGGTCCATGTTTGCTGTTTGTGAAGTTTCTTGTGGGCTGGTAAGATAGCCTGCAAGATAATCTGCAGGGAAAAAATAATTCTTTTTCCCTTGATGGAAGCAAAAGGATTGATGTGGCAAGAGGATCACTTCCTGTGTGAGTGCCATTATTTTCAAGTGGAGAATCTCATTTTATCCAGACTTCTCAGTGCTCCTGTAGCCCAGATCATGCATGTGTCTTTCTAAATACCCCTTAGCAAAGAGAGGGAAAACATTTGGCTTCTTCAGGAATACATAGCAGTAATTGCAGAGGATGGAACAGGCAGTAATGATTTTTGCATATGTTACTTCAAGAAATACTGTCCTGCTTGTGTTACTCTATTAATTTTTTTCCACAAGGAAATGAAAAACTCTTAATTCAAACATTTAACACAGTGGAGGTGACAGAATATTAGCGCCAGCTAGCTGCAAATTACTTTTAAGAAAAAGTAATTATTCTTAAATATCCTTGCAGTTTTTCACAGGGAAGTTAAAAGAACATTACAGTGTTGTCATCTTGGTTGGCCATGGATTGACAAGCTTCTTAATTTCTGTTCAGATGTGTAATGCATCAAGGCTATCATGGATACAGCTCCTGGTACTGCACATATTGAAGTGGCAAACTGAGATGCTGTTAAGAGCCAGACACTGAGCTAGTGTAGATGTAACTCCAGCGCCACACTAATTGTATGAGACATGTTTTTGGCCCATAAAATCAATGTTCTTATGGAATTTTTTGGGGGGGGCATAGCTACTTAGCTGTTCTAAATTACATAAGAACCACAAATATTTGGTGGGGATGAGCTGACAATGTGATTTTTCTTTCAGCACTTAATCAGTAGGTGAAAAGCTGTTGGCAGTTTTTACCCACTTTTTTGGACATCTTTCTTTTTATTTGTGTATAGTGTGTGTTCCATTTGTGTAGTGGCTGAAATTAAAACTCTCTGTGTTTCATCCATGTAATGCAAAGAAGAGGAAATACTGAACCAATGTGACTGGTGGAAAGAGGACATAAGGAATAGCATCAAAACACAAGGGCCTCAGTGGAGTACTGATAGCAAATAGTAATCTGAATTCAGCCTATTTTTCTGTTTGGGAATTGCTAACAACATAATTTGAGCTTTATTAACTCACTCCTTGCTTATGTTCAAATGATTTACATGAGTGTGCTTGTACCAGCAAGTTTTAAGTGCTGTAAACCCTGCCTTGCCTGGTACCTCAGCCCAGCACAGCTCCAGCAGCACTGCTGCCCTGAGAGGAGCTGGGGGCAGCTGTTTCTGAGAGAGATGCCTGCTAATGGGCAGTGTTATGGTCCCTGTTCAACACACACTTTTTTTAAAGAAGAAAGAAGATGAGGTTGTTTCTTTTTTTGCCATCATCATTGTCTAGTGGAGATTCTCCCCATATGGCTGGGTCTTCCTGCTTTCTCCTCTTGCTTCTGCACTGCTGGATGTGTTTCTTGGTCAAAGGCGTTCCTCCTGCCATTTAAGCCACTTTGCATGGGGAGCTGCCAGCATGGTTGGGCTCAAATGGATGGCCCCAAGCTGCAGGTACTGGCATTAGGAGGAACTTCTGCTGCCCAGATTCTCTTACACTTCTGCATGCAACATAAAGCAGGCAGAAGAGCATAAGCAGAGCTCAGAAACAGGACCTCTGGAAGGCTTCTGCTTTCAGTGCAATTGGAGCAATGTTGAAGTCCCTCTGAAATTGGGTTGACTCATGTTTTATAGGCTTTATAAGTAACTTAAAAGGAAATCACATTTACTGGTTTACTGTAAAATACTACTGCAATAACTGCAGAGTACTGTAGTCTCCCATAATATATGGGAAAAAACAGTTAAAGGTTCAGAATATATAGTTGAAGTGAAATGGAAAAATATTTGAGAAAGTTGTTAATATTCATGTAAAAAACAACTAAGCTCTCTTAATATTGGAAAAACCAAAAAGCCCTATAAGCATGTGGCAGTTGGTCACACTGTGGACTAAGTATCTGAAAAAGAAATAAGTTAAGGGTCAAATAATTTTTCTGCACAAAGAATTGAGGGATTTTCTTATTTTTTTCCCCAGCTAGAATGTGAGGAATGTCCAGCCTGGACTGTGCAGCTCATGGAAGTTCTGGCAGGGCTTTGAGGTGCTTACAGTTAACTCTCAGATTTTAACTGAAGGTTAGATCAAGGAACTCACTCTTGGTTGAAGGCTGAATAAACCTTTCAGGCTGAGCCACTCATTGACACATGCCTTACTGTTACCCTGAAATAATGTTTTCCCTCTCCAAAACGTTGCTGGCCAGTGGCCTTTGTGGTCTGTATGTGCAAGCTCTGTGAGGTCCATGGAGCAAATGTCCTCCACAGTCATCCATACCAACCCTTTGTCTTCAGTCTTGCAAGGTGTTTATTTGTTCTTGAACAAAATCTGCTGGTTTTCAGAACCTAATCATTGTGACTACTCCCATTGCTTACCAGGGCAGTTACAGGACAATAATTAATTACAGGGCTGCTAGATGCTCACCTAGAGGCCACCCTTCTCACTATCACAACCTGATCACCTACACCCAGTACATGGATGAATCAAATCTGTTCTTCTCACTGTTGAACAAGTTTCCAATCATTGAGGTCTTTGAACTCTAGCACAATTTGATTTTTGCTCTGAACGACAACGAGGGACATTTTGTGAGATAAATATTTTCTATTTAGGTCATAGATTATAAGGGAACAAAGATCCAGCCAATTCTTCATCCTCTGTGTGTTTTCTCTTAAGGCTGTTTGTTGGATGAGGTAGAATAAAAGCTGTTTCCTATTCATTCACTGGTAATCACACATAAAAGCAGAGTAATAATTTTCTGTGGATCTTAATTCATTCTAGAGCACTGTCTTTTGTTGTCTTCTCTGTTGCTTCCCTGAAGAATGGGATATCCCACTGCAGTACATATGGAATCCCTAGAGGAGAGGCCATCAGCAGATCTGTGTTGGAAAATGTGGGTTATTACAAGAAAGTTAATTATGTCCCATAACTCTTCCTGTCCATACTGAGAAATGGCAGAACAGATTATAGGTGGAGGCGAGGACCCATGAAGGATTAATGTTGGCATTTGCAGCAGGCAGTCATTGCAAGCAGTGGCAAAGGGTCTGGGTCTGTCAGTGGGCAGTGCAACTGCTGCTTGCTGCTGTTTTTAAATGATGCTGTTGAAAGAAAAGTTGGTGCTGGACCATCAGCCAGTGTGCCATAGCAGAGCCAGGTACTCGTAGCTCTTCCTCTTTGCTGTTTTATTTTGGTAGTTGGCTAGGAGTCTCCAAATCACAGCTGTTTCTCCAAAAAAGCTGTGTTTTGTGAGTGTGAATGTGACATTTAATGTTGCATAAGGAAGGGCCTGGCCCAATGTATATCATGGTCTTGGACACTCAGTACACTGAGGTACTAAGTGAGGAGTTTTGCATTCTTCTCCTTTTTAGGTCTTTTTTTTTTTCCAGTGCTCTAGCTTCTTGTAAGATGGTGCCCCAATCTCACTAGCCTGGCTTAGCTTATTCAGAATTGACCAAAAACTCTGTTATGAATTATTTTTTTATTAAAATCCACTTACATATCCTCAGTAAAACCTTGAATCAATTACTGTGGCACACAACTTGTTCTTTCTGTCTGTGCCTCTGTTCCATTGTTAATCTATGCCAAGGGTGCTCACTTTACCTATCTAACAGATAATTAGAGGTTCCAGTTGGACAGATCAGCTTCTCTGATTCCTCCTGCCACTCACACCAGTCTGGGAACATCCCCCTCTTTCTGCTCGATATCACACCTCTCATATTTCAGGCTGTACCTGTTCCATCTTTTCCCATACAACCTTGGTCTATCAGTCCCACTTTCCACTAACTGGGAGAGGGAAGAGGTTGGAAGCACAGGGAGGGAGGTTGTGGGGTGCCACAGAGCTGCTCAGCCCGTACCTGGCCAACCTGGAAGACACAATTGTGCACTGAGGGCTGGGCAGGGAGGAAATGCTTCCCTGCAGCTGGCCAAGCAGCCCAGGTGTGTGTGCTTCCCACTTGTGTACTGGTGTGCTTCCCACTTGTGGGCTGCCTGACTGTCACCCCTCTAGTGGCATGGCAGCAAACCCTTCTTGTCCCAAGCCAGCCAGACTTCACCTCCTGATGTCCTACCTAGCAGCCAGAGATCTGCATTGCCCTTTTGAAGCGATACGCGGAATAAATAAACCCCATGTGAAAAACGCCAATCACTTGTTTTTAAATTTTTTTAAAAGTTTAGTAGTAATAAAATGGTAAAAAAAAAATAGTAACACAATTAGAGTAATAACAGTTTGGACAAATTGAATTAGGACAATATGAGACAATAGAGACAAAGAGTTACGGATCTCTGGGTACCTCTTTCTGGGCAGCATGAGCCCAAAAAAGGATCTCTGTTAACAAAGGATTAACCCTTAAGAACAATAGCCCGTTACATATTCATGCACTTCATACACAATGCATAAATTCCATTCAAATACAGGATTCTGTCTGGTCATTGTCAACTTCTTCCTTCTAATTCTAACAGCGCCTTCAGGGCGGGAAGAAGTTCATTTCTTCTGATAAGAAGACAATAAATTCTTTTCCCTGAAAGATTTAGGTGTCCTGAGACTGCTATCTGGTGCGAGTGCCTCATTCCTTTCTTTAAAAAAAAAAATCCCACTAACATAGTTCTTATTTTAACTACAAAAGTTACCTTCTAATTACAAGACTACATCTATTATTAAAATGTTAATACAGCACTACTAATCAATACATCAAAATACATATGGTAAATATCTGCATAGAGCCATATAGTATACACTTTTCACACTCCACAAGCAGATATAGTTATGAAGTGGGTATGTATGTCAGTGCCCGGCACAAGCGAGATAGCTCTCTGAAAACTTGTGCCCCGAGCCTCACATCTTTATTCACAAAGGTGTTCCATATGCAATACATTGCACAACTTTCCATGCATATCCAACCCCTGGCCCCGCCTGTCCTCATCCACGCCCTTGTGGGCATGCATTGTTTGCTGTGGTGGTCGCGCAGGGGTCTCTGGTGGTCTCTGAGGCTGGAGGTTATGGGCTTCCTCATGACTGAACTTTTGAACTTTTCTCCTTTGTGCATGCGCTTTTGGTGCCTTGGTGCTTATCTGAGTAGTCTATCAGCCTTGATTGTTATAAATGATCAAATTGGTAGCCAAATTTATAAAAAAATTTAACAAAGATTTATTAGATCGATAACAAAAAAATAGAATTTCGAAAGACCACCACAGCCAAGACAGCGTCAGCCCCGGGTGCAGGCGCTGGGTGAACTGAGATCCAACTGACAAAGTGGCAGGGTTTCCCCAGTGGTTCACCCTGAATGCTTCAAGCAGTTAGCTTATATACAGTTTATTCTGCCTGAGGCAGGGATGACCGAATGTTCCTTTGTGTCTCTTCACATGTAGAACTGGATCCATACACGTGCAGAAATAGACAAAGGTAGGTCCAGGGGTCCAGACGGATGTCTGAGCACCTTGGCAGAGCCTGTATTGGTATGTAGCAGAGTGATGCTGGTTTTTGAGTACAGTAGATGTAATCTTCCCAGGTGCAGGTCCTGTGAGTGATTTAGACATTCCACAGAAACTATCAATCATGGCCAGGAAGGTTTCTTTCCTACGTTAACAAATAGATATTGATATTGATATCTTGATATTATCTTAACGTTGTCCGTGAATTAATTCAGTAAACATGAGACTCTGCTCCCAGCCTGGGTGATCACAGACATACCTTAGATTCTACAATATTTTTATACACATATATAGCATGAATTATCTCTACCATATACTACATTGATTATCCTGGAGACAGAGGAGTCCCTTAATCTGGGCTCTTTGCATCCCTTGGTCTTCTCTGGTATTGTTCTTTATGCAAGAAGCTTCAGAAATTTGCATTTTCCTATGCCCTTTGCACCATAGCAGAAGTTTCTTAAGTAAAAAGGTTAAAATTCAACATATAGTTCTACAGGCTAAACTTTAAATGCTTAATTCATATTGTTAATTCAAGTGAACTCCAAAAATCTCTGTTTCGCTTTGGGCGGTGGGTTGCTCACCACCACTGACATCAGCCCTGGGCTGGAGCCGTGTGTTTGTCTTCCTGCCTTGGAGCTGCTGGCCCTTGTGCCCTCGGGTGGCTGGCAGTGGAAAGAATTATGGGTTTGCACCCGATTTAGCATGGGAAATGGGATGTTCTTCCTGTAAAGGTAGGGAGGAACCAAAGAGCACAGCAGGTGACAGGAGGGACTCGGCCTCACTGAGGGAGTAAATCGTGTCAAAGACTCATTTCAGACCCCAGGTCTGCAGGCACAGATCAGCAGGAAGTTACTGGATATCAGCAGGCAGAAGGCTGCTTTCCCTGGAATGAGCATCTGTGGAATATGTGCTGAGCTCAGCTAGAGGTGTCTGTGCAGTGTGAAGTGAGTGCTAATGGAACAAGGACAGTGCTGGCCCGGGCACAGCTGCCAGCGTGACAATGTGATCTCCTCCTCTGGGGCAGAGTTACCACCTCTTCATTGGGCTGCCAACCTCTCCAGTGACAACTTGCAAATGTTTCACATTTTGATTGTGACGGCACAGGCAAAAATGTTTTAACTGGGGTTTTGTTTGTCTTTAATCTGGAGGTTTTGCCTTTTCCAAAATGACCAACACCCAGGCAATTACTCAATTGTATTGCAGCATATTTTATGTATATTGTTTCAGCAACTGTTTTTATATTTTTGCCATATTTCAACCTCTCTTATTCCTCAGTACATCTAATTAGACCACAATAGCTTCTGCAATGTTTTCCTTTAGAGCTCAGTTTCGGACACTAGAGATTTCAGACTTCAGGTTTGTTTAGGGCTTTTTTTTTCCTAATATTGTTGCATTTAAATATCCTTTTTCATCTCTTACATGTTTCTGGATTTGAAAACATACCAGAAATCAAAAACTTGAATTTTGTCTGTATGTTGTGTGTCTTCTGAAAAATTCTGTCTTAGTGATGAGTGTGACAATAATGTGTTGGATACTTAAATCTTTTGAACAAATTGCCATCCTTCAGGATTTGCTAAAATCACTTCATAGTTTCAAAACCTCAGTGGTCTTTTGAGCTAGAACTGTGAAGCAGGGAACAAGAACAGCAATTATTTCAGCCAGCTTTCCTCCTGCTTTTATTGTTGTTTGCTTAGTTTCATTATTTCTCTCCTGACTAGTCATACTTCCTAAGCCTGTGATGTTAATACTTTTTAATCACAATATTCATAATACCATTATTGTATTCAAAATAGACATAATTTCTCTATTTCCTCTTATTGTTTTTCATTGACAGAGTTTTAATGCCCTTTTTTCACCAGAATAGAAAACAGTAAAATTTTGAGTCTCAGAATGTGTCTAGAAGATGCTGTCTTTCTAAGGAATGCCTGTTTAGACAAAAATGTGCTAAAAATGTAATTGGGATTGTAAACATCAATTGAGCAGACTCAGATGCCCAGTACAGTTCACAGACGTGGAATGGGTGGTGAAGTAAAGAAGGAAAGTGAGCATCCAAACAAGGATGACTTGCTTTTAACATAACTGGTAGATGTTCTCATTAATTTAAATATGAGAGTGAGTATGAGCTGATCCAGTTTTCTAGCAGAAAATGACAATTTGTTTTGGAAAAAACTTAAATGACATCTTAAGACTTTTTTAGACCATCGATTTCTGTCAAGAAAGAAAGGACAGAAAGGTTTAAAGAAATCAAAGTTTATCAGAACATTGTAATTACTAGACTAAAATGTTGGAAATGTAGCATTGAGCATCTGCATCTCTCTACTTTAAGTCATATCAAAAAGTGAGGATGGGCCCAGGTATTCCCACGGGGTCTCTCCTCTCAGGCAGTGTTTCTGAACTGTGTGTGGAAGGCAGACCAGAAAATACTTATGTTTCTGAGGGTGCCAGCAGATGGGCTGCTACAGGCAGTTTTGAGGAGTTTGAGATGCTGCTGTGGAAACCCAGAGCACCAGGAATATTTCTCTGTCTGCTCTGGGGAGCCCTGACCCCAGGGAGCACTGACTTTGACCCTCATTCACGGAGAAAGTTTCCTAGATTTCAAGATAGACTAGAATCCACAAAGTATGAAATAGATTATAGAGAGTAGTGTGGGTGTATCACTTGGTGAGAATTTAGGTTTTGGGATTTTTAGTGTGTTGTGGATGGAAGCAAGGTGGAGGGCACAGGGTGTCGTCCTGGGTTTCTGCTTCATGCTTCTTCTTCCTTCTTCTTCATGGATTTGGGTGGCATTTTGTAATTGGGCAGAGAAGTCCTCATTGTAGCTCTTTGGGATCAGATATTGGGTTAAAAGGGAAAATAATCTAGGTGTCAGTTCTTAATTAGATAGTTTAGTCTTAAAAGAGTTTGTAACAAGAGATTGTTGGCCATTTTGTGCCTTCTAATGAAAAGCTGCTGAACTCAGAGTAGTGAGACTGTTTTACTGATAAGAAATAATAAACACCTGATCCAAACATGAATTACTGTCTCAAGTGCCTTCAATCCTGACCCAGATATGCTGCTGCACAGTTGCTGTTGACCACCTGCATTCCACCACTGAGGGTGTTACCTTGTGCTGAAAGCGATCACAGAAGGTTTTAGCTCAGCTGCTGTAGTTTGTTGACAGGACAGTAAGTTCCAGCCAGTGGAGCTGTATCATCCCAGAGTACTCAGGCTGGAATGTGTCGCCTTGATATTTTCTGAAAAACCCCTTTGCCAGGATTTCTTCTGCTGGGAAGTTGAGAAGCCTTGGAGAAAAATGCAAATAATAATTATCTGATTCGCTTCTCCTGGGTTTGGCTGCTTTGGAACGTGGTCTGGACATTGTTTACCAACAGGTGCATGTTTGATTGGTTTCATGTGAATTGTTTTTAATTAATGACCAACCATGGTCCAGCTCCTCAGACTCTGAGGAGTCACGAGTTCTTATTATTCATTCTTGTTAATCCTTCTGTCTGTATCCTTCTTTTTCTTTAGTATAGTTTTAGTATAGCATTCTTTAATATAATATAATAGCATAAAATAATAAATCAGCCTTCTGAGAACATGGAGTCAGATTCCTCATCTCTCACTTGTCCTGGGGACCTCACAAACGCCACAGGAATGCAGGAAGACATTTAACTAAGGTATAGGATCTAGAACTACATTAGGAGTAGTTTAAATAAAGTTAGATTGCTATATTGTGTTGGTACCCTGTGTAAGCTGTTAGCTTCAGCTTGTAAATTTTCTGGTCTGAATCTAAATCCAGTCTATTTGTTTCCAGTATGGAAAACATTCTAGTATCTCTGGTTCTTCACATTTTTGCTGCATTGAAGCATGGCTTGTGAAGATCCGTGGTTGAAAATGGAGAAGGTGTGTGTTGAAGGGTGTGACAGGGAATGTAAAAGGTTAGAGCAGGCATACAAAGTCAAAGTTATGGTTCTACAAAATGCTTTGGCTTCGAATTTTGAAGCTTTCTAAAATGTTTTAATGTTTTATGGGATTCTAACAACTTCCTAATTTAACAGGTGCTTTAAACATTTATTCCTCTCTAAGTGTGAAGATTTCATTGTCTATTTAAGTACCTGTAAAAGTATGAGAGGATTTACTGTGAAGTGTATATAACTTGTTCTCCTTTTAAGGTCTGTGTCACTGCAAGTCTTGGGCTACACTGGTATGGACCATTTACCTGTATTTTATGGGTTTGTTGTACTAGTGTCTGCATGGAGGGTGTTAAAAATATTTGCACAACTGTTATTGCAGTTTATTTTTTTATTAAAATAGCAGAAATTTCCCACCAGGTTTTGGGGTTAATTTCTTTCTGTTAAATTTAATAATTTCTAGGGTGAAGTTGTGGAATTCCTTGATGAGCTGTTAGAAGTGGAGGAAAAGAAGGAATCCTGATGAGTGAAACCACCAGGAAGTATTTTACCGAAGTGAAGACTCACCATTGCTCCTTACCATTGTTTTCGATCGCCTGTAGTTCCAGTTAGATATACCTCAAAGGTGCTTCTTTGAGCTGCACCTTTTGTCCCAAGATCCACTCCTGAAAGGTCACTTCATGCTGCACTGACTCTTCTGTGAGCATGCCTTTTCACCCTGCAGAACTGGTGCACATGAGTTTCCCCTTGAGCTTTCTTTCCCTTGCACAAACAGAAAACATTTCTGTTTTCTGGGATAACACTAAGGTTCATCATTTCAGTGCTGTTCGTACAGCTAAATTCTCAAGAACTTCTGTCAGATTATGAACTATGGAAGACATAACAGTTCCTCTTTATGAGCTATGAATTGTATTATTTATATATGTCTTTTTATGTGATGGTGAATAAAGTGATAATGAGTCCCAGTGCACCTGAACAACATTAAGGTGCATTTGAATAGCTGAAATGAGGTGTTTAACAAAGCACAACTAATGATCTTGTAAACATTGCTTAAAGAATTCTGAGAGCAGTGTTGATCTTTCTTGAAAGCTAAATTAAATTCCACTATGTGAAACTGAGAATAAAAATATTTTTTTCTTCCTACCAGTTTTTTACTCTTTCTGTCAAAACAGTCCCTGTTGAGGTGTGGCCAGTCTTGTATGAAATACTGATGATTGATTAATTTAGTATTGTCTTCTGTAAAAAAATAGCTGTGTGGTTTTTTCAGCCTGGTGGGACTATCTGCATAGTTTTCATCCAAAGGTAAGTACAGGTGGAAACTGAGGTGATTTTCAGTAGAATAATGAAGAATATTTACAGGTGAATTCCTGTCCTTTTTGTTAACTGTACAGCAGAATCCAATACAGAAATATTGGTACAGACCAAAAAAGGTGTGATGGAGAAGGGTAATGAATTAGTGCCTAAGTCTACTGAGGACCAAAAATCCCTTTGAACTGAGAGAAGGATACAGGATTTCATCCTGTGCTTTCCTCTTTTGTTTTCAAGGATCAAGCCCTCCAAGTGGTTTCATCCTGCTTGCATCAAGGGGAGATGAGCATTCATTCACCTCCTATGGTGGAACTGTGATTCAGCTGAATGGAAGTGAATTACAAACCCTTAAACTGCTTTGAGTTTTTAAAAAGGCAAAACATGATCTACATTAGCTTTACAAATAGTTGCTCCTGTAGTTTATATAAGCTGTAATAGTCTACACCATTGAGTGTCTATAGGGAATAAGAAGGAGAATCCCTAGGATGATGTTTCATTGTCCTTCAGCATATGACAGCAATGAAACATTTGAATTTGAGTGTGAAAGGTGTTTGGAAGATCAGACTGACTTTTTAAACTGCTTTAATATAAATCACAACTCATCCACTGAAGTTGATGGGCAGACTGTTTTAATCTCAAAATGAAAATCCATCCAGAGCCTTTTAACTTGAGGAGATTTGCCCAGCTCAGCTTGTGGTGAGGAGACCAGAATCTGGCTTGCTGTGTGCCTTGAACTGACAGAGGGTTGGATGTATCTCATTTCCTCATGGTTTTGTTCTACACAATATTAGCACTCCGCTCGTTGCAACTTTATCTAAGAATTGAAATTTGCTTTTAAAAGTTCTTTACAAGCAGTTGATTGTAAACCATCACTTTACCCCATGAAATACATGTCTTATCCTACTGGGGTAGCTTCTACAATTTATTCTTAGTTTTCTCTTGTTAGAGGTGTATGTATGCTCAAAGGAGAGGTTCCTACTCTGGAGTCCCCTTCTGTCCTTCTGCCTTCCAGACTGATGGACAACTCCAGATTTCGTTCTCAGGAGCTCAGCCAGTGATGAGGGGAGTCCTCATTGCAGTCTCCAACTTCCCTGTGAGGGGAAGAGGAGGGGACAGGCCCTGGTTTCTGTGGTGACCAGTGACAGGACACGAGGCAATGGCCTGAAGATGTGTCAGAGAAGATTAAGGTTGGATATTAGAAAAAGATTCTTCACCCAGAGGGTGTTTGGGCACTGGAACAGGCTGCCCAGGGAAGCAGTCACAGCACCAGCCTGACAGAGCTCAAGAAGAGTTTGGACAATGCTCTCAGGCCCATGGTGTGACTCTTGGGGTATCCTGTGCAGGGCCAGGAGTTGAACCCCATGATCCTTGTGAGTCCCTTGCAGCTTATAATATTGATCCTGTGATTCTGTGACAGCTAATATCTTCATCTTTGATACTCTTGCATTCAAATCCAGAAATCCCACCATTAAAGGATGAGGAGCTGGTTGGAGATGGATGTATCCATCTACATTTGTCTTACAGCATTTTTAGTTCACTTTTTTGCTATCACCACTTACCAAACCGACTTCAGAGCTCTGCCAGGCTCTGGCTGTTGCCTGGCTGTTTGTTTCTGTGGTGCCCTGTGGTGTCCCAGCTCCTGTGTGCCGTGTCTGTAGGCACTGCAGTGCAACACCTCAAAGGCTCCAAGAGTTATGGTTTTAATTCAGGCTCCTGAGCCCAAGGTCTCCCATGGCTGTACATCCTGTGTGGAAATTGCTCGTGTATAAAGCTCCTAATCAGGTGTTGCTTGTTGGTGGAGCAAGTAGCAGTAGGTGCAAGATGAGAGAAAATAAGTTCCAGGACCTCATTGTTTTGCGCCCAGAATTATTTCTCTCCAGTTAAAGAGCTCCATTCCCCTTTCTAGCACTAATTGTCTGAGATTTCCGTTATGTTTTTTAAAGAGCAAAGGATGTGGTAAAATACTGCCATTTTTTCACTCCACCAGTAAAAAGTAAGCACCAGAGTTACCTGTTTTGTGATTCATTTGACTTCAACAGATTACAGTGAGAATACATTTTGTTCCTATGAACCCTGATTTTTCCTCTTCACTGAACAGTTTTTCAATGGTTATTGCAAGTCTCTCAGGTATTATCAATTTTCTGGCAAGCTTGTGATTTGGTCTTCAAGGCTTCCTTAGCTAATCCTTTCTCAGGTTCACTCATTTCCTCACCTCTTGATCTTGTAGTTAAACTCCCTTCCCATTGTGGTTTCTCAGGTGGGGATTTCATGATTTACTAAGATCTCCATTAGCCAATGATTTCTTTTTCTTAAGCCTGCCTAAAATAACTCTGTTGTCCTTTACAATTTGATTTAAATTGAGGAGGCAACTGATACTCTTGCAGCCTTGTGAGACGGCACCATGATCCCTTTTCCATTTTGTTCAAGTGTCTGTGGATTTTTTTTCTGGCTTTCTTAATTTCCACTTTGTATAGTCCCAAGCCAGTTCCATCTTAATAAGTACAAGTAGTTCTCAAACCCTTGTTCTTTTCTAATGAGAAATAGCTCCTCTTCCAGTTCTTCAGTATTTATTGTGGCTTTTTTCAGCATTCTCAGGTTCTTTTAACTGATTTTTCTTTTCCTGCTGCTATTGTTCAATGCCAACATTTACATGTGACTGTAATAACTTAGTGTCTATTCTTCCACTTCTCTGATCCTGCCAACTCTTCTTGGGAGGCAGTGGGAATATTCCTGCCTCCCTTCTGCCACCCCAAATTCCTGCAGTTGTGAGTTGTCTGCCTCAGATGCTAGCAACTTCTGCCTAACCAGATGGGATATTTAGATTTGTCTCCACTTTTGGCAAGGCTTACAGTGTGATGCTGATGTTCATGGGAACATCATCTTGCTGAACACACTGTGTTCATGTGACAGGTTTGAGTGCAGCCCTGGTACTGTCTCTGTCCACCTTGGTGGTAGTATTGCCTCTTGCAGAGCTGCACTTTTTAATAATCACTGTCATTTATAGTAACAAAGCTGGCTATCCTGGTAGCTGCTGTTGGCCTCTGATGCTCTGTCAGTGCTCACAATCAGGTCTGCAATAACTCCATTTGCATGTTCCATCACCACTTGGAGGTGAATGGTGTGTGAAGCCCATCTCCTGGCAGATTCCTGGCACAGGGGTCTGCATGCATGGGACTCCTGAGCTTGTGTTCTTGTTGAATGGAAATTGTGTTCTTGTTGCATGATCCGGAACTGCTTGGAAGCTGAAGATTAAACTGAGTCAGAAATGGTGTTGCACTGAGGTGGATATTTGTTTAGGTGAAAAACACAACCACTGGCTTTCTGGACAGTAAGCACTAAAGCTTGGGTAAGGGAAGACATGCACAGGATGAAAATCAGTGCATTTCACAGACTCTGCCTAGAATATAATCCTTTTCAAATTAATGCCTACTCTTGCTGAAAGCAATTCTTTTTATTGCTGGCTCCTTGCGAATTCATCCTCACAAATGGCAGCATCCATTAAAAAAAGGAAGAAGGATGGTAGTGATTTTTCTCCTCAAAACTTAATTTTGCTCCAATAAAAGAGCATTTCAGGCTCAATATTTCTGTGCCTCGATGATTCCTATTGCCAACAAAATCAACTATGAAAAACAAGTACTTTTAGAATGATCAGTTCTGGCAAATTCAAAGGGAATACAAATGTCCTGCTGGGCCCTTTCATTTGCCATAGCAATCCTGCAAGCAGACCTTCATTACTTCTGTTGACAAGGCAAGAGCCAAAAGCAAATTCAAATTGCTCCATTTTCCAGAGCTTTACTGCTTTGGAATGCTAGAATATAAACCCAAAAGTCAGTCAGTTGCTGTTCTTAATTCACCCATCCAACCAACGAGGTGTCATTTCTCCATGCTTTCCAGACAAACTCTCCCCCTGAAAATCTGATAGCATGCCCTGCTTTACAAAGTTCTTTCTCAGTTAGCATCAATACCCACCATTTATCTTCACATCCCTTACAGTGAATTATTGGTCTGTATTGATAATGGAGGCACACTTAGAAAATCTTTCCATTTCAAGAGAGTCTTCATGAAAAATGGTTTAAATAGCATGCAAATTTTACAGCCCTGAAAACGGAGTTGTGATTAGACAAAGATTTGTTGGATTATAAAAGTACAAGTGTTTATTATGGCTGGTACTGAGAATAAACAGTTGCCTGCATATGCCAGCTACTATGGAAATATGTTTTTAAGTTCTAATGTGAGCTGTAAACCAAAGCTACTTCAGTTAAAAAAATTCAATACTTAAACTGTGGGGAGGAGTAGTCAGTGCCAGAGAAAACATTCCCATTTAATAATGTTTGAACATAGAGCTGTGATGCAGTTTGTAGCAAGGCAGTGAGAAAAACCCACAACTAATCCTTCATTGCAGCTGTCTGAACTTTTGGTCGTCTGCCATGCTTTAAACAGCGACTTCTTTTTCCTGGTGACTCAAGACTTGAATGACCTAGTGTGGAGGGTTTAAGCTCTATACAAAAAAGGAGTTAAGTAAGAAATAGCCAAGGTAAGTTGGGGTTGCACACCCCAGCAAATCAGGGGTTTGTATCTTAAGTCCTCTTCAGTGCCTAGGAAAAAATATTAAAATAAATAGATACATTTTTATTTATTTATTTTTGGCAAGGAAATATTCAGTGGTTTAGATATCCATCTCTCCTCCTTCTCCTCTTCTCTCTACTTAAAGTACTGATGTTATATGGAAATGAAATTCTGTAGAGAGTTTGAATTTTGAAGTTTATAAATGCTAACCTTTCCTGTAGAAAAACTTTCCAAGTTTTCTTTGATTATTTTTAACTTTTTCTTCCCATTGATATATCTCATAGGTAGGTCTTTTCAGCACCCTGAAGCAACAAATGTGCTTTTTTTTCCTGATTAATTCTTTTGCAAAGTAATGGAACTTGCTTACTTTCAAGTGGAAATATGGGAGTCAGAGAAGTAATTTTATATGACTGTTAACTTTAAAGGAAAATAAAAAAGGGGCTTTCTACCTTTGCCCCATTCTCACTATCACTTATCTGAAAAAGGATTAAACACTCAAGTATTATCCTGAGCTGGTGGAAACCCTGTAGTTTGACAAGTCCTATGATAGTGTAATAATTTCTTATTAAGGCTAATTTTTAAATGGTCATTCAAAGCTACATATTGTGATCTTTCACAGATATGTACTATGTTTTGTCTTTGTATTATAAATTATTGGGTATTTAAAAAAGGTAAATCATTGAACAAAATAATGAATCTATGCTGGGTCCAATGCCCATGGCAACAGATCTCCAGCATAACAGCTTTTGATGTACAGTAAGCAATAAGCAGTACAGCACAATGACCACATATTGCTAAAGCACTTCTGGTATTCCCCCCATTTTTTTCCTCTCATAATTTCAACATGCAGCTGTCAGTTTCAGCTTTGATTTCTAATTAATTAATCTCCTACTCTTACCTTATTATGTTAAGATTTTATATTCATTGTATAATGTATATTGTTTGCCATTCCCATTATCTGTGATTAGCCAAGTTTCACAAACAGAAGGAAGTCCAAGTCGAATGTGTAATTGAAGAGCTGTTTATCCCCATCTCTTTATTAGTTTTCCCAAACTCCCTGGTATAGTGAATACTGTGAATACCAACAGATGATGCTGCAAAGGAGGGTAGATGTTCTAAAGCAGAACTGGGCTGGCAGTCTAAGCTAAACACATTTTAGCTAATATTTTTAATATCAAAGTATCTTCTACAAGAATTGTGAAAGTAACAGGACTATCTTTTTTCCATAAATTTGTGGGCAAACTGGATGACTTGAACAAAAACACACGCACACACTTCCTTTCCTGGTGTTTTTGTAACTTGAGTTTTATTTAAATACCTCCAAAGCATTATGTTAATGTACACTTTCTTCTGGTTCATGAATAACAAGTGTTTCTAAATCTCCAATAAGATCCTTGTACAATTTGTGTTTGCAATGATATTTTGAGTCTCATTTTTTACACATTCAGTTCCTGGGACAAACAGAATTGACTTTTCATTTAGAATGATGCTACATGGAACTGTAACACGTACTTGTACCTTTCAGTTAAGCAATATTTTTAATGGATGTTCCTGTGTTTGTTTTTCAGCATATTTCCATGGGATTACAGGTTATATGTTTTAGTTGAGTTAACAGTCTCCATAAAGTTGCTTCGTGTGAAATCCATTGTTGACTTTTTTCTTTTATAACTGCTTTAAAAAAATAGTTTACAACAGAAATTTTGAGTCATTTCATGGTGTAGAATGCATTAAAAGCATAAAGTCATGCATATGTCAGAGACATATTTACAAATCTGTACAGTTTCTGTCATTTTTATTTACTGTGGCTCTTGCCAGGCAACAAGATTCAACTCTTACCCCTCTGAGGTCAGACTCTCCAAGATAACCCATAGCCATTGTCCAAAAATGCTTTGTTTTGCTTACCAGCCCTGAGATTGATGGCTGCATGTAAGATGGGCCCAATTCTGCACTCCATTTCATAAAGCCTACCTTCCATGGAGTTAGAGGTGATTACCACTGCAACTCAAGCCAGAGCATGGAATGAACTCCACCCAGGCACATTTTCTTACTCTTAGGCTAAGGCTGAATGGCAGATGAATTTATTTATGACCTGCAGATTATTCACAGTTGCCGGATTTCCTCTTGTTCATTCAGAATGTAAGGAAGACCTCATACTAAACTCACACGAACTAAGCTGAGGGATTCTACAAAACGTGTTCCCCTCTCTTCCTGTTCATTTTCAGAACTGTTTGAGATGGAATGTGCTGTTGGAAAAGCCTCAGTGCTTTTGTACCAACACCCAGTCTAAAAGCTGAATGCATTTTATCAACCAGATGCAATTTATTTTTTTCCCAAGTCTGCTTTATTTTTCAAACCACAATAAGAAGTATGGCAAAGGGGGTGCCCATCTCCCAGAGCCAATGTCCACGCCTCCAGCCAATGCAAGAGCAGAATGGTGAAAAATCAGTCCTTCCACAAGTATTACACATGGCTTCAGTTGCCAGAGGTACTACTGGCTGTGAATTAAAGTTCAGTATCTTGGTCAGTCAACATTGTGTTCAGAAAGCAGCCGATTTTATAGAGGGTTCCCCTGGAAAGTGCTTTATCAGTGTTTGGCTCTGTGATGAGAGGCTACTCATCATAACACCTGCATTCCAAGGTGCTCTGACTCCTCTCCTGCTCATGCTCAAGGAAGAATGGCACTTACAGTATTCTCTGAATTCCACGGAAACATCATCATTTCTACAGGAAGATTAGTTATAAGAATGGCATTTCTTCACTAAGGCTAAAAGAACACCTTCCAGAAAAGTAGCATAATGATGCAACATTTGTGGCTTGTTAAATTTACAACATTGAAGAAAATGACCTTAGTAATCATTGCAATACTATCCATTAAAGTCTGGCAGCAAATAGTTTTTCTTTTTAAGACACATCAGGTAATAATTTGTTATGGTGGTTTATCCTGACCAGCTTGGGCAGGTTCTAAAAAAGGAACAAACACCAAGTGTGTGGTTGCTCCAAAAAATCCTTTTTCCATTCTTCTTTCCTTCTTTTCCTCTTCCACTGAGAACAGACCAGAGGCCTGACCAGCCCTACCATTACATTATACCCAGGTAACACAGAAATTAATCAATTAATTTATTATTAATAGGAGCAAAATGTAAAAGCGGAACAAATTGAAGGTGTGCTACTGAGCACACTGTGTCCTGCTGGTGTCCCCAAAAGACCCTTGTGATAAAAATGTACAGATTCTTTAGCTCTGAAAAGTCAAACATGCTAGACTGCAATTTCAAAAGGATGAAATCTTTTCTGTCTCCTATGTTCTTCTAGCATTCTTTTTTCTTCTGCTTTCTGCACTGCTGGATTTTAGCATCCATGAGTCAAGTGATTCTTCTAGCCTCAGTATGTTTTTCCTTCTGATCTCTGCCAAAAGGCCCCTGGTTAGACCTTCTGCATTTCAATGTGCTGGTGGTGGTAGTGGTGGTAACAGTGATGTCTGGGCTGACACCTTCCATTTAGTTTATAAACAGAATTTTTCTGCTGCCTTTTTTTGAAAAACCACACTGCCAGAACAGCTGCAACCAGTAACAAGCAGAGAAGAATCACTATTACTGCTATGATAGCACCTTTAGTGGACTTGGGACAACCCTCTCCCTCACATGGCTCAGAAGTGGGGCCAGGCTTTTCTCCAAGGCCCTGGGTGAGATTTTCTTGCTCAGCTAAGTCCTGGGTCGCTGTGTCAGTAATGATGTCTGGAGCTGGTGCAGTGGTTGCTACTTGTTCTGGGTAGGTGGTCGTGTCTCTTGGTTCTGTGTATGGGGTGTGATCAGAGGGGCTGACGGTCACAGAGGTCTCTGACATGGATGTTGTTAAGCTGCTGATGTCAAACAGCATCGTTGTAGTGGGCTCCTGAGTCACAGTTTCCAGAGATGTTGCCAGATGTTCCCACACAGCATTATCATAACCCCTGCTGACACTGAAGCTCTCCAGACCACTCACTGATGTAGGTGGCACTGCTGTCTCTTCAGCCCCTTCATCACCTGCCGCTGTTGTTGCTGCCACAATCTCTGTTAGACCTTCCTCTGGACCTGGGCTGCCATTTCCTGATTTTCTTACTTCCACGTGATTTGGCTGGTCCGTCGTGAGGATGATGTCATCTTCTGTTCCCATGGAACCATCGACTTTATCACCCTCTTCATCATCCTCCACCACCTCTTGTGTTACTGGGTATCCATCCAACCACGACTCGTCAGTGATGGCAACCGCACCCATTGCTGTCTTTGTATCATTGATTGTGAGAATGGGTCCAATGGGGAAATCCTCACTGTCATAAAACATTTTGGCACCAGGTTCATCATAGACTGTCTTCACACCAATGTGGTTATCACCTTCAGAAAACTGTGCTTTAGTGGAATCATCTGTCTCTTTCTCTGGTTCGGGCTCACTGAAAGTTTCTGATGGAAACCAAAACAAGTTTTTTTGGCTGAGGAGTGACACAGGGGACTCAGTTGGTGCCCTGCTTCCCTTTTCAGCAATGTCTGTGTGCTGAGTAACCCAATTGGTACTCCCAGTTCTTCCTTCCTCACTGAAGGAAAGCTGTATTTGCTCCTGCTCAATTTCCTCTTTGCCATTGCCATGGTCATTCTCAGCAACAGGTATTGATCTGTCATCGGGAAAGTTATCTTCATAGTCAATGTGTGCCTCGGTTTCATCTAGAAAAATTAAAAACAAAAACTCATAAACCAACATTTCATTCTCTGTCAAAGCACTGAGCTCATTTATTACAGGAATCCAAGAAGAGAGGTGCAATGCAAAGTGTCTTCTAGGCAGTTTTTCGTTCTGTGTAATTGTTTATTTGAAAAGAGCATGGTCCTTGAGCTGATACTCAATTTCAAGGGTTTTGTTTAAAAAAATCACAATAGATGTCAATGCTAACTTTCCAGATTTAAAAATTAATGTAAATAACTCATTGTCTGCAGTTAGAGGACTTCCTTTGCTTGTTGTTTTCTCAAACTTTTTCTTTCCCTAGTATGATTCTTTGCAAAATTTGAGAAAAAAATTCATCTTATTCAAGCAAGAAATGTGTGTGGAGAGAAAGACATACCAATTATTAACTGGTAATAAAAAAAAATGCCCCAGACAAAACTAGAAGTTTCACAGCAACTTCATCCCTTTTAAGCTAGATGATTTTAAAGAATTATGTTCAGTACCTTATGCTCAAGATATCAAGGCATGTTCTTATCAGTATCCTGCATTTCTTCAAGCACCTTGGTGTTACGGTGGTGCAATGCCTGGAGCCAGAACAGGATTTTTTATTTCTTAAGAGCTCTTCAGAGCTGACTGAGGCAGACTCCACCACCAAGGCTGACACTGAGTTCTGCTTGTTTTCATCTGAAGAAAGCAAGATGCACCCTGCAAGGCTGGAAATCTCTGTCTCAAACACTTAAAACCTAACACCTAGTTAACATGATAATCCTGTCTGTCAGTAATCAACTCTCAGGCTTCCAATTTTAGGGAATTAAATGTTGCCACTGAGAAAAGAGAAAAAAAATGAACACAGAACAAAACTGATAAAAAAAATGAGTGCAGCAGAGGAGTAGATTCACTATAAAGCTTGAGTTTGATTTAGAAATACTCAGCAAACCTACCACTGATAGCAAGATAGACTTGACTCAAAGCACAAAGCTAAATGTTTGAATTTGAATGGAATAGTGCATTGTACTTAATATTTCTTCCACTATTCTAAAGCCTTAGCTCAATGCAAAATTTTCCAAACGAGACAGGGTGGTTGATTTTCAGTTCACACAAATTTTACTCCATTGAAAGTTGATGTAATTTCTGAGATTTATGCTGGCATTAAAAGTCATAAAAAATAGTGCTTTGGGATATGGAAAATAAACTGAATCATGGTGAGAATTTTTCTTTTTAAGAGGGTGTTTAGTCTTTTATGAAGACAGAGAAGCAATAGACCTGGCATGGCATGGGAAACAAGACATTAATGGGAGAACCTGTTTTACAGATCACTGCCTTTGTAAACCCTTATCTTCTTTTGCCTTTTACAGTCAACGGATTTTGAATTACATTTTCATCTGGGGCCCACCTCAATTTCTGCCTGAGTCACATTCTCCTTGGAGACTGCTTCCCAGACTTCTGGCAGAGCCATATTTGGTCTGCTCTTCAGAAAGATTAGAAATGATGTCAAACCAGTCTGACCAAAACCACTTAGCAGTGATACAGCTCACACCAGCTCGCTTTTTTGCCAGAACAGCTTAAGCCAGGTGCCAAAACAGAATGAGCATTAGCAAAAGGTATTTTCTTTGGAATAGCATCTGGGTCTACCAGAAACCAAGGCAGTTATGCTAAGGAAACCCAAATGTGTGTCCCAAAAAGCCTGCAGAGAGTTAATGCCTCTGTGAAAGCTATCAGGCTGGAGGGCTGGATGTTCTTAGCAGGTCCTCTCATCTCACAGCAAGTGCCAACAACAGACCCCTCTCCCTCCTGGTCCCAGTGTTCTCATCTGCCTGTGTAATCCTCCAGATCATCCCCATCCTCTCCAAAGCAGGAAAAAACTTCTGTCTCGTTCAAGGATGATTTAACAGACAGGGGAATAAAACTCTTAGAGTGGAAATCTTCCTGGTAGGGCTCTCACTTTTCTAATTAATCCTGAAATCTTTTCCAATAGTATTTCAGACTTGCAAATGTATGGAAGATAACTCTGAATACCAGGGCACTTTAGCAACATATTCATGAAGCTCTGCATGGCCCTATCCATCACAATGCAGCATATCTACTGACTGCCAAACATTAGTCTCACTTTGTCCCTTCTCTTACTTTCACTTTAGAGTTTTTCTACCTGGCTGGCACTCTCTTTGCATGAAAATGGTGCCTCAAACTATTACATCCTCTAATAATCCAGACTCCCACTAGAAGCTGATATCTGGGATGCCTGCTTCACTAAAGTTCAGTGTGTTTGAGGAGAGCCTATAGGTGTTTGTGGCATGTCCATGAACTGGAACATCACAATGTGAGAAGTCACCGTTTACCAACCATTATGGTCGTTGTTTTATTTTTGTAATTGAATCATCACAAGTCTGTCCTCACCTCTGTGTCTCTTGTAACCTCTCTTTTTGCCACTCATTAACTTTCCACACTACAGTAATCCAGCTGAGGTTCAAACAGTAATTTTTATGTTGTGGTGAGCAGGCACACACATCTGCACACACAAATTGCATCCACATGCTTGTGTTGTTTCCTCCAGACCTATTTTTTAGTTAGCAGTGTGAAGGGGCAGCTATTATTCATCTCATTGACCAGTATGTGTGAGTGGATCATTGATGAATGCCTAACAACTGTTGTAACAGGCTTTTTAGAGATTTTGAAGCTGTTTTCCTTCAGTGTTTCTCCTGCCTTGTGGTTTCAGCCCTCTAGGAGAAGGTCCTATGGAGGCACATCAGGAAAAAGCATGTGCTTCTAAGAAAGTGCAAATACTCAGTCTATCAGAGCATATTAAAGGTTTGTTGAGCCATCAATGGAGTCTCCATCAAACATGCTGCCTTTGGGCATGATCCTGCCTGTAGAGGAATGAATTGGTGTTTTCTTAATGCAGAGCTGGGGGAAGAAAAAGCCCATTGTAATCTAAAGAGATCCCGAGATTGGAGCTCATTATGCGCTGCTCGTCACCACATAAGGGAGTCTTGTTCCCTCTCACAATCAGATTGTGGCCCAAGTTGTAAAGCTGCTCTAACATATTTTCATATTCAATCTCCCCTATTTGTAGAGTTTATAGCAGAGACTATCAACATAACTAATGTTAGCTTATGGGATGCCAAAATGAAAGCAGCTATTGAGCTCTCTGACCATCAAAGGAAACACAGACGCCCTTACTCTGGAGTTTGATTTATATGATCCTGGATTGACTTACACAGTAATAATACTCTATTCTTTCTGGGCCTCAGACCTTCAAATGGGACTTGGACTCAATATTTAGTGACTCTGTGTTACCATGACAATATTTTAAGTCCACCATGAGCTTGATTTTCTTGGAATAGATTGCACAGCTTCTGCACTTCTTTTTGCTCACCTCCTCAGCACTTTCCCAGACTTTCCAGTTCTCTAAATTTTAGTGTTGGTACTGAAGGGCAACAACTAAAAAAGATCCAGCCCCACCTCTTATCCAAGAAGTTGTAACTGTTATTTTTATATATTTTTTAAACTGCTAGCAATTGATTTTAAAGTGATTGCATCTTTCTTTCCACCTAGGCAGGTCTGGTTTTATGAAGAGCCAGCCTTGAAATTAATTTGTTCAAGATCAAAATCTTTCTATATTTGGTCGTTGTTGCACCTTGACCGTATCATCTTCTGGCAGACTCAAGGATCAGTGAGTTTTAATTCACTGTCTGAGAGATTACTGAGTCTGAAATGAGAACTTTACAGCAAGAGATGCTGAAATGACATACCACCAAAGACGTGAAGCTCAGTTAAAAGGTAAAATCCTTTTAATTATTAATTGATCCTGCTTGAGAAGCATCCAGTTCTGTAGAGCTCTCATCTCCTTCAGTTTTTGATCCTAATGTGAAAACAGTAACCAAATACAGAGACAGGCAAAAACAAAGAGCCTGGTCTTCCACACTCTGGGATCAGCTGATTTTTTTTCTTCTAGATAGTATATTGGTATCCAAGCTCTATTTTGAGTGTTGCTATTTTGGGCAACCATAAAACGCACTGCGTATTTTATGGGTGTATTTTTGGAGTACAGGAAATTGAAACCTGATTCTATATAGACCATCATTATAAATATTTGTACTCTATAAAACATCTTTAGTCTAAGAATCTCAAAGTAGCTACAGCAAACATTAACAAGACAGCATCTGTCTTTAAGGATGGGAAGGAAAGGAGCATGTAGACTGATTTGCCTAAGATAAGTCATATTTGTGAGCTACAACATCTCAAAGAATTATCCATTTATTTTGGATCAGGCACACAAATTTCTCTGTAGTTGACCACAGTATGCTAGACAGAGATTGTGCCTTTTGTCTTTTGCAATAGCTATAAGAAAGAGGATAACTTTTATTCCAGCAGAAAGCCTGCTAATATAAATAAATAACCCATCAATTTTTTTCAACTTATTCCATTTGGCAGAATCCATTCATGCCAGATCAATACTTTACATTAATCTAATACAACCCCTCAGTGACAGGCCTGAAAAGGGAACCAAAGTTTGTCATAACAATTGTTTTGACAGGCCACAGACATATTTGTTGCTGATTATATTTGTCTGTCACAACTCTTCCTCTGCACTCATAGAATGAACAAAAAAAACCCCATTCTCAAATAAGATCAAAAGCCAGAGACATTTTGTTTGATTCCCCACATTAAAAATAAAAAACCAAAAGTAAATGGCGCTAGCTAGTCGTGCTTACAGACCACATGAATGTGAGCCAATATAATTCTTGAAAACTCTGGAAGTAATGAGAGTTGTTGAGCCAGGCAACAAGCCTGGAAGCTGCAGATTAAGTGGTCAAAGTCAGCCAAGTCCTCCTTACACTGAATCTGAAGGATAGTCCTCAGCCTGGAAAAGTTGGACTACCTTGGAACACACTAGCTGTGTATCCAAGGGATGTCACTGGAGAGATTCCTTAGATGTGTAGAAGATATGGACTCTCCTGCCACAAGCATATAGCTGGGAAAACCCAAATAATCCAGGGAAAAGGACAGATACATGACATTCTTCTGAGCCAGTTTCAGGGCAGAGATGGAGCATGATTTCCCAGCCATCTCATCTGCCCTCCCTTTGAGGGAGCAAACCCTAGAGAATGCAGCCTAATGCAGTCCAGCCCTGACCCCTGCCACTCAAGTGTTGGTATCAATGCTTCTGATATTGAGCTCATGGTTTATTTTGGGAAAAAAAAAAAAAAAGAAAAAACAAATGTCATTTAGCAATTGTCAGTTTAATCTCTGTGCTTGCAGAACAGCCACAGCATGGCACATGTGCATCTGCTTTCAGACCTTACTACAGCGTTCTTCAGAATATATTTTGTGAAGCAAATGCATTCTCTCTACAGAAATTAAAAAAATAATAAATGGCAAAATCCATGTGTTTCCCTGTTCTTTCCTTAAGGTTGCTTCGTTGGGCTAAATATCCCTGAGCTTTCAGCAAGAACACAGTGCCTTTTCATCACAAGGAATTATGGGAAACAGAGTCACTTTTTGTCTTAAAAAGCATCTTAATTAAAAAATGCTGTCTATTACCTGGTGTGCACAATGTACTTTACAGCCATTTGTAATATACTGCTTTCCTAATTTCCATCATACTTCACTGTATCTAGAATTCACTTAAATTTCCATCATGCTTTACTGCATCTGAAATCCACTTAATATAAGTCCAAAATTATTTTGTTCAATTATGCCCATAGCCAGGGTTTGCCATGTATTTTGCAGTATGTGCCTATTTGATTATCTGCATATTTTTTAAATTTTAATTTGCAAATCTGCTGACTGTATGGCTGTACATTTATATCCTAGGTGCACTTATATCCCAGGTGCCAGAATGGACTGTATCTCTTCTTGCAGGATCAAAACAGAGAGGAAAGATGATCACAAAGAGACTTCAAAGAACATTTAACTGCTATATTTAGCCACTGCTATGATGATAGTTCTGTGACTCCATATTTGCTCTGCATGAACAACTGGGAATGTAAAGCCAGTCTGATGCTTTTCCACAAGCAAGAAAAGCATGCAATTATTGCTGTTTATTCTGATATTCTGCCTGGACAGCTGGGTATTATAATGGGGCAGTTACCAAGTAGAATGATGTTACTCAAGGTGTAACATCCACAAATCCCAGCAAGCTTTAGGAAATTGGATATATGTTGTCATTCTTCCACAGATGAGGTGGAGTAAGCAGCATAGGGCAGTACAGTGACTTGTCCCTAGCCTCAGAGACACTGCAAGATTTAGGAACTGGCCTTCTATCTCTCAGTGCTCTGACCAGAGCTTTTTCCTGTGGCCTCCTTTTGTTGGAGTAAGAGCATCGGGACCATTTTACGCTTCCCAGTTGCTCACCCAGCACAGATGCAGAGCAAGGGCACTGTATCATCTTACCAGGCTCTAAACATAGCACTTAAACATTCACTGGAATGGCTGCATGAACATCTTTCCATTGATGTCAGCCAGCCAGGACAGAAGTGGTCCAGTCTGCCAACAGGAATATAAATTCTCCATTAAGTCCCATCATTAACCCTCACGGTAGGGAAGGTGCTCTATTGCCTCAAAGCACTTAAAAATCCATCTGTGAGCTGACTTCTGGAGTACTTAATAATTGTTCTCTCTCCTATGACCCAAAACTATCAGTCAACTCTAAATCAGGTTCCTTTAAATTAAATTATCTTTTTTTGTTGTTGTTCTTTTTCACTGGATTCTTACTTTTTAAAAAATAATGAAACCTAGTATCACACATTTTAATCATCCTGTAAAGTCTTCTTTCTTAAAGAATTATGATCAGGAGGATTAAATACATAATTATTACTTGAACAATTATTGTATTTTCTGTCCCATGTCCTTAAAGCATTTCAAAAACATTAATCAGAGGAAGCCCCCCAGCATGAAGTCTACATTTAAATAATTTTAAAAATCATAATCTACAATATCACATCTGCTCCCAAGTTTCAGTGTTGATGTTTGTGATTTTACAGCCATGCTTTCCTATTTTTTAAAAAAATATTTTCCTCTCCCCATCAGCTGTGTGAAAGGCTCGGGAAAAACAGGAGAAATAGATTGTTTATCCAGAGAAAACAGTGAAACACAGACAACTTAAATGGCCTGATTCTTTCCCTTCCTTATTTTGCTGTAATACAGCTTTTTGTCTGTGTGTGATGAAGATAGCATTTCCACTAACCTCAGTAAAGGAAAAAGAATTATCAATTTGGTGCAGATTATAGGGGATTCAGACACACTGGGTAAGTTGAAGATGTTCCTGCTTATTGTAGGGGGGTTGGATCAGATGACTTTGAAGGTTCTTTCCAACCCAAACTGTTTATGATCAGATACAAATATTTATTTATTTTCTTTTTCCCTCCACGTTCTTCCTCTATGTCCTGCATTGTTTTGCACAATCATCTGAACTGCTGTTTGTAAAACAGTTTTGGAAGCTGAAACAGTTGAGAAAAATGCTGGGGCTTTCATTCTTTGTTTTTTTGTGTATCTATACTTGTTGGATGGGTTTGAGAATCTAGTTCCCTAGTGCACAGACATGACCTATTTCTATAAAGAACAAGTTTGACCTTTTCTCATGATTATCCACTGCCTGGTGGTATATTCATGAGTAAAAATAACTCATTGCAAGCCTCCAGACATTAAGGAATATATAGGTTCTGGAATGGATATACTAACTCCAGCCCATATAGATAGCTCAGCTACCCAACAGCTGCTCATTCCTTTGCTTAAAATTTATCTGTTTTGCCAGAAACCTTACTTAATAGATGTGATAGCCTTCTCAAAAAAGTACTAAAATTTTGTGATGACCATTCTTAAATATTGGGAAAAATGGTGGGTTTATGCATTGAACAAGGTAACATGAGAAAGCAGAATTCAGATTACATGTATGTCTGAACTCATGGTACTGTTTACCCTATGTTTGAACAAGGGGAAAGTTAAAAGACTGCTGTAGAATTTAACTAACACATAAAGGTTGCTTTTATTGAGGGTTTAAATTAAGGAAATGCCATTTTACAATTTGCTTGGGGGTTTTGTGGTTTGGTCTTTTTTTTTTGAAAAATCTTTTCTTGAGTCAAATCATTTGGTAAGAAAACCCACTTTCACTCTTTTTAATGGAGTAAATATTTGGGCAACTACTCTTGCGTTTGCAGACAAAAATCCTGGAGGCATGGTGCAAGATAGAAAGCGTTTTCCTGTTTATTGGGGCAGATTAAAGAAGCCATCATGCAGTTTTTTGGCTGGGCTGACCTTTGACGCAGGCCTGGACCTGGCCGTACCACTCTCCGCAGCTGTTGCAGAGCAGCGTGAACGCCGACTCCTTGTTGCCCATGGCATAGCCCTGGGCACAGACGTACAGCAGCTCATCCCCCATGTCAAAGCCAGTGTGGCCGTGCAGGATGGTGTGGGGGAAGGATGGTGGGTCCCCACAGGGCTTGTCTGGAAGGAAAAAAGAGATGACATTGTAAAGACTTCACAGTAGTTCTTCAGTGCCGTGCTAAGAGCAGTGCTAAGAGTTTTCCTGAGGATGAACTTATACAAGTCCACAGAAGTTGTACATCTCATCTGTTTCATGCTCTTGTGTTCTTTCACAATTATTTCCAGCTGTAATTGATTGGGCTATAATTGTGATGCCACTGCTGTGATGGTCTACTACCGTGCCACTACCGTCTGACGGTCACGCATTTAGAAGGGCCTTGTTTCAAACAAGGCAGGATGCCAGATCACAGCTGTCTTCCATGCCTGATTCTACAAAAGCTAACAAGAGCTTGGGCAGGTTGGAACTGGAATGCAACAATTTGGACACAGTCATTTTTCTTAACCACAGAAATGCTGGTGGGATTGTTTAAGACTGGCACCTTGATCTCTTCTACGCTGTAGGAAACCAGCAGAGGCTGAGCAAAGGCTCAGTCCACACTCACAGAAAGAAGAGGTCCAGCTGAACACCATTCAGTTTTCAGACTATCTCTAATCGTCCAATCTTTCTCAAATCAGGGGTCTTCCCAGATATTCAAATCTATCTTTTCAGGGTAGAGACACCCTAAAATAAATAGTGACTTGGGCTCATCAGATTAAGAACACCCAGGGGTAACATAACTCTGCTGTCTATGAGAATCTGAAGAGCTAAATTTATAGCAGGGTATAAAACTCAAAAAGATGTTTGATAGTATTTTTGCTGACAGCATTAAAAACCAGGAAGAAAAATTACTATGAGCGAGATCAAAACTGGTTTTTGTTGCATTAAAGAAGTGTGGAGAGGAGGCAGGCTGACAGCTGACAGCTGCCACCACCAGTGTAAATGGAATTTTAATTCTCTTTTTTAGGTTTGAATGATGTTGGCCATTGTTAACAAGGTAGATCAAGATTTTCTAGAGAAATTTTGAGCATTGTGGATTCTCTTTCCTCAAAGACCTTCTTCCCTGTCAAGAGTTCTTCACAAGGGGTTTGCAGTGTCCCTTTTTCCTCCATAATTTTTACAGCCCTTTTTGGAACAGGTGCCTCTTGGTTACGGAAAAACAAAACAAACAAACAAAAATATAATGCAAGAACATGGATTTTACCAAGAAACCCAAGGGCAAAGACAGCAGTGTTGGTACAAATTATCACTTCTATGTTCTTTCTCAAATCTGGGAATTTTTTCCAGTGGCTCTAGAATCCTATTGACTGTGTTAGAAAAAAGCAGCTGTTTCTCTTTACTTTGTCTAGAAGATCCAAAACCTTCTTTTATCCAGATACAGAACAACCAAAATGAAAAGGCTGTGAGTTCTGGTAATTATATCGGATAAGGGAAACATGGGGCTAGGTCTATGTTTTAGTATTGATCTCTCCTGTTGAAATGGTTTGCTTTGGTACAAAAACTTGATTGTTTACCTGGTAAAGCAAAGATGATGTTCCTTGAAAAGACTTTTGTTTGGAAGCTGAAAAGACTCCAAGACTATGTTCCTAGACATGCAGAAGAAGAAACATCTTCAAAGAGCACCCTTGCTATTTTGCTAGAGTCTACTTTTAGGGCATCATCCCCACAAGATCTTGCAAGCAAGACAAGTGTTTCATTGATTGACACAAGTTTTTCAATGGGCAATAGGCTTGACAGAAAAGCCTTTTCAATCTCCCCTCTGCAAATCTCAGGCTTTCCTGCTTTTGCCCAGGGACATTTTGCAAAACACTTGTGAGTCTCAGGCTGCAGCTTTTCCCATCACCTACCCACTTCTGACTCAGGCATAGGTAAATACATGCTTATTTAGAAATATGATGTATTTATTTTTGCCAGTCATTTACCTTGTAGTGAAATGAAAATCCTATGAAAAACATCCACACTCTGTGAAAGTTCCTTTGGATCAGGCTTTTGGAAATTGTCTGTGAGACCTGACTAACCACTTCTCAACTGGGTATGCTGAAAAATATCTGCCACTAATATAAGGGACATGCTACTGAAGTCAAACTTTGAAGCTTGTTCTCTGTACTGTACACACACAGAGGCATATATATATATATATACACTGTCTAACACCTTCAGAAGTTAGTGGGAGTTATGCACACACACACTGACAGAAAAAACAAGCTTTTGAGTCTACACAAAGCTCAGTTTATATAGAATCTTATGGAAGTTTGACATCCGAGGAAGTGAGGAGCAGTTAGCAGCTAATGCTTTTCCTGTGAACTGGCCGGGTGAACGGAGATTGATGTGGATGAAAGGTATAAAAAATTATTTTATTGCCTCATAGGAAGGCTACAGAGCCTTGCATTTCGTGTACTTTATTTATGTAGCTACTTCCATCCCTACAAATGGGAGCTGTATATCTGTTCTGAGGGAAGTATTGATCCCAAGGCTATATGGAACAATTATACATCAGAGAGTATTCTTATCTACAAAGCATTGCTTCTTAATCCTGTTGCCAGAGGAAGCAGAAAAGCAACACATTAGTTAACTATGGCAAACACATTCAAAAAGCACATTATAACCTTCCAGGAAAGAGGAAAGCCAAAGGGATCTTTACAGTAAAATTTGACAACAGACTCAGTAACAGAATTATGAACCCCTGAAAGAGAGATCTGGCTGATGCATGAACAGAAAGAAAAACAGAGATTTTAAAGATGTTCATGAACTGACACTGTGTGGGGAACTCTTGACTCTCTCACATGAGACGTTCTAAGGTCATGCCTTTGCTGCAGAACATACTGAGTGACAGCATGGACAAGCATATATGAAAGCTGATACAAAGACAAACTCAAGTTCCTACATCCATTTTGCTGCTGTCCTCTCCTGCATAAAATGTGCAGGAATTTTCCAGGTTACAGCATCTTATGGCTCCTCGTCCTGCTGCAGTCTCAGTTGCTATGACAATTCCTGCTCAGCCTTTTGCCAAACCTGTTCTTTCTGGCACACATACAGAAGTGACACTGGCACAGCAATTCATCACACCGAGCCACTTCTGGGGACAGGCTTCATGTTTTTGTGTGCAGCCTTTGTACCAGGGGCTGGAAGAGCATGGGACTTATTTGGAACAACAGTGTATGCTCAGTGCTGGCACTGAGGCCATTTTCTTGCTGGAGGAGAGGAGGCAGATCTGGGCCACGGAGCGTGACAGAGGGCGTGTTGGCAGCAGCCTGTCATGCAGAGGAACAGTAGTGCTCTTTGTTAAGGTGACCACGGGGGCTGCCTGCAGAGCTGCTGTTGGGTAGATGAGGGCTGGCTCCTCCATCCATCTGGAGCACCGATTTTTCCCTCATCTATCCTCCCACAAACCTGCATATTTTCTTGCTACTGGCTGAAAGATTAGCCCAACTCACGGTTCCCAGTAAAAAAAGCTGGATCTGCTTGATACTCAAGGGCCATCCAGCAGAACATCAAGAAGGTCCCATGCTCTGCCTGTTTATGTCCATCATACCTTAAACCTGAACACTTGGAATTGGTTTCTCAACATTGTGAGCCTTCCAGAATTTTCTACATGTTGACACTGAGGTCAAACATATAACATTCCTCCATATGTTGATAACTGACCTCCAGTAAGAGAGGGTGGATTGAGCTTCAGAGCAAGACAGCACAGCACAGATATAAGGGAATTAGTTAAAGTTCACAGGACATCCTCACATCAGCAGTAATTTAGCACAGATTTTGTCCTGGAGTGAAAGTCACCGTTACAGTCAAGAGAGAGCTCAATATACACGTGCAGAAATCAGAACAGAGTCAACATCTGGTAAATGGATGGGAATAAGTGGCACAGCAAAGATATATATGGGTGTTGAGCACAGATATGTTAGGGCTAGTGACAGCTGTGGTTACAGACCTCTTAGAGACTCAGTAACTATTTTTTACATCAGACTAAAGAGATCTCTTGTTAATTGAGTTAGCACATGCAGTAATGATTGGCTTTTAGGAAAAATATCTCCTCAGAATAGTAACTTTAAACCCAGAACACCTGTGGAAAGGATTTTGTGACAGGTGATTTCTGGCAAAGAGTTGGCACGTGTCATTTTAAGAACACAGCAATTCTCCTCCCCAGTCCAGATTACACCAGAAGCATCTCCTTTATCTGAACTATAAGCATCCCACTAGTCTGCAAAGATTTTTTTTTTGAGATGTCTTGATAAAATACTGTCTACAGAAAGGATAGCCTAAGATCAATGCAAAAAAATGAACATGAAGAAGATGCAGACTGCAGCTTCCACACCACCTGGCAGAACCAGGAATTTACTGAAATCTGATTATCTAGAATTGCTGCTTTAACTGTGCACCACACTCTGAAAACTGACATGAGACATCCACTTTGACGTAAAACATCTCCCATTACAACCATCCAATTCAGTGGAGCTTTTCCAGAGAGGCCACTGGAATTTTTAGGATGGCATCTTGTCATTAAGAAATTAGAAAATGCAACTCCTAACAGTCAGACCTGTGAATGAGATGGGTGAGGGTGTTTATTTTGCTTCTTGATTGCAGAGACCGTAAAGTATATGGAATTTTTCTGTTTGGATAGAAGCACTGAGTATGAAGAGTCAAAACCCAATTATAGCCAATGTAAATGTTGCTTGTAAGCTACCAATGCTAGGATGCCAATGCCTCTTAGATCAGACAGGACTTGTGGGACATTATTAGTTTAAGTCACATCACCAGAGAAGTGGGAATTAACTGTCAGCTATATGCAAAGCCATGAAAAATAAAGCTGTAGCACTAAAAAAATTATATCTACAACAAAGCATGACAAATACAAATAAATCATTCAAATATTACACAAAGCAAACTTCAGTTTGATTGCTCTTGTAAAGTACAGTTTGCTGTAAAGAATACACTGATTTCTTTTTTTCTTACTGCTGAAAAAGGCTAACTAAAATATGTACACAAGCCATCAAGCTTTGATGGATATTTGGAGCCAGCAGTCATACTTTAAAAACTTTGATTTGCATTTATGCTGTACTCTACTACAAGTTGCTGCCTGTTTAGTTTTCTTGTGGTGGCAGCAAATCAAAGCCTTATGGAACAGATCTTATTTGTTGCCTGGAAGTAACAGTGGGTCACTGGAAGAAAGAACCACTAAAACCTGGGGTTTATTAACAAAGAGATCTTTCCTTTGCTGCAGGAAAAAAATAAGAAAGAAAACCAAAAGGATTATATATATTCATATGGAATTGAATGGTATGTGTTATTACAAAAAAAAAAAAAAGGCAGGAAAAACCCCAGTTTTCTGATTTTCTTGCTTTATCTACTTTATACTTTAAGGTATTTTCTTATGAACTCTAATAGAGATACACACTCTGGGTGCCAGATTTAACTTAGGTGTGATACTGCATTTTCAAAATTGGCTAAACCTAATATATTTTTAGATATTTTTTGGCACTCAGGGCCTAAAAGGGAAACGTTCTCAGCAGATCCTGAGCTGGTACAGAGTTGTCTTGCTGACTCTAATGGCTGCATAAAACATGTGTTTATGAGAAGACACATTTCTCTGTACTGTGCAAACTGCTGCTATACTCAGAGCATTCAAAAAACATTACAGCTACATCTTTCCTTGTCAAACAGAGCCCTTAGAATCAATTCCCCGTAAAAGATGACTCTTAGTCTCAACAATTGCTGTGATTCCTCTGTGTGTACAGATCAAAATCCATTTCAGAAACAAACCAAAAAACTGTCTCTCTCTTCAGGACTTCTATTTGTAGAAGCCTGATGCTGTAAGCACACCCAGAGCTCTTGCAGCATCTGACTGCTGCCCTGGTGTAGTGGTATGCTGAGATGTGTGCTTAAGGAATTTGACTCCACTCGTTTGCATGGGAAAGGTTAATTGAGTGAAGATCAGTTATAAATCAAGGGATAAGAAGTCAATTTGGTTTGTACTAGAACTTTCATGGTGTTTTGAGATGCATTCTGCACAGTCTTAAGAACTGAAGGTGGAGTTGCAGGGAGTTATCAATGTCAGTTCAGTTTCTGAAGTAGAGGTTGATGTGACTGTTCCCTCTGTTTTCAACCTATCAGTCTGTCTGAGCCTTTGGTTCTTCTCAGGCAAGTCTGACAAAGAAGGAAATAATAATAATGAGCTGTCTGCTCATTATTAGATGGGTGGATGTAAAAGAAATGAAAGGGCTTGAAGAAATTAATATAGATCTCAGTGTAAGAAACATGGGATTTATAACTTCCAGCAGGGCAAAACAACTTGCCTTTTGCACTTAACTATAATGTACTACTATATTATAATTGCAAATGTATAGATAAAAAGGGATGTCCACTTTTCTAAGACCAAAAAAAAAAAAAATATTCATGAGGTTTCAAGTAAGAAACAACGTATTAATCCAAACTTAGATGTGTAGTTATTAGCCACATGTACACAAGATCAGAACAGATATGCTGTGTGTGAGGTTGTGGTGCAAAGTTTACTCTTGCTGCTTCTTACTGGATATTTGCTAAAACTGGAAGTGGCATCCCTGAGGATGTTCTTTCATCAGCCAACAGCTCTGTCCTGCCTTGTGTGTCACTCTTGTAATGCTAAGGCTGTTTCCATTCCAGACTTTGCTCTTTTCATATCAGCTACAAACCAGGCTCTGCCACACAACTTCACTTAAGTCTTTCTGTTCAAACATGGGCTTTGCATCCCAATTTTTTTATATATTTAAGGAAGATGCAACCTTAGAGTCATCCAGAAATGTTTCTGTGTGTAAAGGCTGCTTGAGTGCAGTGGGATGATCATCCCTTTCTGTCATCAGAAAATTCCCTGTCTTCTACAAAACAAATTCTTCACAACTTGTACACTCTTTGCAAATGATCTGAATTCCCCCAAAGTTTAAAGCATGCAGTTTCTGAGTCCCATGTAGTGCTCTTTTCCAGCATAGCCTTGTCTGGTTATGTTCTTGTCTGCCCCTTTACCGTGAGCAGTAGCCAAACCCAAAAGGTAAACACAGCTCCTTTTCCAAGATCCAACATTCCAAGTTGAGCAGGTGGAGGCACACAGGGGAGCACAAGGGCACAATGGAACAATAGTGGCCAGAGCAATGATTTCAGCATCCCACAGCTGTCCCAACCCACTACAAGGTTTTTCTCAAGGGGGGGGGATGATGACAAAAGAGGCTTGAAGGAAGACAATGAGAGAGTTTTGCAGATGTTTACAGGGAGCTGGTCCTATGTGTGAGGAGCACCATGGAGAAAGCACAAAGGTGCTTGTGTGACCACATTAGCAACTGGGTGACAGGGTTGGCATCGCTCACAGCAGCACGGAGCCTGGGTTACTTGAGAGGATGGTCAAACTCTGCTAAAGTCATTCCTTCTAAAAAGAACAATTTGGTGTACATCAAATATGCATCACCTCTGCCACATTTCACTTCAACCGTATTTTCATCCCCACTCCTGCCACTGACAGTTTATCAGAATGACCCCCTGTGCTGGGAACTTACTGTTTCTCAGTAAATGCCATCAGCTTACCCTTGCTTTTCTTGGAAATCAGATGCAAAAACTCACTGTGGGCATCAACAATCTCTTTTGGGGGTTCCCAAATTTCTTTATGTAATCTTTATGTAATCCCAAATTTCTTTATGTACCTATTAGTAACAATTTACTTTTGGCCTCCAGAATTCATCTTCGTTTGTAGGTTCTGGAACTTAAATATTTAAAAATTTAAGCATCAACATAAATTGGAATGTTTTTGGTTTTCAGAATCATCTGGGATATATCAGTGTGCCTAGCAGCCTTGTCTACACTTGTTAAAAAAACACCAAAACCAAACCAAATTTAAAGTAAAATGAGGTTTAAATGAAGTTATTTGAATACAAATGTTGTATACTGATAGATATACAACAGGGTGGTGTGTTGCAGCTGGAAACCTGTGTTACAGTCAGCTACAGTGCTGAGTAAGCGACATGCTTCAGCCATCTCCATTAGATTGGTGCCAGATATATTCCTTTCCATAAAGTATGTTCTGTGAGCACCAAAATGGGTTCTGCCAGATCAGTAGTGCTGTTTGAACTCACTAAACTGCAGCAAAGACAAAAGACAATACAATTTATTAGCTGCAACCAATGTCTTTGCAGCAGTTGGCTCTTGTAGTGAGCGATTACTACAAAGATTAATCCCTTAACATTCCCCCTTTCTCTCTCAGCAGCAGAAAAATTGAAGGCAAAACTTTAAATGTTGCAAGACAGTGATGACTCTGTGTTATTTCAGAAGTATAGCAGTGCTGACCTTCATCCTTTACACAAAAAGCATCATATTGGTCATTCACAAAGGGATCGGTTTCAATTCTAACATCAATGGCTTTCACGCTCTGCTGTTTGCTGCCCGTCTTTCTGCATATAATTGTCCTAAAATAAAGAAGAAGAAGAAAACAATAATCAGAAATCTTCTGGAGTTGTACATGCAGGTGAAATTTGGAGATTTTTTTATCAGAGTAGTCAGGCTTTAGCCTTAGCTGTTTCAGCATTGGCACGTAAAGCAGTAGTGTGGGAAGATCTATGAAAAAAAGCCAAGGGAGAAATAGAAGTAATTAGAAAAATGTTTGCTGTAGATCAGTTCAAGGCATAGGGAGCAATAAAGGATGTTTATCTTATTATGTTCTGTAATACTTCTAAATATCAGACCTATACCCAGAGTAATTGAGTCAATATTTTGCTCTCACAGTTCAGCAATATATATTCCCAGCAATGGCACCTGGATAGAAATTAATGGGAAACTCAAGATTTGATCTGAAATTTTATAAATTATTAGCATTTACATTAAAGAACCATTAAGGTTGTATATTTAACTGCTCAAAAGCTAACACAGTCAAACTTAGAAAATTCAGCTTGGGTCCATGGAAGAAAAACAGCTTTTCTTTTTTTTTTTTTTAATAACAATTTCACACTTTTGAGTAAACTCCAATTCTTCTGGTTTGGTACTCAGCTGTACCTAATCTGTTGCCCCCGATAGCCTTGAAGAAAGGTATTAGGTCTGTATTGGGTTTTACAACCCTGTAGATGCTGATGATGAAGAGTTTGCTAATTATCTCTTCTCTCAGCTGTGCTGTCTGCTTAAAACTAGCAAATGGAAGAGAGTTTGTTGTAGAAAACATTGGTTTTACTGTTAGATTGAAGGTTACAAAGGCTGGGAAAGTAATTTCTGGGCAAATTTTTGCAGCTGGATATTAATGGTGTGGGTTTATATTTTTGTGGACAGCAAGCTTGTAGAAGTGTTGCACAGTCAGCTATTCTAGTGAAAGGAAGATAAAAACACTTTCCACAGAACGAATCCTTCCAGTGGAGGAAATTTATAATTTTGTATTTTGCAATGGTTGAACTAATGGGCTATCAGTCCTCCAATAAATCTGAGGAATAAAATAAGATAAAATAAAATCCAATAATACAAAAGACTCCAAAATAAAGAAAATAAAATGCCCATTAATTGAGAGTGAAAAAGATCCAGTGGAAACCCAGTATTTGATCATGCCCTTAAATGTTATCTAGAGATTTACAGAAATAGGCTGAATTATGGTTGTACAGACTATTTTCATTTGGGCATGTGTTAGCTTTTGAGTAGTTAAATATGTAACTTTACTGTTCTTTTAATACAAACAAACAAAGTCAACATGAAACGAGCCGTATGATGGTGGTCACGCATATGCACCAGAATGGTTCCTGCCACACTTCTCCTCTGGAAAACAACATGATGTCATTCCCTGCTGAAAGCCCCTTTACTTGATTTAAAACCAAATTTGTTTCCTTTGTATAGAAAGTTACACTTGATTTTTTGAGGGGGAAAAAATAATCCCTTCAAAAAAGTCCCTTTTTAAGGACAAGATTGTCCCCACAAGTTTTAAATCCAGTTCTCTCATAATTTAATGGATTTAAAGTCTGAGACCTCTAAGTCAGTAATTAAGCACTTAGACAAAAGCAACTTGACCTGCTAAAGTAAGTTCAGATGAGTGGGAGGATCAGGACATGAATTAGAAATTTTCTATATGTATATAATATTCACATATTGTTCCACTGGGTCTTACAAGGTCTAAGAGAACGAGACACTTATGCTTCCCTTCAAAAATTAATTCATCAACCTTGATCTTTCCAATAATTACTCAGTTGCTTAGATATCTGGATCAGTTATGTCTTCCAACACTAACTAAACAAATAATTATATGACTGCAAAAACAATGTGCTTTTTATCTGTAATTTTGTACTTTAGGCTTCAAGCTTTCTCTTTATCTCAAAAAAAAAAAAAAAAAAGAAAAGAAACCAACAAAAGAAAACAAATTAACAAATTTGTTTTGAAGACTGTTACCAACACACAATTCTGGTCTCTGAAAATCAGTCCAGACTCATTTCTACGTTCTATCAAAGACTAAAATTCCTGAGAATTGGAAGACATTTTTTAAAGTCTCGCCTTGAATTTTCTGATTTCTAATTCCAATTTCTATGTTTATCTATTTTGCTTCTGCCCAAAACATTGTAATTTCTTTATCAGTTCTTCATCAGTTATCTGTGGGTGACACATCCTTGGTACAATGAGATCATTGCCAAAAACAGGATACCTTCATGAGTAATATCACATATTTAAAGTGTTAGTTTTCTCACCTTTTGTTTTGAAATATTGTACAATAAATTGCAAGTTTGTAGCTGATAGATTTTAGCAATTAGCTAATTCATTTTAAGAACCTATCTCAGGTGTTATCCAGTGTGACCAAACTTACAAAGGTGTACCTCGCATGTAGTTTCAACATTATACTAAAAGACAGGCTTTAAATTAAGATCTTTTATGTGTATTTACATGGATCTGCTATTTCGGACTTTAATTTGGATTTCTGTAATATTGAAATTTATGTGATTAAAGCTGTAAACATCCTAAAGCAATTCTTCTGAAATGAAAGAAATCTTACCAGACACACTGCTGGGTCAATGATTGGACTTGATTATCTCAGATGTCTTTTCATACTTTAATGATTCTGTGATTCTATAAAACTGAAGGAAGAAAAGATCTATTTAATCTCTTTCATTCCTTCTTCTCTGACAGTGGTTTCCCACCTGAAGCTCAGTCCTGCAAGCTCTAAACACCCTCAGTAAGGTGTTACTGCTGCTGATGGCTACAGCTTCAAGAGTGCTCAGCATTTCTCAGTAGCGAGTTGATCAGACCTGCAATGCCCATGCCATAAAAATAGTCTCTTTGCAGTCAGTGGGATTTCAGGTATGACTAAAAATACACATTAACAGTCTCTTTTCTGAGTTCTTGAGGGTTGCCCTAAATCCTAAAATGCTAGCTTTTAATCTATAATTAGAGCTTAAATACACAGGTGCACTTTTGTCACAGTTCTAAAAGGTAGAGTGTGATGCTTTTAAATGTTACAATTTTCATGACTGAAAAATGGCTACCAATTCAGAATTCATCGTATCTTGAAATTTCTTCAGCAGCAGCACAGCTGTGCTGAAATAAGAGACAAAAAAAATTGTGCAGCTGTTCTACTCTTTCCAGCACCCTGCTGAGAGGTGTTGCTGCCTGGTTTGTTTCTTGACTGTTTTGAATTATTGCCCTGGGGCATGCATCATGGCTGAGAGAATGTCACAAACTTTGTACTTTTTAAGGGATACATCCACCTACACAGCCATTCAGAAGAATGCAGTCATGTACATTCAATTCTATTTATGGATAATTTCATGCATTAATTGAACTTAAGCTCATTTCTCAGTATATAATGTCATCTGATGCTCAGAGCAGTGTAGTGCTTGATTTTGTGCCTTTTAGTTAAGAAACAGATTTGATTTCATTTTCCTTCTGTGGAGATTTCTGATGAAGGCAGGCATGCTCAGAAGAAACATACTGAGTTTGGACAGCATATCACCCAATTGTCTGTGATCCACATCTGCCTGGAACATCTGTGCATCCCTGAAAATTACTCTTACATGGCCATGAACTCACAAGCTCAGCATAAAAACCAATCAGAAACACTCTGACCATAGACCATGAAAGTACCACATGTTATCCAGCAAGATAAAGATGTGGTTGGTGGGGTTGACTGCAGCCCCTGCTCTCTGATGAAAAATTGGAAGGTGCCTAAAGGTGTCTCCATTGTTTCTTAGACAAAATACTGGGAATCTTCTTAGTCTACTTCTACCCAGCTTGGAAGGACAAACTGCTTCACGATGCCTCTTCTCCTCCAAGAGAGAAAGCAGGAGATCAGGAATTCTGCACTCTGTTGAACCTCAGCTTAACTCCTGTTGTTCAATACAATTCATCCACCTAAGAACAATTAACGCTCCTTCTTCTGTGCCCACCTTGGAAAATGATCAGAGCTTGGCCAAGCTGATCATTGTTTTCCTGTGCCATGACTCAGATATTGCAGATATCATGTGCACACAGAGAGAAATTCTAATATGTGGCACAGTAAAGTATGAACCAGACTTCTTAGAATCCTTCTGCTTACTCTTGTGCTGCTTAAATTTTTTTCTAATGTATTATGTAATGAATGAGTAACTGCTATATTTTGCTCCACTCTCAAAGATGGAAATAGCAGAAAAGCTGACATGAATAGTACTTATTTTACAATATGCCATAATATAATACATATTAATAAACATATGATAATTATAAGCCTGAACTGCTGTAATTATAGTTAATGTCATACATTGTATGTATGTATGTATGTATGTACATATAAGAAAGGATTTTTTAATAAAGACATAGTATTTTTATATAAACGATAACCCTTTTTATATAGTAGTATCCACTGATAATTTTGCTTTCTAAGAAAATCACAAGGCAATTTTGTAATACTCAAAAATGTTTCGGTGAGTCCAAGTTAAAACATATGGATTTGACAGCTGAGTTTATATGATAAAGTGTGATCCATCAGAAAACAGTAGGTGTGACAATTTTTGTAGTTGCTACTTTATCCACCAGTTGATTTTAGGTTTTGTAGTCTTAGTCAATACATTCACTGAACTGAAATTCAGTGAACTGAGTCAGAATGGTCTTATGACATTGATTCATAGTAGTATGAGCTTGCAATATATTAGCTCAGAAGAACATCAGGAACAATGTGTTTGTTGAGGCACTCTGAAAGTCTGGTTGATAACACACTGTAAGAAACCTTCCCCTAATGAGAAAGTTTAAAATTTCATTACTTTTCTTGGTAAAGATAAATCTCTAACATGCTGTGCTTTTTTTTTTTTTTTTTTAATGGGTCAGTTTTACTGTTTGTGTTTCAGTAACTAGGTAAGAGAAAAAAAACCAACAGTAGTCTGGGAGCCAAACTAGGGGGTTTTTATTCTTAGTCTTTCCCCTCTGTATTTTGGGAAACTGCAAATTACAAAGCTGGCTCTGATGAGAAATAAAATATAAATGACATGTTCATGATTACCAAAGGGAAGAAAATTTCCCTGAAAAGTCATGAAGGGGAGTGCAGGTGGGCTTTGGAAAGTCCATTGCCTGGGAACTATAGAGGCTAATTTTGGCTGGATGTGTCCCAAAGAAAGCAGCTGCTAAGTGTGACATGAAGACATTCCAACAGCAATACTGCCACTGGAAATGTCAAAAGGAGGTCTTACCAAGGCAGAACCAATATCCTTTAGATTCTTAAAAATATACACCAAAATGCAGCCTTTTGTGCTTAAAATTGTACGTATGACTACTGAAATAGTAAGGCCTCTGTTCATTAAATAAATATGGCCCATTCATGCAGGCTTTCATACTGTAGCCTAGTATGAAAGATTTTATATGGCCATTTTACTCTAACATCACTAGGCACATATAATTTGAGCATTCTGAGTGTGTGCAAAGGGGTACATGTTGCTTCCTGGCCTGGACCAGTTGTGTGCTCAATGACATGTCAAGCATCACTAGAAAGGTGGTTTTACCCAATTTCACTTTACAGGCTCCAGTTTAATCCATGGCTTTTATAACAGAGGTTACTGATTAGTTACCAAAGGGTTTAAAAAATTACAAAATATTTTTTGAATGCTGTTAATTTACAAAGCAGCTCCATTCTCAGAGGAAAGGCTTTCAGATAAAACAAAGCATTACAGTGATTCTAGAAAAACAAAAGGCAAAGTACATTAACTTCTTTTGAAAAGTAGAAAATCAACCTCATTAGAACTGTTTGACAAGTTACAATCCTGGTATTAGAGCCTCTTGTGCATCTGGAAAGAATAAGTATATCCCACTTCTGTCTTCATTTGTTCAGTTAAACAAATTATCACCTTTAAACCCCTTTTGATAAAAGAAGTGCCTCTTTTGTCTAATCCTAGTCTGAGCCCAAACCTCCTGAGTTTGGATGCAAAGAATTGCATTACACTATGGCAGGTGGTGTCTCACTGCTGCCTCATTCAAGCTCTTCAGTACTGCCCTCCTCTGGAATTGCTGCTGGATGTCTTTTAGGATGATCACATTCATTTTTCTCACAAATTTTACGTGAGTTATTTCACTTTTTGACAAGCCCGCTGCTGTCCTGTGTTCTGTGACTGCACCCAGCACTTTCTCCTGCTGTGCCTTTCCAGCTGGTTTAAGGCAGAAATTCCTATTAGCCTTCATAAAATACTGTTGCATTGCACCTCATTTCTATTACTCCATCTCTAAAGTCAGGCTTGTCTTCCTGTTCAATATTCTGCTTTTCCTTGGTCTTATGAAAGATTTCTAACCTTCTGGCATCAATTAATTTCACTAGCAAACTCATGCCTTATGTGCCAAAGCTTGCTAAAGTTTTGCTAAATCCCTTGAGTTCGTTACAAAACACCTTCCAGTAAAAATACAATCTAAAAGTGCGAGTCATATCTCACTTAGCAAAAGGCAACTCTAGGACTGTGATGCTACAGTCCAGCAGATGGTGGTTTGGGTGCTTGTCCTAGAAAATACAAAAAACATATATATTTTCTTTTGTGCAGTGCTTTTCCTCAAAAAAGTACATTTTCTAAAAAGTTATTCAGTGATTAGGCTGTCTCTTTCACAAGAAACATAGCTGTCATACTTTGTCCATGCTGCTGTCCCAAGTTGTGCTAAGAAAAGATTTGCTTCTCTCCTCCCAAATCTAATGGAAAGTGGCTCATGGTTACATTGCTCAGTGATATCATCCCTTGGACTAAGCTGGCCATGCCCTTTTCCTAAATTCAAGTTTCCTGACTGAGCTTTATGTAGAAATCCCTATTCCTGAAACACAATTACTTTGTTTTTACCTTGCATGAGAAGATTGACAAGAAGCAGCTTGACAAGAAGACAAAGTAATGACATGAGCTGTGAGCTGTGGGACTGGAGTTTGTGACATGAAGACATTCTGTAGCCCAAGACCTCCTCAGACAATTTCATGATCAACTTCAGCATTTTGATTTGGACCATGCCCTGTCAGTTATGTCTGGATTTTTCTCCTGAAGGGAATTACTTGACCTGCCTCAAAGACATGCGTGGGAGCAAATTCATGTGCATTATCACCAGTCAGCAGAGCACAGCCTTGAAATAAAACCAAGAGCTTGCCAAGGTGATGCATCACCAGAACTGCTTCTCTGCAAAGAGCTAGAGGGCCTGTTTTAGTGTGCATACCTGGATGAATTTCAAGGGACCCACAAGCCCAGTGCTTTACAAATACAGATGAGAGAACTGGCAAGGGTTAGCAACTGACCCTTTATTTAATTCCTTGGATAGTGCTTTTTTTCTTTCCCAGGAAATGTGCTTTTATTACCATACTGTCAGGTACTGGGCAAGTCCCACACAGTAGGCAGAAAAAGAAGTAGGTAGTCTTGTGAAATGCCATATTTGACTCTTATTTACATTTCCCACTGGTGTCATCTGCAGTGAGGGCCCTGTTGAGTTTGACACTGTAGAAGCATTCAAAAGCAGGCAGCGCAAAACCCAAAGAGCTAACAAAAGGAAGGAAAAATAGAGACCAAGTAATTTTCCTGGTAACAAACACCTGGTCTGTGGGCAGTCAAGAAAAGAAACCCTGTCTTCTGACTCTCACAGCAGAGCTTATTCTAGCTTACTCTGCTTGCTCACTCCAGACTTATACCCTCTGGAATAAATGCTCCAGGGACTGGGTAGGAACCAGCCCAGGGATTTCACACAAAGGAGCAGGTTGACAGCCCTGCGGGAAGTCTGTCATGGAAGAAAAATTCTGTGTAGAGCTTCAAAGCTGTTATAGAAGAGAAACATGGCTCCATCTCTTTGCAGGCAAATATGGAACAGGATAGGGAATAGGACAGCTTCAGCTTTTCCATCCTACAAAAGCACTGGAAATGAGTAAATTTGCTGTGGGAATATTAATACAAGGTGTTGAGGACGTTTAACAATTTCTAAAATAAATGGCTGTTTGCACAGGGTAGATATTAATACCAATTGTGTTATGTTCACTTCCTAAATTTCAAAAATCCCAGAAAAGAAGTCAAGACCCTACAGGACATGCTGCCCAGTGTTGGAAGACTCAGCACAAAGTTTTCCAGCATGACATCTGAATTCAAAAGATAGCAGTAAGAGCCTTTCAGAGAACTGTGCCACCTTTTTTTCATTTATATTCTGGCAGATCACTTGATGGTTTTACTGACTCACTTGTCTGACATGCAAGTAAGTCATAAGAGTGTCATTTTTAGTATAAATAGCTATTAGGGCTCATCTGACAAATGAGACTTGCCTAACGACGTTTCATTTCCTGAAATGCAACAATGTGTAATGTTTTATAAGTTACACATGTCAGGACTGACTTGTAAAGGGCTTACTTCTGGCTTGCTGGGAGAAGTTATCCTGCCTACTTGTCAGTGGCTCTTCTCAAAAAGTTCCCAAGCCCCTGGATTGCCAGGGACATGTCTGTGTGAAGAGCTCTGAACCCTCAATTGGGTTGGCCTGAACAACTGCAAGGGAAAGACAAGAACATGCCCTTATTCCTGTGAAAGAAGTTCTGTTTCAGGCTGCTCAAACCACAAAACCACCCAGTTTATTGTGTCTTTGGATTTACTGGCAGAGATCTATTTGTTTAAGCAATTTCCATTCTGCATCACTTGAAATGATTCATATTCATCAGGACCTGCTGCTTGGGCTAGCCTAGTTTGCAGGGACTGAAGTGGGCATGTTTAAATATGGATGATCTGCATTTACATGAGAGTCATCAGAAATTTGACAGTCACCCAAACTGGACTGGCTCTTAAGCCCAAATGCTCCTCTTTGCCCACAGGAGAGCTATAGCCCAGGGAGCAAGCAGTATAAAATGCTCACACTGACTCAGTTATGTGCCTCTGCCATAACAGGAGAAACTCCCACTGGTTTCCAGGCTATGATTTGGCTGTAAAAATAATAATAAGGACAAAATAATCAACAGTGATGGATATATTTACCAGGAGTGGGATTGTAATTACTCACTAAAACCATAAATAGCCATCAGAAGTGAACAAATCACAGACTTGTGCAAAACCTGGAGAATGGATCTAGCAGTGAAAAAGTCCTTACATGTCTGCTAGAGCTCCTGTTCAGTTTTAAATCTAAGTGGTGAAAGGAAGGCTGAAGCATGTCAGAAAATCTGCAACACTGTAATGGCTTCAATCACATCATTTGTTTGTGTTTACTTCTACTGCCAATGTCTAATCCATTTTTCCTCAGGGCAAAGATTGGGATACCTTCCAGGCACCAAATAAATAAACCAAACCTCATTCTTCTTGAAATCAGGAACTTTTATCATGTTCCCTCCTATTTGTCTCCTTTCTGATGTACACAGTCCAAGAGAATACAGGAGAGTTTTCAGCTGAAGCTCTGTGATCTGCATTGGATGCCTGTCAGCTGCTGGGAGGATTCCAGGGTTTTAGATCCAGCTCATAAATTCCTGAAAATTTCTGGACCTGCCATATGTGGGGAGGTCACCTATTATTCAAAGATGTGGAGCTTCATCAAGATAAATACACAAGGTGTGCCCAGCAAAGAGTCCTTTCTTTTGGAAATAATTTTCCATACTTTTCTAACTTGTGGGCATGCTGTGAAGCCTGCTTCTCCCTCTCTCTATATCAACTGATGTGTAGAGTTTTTTCTGTGTACCAGCTATCCTTTATCTATGCTGTCATGTTTCCAGTTATCAAGTAAATGCCCAAAATATTGAATCGGTACATTTTAAAAAATAAATAACTAATTTAGTAAAATAATTGGAGTCCCTTGTTAATGGATTTTCTATTACTTTAGTCATTCTTGAGCTCTTTTTTGAGACAGTTTTAGCAGCTTTCCCAAGACACTGTAACAATACATATAATACTCCAAAGGAGGCTATTACACTGACCTACGTGAATATATCTTTTTCATATTTTTCATGCCATTCCATGAACACTCTAGCAATTTCTTTGTTTGCTGAACATTTGTTTGTTTGTTTGTCTGTTTTTTACTACAGCTGCAGTCAGACAGAGGTTTTCTTTGTGCTCTCCATAGCAATGCCCTCATATCATTCCTGACCTGGCAGAGGTAAATCAGACCCTGTAAAGATATTTTCAAGTAGATTGGATGTTCCTCCTGCATGAATTATCATTGAACTCCTTTCGGCATCATTTCACCCTTTCATCTAAATTTCTCTGTAAATATCTGTATTGGAGCTGAACTTGTTCAACTTAAACAGCTTTGTACCATTTGCACTCTTTGAGCTCAATAGCTCAGTTCCTTCTCCAGAGCTGCATTAACTTACAGTTAAAACAGATTCGCCTTTTCAGGCAGTACACAATTCCTATTTTTCCCCAGAGCCAAAAATACCCAGTTCAACGAACCAAGTAACATACATTCTGGTGCTTGCCCAGCCATGGGTAAAATAGCCCCAGAGTATAAAATTCCAGCTCTGAAGAGCTTTTCTCTCTGGTGAAGCTTTCCAGTGAAGGTCAGACCTGGTGACTGCACAACAATGGTGTGCTGATGTTCCCCCACAAGGTTCTTTCTGATAAATAGTTTAGAAACTTTCATGCTAAGGACAGGTTTATTGGGGGAATGGAGTACAGCAAGTTAGAATGGATGAAAAGTCTTCATTTCCTTCCCATGTTTACGATGTGTTTTTATCACTGTGTTTTTATCACAATTTTGATATTGAAAATATTCAGTCCACAGCTGATCTATTAATAGTCACAGCTCCAGTGCCTGTAACAATTAAATGAGGATCTCACTGGACTAACTAATGGTATTGCTTAGATAAAAAAGCCATGATTTCTTCTCCCACCCATCCTTACTTCCAGAATACAGAGGTTGTATAAAAGACCCTGTACAACAACTTTGCCATGGACTTCTTACAGTTATATGGTTTTCCTGGCTTGTCAGCCTGCAAGACATCCCAGCAACTGTCTTGGGAAAAAAGATTTTTGGGGTTTAGATCCCTGTCTTTTATCCTGTGACATTTCTGGATTTTCTTTGTACATAAAAATAAATTTTCAAACAATTTTTTCACCTGGAAAAAAATATAATCAGTGAAAATGGTTGCTTTTCCTTGAGATAGCTTAAATGTAATATTTCATTAATAGTAGTAATTTTCTGTCCTTTGGAAATTTTATTGCTAAAAATACAGAAACACCAATGCTTGCTTTAAAAACTGACAACTGTCACAAAATCTAATAATACTGTCACAAAATCTAATAATATGCTAAAGTTTGGAAACCTTTTTCCATAAAACAAAGCTTAATCCTCATTGAACATTAAAAATAGACTTGATATACAGTTTTTGGGCAATTCCTGTATGGCCCCAGCTTCAGTGACATCAGACATTCCCTCAGCACTAGGGAAGATATTCCCTCCATTTACATTCCTGCTTTAAATTAGGATCTACAGAGGCAACAGTGCTTCATGCAAGGAAAAGCTCAGCCTAGTGCCACGTTGAGTCGCCTGAACTACCTCAAGCACATTGAGGGACAATGTCAGTTCCCTGGTGGGCTTTCCCAACAAACTCTGTAGCACATGTGGGTAATCATCTCTAAGTGCCTCTGTGCCCTTTTGGACATGCCTATTGTCTGCTCAGCCATGCCTCAATATCTTAGACAGACACGTGGTTCCCATGAGAAGTTTTGTTTGCTGAGCTTCTGAAGGACTGGAGAATAGCAGAGTCAGTGGGAGCACTGACACCAACTCCAGCACTGTGTCCTCAGCAAGGACATGTGTCCTGCAAGGCTCTTTAGGGCTCAGCACCCCACTACAGGCCAGGGGGACAGGAGCCACAGTGATGTAATACAGCAGGAAAGAAGAGAAGGAAATTGCATCAAATCTGTGAAATAGTAATGTGAGACTGATGAATACTTGCGCACCTGCAATATTAGCTGTAAAAAACTAATTCTTGGGGGAGAGTGGCCAATTTAGCTGCATGTCATGGTGATTGAATTGTGGCCAGTGTTTTTCCGCAAATCTTAGTCAAGGTGGAAAACTTGCTTGACAAGCATCATTCATAGCTCCCAGAAGGTGTTATGCTGTTGTCCTTACCCAGCAGAGCCGCTGGCGAGCCATCCTGTGGTGCAGCCAGCAAAAGAACAGTCCAGAACAGCCCTTTTCAGCTCTTCTGCAGTTGCTAGGCGAGCACTCAGGTCAACACAGGCTTTCTCAGCTTCAGCTAAATCCAGACCCTGAGAGTTGTTCTTGGACTCAAGTGCAAACACTTTCCCTGCAACACCAAGAAAGGACATGTCATCCATCATGGAATTGTACTCAATACATATTCAACAGAAATATTGCAAATTATCACCAAATAAAGCCTTCCTGCTTTTACTAAGGTTCTTTTAATGGCCCACCTTTTTTTTTTTTTTTTTTTTTGGAAAGCCTAATTTAATGAGGACTGTAAATATCCTCCTTGTGTTAGCTTTTCTTTTAATTTTGTCCACCGCAGTAAAAGCAAGAATGGCACTAGTCATTCCTGACTCAGAGGGGAAGCTTGCCTTGCCTCTGTAGGTCTGTGCTTCAGATCTGGAGAGATAAAGCATGATACTCTCTCATATGCACATATAAAGTTAAAATCACAAAGAACAGCTCCTGTAGGCTACTAATGCTGGAATCCATTACTAAACATTTTACAGTTACTGAACAGCTACATCCATAAAGTAAGCACATGCCTGAAAGCCAGTTTTGCAGCCCTGCCTTTCACATCAGAAATAGATTTACACTTACTGTCTAAAATCAAAATTATGTCATTCCATGACATCTGGTGTCTAAATGCAGACTGCTTCATTATCATGTCTTTTTGGAAAGAGAGATAGAGTTTTTATTAATGGAAGGCTTTTTATTTTTGTTGAATGAGCATGAGAACATATTTAGCATAACATTTTTTTGTGTTATTTTTATTTTCAGTTCAGTTTATTTTACTTTAATTTATCTAATACCAGGAAAGCTGAAAGGGTGCAAGTTAGAGGTTTTGGCAACTGGGAACAGGTCAGTTGGGGTTTTGGCAATGAAGTTTGAGAAGTTACTGGGTTATGGAATGAACATATTAGCTGGGTGCTCCAGTAAAAGAAATAAACAATGAGACATTTTGCAGCTGACATTTAATTTGACATAACTATCTTTTTTTCTGTCACATCTGAGGGATGTGATAACATCCCCCAGAATTCCTCCTAGATTTCAAAGGTACAGACTGAGATTGCTTGCAGTTGCAGGAAGAAATTTTTTAAGCACCACTCATTCAGTAAATGCCTGGAAACTCTTATTTATGTCTTATTTCCAAAGGGGATTCGTGGTAGTGGTTACAGGAATGCATAACTTCCAGCACATACCCAGTGTTTGCTATGTAGCCAGCTTCACACTCACAGGAGATATTGACCAGTATTGGGAATTCTTCAGACTGATTCAGCCTGGTTCTGTACCAGGTGCCACTCTCACCGCATACTCTTTCAACAAATTGGTAAAACTGATTCTAATCCTAAATACAGGGAATTTATACAAGGTAGATCTGCCCCCAACAGCTTTCTGTTCTCACCTGTGCACAACTACACCCACTAGAAGAATCACAGTCCTTACATCAAAAAATGTAGTTTCCCTCAAGCAAGCATGTAATTTGTATTTACATTAGCTAACAAGGGTAGACATGTCCTAATGAGGACTCCTACCTCAGTGGGAATTCTACATGTGCCCAGCAGGAAGTCATCCTGACTTGGGAAAACGGCAATTCAAATAAGCAGGACAAGCAGCTATGAGAAGGAGCAGAAATTCAGAGTACCCAGAGCGATTTTGCTGAGGCAGTTAACAGTAGCTGACCAAGGAATACAGCCAGAAACACTGGTCAGTGTGATAACCACTAGGTTACATTGTCTTTGGATTCTCCACTGTAATCAGAACCATTAAGTGTAATTAGAACGGGGGGGTTTTACACAAAGTAGTGAAAGCAGCAAGCCTCTACATCCCTGAGTACACAAACATCAGGATTCTTTACAATAAGTCCCAAATAATGCACATGACACTAATGTGGTTCCTTTTTCCAAAGCCTCGACAGACACAGTGAAATGTGCATGGCCTAGGGAGAAAGACAATATAAACAGAGCGGTGATGGCTTTGAACAGCCATTCTTAAGTGGCAAAACAACTTTTGCTCCTAAAGGAAAACAGGGATTAAGTGTAATGATTTACAGGTTCTGTCCCAGCTAAAAATGTGTCCACATTCTACATTTAGACTATCAGGATTGAGGTGCACTGTCAAAGACATATAGGGCAAATTTGCATAACATCTAAATTAAATCGTGAATGTTATTTTGACATGGCATAACCCTTATTTTCTAGCTATTAGTATTTCACTTAAAAGCCTTAAAGAAAGGAAAATCATCAAGCTTTGAGTTCCATCTAGATACAATTAGTTAATGATTTAGTTGTTTTACCAGTGAGCAAAAGTTACATTTTTAAAGGAGTTTAGCCTATCCAAGACAGGGGCTGAGACAGCTTCCCTTGACTGCTGTTATGCTGTTTCCTAGTACTTAAGATACACTAACTTTTTTACTAGAAACTGTGGAGATGCTGCCAACACAGAGTGTTGTCCTTTGAAAAGGTATCTGGGATGATCAAATTATACAAACAAGTGAATTATAAGGTGAGCTAGGAAAGACTTACTGGTTAGGAAGTTACAGTGAATTACTTTATAGGAAATTCTGGTTAGACAGAATTTGGTTACAAGTGGGTAAAGAAGGCCAATCTGTTTACCAGACCAACCTGTGATTTTTCTTCAAACTTTTAGAAGCTCTCTGGCTATCTGCCCAGTTTTCAAGATGTGCCCTTTGTTTTGTCTAATTTCTTACTTAGAAAATATAATAGCAAGAAAAATTCACTTATCAAATGGTTGACCAATGGAATAGCTGAGTCCTCAACATCTTGAGATGTGTCCCATTACTGAGGGGCATTGACAGAGAAAAAATACAGGAAACAGGCTAGCATGGTAATAGGAAAACCACAAAACCACATGAAAACAGGAAATCCCCTTAAACAAAAAAGACTGCAACACTGAATTCTGCACCTTACAGTGCCATGGCTAACATACTCTAGATATGGATGTATTAAATTTTTCTCACTTTTAATCTCAAAAGTGGTATGATTTTCAGTCTAAGGGAATCTAAGGGTCCTGGGTAATTATTTGTGACATTTTTATCGGTCCTACTAGTAATGAAATGTTTCCTAAAAAAGTATTGTCTCTTATACTTGATGACATAGCCGTAATTTTTTTTTTTTATATTGGGGTGGTTGAAATCAGTCTTATCTCTGAGAGAGTATCAAGATATGTGTTGTCATTCTGTTTTAAATGTGAGACTGCTTTTGTATTTCCATAAGACACAGGCTGGAGGATCATGTGTACATGAAGAATGTAGTATGCCTTTGGTTGTGGCACCTTTGAGCAGCCACCATGTCTCAGCTCCCTCTCAACTCTGTCACTTCATTTCTGCCCTGTAACATTCGTTTCCCATAACACTTTCACCTCCACAGGGGGGTGGAAATTTGTTACCAAAATGACACACTTTTCTGAAGCTTTTCTAAACAAGGCAACTCCCTTTGATTTCAAGATCAAGCTAAAAATCCATGCAAAGTAGTATTTCTCAGGATGTGTACTGAGCATGTTGAGTTTAGCAGGTTCAGAATGAAAAAGATTCTTGTCACAGTGAGATTCTTTTAGATTCCCATTTGAAACAAGTGATAAAGCTTTTCACTTCAATGATGAGGCATAAATAATAAGACATCATTCTTCCAACCTCTATTTGTCAGCGGGATTCACAGTTCTCATGAAAAATTCATGCTTGAAACAAAAGAGATTTCCTCTTTAATAACTAGCCTATACTAGATTGCTATCTTCTGCCATTATCTGATCACTATTATAACAGAATATTGATTATATTTTGATTTATTGATAAAGTTTTAGTTACTTTTAATATAGTTTTTACTTAAGAGTATCCCACTGTATTCTGATTGAAAACATACCCACAGAGACATAGATCTCAGGGCTTCTAGGAATCATTTTTATCACCTTGTTCAATTCTTGCCTTACTAGACTGTAGATTTCCCCTTGCAATTCCACCATCAAGTCCAAAAATTCATGGCTGAACTAGAGCTTGTCTTTCTGACATGCATCCAGTCATGATTCAATGCCTCCAAGTAAGGGAGAATTTACAGCACACTTTATAGTAAACTGTTCCCATGGTTCATTACTCTTACTCCACCTTATTTCCAGCTCCAAATTTTGCCAAACTCAGCTTTTAACAACTGATCCTCATAATGCTTTCAAGACTTAAGAGACATCTACCATCAGATATGTGGAAGAGCAAAAAAGGAATTCTTCAAAAATAAAACCAGTCCAAAAGCTGTTTCTTTATATTTTACAGAAGATCAGTGGGTTTAACAGAATTCTATTGGCTATCAAGAAAAGAGTTTGGCTGATTTATTCTTTTACAGAAACAAGAAGTTCTTTTAGAGAACAAGAAGGTCTTCTGAGGTGCACAGGCACAGCTCAAAGCCCACCGAAATGAGTTCAAATTTCCCCATGTCTTCAGCAGGATTTGCATCATGCTTGAAGAAGGAACAGAAAACTGCATAGTCAAATATACCTTAAAGTAAGAACATCCCTCAAAAATAATATAAAATGAAAGCACTTTAAAAGGTATGCCCACTGTGCTGACCTCATGACATGACACTTCCTGTTTCAAATAATAAAACCTAATCAGTTTCAACAAAACAAATTTGGTGAAAGATGTGCAAAAGTGGAGTCCAATACATTTTTAATTGAATGTTAAAAATTTCAAATTGAAATGAAGGAGAGCAGAGGAAGGAAAGGTCACTTCTGTACTTCAAGAGAAATTTAATTTTCATTTCTATGGATATGTGAAACAATGTATCTTGATTGTAAGTGTAAAGGTGGAAGATCCAGTAACTCTACAATTACAGACAGAGATTTGGCTAATTCCTAATTCTACTTAGTGTTCACAAATGTGTAGTTTATTTCTGTGAGAAACCACAGTGAATGATGTCTTATTCAATTAAAAAAAATATTGCATCATCAGAAAAATAGCAAAATCAAGATGTCATCTTTGAGTTTTCCATCAGTTAAACCCAGCTTGTGCCTAAATTTTGATTTTACTGGACAATTTAGGACCAAATAGTTGGAATTGTTCATGCATGAATATGTGTTATTTTGTAAGCAGGAGAATGAAATGTGTAGACACCTGCTACAGAAATGTGAGCATCAAGAGAGAGAAGAAGAAAAAAACCATATATTTTTTACTTTACTTTAAAAAAAAAGGATGCAAAACAAGCCAAATTAAATACTTTAGTAGAGGGGCTTTCCTACTTTGGATGTCATCACTTTCTAGTTAGAGGCATGTGTCTCAGATCCTATTTGTGCGCAGCTCCACAGACTCTGGATCCTTTCACCTGCAACCTCTGCGGGCACTATGCATGGGCACTGCTGACTACTGGCTTGACCAATAGGACTCCATGTGATCCAAGTTCAGCCAACAGAGCAGCTCCAATTTGGCACAATTAGTGAAACTTTGAAATTAGCACATTTTTCATTTCAGGAGTGTCTCGGTGCAGTGGATGAATTGCCATCACCCTCTCCTGACGTGCTCTGTCTCAGAGCAAGTACTCTGCAGAAAAATATGGTTCATATATGTGGATATTTTAGGAGCCTTGAAAAAACAGAAGAGGGAGGCAAAAAAAGTGGAGGCAACTCCTGTGCAGGATTCAGGAAGTCACATCCTCGTTCTCCAGTGCAAATGGAAAACAATTTAAACCCCCTGAATTTGCAGTGATTCGATTAAGAACTGCCACAATAACACATATTATTCTCCAGTAACTGCACTGGCAGTGGCATACCATGGTACCTCAGAGTATGAACAAGCCCTTGGGGAGTCTTCTGTCCATCTGGCCTGGACCTGAACAGCTTTGAGCAAGATCATTTCAACTGGGGAAAAAAGCTGCAAAGCGAAACGGAGCTATATTTTATTTCTGCATTTGCCTGGCTATTTCTGCAGCCTATTTGGGCTACAGCAATATGTGCCACAGTAAATAATGGTCAAGAGAGATCAATTAAGCTCTGAAGTTTTACACCTTCACCAGACCACGACAGCCATCAGTTTTACTGCCTACTCCCTGTCATGATTTTTGTGTGAGATAATAAAGTGAAAGTCTTCCTTAGGGAAATACATTGCAACCAGTTGCAGAGGTTTGACTGTAACAGGGGCCAGTCTGAATTTCACAGGTTTTTTACAAGACATATTCGAAATCCCTTTAGTAGTTTGCAACACAGTCAGATATCTTCAGTTAAAAATGACAAATACACAAACACGTATGTTTCACTCAGAATGGTCCATTGGCACTTAAGTGACATTAACATGTATTAGAAACTAGCACCATTATATTTTCATGCACACCTTAAAAATGAGGAGGTGGTTTCTGACTGGATCAGACCAGAATCTGCTATAAAAGAAAGGATTAATCCTAATTCATGCTCTCAGATTTTCTTAAATACATAGCGGTGAATTTTAAAGCTGACATACAGTGTTTTCTTCTGTTTTAACCCAGATGGCTTATAGGACAGTGTTACAGTTGTGTGCTCAATTATTAATATAAGGAGAATTCACTGAGGATCAAGTTAATAGCAGACTTACACACCTTTCACAATGCTACCTAGAATTTAAATAAAATTGCAAACCACATTATTGTAATAATGCTTGACAATTGTAAAGTATTTCAGATATTCTTCCTTTCATACTATGAATGTTTTACCACATGTGAAGTAAATTTGACAAACTGTTGAATGACAATTAAAATCTGTCATGACCTCTGCCTTAAAATGATCTTCAACTTTTTTCCCTGTCTCTTTTAGAAGATGCTTTTTTAGGAATCAAAAAGTTAGTTTTGTTAGTTTTATGGAAATAATAAAAATTGGAATGTGCCCCTGAAAAAGCAAGAGGATCTTCAGGTGAAGAGGGGAAATTGTTATTCCTGCCCTGTGCCCTCAAGTTCTGTGAAGATTCCTTTTTCATGGATAGACTTTTCCCCTCTCTTCTCATTCCAAAGGCATTTTGCTGAGGAAGGAGTACATCCTAAAAACAGAATCACAGTTTTGCCTACTGCAACATAGTGCAATTGTCTGATGCATTTCTTTTCCTTTATGCTGAATGAAAGGTAACTCTCCTTAAACTTTACAAGAAAGGGTTCTGTTGTATAAATGGAATACATTTATACATTCTACTTGAAGCTGTAGAAATATACAGGCAAGATTAATTTTTTTCCCTTTCCTTTGCCATACTTTGTCACCAACTGAAAGAAATTTAAGTTAAACAGGAAAAAAACTGTGAGAACAAACAAAAAGAGATTTTTATTGCCCTACAATGTTTAAGTTCTGTTGTCTGGAATAATTCAGCAAACATCAATGGTAAAGGATTAGGGTATTGGAATTAAAAAATCCTGAGATTGGGCATAAATCTATTGCAGCTGTGAAAGTGGAAAAAAGTGGAAAATTCAGCATTGCTGTCCCAGGAAAACATACAGTTGTTTCAAAAGTAATGATGACCAAGTCAGACAAGCTGGTCATCATTATCACGAGCTGAATCATTAAAAGGGCGTTAGGCTACTGGAAACTTGCAAGGGATGCAGCTTTTCAGGATCACCATCAGCAAGTAAAAAGTCCCATTTCAGAGTAACTGGTAGCTGGTGCTTCAGCCAAATCCATGTCCTGATCACATCCCTCAGCAGGGAAGTGCAGATGAAGCTCATGTGCAGAAAGGTGGGCAGTCATTTTCAGTGTGTGTGGCACTGAACAGAAGAGGTTATTAAAGTCTTTCACTTCTCAGGTACCTGCCCATATAAAATGACACATCTGAAGTGGGGAGATGGGAAAGATCTTTGGAGAAAAGGTACTTTGAATTATAAGGAGAGGTCTCCTAAAATATACTGAGCCTTCTTAGTTGTGTTCTGGCTTTGTTTCTTTATTCTTATTTCCTCTGGAAAAGTTCACTATCCTGTCATTCTGTTGTAATAAAATAATCTTAGCCTTCTGGGATCTTATTTCCTTTCTCTGCTTAACCCCAGGATATTTGTAAAGTCTCAAAAAGCTCTGAATCAGAAGTTTCCTAATACAAACTGGGGCGTGTATTTAAGCCTCTTATTTAAAAAAAAAAAAAAAAAAAAAAAAAAAAAAAAAAAAAAAAAAAAAAAGTGTAAAGTTGGTTGGAGGTTTTTTTTTTTTTTTTTTCTTTTTGCAATAGCACATTTCAACATACAGCCCTCATTCCAGCCATAGCAACCCAGCCCAAACTGAATGGGAGACTCACCATCAGCCTGAACAGAGATGATCTGAAGTAAGAAGAAGAAGAAGACAGATCCCACGCCCTGGAGAAAGGTGAGAGGGAATCTCTGAGAGCCCGGAGCCATTGCCCTGCTTCCAGAGCCCCCAGCTGCAGGAGGTTGGCTGCCGAGCCTTTTTCTCTCTCCTCCTCTGCACTTTCGTAGCCGGGTCTGCCGTGATGATTTCAAGGAGCGCTTTCCCTCGGCAGGATCCTGCGTCTTGGGTTTGCACTGAAGGCGGGAGGGGTGGAAAAAGAAGGAGGGAGGGAGAGAGGAATCCTTGGCTTGGCTGGTGTGAAGGGGAGGGGAAGGTGGGGGGAGATGTCCAGCCAGCTGGGCTTGGGGAGAGGCTTTACCCAGCCCGGTCTGCAGGGCAGCGCACACAGAGAGCCGGTGTGAAAAGTCACATTATCCTGCCCGTAAATACCTAATGGATCACCGTGGAGGAAAGGCAAAAGCCAGCAGGGAGAAAGAAGGGGGGAAAGGACAAGCAACAGCAGCAGCAATCCCTGAGTGAGAGGAGAAGGGCAGCTCCATAGCTGGTGCTGGTTCCCGGTGAGATTGTGGCTCAGGGATAGGTGCAGGCGAGGGGAGGATTTTCGTCTCCTCAACACAAAATCAGCCAGCAGTGCCTTGCTGAGGTCAGGGGCTGCTGCAGTGAGAGTGATGGTGCTCAGGTGAGGGCTGAGGACAAGTGACAAAGGCACGGGACCCTGGTGACCAAGCCTCCCTGAAGAGCAGCACTGGGATGGATTAATCCTGCTGTTCCAGATTCCAGCTTTGGGGCGGCCATGACGAACTGCAGGTTGAAGCTGGGGTCCATCAGCTGGTCTCTGTCAGCACTCCTGCTCCAGATAAATGGGCTTGGTCAGGTTTGAGCACTCTGAAAGCAGCTGTTGAAGGGAGTTTCCAGTTCCCACTAGCACTTACAGAACTGACATCTGTCCCTCATTCGCATTCGTCTTATATTTGTCCCAACACAAGTCAAAAGAAACCCCCACAATGAGAGGAAACATACTAGTGGTGATGCCAGGATTTATTTAGCTAAATATATAAACGGAATAGTTTTGTGTTGCTGTTGGAACTCAGCAGGGCTCAGAAATGTTGTTTTCATATTCCCATCCCATTTTGCTTTTATTTCAGCTTCTTAAAATTTTTTCCCTTAGAAATTTGAAGCTGGGCAGAAATGTTCAGTCTGGCAAGAAACTATGAGCTACCAGAAGCAGAAATAAGGAGCTGACCCTTCTCACTGCCAGAAGTCCTGGTGTCCTCCAAGGCAAGGTGTAGTCAGCTACAGCCATGGTCTGAGAATGATGAACTTGTGCAGTGTTGGTTTTGGTCTCACAAAAATGACTCAAGCTCAGGAACTCCTGTATAAGTAATTCAAGGAAGTAAGTAACACCATAGCAGTAGAAGTATTTAAAACAACTTCATTTGATGAATTTGGGAAGATGATGCTCTGATCCTGTTGACTTCAAAAGAACTGTAGCCTTCTTCCTCTCTTGTATACCCATAACTGGCATATGAATCTACAGGCTGAAAACTTGCAGATAGGTTTTAGGTAGCTTTGAATTTTCTGTTTAGCCAGAGAATAGGAAGGGCAGCAGGGTTGGTTGTTTTGCGTTGCCTTGCCAGCCTAACTCGTAAGGATTGCCCCCAAAATTAGAAGGATAGGAAGTTTCTTTCTCACTTCAACCTTAACCTAGGATGGTTGGCATAACACAACTACAAAAGTGCATTTTATGTCAACAGAAACTCCATGCTCTGTGTAACAGGAATGAACATACAACATAACAGAAAAGGAAACAGAAAATTGTAACATGCATTGAATTTATGTTTCTTTTACTAGCAACATAGCTAATGGCATAAAATGCAGTTTTAACCCTCTGATGCACCAATTGTTCTGTCCCTATTTTAAAAAGTGGTGGACACTTTCACTGAGACAGCAAAGAGATTCCATGGAACTGAGTAAGTAATTACAGCAAGACTCACAGACATTAACAGAGACCTACCATGACCACAGCAATAGCTCCAGGTTTCCCTGACACTTGTCAGAGAGATGATGACTTTGTTGGCCCTTTGTTGTCCTCATGAGTTTGGCCAAAGCAGGTGGAGGAAAGGGCAGTATCTTCTGGATTTCCATCTAAAATTCCTAAGGTCTGTTGGGTTAGTTTTGCTATAATTGGCTCATTTCCTGTGTTGATATAAGCAAAGGCATGTTGCCACTCTGGCTTCTGTCTTGGAAAATCTCATCTTGTATTCTTGAGTAGAACATCTTATTGATTTTAAAGAATTACCACAATACCACAAGATGTGTTCCTTTTTGAAGGCATGAACAGTTTGTAGAATGACCTGGCTTCTTCCTGCCTTCCCATCTCAACTGTAAAGGAAGTCTCTAAGTGTGGAAAGGTAAGGATATTTACCAGTTATGAATTCCTGGAAGGTAAGTATTTCACTGCCAAAGAGTTGTCCTTCCAGTCTTAGATTCCAGCAAAAATTCCTGGTCTTAGTGTATTTTGGAATATTTTTATAGAGCTCAGCAGAGTAGGTTTTATACTTAGAAGATATGCATGGTTTTGCATTGAAATCAACATTAATAGAGGAAAAAAAAAATAATTCTGCTGTTAGAAGCAAATCCTTCTTGGAACCAAAATCTCAAAATGACATCTGGAAGTTAAGATGCTTAGAAACAGATATAACTTTTTGCTCAGAACCTCTGGCATTCATGGCACTGTAGCAACACATCAGTCAGACTATTCAGTGTATGAAATACAATGTATTATGAGAGATCACAAAAGATTAATTGAGTCTGCAGCTTTACACCACTGGTAGATCATGCCTGCCTTGGGAGCAGTGAAGGTGCCAAAGGGGATATTTTATAAAACAGAGTTTCATTGTGTGCAAACTTTTATGCAGTGAGTAAGACACAGGAAGGCACTGGGTTATAAAGCATGTACATGCACGTATGAATGCACACACACAAGACACTTGTGTGCTGTGAAGCACACAATAAAGGTTTGGACATCTACAGCCTGAACAGCATCCGTGCACATTTACATCTGGAATATGTCATTCAAGTTAGAGCGGATTGTTAAGACTAAATAAAGCACCTAAAATAAATGAAAGTTAATAAAGACACGTTTGCAAACAGCAACACAATTTTATTTACCTTACATATTATTGTATTTGGTCTCTTCATATCTACTATTAGGAATATTTACTTTCTGACAGTGAAAATTTATACACTGTAAACATTGCTCCAATTCTGCAGATTCTAACACATGATCTTGAGCCTCTTCAAGATAAGAACTAGGGTCCTAAAGTCTTGAGCAAGTAGACACTCCAAAACAATTGCTATCTCAAGCCAAGTTGGGTAGATGCTTGGAGATTTGTTGAAGCGCTGCAGCTGGCCAAGAAACTAGTCTTTGAAGAAAGAATGCGGCAAAGTCATAGGAATGATCACTTTTCATATCAGAATAAATAGAAATAAAGTTTCTGTTCAGAAAAAGATACCTCTCTTTTCCATCACTAAAGTATGACATTCTGTTTAACTTGATTCTCTGCATAATGCAATAGCTTCAATAGATGTTGACAGTCTGCACAATTTAGCTTGAAGAACTGAATTTAAATGGGATATAGGCTTCAGACTTACCAAGCATCCTAAATTTTCACTGCTTTCTTTTTAAGAAAGAGATCCAGAAAGAGAGCAAGGTGGTGAGTAAATTACTCTAACCAGCATGATTACTAGAATTTATGATACATTCTGGAAGTTCTGAAGTCCTGTCTTGAGCTGAAGTTGAGAGGAGCTAAATGCACCAATGACTGAGGCATACAATTTTCTCAGTGCCCTACACTCAGCTGCAGCATCTACACAGAATTATAGCACTAGAGGATAACTCTATAACTATTTGCAGTGATACCATGCCCCAGGTATGAGTTCCCATTTCCCAGCTTTCTGATACCAGTTGATCCATGTATAAATGCAACCAAATAACTGGTTTCCTATTCCTATGGGCCAGACATGTTGACAATGGTTCTCTGTAGATATTGGGGGACTGTGGAAACCAAGAGGATTTGGGCTCTGCAGTTTAGTAGCACATCAACCCATAAGCCTGCACAGCCTCTCCAGACTCTCTCTCTTCACATATAAACGGAGATAACCAACTTTACACACCGTTCTGATATGCTTATAGTGAATCAACACAAGTTCTTTATAGATACTTCCATAGTATCACATCATTGTAATGGGGGAAGTCTATGTCTTGTGCCTTCTGCTAGAAAAAGGACATAAAGAATCATGACTTGTCTTCCCAAGGACCACGTAAAGGGATCTGAAATACCTAACAGATTATGTAGCATTTACATACAAGCACTGCAATGACATCTCCTAAAGGATATGGAGTCTGTGTGACTGAAAGGCAGGCAGGGAGCCTTGGTAGTACTGTACACCTATTGTTTCCATGGATAGTACACCTACTGTATACTGGGATCCAAACTTCTTATTCTGCAGCTGGATCCAAGCTTCTAACCCCCAAAAGCTAACTGGAAATGTGAGAGAAAAAAGTGAGAGAGAAAGATTTCTTTGTTTATAAAATGTGAATTATTAGGCAATGGCAACACAGACAAACATTTTTCGGTGTCTGGCAGTCTGCAACAGTCTACTAGCTGCAGAGAACTTTTTATTTTGTTTATACAGAGTGTTTGCACCTAATTAAATGAAAAAGTAGAAATGTGCAGAACTACCTGAAAGTAATTCAGGGAGCTGACAAAAAAGGAGAAAATTTTTTAAAAAAGGAAAAGACATATTGCCCTCACTTTGTGGGTGGTGGGTTGAACACAGGGATCTGTGTCATGGAGCTGCTGACCCTAAGAAAGAGTGTGATTCTTACACTTACATCATGCTGTGTGGGGTCAGGTCTTATCATGTGACAGGCCATGACCCTCATATAAATCATTGCCATGTAAACTGTAAAAATCACACTTCATTTCTTGAAGACTGAGCAGTCTCAATAAAAGAATGAAGATATCTGGTCATAAAATAGCAGCTGCAATATTAGTGATATACAAAATTAATTCAATTCTTTTTTCTGACAAACAGACGTAAACCAAAGTTTTGGCTGCTCTTGGTTGGTGTTATTTGGCTGGGGGAATGTGGTAACTTTTACTTTCTTCTTTTTTTGAGGCCTTGCATCATTTTAAAGGATGGAAGTTATGTAGCAGTGTAGAAAATGATGTAGTTTTACCCAAATGGTTTATCTTTGTTCTCTGTGGACATCTAGGTGGATAAGTAAAAGTCCAGGTGGATAACAATCTATCACTTTGCCTAGATTTCTATGTTGAGCCTGCAGAGAAAACACTCCCATTTCACTATTTCATCCAGTTTCTCACACTCTCCAAACTTCACCAGCCATGACCTGCAGTTAGATGAGAGAGAGCAATTAAATTCAAGGCTGCTTCCATCTACCCAGTCTATAGCTGATGAATGCCCCACACTGTGGATATATGGCATGGCATGGCATGGCATGAGCAAATATGGAATGTGGCTCATCTTCTCTCTGTCCCAGGGCAGCAACCAGATAAGAGACAGTCCCTTCCTGAGCTCTCACTGATGCTGTGAGTCTCTTCCAGAGCAGGCTGCCCTCACTAGCCCCTGTACCTGCCTCAGCAGGTGCTGTGCTGCATCCCCTGCACACACAGGGCCAACAGAGACCAACACATGAGAGCTGACCTTCAGTATTTATCACAAAACCTCACACTGTCTCCATCCACTCCCACTTTAACTGCCTCCAACTACCTGTGAGCATTGCATGGAGACCCAGGAATACTTCAGAGCCAGTGGCAGGAGGACTTTGGTCCCAGCAAAGCTGCCACCTCCCTGGCACACAGCTCATAGCATGGAGTTTCCTTCCCCTTGCAGAATTGTGCTCCAGCACCTCTGCTTTGGTTTTCAAAGAGACATGTCCAGTTCTTCCATTTGCAAACAGATCCCTGCAAATATGGAAGAAGGAGGAGTCCCTCAGAGCTGAAAATGCTCCCAACCAGCTGTAGGGAATACACAAGGCCATGGTTATAGCGTTTGTCATGCTTCCAGCATAGCAATTAATTTGTCATTTATTTTACCAGTCACCTCATATTTCAACTTTTGTGTCTCAGCTTCTTTCTCCAGCTATTTCCTAGGAGTTCATTTATCTGCAGTCTAAGGAATGTTCCCTGGACCTTAAGGCACCCTAGTCTCTCGTCAGGTGTTAGCTCTGCCCTCTAGTGCTGTGCCTGCCGCAGGGTGGTGTGTCACAGAGCCATGGCTGGTGTTCAGAGCTGACTGGTCAAACACTAAACCACCAAAAACTTACAAGCTGACTAAATTGACTTGACATTTTTTGTGCCTCCTGGGAGTGGGTCACCAGCCTATTTCTAATCATTTAAACAGCAAACCTCTTAAACACAGCCTGCCTAAAGCCCAGCATTTTACAGCACCGACCGGTTAAACTAAAATCTATTTATTGCATGTTTAAGTGGCCCAACCTGTGGCTCTGATCCACCCCACAGGTTCTTGGCTGCTGGGGGTGTGACCAAGTGCTCTGTTGAGCAAAGGCAACTGAGAAAGTTCTTCACCTCAGTGCCTGGAATTAAAGGTCCCAGTGAAAGGAACAGCTGAACCAAAGGGACTACAGGGCTCTGCTGAAGCAGAAGGTTTTTATGGCAGACTGTCACAGCCACCAGCCATGGTACAGTCAGGAAATATAAGTGAGTTTTGGCCTGGATGCTTTGCAGTTTGCAAACCTTATGCAAGAACTTGTGACAGTGCTTTGCACTAAGCCAGTAGTATTTTTAAGCAGAGTTTTATGCAGACTCTAAAGTGCTGTGTTTTCCTAATTCCACTTGGGGAAAATGACATTGATGAAATGTGACGTAACAGTTAGGATAAAGCTGTCATGTTTCCTAACTCTGCAGAACTGAGAACAGCGAGTTGAAAGCAAGGCTGTTGATATCAATATTTGAAATGCCTTCCCTCCTTGCACAAGCCACGCATGTCATTATTAAGGTCACTGTAATTTTTGGTAAGACAATAAAGAATGGGAAAATGGGAAATGCTGAAGAAGCTTTGAGTCTTTCTTGTCATAGCTGCTCATTTGTACTTGGGAAGAAAATAACCTTCCACAGTCCCCATCTTCCCTTTTCCACACAGCATGCTTTCAGGTCAGACTTGTTTCACACCTCTCTGTGATCTTTCCAAAATGTGCAGGTACCTGAGAAATAGAGAACCGAGCATTTGGGAGCATAAGGCTTCTGAGTGGTATGTAAAGATCATTGGAAGAATTAGTATAACAGAGAGTAGATTAGAAAAGCTCATGTAGAAGCAGAGGTTTCTATGCCACTGTGGGAGTTTGGAGAATTGAAGCATGGAGAAGAGCATAGAAGGCAAATTATCAAGCTCTTTTGCTTGTAGGCTAGGGAAGCCTAATTTCTGTTTTCTCAATTCCCCCAACCCCATCTTTTCAGAACATTTGTTTATCAGGTTCCTCTCAATCTTTTCTCCTGCATCTTTTTTGCATCTTTCCTCCAACATTTCAGCTTCTGAGTCTTATGGTGACACTCAGCTCTTCTGGTGTGATGTGCAGCATGGGGGTATGTCAAATACCCAAGCAACTTATATCAGCAGATCTATCTGCCATCAGCTTTACAATAGTTAGGGTTCACTTTGGGGGCATCACCTTGCATCTCCTCCCTTTCAAAGCACCCTTCAGTTTGTGTCAGGAAAATGGATACACAACATTCAAACCACATTCACACTACCCACCACATACCATCCAAAACACCTGAAGTTCACTACACTTCCATCCTTGCACTAAGTCCAGTCATCAGGAGCTGACTAACAATTGAACAACTGTTAAGGCAAACCCCACAACCCCCTAATGGTGGTGGGTTTGGGCAATACCATAATTTGTGTACCAAAATATGGTCCTAAAAGTCTATGAGTTACTGTCAGCCCCTGGAAGTAGTCAGCTCTTGCAAATGGGTTTTAGTTGAATAATGTAAGGAACTGTAATTGGTGTGCCCACAAATGCCTGGCTACTAACATTGCAACCATTGATTTTTATTACCCACTACAAAAATAGTAGTGGATTATTATTAGCTAAAAAAACCCATGAAAATATAAATATGTTGTTACATTAAATTTAAATGGACATCAAAACATGCTCTTTTAGCAGTGGAAGTAGCCAGGATATTTTTGATGTTAAAATATTTATTTAGAGAGAAAAAAAGACCTATTATCCCTCATTTGGTTAAAAAAAAGGAATAGAAAACAACACTGTGTGTCCTCAAATAATTCATCATTTAAACTCCATAAGTAGAAGGAAATTCGAAATAACTCTGTATTCCTAGGCCAGTTCAAGGGTTGAATATTCCTTTTGAGAAGATGAGTAATTTTTTTTAACATATTAATCATATATTTCATTGGCAAACAAAACTGAGCTCTGCCCTGAAGTTTGGAACATCTGCAGTTTGTAATTGTACAAAGAAGCTGGGAGAAGGGAACCAAAACAGAAGCTTTTTGTGTGTACGTGCATGCATGCACGCACACCCACACGTGTGGGTGGGTGTGCTCCTGTGGGTGTAGGAGAAGGAGGGAGGGAGGGAGGGAGGGAGAGAGAGAAAAAAGGAGAAATATTTTCCTTGGTTCTTTATTTGTGCAGCTCAGCACCTGGCAATAGGTGACTTCCAGGCATGGATCTAATGGTGCAGACTTCATCAAATGCTGATAATGCCTAAATTACATATGTGGCTAAGGCTTCCCACTTGGAGAACTTTTCTATTTTTCCTGTGTGCCTCATGAGCATGTGATATGTTTTGTTAAATGTATGAAAAAGATGCTCTAAAGGATCAAATTAAGTTAGATTTAAAGTTCAATATTTGCAAAAGAAAAAATGTCTATGGAATAAGAAGGTTAAATAGCAAGCTAATTAATAAATAAATTTTTAAACAAACTTCATTTTGATAAACAAACCAGTATTTAATTATACAATAAATAGGATCTAATTTCAGTAGCTGAGGTATTGCTGACCAAGTTACTTTACTAAATGTCAATTTTAAATCAGCAATAAATTATTGCACACATAATGCCTGAAATAAGTCCTGTGTCGATGTTGTTTGGTCTTTAGTCAGAGCATATTTATCAATCCATCTTTTCTTTTTATTTGCGTCACCTTTTTTAGTCTCTTTCAGTCTAATTGTTGCCTTTGCAGAGCACAACCAGTACTTAGTACTAAGCCAAGCAGTCTTAAGGGAGGAGACTTGAGAGAGAGCTTTGCATGTGAATGCCAAGTGCAAATATTCTGTGCCTTTGGGTGGAATAGAGGGAAGTTAATGAAAACTCAAGTTTTTTCTTTGTTTCAACCTTTTACTGGTCAGAGTTGTATCACAATAGCCATCTTGGCTTCTCATCTAAGTCACAGAATCAGTGCTTCTCTGGTTATGTATTCATCACTCAGTGAGAACACCTCCTTCCAGGTAGATTGTATACAAGGAACCTTATTCTAATTTTGCCTTTGCATTTGAAATCTGGGAGGGGGGGGAAAGTTCTGACATTTACCAAGATTAAATATGGCTCACCAACTACAACAAAGCTAAATCCAACCTCCCTAACTAGATACCATGTTAATTACTCTTCATTCCATAAAGATACAGGACACATGGAGTGGCTAAGCAGGTACTGAATGCGACACACCTATTTCACAAGTTCTAAGAGTAGATGGTTGCAAAGAGAACATGTTATGGCTCATGTTACAGAAATCTTGCAAGCTCACTGACATATTTAAAAGAAGATGGGAGGCAGTTCAATGGACATTAAGTAGGACATCTCCAATTTTTGGGCCAGAGAGAGAAACACAAAAGTGTTAGAGCAACGGTAAGACAATTCAACATCACATGCAAGGGGTAAGAATGCTACAGGAGACACAGTAGCAAAAACATACAGAAAAGTAAAAGGGGGAGCTTATTCTAAAATAGAGAAAAAGCTTTTCATCTGAAGAAATATCCAGACTTCTGTGTTTTGCTGAATTGTTCCTTCAAATCTTCTGCAAGTCATGTATCACATATACTCACGCTATCAAAAAATCAGACTGTGATAGCCCTCACCAGAGTTGCCTGCTAAAGAAAGCAAATTTTGCAGATTCAATTTCAGACCTAAGAATTCTAAGACTGTCCCTCCAACCCAACTCTCTAAAGATCTCTGAATTTCACGTTAACTTGGCCCTGTAGAAGACACATAAATGCAGACCTACACAAGCGTGCAGCATTTAGAAGTTTGAAAATACCTGGTCTCCAAAGGTCCACCTGCTGCTGCCCTTTTGCTTTGGCAGCACTAATTCCTAGTTAAATATTGGCACAACTTGAAATAATTAATTACAGATATATAGCTATTTATAGCCCTAATAGATTCCAGAGCTCCAAAGCTGCTGTTATACTTAAGGACAGGTATAGGCAGAATTATCTTTTCTCTTTGTCAGCTCTGCTTTCTCCTGCTAAATCTTTCCCATGGTGAATATTTCCATCTTCCTGCTTCAGCTTGGTTTCCACCCTTGCCCTGCTTTCTCTTTTTTGTTTCCTTAAGTTGCTGCCTCTCCTTCCCTAGCTCTCTGTTCTCATGTTTTTATTCATACTAACTTGTCTGCTTTCTTCTTCTTCTGTCCTACCCTAGACTACAGCAAGCAAAGCAAAACATGAGGTGAACAAGATGAATGGTTTTGCCTGCAGTTAGTTTATTGCACATCTTATGCTATTTGGTACATGAAACCTTAGCATAGGGCAAGGGCTGGACTTGACAAATAGTAATTTTTATTTGGAAAAGAGAAAGCAGCTTTCTAGCACACATGGTTTCTGAGAAAACATTATCTGAGCCTACCCTGAAGGCTAAGAAACCAAAGGCAAATAAAAGGGACCTCAAAATGATTATTTTTAAGCCAGAAGGCAAATAAAAAGTAACTCCAAATTGATTATTTTTAAGCCACCCTCATCACGTATGATTTTGGAACACTTAGAGCTGGCAAGAGTGCAGCACAGATCAAGCAGAGGATTTGCCAAAAATTGGTCTGAGCTTTCTCCATACATTTGCTTCCTCTTCTATTCTTACCTTAAATCTTAGTGCAGGATGTTTTAGGACTGACTGTTAAAATCTGTTGTTTTCAAAACAGCAGCGTGTACCCTGAAAATCTGTGAAAACAAGAAGTGGTGATTGAAATAAGGAATAGAGGAATTTTGTGACTGTCGTGCTTTCTCCTTTCTCAATTCCCAAGTGTGGATGGGCTCTGAGTCTGGCTCTGAAAACAAAATACTCTTCTGCCTCATTTCTGTGACTGGTTCCCCAGGCCACCTGTCATCTTGTGATCACAAAGACCAAATAATGACAAAAAAGAAAGCCAGTGTGACAACACTGGCAAGTGGTGAGCATGATTTGTGCTCTAGATCAAAAAGGGAACATGCTAAGCCACAGCATCACCTATCTTCACTTTGGGTGTGAGGGGTATTGCTTAGCTTTGTTTTTAACAGCCTCAAAGATGTCTCAGTAAGAGCTTAGCTTACGTAAAAATCTTCTCCAAACTTGACAAGATCTTTGTGATGCGTGTTTAACTCTCATCAAACTTTGCATTTTTTATTTTGTTTTATTATGAGAGGGAGCAGAAAAATTACAAGCCTGTGATGATGTTCCCAGTTCTCAGTCGTTTTCCTTCTGTTTGTGTAGACAAGGTGTCTGGCACCCTGGTCATACTGAAAATACCCCATGACATGTGCCTCTCTGTGCAGCTGCTATCTTATTTTTCAGTCCCTTCCAGGCATGAATTTATCTCTTCCACTCTGAGCTGATCTAAAGCTCAGAAATCAGAAACTGTGGAATCCATAAAGGAAATAGCACGCAAAGAAGAAAAACAGCTATTTACAAATGATAGCGACTGGGGTTTTTCCAAGAAATTCTTGTTTTGTGTATTCCTCTGCCCACAGTGTTTCGGTTTCTGCGGTGGCCAGTGTGATGGATCTGGGTTGGAATGACGTGCAGCACCGTCAGGGCAGAAGCAAATGCAGAAATCTTGGCAGTGCTGGGCTGGCTGCCTGCTGGGGTCGAGCATATGGAGGCTAATGGGCGAGCTAGGGCTCACTGCTGAGAGCGAGCCATGGAAGGGGATCAGCAATTCCTGTCCAAGCAGGAGCGAGCAGGGGGGGTTTGTGGGTGCACTGCAGGGCTGTGTGCCTGCCATGACTGCATACATGGTGTGAGGAAGGCAGATGTCTCCAAGCAATGCTAGTAATAGCAATGCTATCACAGATTCAGGTTCACCTTTCCTGAAGTGCACCAAGCTGTTTCTGCATGTTAATGTCACCCTGTTCCTCTTCTGTGTGCAGGCACACCTGTCTCCTTCCTAAACATTCTTGCCATTTCTATATTTCCATGTTACTGAGTGAATGGGAATAAAACTGGCTCTAAACTTACCCTGTTCCTTTCCTGAGCTGCACAGGAAGATAAGGTGCTTAAAATCTGCAGAAATATCTAAGGCTGAATGGTGCATTTAAAAGCTGGCAGAAAGTGGCCTTTGAAGCAGCACGTTTTTGAGAGTCAAAGGGTCTCAGAGATAGAGCCAAGCTGTTAAAAAAATTCCTGACTGTAACACTCATTTGTCCAGTTCATAAATCTGCCTCCCTATTCTTCAAAGTGCCAGAAGTTATCTAGCCAGACATCCAGCTTTTATAAGACAGTCTAACAAGCTGTCTGGCTCAATTAGTTGAACTCTGATTGTGCTCCAGATTTTCAGTCAGCAGACCACTTTGTAAGGAAATATATCTACTTGCAGACCCAGTTCCCTTCCAGTGCTGGTAGCTCAACCTACAATGTTAAAGTTCTTAAATGTTTTTTTCAATGAACCACACAAAAATAAAGCTCAGCAGTCCATCCATACACCACAATTTCAGCTCCTCAGTTCCTCAGCCCCTTTTTTTCTTGGCCTACTTCACTGTAAATGGTGGAAGAAATATTTTCTATGGTCTGGTTGTGCAGAACATATTGTGAAAAAAATAAAAAGCTACATGCTTGGTTATGACTGAGAAATTCTGAGTACAAAAGTACTATTTGGGCTTTCTTCAGCCTGAGCTCACTGTTCTTGGATAATCCTGTAACAGACTGTTCCATACAACTGCAGATGTAAATGGTCCCACAAAAGCTGGGCTCTATTACCAGGTTAGGCCGTATAGCCAAGTTATATCTAATTTCTGTTTCCATTACAACTTCTAGTACACAGCTGATATGGCTCAGTTAAACAGAAGCAGTCCTTATAAAAGTACAGCTAGGACTTTTGATCAATGAAGAGTAAAACAACTACTAGAATTACAGACTTGATGTGATGCCTCTTTCTAAAAAATGACACACTTAAGAAAGTAACTTTTTTTACTAGCCACGCAATTAACCTAATCTTTCAGGTTTTACCTTTGTCAGTCAGCATATATACTGAGAGATTCACTTTCTCTCCAGGCAGACAAGGGGCAGAGATGCTTTTACCTTCCTGTGTTTCTACTGTTCACCACTGATGATTTCGGGAACCTTCCCACCAGCAGTCTCAAGAACTCATCTCTCTGGTGATCTCTCACTAGTGATGTAGGCATAAGTAAGGCAGCCACAGACACAAAACTTTAGGGTACAAAATCCAACTAGAAATCCAAAAAGCTGGAGTTTCATAATGAATTGTTTCCCATCATATCATGCACAGTTTCCTTTTTTTTTTTTAATGTAGGCCATGCAAAACTTATTCAAATACGTCCTATTCTCTGACTGAAGGTTGACAGTGACAAAATTCTCAGTCATGCAAAGCACAAAGAAAAAAGGTAAATACACAGTAGGAATGCAGTGTTATTAGAGCACTTATGTGTTCAAGATTTTCTACATTTTAGCAAGCAAATTCAGCAAAACAATGTGGATTAATTTTTGTCTGTGTTTAGTTTTTGGATTTTGAACAACCTTTAGCAATACAAAGTGAATCCAAATAAGATTCAACTTCTGTATAGTACGTCATACCATACAGTACTTTAAAGTACTGTATAGTACTTTAAAGTATAAGACAACAAAGTATAATTGTTGTCTTATACTTTAAAGGCTTAAAGTATAAGACAACAATTTATCATCCTGTATGAAGAAAATATCAGAGAAGAAAAACTAAACTGGTTGCATGGACTTCAACACATTCTGGATCAGACCTTATTTTCATGAACTTCACAAGTTAATATTCTATTTATATGAGAGATAATCAGCAGGATTACATGGAAAGATGCTGGCACTGTAACACACACAGTAAAACAATTCTCAAAATACTAGTCATTATTTTCAATTATGTTTTTTATTTGATTGTTAGAAGCCAATCTTGTTGATCCAGCAATACACACTTGGCTTTGCAGCCACTGTTGCTGCTTAGTAATGTCTTGGGAAATCCTATGCCTTTGAAACTCCATGCAAATCATCTAAAAGGAGCCAACATTAACACTCAGGCTGAATTAGAAAATAGAAAAATACACGAAGAAAGTTGTTTAAGGACAAAGTTGTCTCCAGCTAAAATTAAGCACTGATTCACAGTGACATTATGAAAACACTGAACTGTACATTAAAATTCCTAAACATCGCTGCTATTCACAACAGGCCAATGCAAACATTTGTTACTTCTCTGTCTGAGAGGGAATTTGTAAGTTAGGAAAATGATGTCAGTACAAAAGAATTCAAAACTAATTTTATCTGATTGGCAAGTGAGTTAAGGTACTGAGATACTAAATAAATATTTGACAGCACCATTCCATAGTATAATTTATTTCACATATGCAGAAAATTAAAAATAAAGCTTTCCTAAACTGCAAGCAATTTCCAGGCACACCACTAAGCAGGCTGGTGGTGATTGCTGCCTTTGTGTCATGGCACAGCAACTTCCTTCCCTTGCAAAGGTCACCAGAGTTTTGAGCAAATAATCAAAACCACAAGGCAGAGAATGGTAGAGTAGCTCCAGTTTTGTTACACTTGTGACAGGGAATTTAATTTTACACCACTGAGCATTTCTGCTTATGAGGATGAGGAAACAATGCTGAATGCCTGGCCTTGTACTTGTGTCAGCAGGGCTATCGCTACGGATAAGGAGTTCAGAGTTTTGCCTGGCAATTGGCATTGCTGGGAAAATTCATTCCAGTATGATAGGCCTGTTGTTGAGATCCTATTTAAATTTTTCATGTGTCTCAGTAAGGGAGTGAGTGTTACTCATGGCCAGTTCTCATGGGCACACAGTGGCACAGGGGAGACACAAGAGGTGTGCAAGAACAATTAGATGGGATGTACAAACAGACCCAGGACTCAGAAGTACTTTCAGAGAGTATACCAAGATACAGTGTGTGCCATTTCTTGTTGTGTGGTGAAATGGAAGTTGCAGAGGTGCTACATGTTTTGGTCTCCGCAGTTTTGGCAAGGTTGGTCTGTTCAGTGGTTCCTCCCAAAGTAGATTTTCTATGAAAAGTTTGGTGATCTGAGATACAAGCAAAGGAGAAAGAGTCTCACGTCATTACAAGGGCATAGAGCTGCCTTTGTAGTACTGTAATTATGGAGAGAGATATTCAGCCTGGTTTAGACCTTGCTGAAACACTAGGGTCAAAGTTAGAACTGAAATTCCCTGAAATTGAGAGGCTTTTATGCAAGATTTTTATTAAATCTCCTCTAGAGACAATAAATAGCTGCAAAGTTCAGCTTGTTTATATCCCAGAGGACTTACCAAGGGCAAGGTTTATAACTCATTATGGGGAAATATAGGTAACACTCCAAAAATGCAAGCCTTAGCTATATATAATATATGGCTTGTAATATCATACACTTTCAAAATTGCTATACACCTTATGACAATGTTTTGGACACTAAAAGTAAAACAAAAAGTATTCAATTCTAATTTCGCTTATAAAACAATCATCATAAAATCTGTGCTTTTTTGCCCTTTACAGAAAAAGAAGAGTTGTAGACATCTATTGTCAAAAAACCAGAAGAAGTGAAAGGCAAATAAAAACTCCATTTATATAGTAAGATTAAATTCAGAATGACAATTTTCTCTTTTTTTTTAATAGTACATTTTATGGCTTGTACTTCATTTTCTCCCTTAACTTAGAGAAGCTAGGAATATCTACTGATTATCCTACAAATCATGAAACCTTAACTAACTGTGTCTTTAACATGCTTGAACTATTAGAAGGAGAGTAAATACAGACAGCATTGAAGGTTGTACATTAATCTTCACTCTTTATATAACAATTTATATCATACATGAATATACACAATCTCCTCTTCTTGACATACTTTCTGTCATGTACACAGGGTCCTTTTTCTAGAGAGTGCCAATACAGAAACATGCATTTGTTGTGAAGTTTTTCCTAATACAATGCTGGGTCTGTATGGCACTTTGGCATTATTCTGGATGAAAAGCATTACATGCACATAAGCTGTGCCATTTTAAAAAACAATTTGGAGATTAGAAAGTGTAAAAGGGAGAAAGAAATTGGTGGTTCTGAAAGAAAATAGAGGTGTTAGAAAGTCAACTTTTTATCTTCCTAGACTTGCAGCGCAATATAATCACCGGTCTGAAGTAGCTGTTCACTTTGTTTATCATTGTAAAATAAACTCTCTTTGTATGCGTGTGGGTTCTGCACTTTGGAACTGACTACAAATCTTGGCTATGGAAACACCAGCAACAAACCATTTTCTAACAATGAGCAGGAGGAGTCAGAAGATTGACTCATAAGTCAGCACCTACTCAGTTACCTACTACTGATTTCCAAACTTCAGAGGTCTCAATATCTTTTGTAATTTTTCCTGTTTTAAAACCTTCAGCCTAAATGTCCACACACAGCTGCTGCATGTGCAATCTTATGGGCAAGTACAGCTGTCCCCAGACTGGACACAGATCAGATACAACTGTTTGGTTTGAAAAAGTTGAAAGAGCTATTTGAATGACAGGTTTAGGTAATTTGATGTATAATTTGTAGCAGATGTTTGGACTGTCTGTATTACTTCTAACTACAGGGAAAATAATAGCAGATAAATTTAATAGCATCTCTGAGAATATGAATGCATGGTGTGAAGTTGTGGCATAGCAAATGAGAGTAGTTTCAGTAACATTTTAATTAAACATCTACTGTGAATGCCAAATCATGTGCTCTTAAATTGGTGAAATTCAAGGAAAACATATTACAGCTACATCTACCTGTGACCACACCTTTTGAGCTGAAGTATGGTATGTTCTGGTATCTGACTAGGCTAAGTGCTACGTAAGAGCTGACTTATTCTTTGGTTAATATAAAATTGTCAGAAAACACCTTGTTTTTGGCAGGAAATAACTTTATTAAAGGATATTGTCACCACAATACTTCACTGTTTTCCATTAAATATTACTGAGGAGAAATACATTTTTGGTAGGTGAAAAATTTTACCATGGGATCTAAAGGCAATTGGACTGCTCCTCTTTCTCTGATATTTAAGTACATTGACTTCCAGCTTTTCTTCATTGTTCACTCTTGTCATGACCCCAGTGCAGTGCTGGGTAGTCCATCAAAATGTACTAGTTTCTCTTCTGGCCTTTTTCTGAGCACAGGCTTCACTTCCTGCTGATCCACATGGTGCCTGGAGAATTGGTTCCTTTTGCAATGAGGTTGGTTTACCCCCTCTGTGTTGTAAATGTCACTCTAAACAGTGCAAACAAAAACACATACGTTGGTTTGGCTTACCCGTGTCTTTCAGATCCTCTGTGTAATGCTCCAGTACATTTTACCACAGAGCCTTTGCAATAGGCACATTCCACCCACCCAAAGCCTAGTTCTCTACAAATATGCTTATACAAATGCCTTACCCCTCAGTATCAATTCCTAGTTCATTTCTGCAGCTTGGCCATTCTTGCTGCCAAGTGTTATTTTCATCTGGAAAGGGTAAAAGGACAAGTGAAGACAAACAAATATGTCTGCAAAATTAAAAAAATTGATAAGGCAAGTGGAACTGGTGTTTTTTTGTTAGTGATCTCAGATTTGCAACAAGGGTATGAAATTAAGATTCTCAGGCTTCTGATCAGCTGAGGAAAATCAAATAATAGGAGCAAAGGAAAATAAAAAAATAAGAGCAAATAATAGGAGCAAATTTTTCTTTTGCTAAGAAAAATTAAGAGAGTCAGTGCCTCACTCCTGCCTCACTGAACAAGGAACCTGTCTGTCTCCATTCATTACAAAGGGAACACAGACACTGTGTTTGTAGAGCCAGCACATGCAAGTCATGTACTTCTATGATGTCCATTACACAAAGGTTGAAGCACATCTGGCAGTATCTGCAGCCCTAGACCATCCTCACCTTTTCTGAGAAGAAGCACCTTTTGATTCATCCATCTGCAGGACAGCTGGAACCTTCAGGCTCCAGGACCGTGCCAACAAAACAAAAGAGGTAGAAAGCCAAAACAAAGTAGCATCCCCTCCTCTGGTCACAGGTCTCTTTTCCTGGGAGGCAGCAAGGCAAAGCATCAGCCAGCAACGAAAGCCAACAGCATCATGGGCTATGTTAACAGGAACACATTGAGTAGCTTCAGAGAAGTTATTATCTCCCTCTGCTCAGCACTTATTAGACCAGATCTGGAGTACTGCATAAAGTTTTCAATCCCCAGTACAAGATAAATTGGAGTAAGCTCAGCGAAAAGCCACCAAAATGGTTAGAGAGAGTTGGAGTGTTTGTCCTGTGAGAAAAGGCCAAAGGACCACAGCTTGTTAAGTCTAGAGGATGGAAGAATTTGGACCTAATAGAAGACTGCAAATATCTCTCGGGGAGGCTGTTGAGAAGATAGACACAGGCTCTTCACACAGTGGTACAGGATGGAAGCACAAGAGACAAGAATTACAAGATAAAAAGTGGGCTTTTACCTGCTTTTAGGTAATATTAGGAAGTCCTTTTTCTCTCTTAGGGTAATCAGGGAGTGGATCATGTTACCTAGAAGGACTGTGCCATCTCCCTCATTGGAGGTTTTAAAGACCAAACTGGCTAGTCCCAAGCAACCTGCTCTGATCTTAGAGCCAATCCTACTCTGAGCAGCAAGTCAGACAGGATGACTGCCTGAGATCCCCTCCAAGCTGAATTACTCTGTGATTCTGTAATACTAAATCATTATGTGTGCTGTTCAGAAAAACAGCTGCTGGAAAAGGGCACTTTAGTTACCTCCTATGTGTTGATTTTACCCTGTCTGACATTGTGCACTCAGAAGAATGCTGGGTTGCACTCTGAAGAATTTTCAGGATAGTCCAAAACCATGCACTTCTTCCTGATTAATAACCTCTATAGAGCTGACTCTTGGGAAATGTAGAGATTTCTGGTGTTTCCATTTGACTTTTTTTCTTCCAACACCCTATCTCCCAAATCCCCACCTCAACCCTGTTCTGCTGCTGTAGTCTGCAAATGCCAGGAATACAGCAGAAGGATGACCACGGATAATTCCAGTGCAACCACATAAAATCAGAGGGAAAACATCAGGAAGAAATAATAATGCTGCAGAATGTTATAAAACAAGTATTTCCAAGCCAAGTCATTTAATTGGTATGTAAAAATCTTTTTTTCTACCTTCCTTGCATAAGATGACCTTGTTCGCTGCCACTTTAGGATTGATACTTTTTCTCAGAACAGAAGATGGCACTACAAAAAGTCACACTATACATTATTGGTATTAATAGCTTAGCATCAAACTCACACTTTTAACAATGATAACTCTTTCTGCCTGAAATCTGCAATTGCTTCACCCTGCTGCCACCACTCCTCTGCAAAACATCTGGTTTTCATCCATCCTCACTCTCCTCCAAATTCTGACTCTTCTCCCCACAGTTTCAGAGATCCCAAGCCTGCTCATTTTCTGTCTGCTTCCTGCCTTCCTTGTTAGCCAGAGTGTGACTGGCAGGAAGGGGAAGCATGTAAGGTCAATCAGTCTGCTGCAGAAAACACAGGCAACAGATGCAACAAAATGCACAGGCTTTGTAATAATCCTATAGATGAACAACACAGAAGGTAAGGCACGTTCCAGCAAGTGACCTTAAATAACACATTAATTGGCATAAGAAAAGAGACATTGCAGTTGGATGTGAGACCTGGCACCCAACTTCTGTGTTGTCTGCAGATGTCACTTACATTTCCACAGAGGCAGGTGATGTTCAGGCTCTACAAGGAACAACTCAGGGAAATCTGTTTGCTTCCTCCCATGGAGCCATGGGACATCACACCTATGTCAGATGTGACCAACAGTGATTATTGAAGGGATCAGGGTCCCTCCACACACGAGGTAAATGCTTTTCTACCACTTAGCACTCGACATAAAATGTTCATGGACTTCCAAGGAAACCCTAAACCATGCCAAACCTTGACCTACTGATGTCTGTCATTTCTCCAATGGACTTCCTGAAACTGGGATCTTTCCCCCAGAGTGATTATTTGTTCCATTCTGTATGTCTGAAATGTTTTCTCTATAGGAGGTACACTGTGGCTGTTATTTGACGTAATTCTGGAAAATCTCTATTCCTGCAAAGCTCTTGTCCTTCAGAAAACTAAAACAGCATCATAAATTTTTGTTTTCCAAATAAAGTACAATCAAAAGAAAATAAAAGGGAAATTCAGAGTATGAATTCCTGAACTATCTTCATGAATGCCAGTAGAATTAGAATGCAGATTAATTTAATTCTGTGACTGCTGAGGAAAGAAACAGCTACATTTTGTATTTTTCTGGTGTGCCTTTATTTTTCTGGCAGTGAAGGGACACAAAAATATATTCTGTATATAGATCCCTAAATTTTCTAAATAACATATTCAATATGAAGTAAGTGTGATTCATCCTTCATAATTTATTATTCTCTTCATGAATGTGCTTATTACAACAGTTGCAGTGTTGCTATTAGGATTTTGTCACCATTTCATGCAAATCAAACTGAAGCTATTTTTATCTCTTATGTATCCAATATTTAAGAGATATCTCCTACATAAAAATGTAGAAATTATGGAAATTCTTTAGAAATATGGTCTTGGCCTATATTTTGCATGTTCTTCGATATTATTGCACGCTTTTTTGGATATGTTACAAAATTTCCAATCAACCGTTAGTAATAGGTTTAGCAGTTGTTTCAACCTCCTTCAAAACCCTCGTTCTCATTTTTATCCCACAGAAGGCAATTTAGGGATCCATCTTGCTATCCAAAGCAGTGCTTGCTGCCATTGATAGTCCCTGAGAAATCAAAGTACAAGTAATTTACCGAGTAATGGGAGTCTGGAGGACAGAAGTTGAGGTTGCAAATGTTCATTTAATTTTGGGAAGACATTCAGGCAGGCCATGTTTCACGCTAGAAGTGTACACACCATGTTCAGTAATGCCTTCCTTCTAGTTCTAACCCTGCCTCTGCCCAGCTGTGTGACATTGAACAGGGGTCACACCAGGCCACGCTGCAGTTTATCTTGATTTAGAACAGAAACAAAAACTATTCCTGGGCATTTGGGAACAAAATGCTCCATCGGATAATTTGAGAACTAACAGTGCCAATGACAGAATTACACTGAAATTTTCAGTGGAAATGTACCCTTCTGAAAATCCATTAAGAGAAAAAAAAAAAATTAAAAATCTTACCCTATCTATCGTTTCTATACAGACATCTAAATGGGCATGCCATTTGTGACTCCCACTGTTTCTGTATACAGTGGTCCCACCCAGGGGCCCATAACCCTAAACACTAAACATCCTGACAGCATTAATATTTATGCTTCACTTTGTACATATATTTGTGTTTGCATCTTGAGGCATGTAATTCCAGGCTCCCTATACAGTCAACAGGGAGCACATGGATTCTTTACTTCTCACAGGTCTTTGTAAAGACAACATGTTCTTCTAGCCTAAGCAGCTAATTTTGATGCTTAAAACTTAGCTGTGTCCAAAACTGTGCATTGAAGCAACTGAATGCCAACAAAAGAAAAACCTCAGGCATAAAGTTCAAACTGGCAATTTGGGAAAGCATCATTACCAAAAGGAGCAATAACTATATAAGTTAGGTATCTTTGCTATCTCTTCATCTGTGTTCCTTACTGTGCTCCAACCTTTTGCTGGTGAGCCAGATGAGAAGGTCCTCTCTGCATTTAAGTCCAATTCAAAGAGTCTAGGGTTTCACAATGTTTGCTTTTCAAAGAACCAAGCACATACTTAAAATTTAAGGAATCTCAAATAAGAACTATACGATACTGGAAATGCCAGAAGCATAAAATATCTCTTCTGTTAAAGCAACAGAATGTTTTCAAAGTTTAGAGAAAATAGATACTCTGCATAGACATTTGACCACAATAATTTTCATTCTTCATTTAAAATTCTAGGATTTTTCTCCTCCTTTGCTTTTATTCAATAAAACTCCATTCAGGTTTCTACCTCCCAAGACAAAACAGATGCAAGGATTTTTAGTTTAGGTGACCAACACCTAACTACATAAAAAGTCTTTTATTTCACAGTTGCAAACTAACATTATTGGAAAATTACAAGATATGATTTACAGCATAGAATGGGTTTATCAAACATAATTTTCAAACAGCTGAATTGTTGGAAGCTATGACACACATAATCTAAATTCAAATGTTAGGTCTGCTAAATGTTATGAATAATTTGAGTGTAACAAGCTGAGAATTTTTTTCTGGTACTTTTATGTAAATAAATATACATACATTACCCCAAAATGCAAAGCTTGAGAAAGAAAGGCTTTGTAAAGCATCTTTAAGAATTCACATTTGTATTCTTTAGTGAGTGGCTTATAAATGTCTTTAAATTAAAAAGATTTAAAAAACCAAAAAGCACTGCAGCACAGTGTGTAAACAAAGGGTTTTATTGTACTTTGCAAAGGGTATCCTATTCCATCATTGCTTCTGCCACCCCAATATATTCACATGACTGCAACAAATGGGCACTAATTCAAAGGAGTATTAAACAGTAAGTTTTATTGGCATTTATTATGACACAGACAGAACATTAGGACATGCAATAAAATACCACTCTGCTTGTGAACCTAAGCTTTATTTTTATTTGCAACCACACAAATCTTACAACAGTGACTTTTTATACCTCTAATTTTGCTTCATTTTTTTAAACATAGCTCCAAGCCAACTGTGCTAGGCTACTGGGGAAACCATACATGGTCAAAGTGCTACCAAATGTCTGTACCCTCTGTGCTGTTGACAGACATATGCAACAGCAGCTAAACATATGTACTGTGTCCTTCTCTGGAACCCAAGTTACCTTTCCAAACTTTTATCAGACTAGTTCTCCCAAACAAATATTTTCTAAGGGCAAATGTGATAGAAATTTCAACACCTCTTACTTAAACTGGAAATTAAATTAAAAACACCCAAGCAGAGATCCTTCTGCATGGCAAATGAAAGTGTGCTCTGAAATGCAATTTAAATATACCATATTAGAAGGAGTGCCTAGTGAGAAAAGTCTGGAGCTGGATATGGGGGAACCCTCTGGTTTTGTGCTTACTGAATTATATCAGTAGGTGAGGGTAACCAATCACACAGACACTTACAGGACTGATGCCATGGCTTATCCAAGTCTCTCACACAGATGATAATTGTCAAACTTTGCCAGCTCATTATTATTATTTGAGCGACTGTGGCAAAGTTCAAAGACTTTGTCTGGCTGAATTTTTGTTCTTTTTTTGCATAAAGTAATTTTCTGCTGCAGAGATTCACTAACACAAAACTGAGTCTAAAAACATCACTTTGAATTTTTCTAGAACAATGAGAACACAAAAGAAGGACCAACCTTGACCTATCAAATCTAGGAAAAATGGCTGTTATGGGAATGTCTCAAACACAAAGCTTTCCCACATCATCTGTCTGTGCCTGAAAATACTGCCTGGCTGACATTCAGAAGGCTTCCTATAAGTCCTGTAAGTAAGTGCAGGTTACTCATGACCTTGTCCAGCCATGTGCTGAAAATCTCCAACATCTGACACCTGTGTCTGTGTGATCCCTGGTTTAGAGCACAGCCACTCTTACTGCCACAAACCCTCTTATATCCAGTTGGAATTTCCCTTTCTGCAACATGTGACCATTATCTCAGTCTTTCACAGGACAGTCCGGCTTCATCTTCTTTATAACCCCCATTTTAGGTATTCCACTACCATTTTAGGTAGTGGAAGCTTGCAATTAGATCCCTCATGGATTCTTGTCTAGATTAAATGAACACCAGATCTCCTCTTGCTTGGCACAGTCTGCAGCCCCCAAAACTTGTAGTGTTCTTACACATGATTCTGCCCATTTTGTCAACACCTCTCTGATGGTGAGGATCCAGAGGTGCTGACAGCACTTCAGATGCAGCCTCATGGGTGTTGAATAGATGGATGCAATCACTTCTCTCAGCCTCCAAGCTACTTCCTTCCTAAGTAGCAGTTTTTTAATGCATAGCTCACTTCTGATTCATGTTCTGCTCACTGTCCACCAGAGATGGACAGAGCTGCCCCAGCCTGTGCTCTTGCAGAGGGATGCCTCATCACAGATGCAGGATTTGGCATTTGCCTTTGCTCAGTGTCCTGAGATTCCCATCAGAATTTGAGGTTACCATTTTTGCAGCTTGCAAAGGCCCCTCTGAATGGTTGCCCTGCCTGGCAGCAATGACAGACTTCTCATGATCCAGGGCTGAGGTGGCTGAGGATGCACCATGCCACTTTGTCAGAGCTGGGAGGAATGGCTTAAATGCAGAAAACTGGCAAGGAGGACTGTAAATTGATGTTGCAGCTGGGAATAACTCTTGATGAGCCTGAGTGAACAGCAGCCAAGTGATCCTCTAGCATGGATCGAGTTTAATGGTGTCAGTGTCTCTGCCTGGGTACCTCTGCCCAGCTGCTGCATTGGGGATCTCCTAGATAATGGGAAAGAAATTTACTCTTAAATTCAAAACTCTTATATAAACTCCTTTCTAGCTATGAGATTGTGGTTGTCCCAGCTGACGGACTTCTTCAGCTAGCAGGGGTTTTTTGATTAAAATTTTTTTGAATTTTCAGGTGATACCACAATATGGACAAAAGGAGTCCAAAATATCAGTAGTGTGGTGCTATAACACCACTAGTTGGTCCAGACCCAGAAGGCTGGATTTCTGTCTCTCACATCCTAAATATATCCATAGGTGGCAAATGTATGGCTGTCTTCTCCTTCTTGTGGGATGAAACAAGACATCTTTTTTCATATAGTCTTTTTTAATACATAAAATATTGATTCAAATCTATTTTGCAACAATTCGCTCCTTCTGACAGTTTTCAATCAAATGAGAACTGATTGAGGCAATGGAGAGTCTGCTCACACATTTGCCTCCTGTCTTGCATCTCTTGCAAAAACACATCCAAATTTAGCTAATTATACTGGATTCCTCATCATCAAAGATGGTGGATATTTTGTAATGCCCCTTCTTCTTGCAAAATAAGATAATTTTTTTCCTTCAGGTTGCTGCAACTATAATTGATTCTAATTCCCTAGATTTCTTTATTTTTACTGTTGTGATAGGGAAATTTGTCACTATCCTTACAATACAGTCCAGATAATTGCCATATGAAATAATTTTTTTAAAAAATGTATCATGTATCTTTTCCTTTTTCTAAATGTGAATGAATAGAATTTAGAAACTGCTAGTCTGGGCCTTCTGCAATTCAGCTGAACATGTCTAAATTGTTTATACATATTTCACATTTCTGAGGCTTTCTTCCCTACTATACAAACCAGATCAGCTGTACCAACCAGGTCATTCGCCAAAATCTGGAGAGTAGAAGACAGCAGATTCAAAGATGTGCCAACAAATGATCTGTGCATGTACCAACTATTTCCGTGCGGGTTCTGAGAAAGGACACTTTCATAAGAAACTATTTTTTACTGTTAATCAAACCAGAATGTTTCATTCCTTAAAGGAATGAAGGCAGCTCGTTCCAAAGAGCAAACTCTTGTTCATCTGCAACAACTACTTATGATTCTTAGAAACCTGAGGGACTGAATCAACAGAAAACAATATCTGCTGGGGCAATTTTTTCCTCATGATTTTTCCCATCTCCTCACTTTTGCATGGGGTATTGTGACTGCTGAACAGATGTGACCCACAAGCACGCTACTAACAATGTTGTGTTTGGCTTTCACAGAGCTTTTACGCAGAGAGTGTTTGCAGAAGCAAGCCGTGCTCTTACTGACAGCATGCATTGCCTGAAAACTCTTGGCTGGCTGACAGGCCGGCTTTTGTGGATTTTTCCGTAGCGATTTAGGATGTTATCGTCCCCCGGTAATCTACAGCCGTGGTTGCAAGTTGCAGCTGCCACGGTGGCATCTCAGGCTGAACTTTTCATCACTCTCCATGACTACCTGAGGGGAGATCGTACCCAGGTGGGAGCTGGCCTCTTCTACCTCCTTGCAGTGAGACAACCAGGTGTCACGGCCTGAAGCTGAGACCAGGGAGATTCAGACTAGACATTAGAAAATAAAAAAATTCACTCTTAGTGTGGTCGGGCATTGGAATAGGCTGCACAGGGAGGTGCTGGAGTCCCCATCCCTGGAGGTGTCTAAGAGGTGTCTGGATCTGGGTGATGTGGTTTAGCGGTTTAGAGGTTCCAATGGTAGCGCTGGGTTGATGGTTGGACCTGATGATCTTTAAGGTCCCTTCCAGCCTTGACGATTCCACGATTCGGTGTCTCCAGGAGATCACGCTGCCCAATACAAATCCAGGCTGCAGACGGGCGGCGGAGGACGCAGCCACACCTGGCAGCGCCGGCAGCACCCCGCAGAGCCCCGAGAGGGAGGGAGGGCAGCGCCCCGCCCCTCCGCCGCCCTCAGGGCCGCTCCCTCGGGGCCGCCAGCGCCTTCCCCCGGGAGGCGGCGCGGGGCGGGCCGGCCCCACGGCGCAGGGGCGGTGCCGGTCACGCGGGCGCGCGGCGGCCCCGCCCCGGCTCCGGCGGCAGCGGCGGCGGCGGGGGCACCTGGCGCCCTCCTCGGGGCTCCTCGTCGCCGGGACAACCGGGATCGCCGCCGCCGCGCCTCTGCCATGGTGAGGAGCCCGCGGCACGGCCCCGCCGCCCCGCCGCAGCGGGCTGGCCCGGCCGCCCGGGGCGGGCAGCGAGTGCCGGCCGGGCCGTGCGGAGCGGCCCCGGGGCCGGGCGGCTCAGCCCGAGGCGAGGGTGGCGGGCGGGGAAGCGAGGGGCGCGGATGCGGGGCTGGGCGTGCGGCCCGGCGCGGGGCTGCGCCTACCCGCGCTGTAGACGAAAAGAAAGGAGAGTGTCTGTCTGCCCCTCTGTCCGTCTGCCCCTCTGTCTGTCTGCGTGCCTGCCCAGAGCAGGTGGGGCCGCGCTGCCCCTCGCTGTGGCACATGCCTGCGTGTCTGGGGCGAGGTGTGACGGGCGCCTTGCCGCCTCCTCCTCCTCCCGTGTAGCGCCGGAGCAGCCATGGCAGGGCTCTGCCTGGCGTGTGACGCGAGTCAGGTGTGTTGTCCGCCTGGATAACACAGGAGGGATGGTGTGTTTACATGGTGTGTTTATATGGGTGTGTAGGGCGTCCGGGCAATGATGAAGGTGTGTCGTGCCCCTTATAAAGTCGAGAGGAAAAGCCAGGGCGTGTGTCGGTGCGCAGGGCAGGGATGGGGTGTCACCGTGGGGATGCGCGGGATGCTGGGTTTGGGCGCTGTGCTGTATCCGTATGCATGTGCCGTGAGTCAGGGTGTGGCCTGGGATGTGTGCACACAGCAGATACACAATGAGCGTAATGCTGTGCCTCTCTGCGTATCTGCTGTGATTTGGGCTCCGGGTATGGTGTGTTTGTGTTGTAGCAGAGATGTGGCATTGTGTGCGGGGCCATGACATGGCACCGTATGTATGTAGCCGTGTCTGCCCGCTGCGGTCTGGTACGGGCTTGTTCCTGTGTGTATATATAGTGAATATTGGGTGTGGCATAATCTGTGGATATTTTTAAAGGCACGTATGCTATGGGTGGGGCAAGGATTATCCGTAGTCCTGGGCATACGTAGCCGATACAGGGTATGGTATTTGTGTGTACAGAGCAGCAGTGGCTTGGGTGTGTGAGCGTGCGTGGCTGTGATGTTGTGATGTGTGTGCACGGGTGCATTTATTGCATTTATAATAGATTCATGGGGTGAGTGTGGCGGGCACAAGGTTTGTTTCACCTGTATGTGAGGATGGCACGACACGGAGCACAAGTGTGAGGAGGGTTGCAGTGGGGAGGAAGAGCGGCTGTGGTACTCTGTGGGGGTGTGACACAGTTCGTGTGTGCCACGAGTGGCAGGGCACAGATGCATCAGATGTTTGTGAAAGGAAGATGACAAGGCACGTAAGGGGGAGTGTGTAGGGACAGGCACAGCATGTTTGGGAAGATGATTGGTTTGAGCCCTGTTTTCAATTACAACTTAATTGTCTGATGCCTTAGTGCTTCGCAGTGATAGTTACAACAATAGATGCAGCAGGAAGGCGCAGTTGCTGGCCTTTCCCACGCGAGGAAGTACACAGTGTTTTAAGGCAGTCACTTCATGTCTATATTTCCGTGTGTGTAGTGCTAGTAGGTTTTCTGCATCAGGTTCTGGGGAGGCAGAGGCAGTGCTCAGCCTCACAAAGGGAAGAACTGCATTCCCGTGGTGTTGCAACTTTTTGTCCTTTACATGAAGGCTTGTTCATGCACTCTCTTTCTTCCCCTGCACATTGCCTTCTGCTCCTTCCCAATTTTAGCCTGCATGTTCTGAACCCAAACAAGGCAACCTTGAAAACTAAAATGTGAGGTGGAATAAAAATATGGATCGACTGTGCATGATTGCAGTATTCTTCTGTGTGGAATCAGTTTGGATTTGCTTTGCAAAGGCCTTAGGATGTATCTGTTGCTACAAGGAGGAGTAAACCTCCATGAATGAGGCTGTGGATGGCGTGGCATGGTGGAGTGATTGTGATGTGACTCAGTGACATGTTCTTCATATTAATATTCCATCAGAGAAGATGTAGTATCTTAAGTCAGTTCAAGAAAATGGATTTCTCTCATCTTCTAAATTTAAGATCAATTACAGACTGAAAAACAACTTATCAAATATTTGTAAACTGAACCAGGGGAGGCTCAGGTTGGACATATGGTAAAATTTCTTCGCTGGAAGAGTTGTTAAGCATTGGAATGCTTAACATCCATGGAGGTGTTGAGGAAACTACTGTGGCACTTAGAGCTATGGTTTCATTCACCATGTGGAGGTATTCGGACAGAGGCTGGACTCAATCTTGGAGATATTTTTCATTCTTAATGATTCTATTATTCTATAAATAAATATTTTCCAGTCACCAAATTCCAGGCATGGAGATTTTCTTTGTGGTCCATTTTGACATTCCCAATGAGATACCTTTAGCAGTGTAAACTCATCAGACATACTGCAAAGCAGCATTGGTGCTGTAATTGCACAGGGGAGATCTCAGAAATTATACCATCTGCTCTCAGATTCTTGTATTGGGCAGCTTCTTAGTTGCACTTGACAGCTGTTAAGCTGGTAGCCACCATTTTTGGTATTATTTTAATATTTTTCAAGTATTTTATTCAATGCATGCTTGTAATTCGAATTTTCCTGTCTTACAGGGTTAGTCCTATTCAAATTGTTCTTTCCTTCTTAATTCTTTGTGGCTTCATAGAATTAATTTTGAGCAATTAACACCAGACCTTTTAGTACAGGGAATATCAATGTTCCTAAAAATCAGAAGGATTATTAGCTTACTGCTTGCTTATTTTAGAACAGACTGGAATATTTGGTCATCCTAGTTAAAATGAGGGATAACATGGGGCTAGCAGATGTGGAAAATTGCTAATAAAAGTCAGGTTTGCTGTGAAGCATGGCAACTATTTTTAGGTAGGTGTAGAAAAGTAGTACTAGTCTTGGCACTGGGACAATATTGATCTGAATCCCAGCAGAAGGCTACACATTGACAGTACTTCAGCTGTTTCATCATTTAGAAGTCAGAATAACTGCATTAATTTAATGTAAATTGTTACCACTGGCAATTCTGGTAGTCTTTCTACTGAATTAGAAATGCACATAAGTGGGATATGCTAAGTAGGACAAAACCAGATGAAATTGTGACACCAAGGAGTTCTCCCTCAAGCTGGTTAGACAATAGCCACAACATCCACTTTCATTCTTTCTAATAATCTTTTTAGGAAGGTGATCCATATTCTCCATAGAGTTCTGCTTTTCCTTTTTTTTTTTTTTTGTTTGTTTGTTTGTTTGTTTGTTTGTGGGTTTGGGTTTGTTTGGATTAGTTTGGTTTGTTTTAACCTCTCCATGTGTTTTAAGACAATGCAAGAACTGTTAAAATTTTTCATCATACTTGATGTGAATGTGATGGAGCTTGAGTCCAGCTGTTCCCCTGAGCTTCTACAAAACAACTTTCCCACTTGAACTTTGAATGCAGAGTGGGACATTCTCATTCTTTGTAAAGGTTCTGAGAATGAAGGTTGTAAACACAGAGTAAATTCTATATGGTGATAAGCAGATTTGCATTCTTAGAAATGCAGAAAAACTTATACATGAGGCATTAAAAGTATATAATGATGAACTTAAAATTCGCTATATACTGGTATCTCTGTCAATTCCATTTTTTTCAGGATCAATAAATGACTTGCATATATCTCAAAGCTTAAACTAATTGTTCTTGAGACTGAAGAACAAATGGTTTGTAACGATGAAGCATTTTTCTCAGCCTAATTTTTCAAAAAAATGTGCTGTACTCTGAATGTCTGAAAATCTGTATATATAGTGCGATTCTACAGCACTGTGTGAAACCAAATGGATTATTTTTGTGACAAAATTAATTCTAATGCAACTGTAGTCCCTGTGAATCATTTTGGGGTGGAAGCTGCATTAGATTCTATTTCAGTATGTCTCTGTAGAGTCTCAAAGTTTCCTTACAGGTCAATAGAAAGTATCTTTCTCAGGTGTTTTGAACTTAGGCTTTTGCAACTTATATTTGAGTGTTTGATACTTAAGGAGGGATTTTTTATGTACCTGGTCAAGGAAGAGTAAGCACAGGATCTGTAAATGCTTAATTTTTGCTGTCTCAAATGACCTCCCTCTTATGCATCTGCCCCCATCCACCTGAACCAAAGCAGAACAAAACCCATCCCAAACAAAACTACAGCATGAATTTAAATGTTTAAATGGAGTAGAATAATTTCTGTTTGGTACTGGGAGGTAATGGAAATGCAATAGTTGACACAAGGGCACCTCAGCTGACAAAATCAACTACAGCCAATTTCTTGAGGGATTCCCCCTGGCTTTTTATCTTTGCATTGGAGGAACCACTGCTAGAGGAGTACTGGAAATTTGCCCTTTTCTGGACTTGCTTATTTTTGACTGTTTGGAGCTATGAACTCCTGCTGTGTAGCCCACAAGAAAGTACTCAATATTTGGTATTGAGCTGCAGCACTCAAAATATTTACCTTAATTCTTGTTACACTCTTCTCTTTCTATTCCATTGTTTTCCTGTGTTCTCCTTGGTAGGCAGAAGGAAACAGTAAATTTGGTTTTCATTGGATTTGATTGCTGTTCAGCTGGTTACTCAGTATGTTCTCTAAATTTAAATCAAGGAGACAAGGACATAATCAAATCTGCATAAATGTGAAACTCTACCAGTATGTCAAGTTTGTCAGTCTTCAGAGGTTGAAATTGAGGTCAGAGCTTCACAGAGAAAAGGCATTTCCATATCATAGCTTGATGTTACATGGTAGTTATATAAATATTAAGGGGCAAATGTCTAAGTGTGCTTGCAGATTATAGGCTATTTTCAGAACTATTTCTGAAACAAAAGTATCAAGATAATTTTATTTCTGCAGAAACTTACATTTTGGCAAATGCTGAATCTCCAGTTTCTCTTCTAAATCTCGACCTGTTACCTTTCTTGAAACAGTTTGAAAAAGGTGTTTTGGAAATGCTACTATGATGCTATTTCCTTTGAAGTCAAGTGTAAGTACTGCTTGTAACCATGAAGAGGTACGTAGATTTGTCTTTTATAATTGAAAACTATTATTAATAATGCATTTGATGTATGGTAGCTTTTATTAATTATACATATATGGCATATATATGTAGCCACAAAGCAGATTTTTTTCTTGTTTCTTTCTTGTTCATTTTCTAGGGAGATTTGCCTTGCAGAGAAGATTTGCCCTTCATAGTAAAGATTTCATGCTCAGTACTAGGAAGAACCTCAGTTCTGGCATAGTGTTTATGAGGCAGATCAGGCAGAGCTTTGAAATGGCTTTGTAGAAACTGTAGAGCCATTTCTGTAATAAGCCATACCTTTTATGTCTCAAATGTGTTTTTGAAGAGCAGTTTGGAGGGGGAGGATTCGTACTCAAAATTTCTGTTCCACAGGTGCTTAGAACAAGGGTTCTGACTGCTTCAGCCATGCAGTCAGTACTTAAGCTGTGATTTCATTTACAGTTTGAGCTGAGTGCAATAAGGAGAATTGCCTTTCTGGATATGGGATTGCGTGACTGCAGGGAGGACTCTGTCAGTTCAGATTAGAATGGTGCAAACTCCTGGGGAAATGGACTTGCAGAAGAATCTCCGTGTGAACACTCCAGGAGGATTTCAGGTCTCTGTTGTCATGCCATCAGCCTGTTAGCTTGTGTGCTGATATTGAAGACTGGGAATAAAACTTAGCCATATGTATGTCAATAAAAACAGCTATGTGTAGAAGTGGGGATTCAGAGAAGTTTTGATAGGTATTCTCCTAAGGGCTCTGAATCTGTGATGTGGATTAAATTTGGATGGCTGAAACGACATGGCTGTCCCTAGGCAAATGTTGCTACATTGAAATGAATGGACACTTTTCTCTTGGAGTGATTTTGTTCAGGAACATATCATGTTCTGAATGCCTTTGAGAACATGTATTTATAGCATGATTCTACAAAATGGCGTGACACCAGCCGGATTATTTTTGTGATTACACAATTATTCATTTGAGCACACAGTCCTTGTAGATGTTGTGATGGAAACTACCTTAGAATCTTCTCCAGTATTTTTGCTTAGAGTCTCAAAGTTACTTGAGTGGTCAAAGAAAAGAATCTTTCTCATGTGTTTCAAACTTAGGCTTTTGCAAATTCCATTTGAGAGACTGCTTGATGCTTAAAGGGGGATTTGTCATTTACCTGGTCAAGAAATAGAGAATCTGTATCATATGTAATGAACATTGTGAGGGGCTACTTTGTACCCTTGTGATGGGTTACAGGTAGCAACTGCTTTGTTCATCTGATTTTAATTTTCTGCCATTATCCCATTAATTAATGGGTCTATTGCTTTCCAAGCCCATAAAGATGATGATATGGGTTTCCCCATATTCCACTTCAAAGTACTTTATACATTGGACTGCTAATTAAATGCTTTATTTTAATTTAGTTTTTTTAGGAATGATGTCTAAATGCATCATCATATACTGTTTGGAACGATATAATCTTAAAAGACAAGTAATGGATAATTACCTGAAAAAGGAAATGTTCAGTCATTATTTTTTTTTAAGAGAAAGCAAATTGAAAGAAAGATTTGCCAATCAGTATATGACTAACAGATGATGAAGATAAAACTTCGTCAAACCTGTTTTTTCAGCTGTCTCTCTGCATATGTTTAAAGAATATACAGGGATACAATAAACAGCTTTTCCAGATTTCTTAGTGTTTATGTGGTGGTTGTTGGATTTTTTTTTAATTTATTTTTCTTTCCTGATCTGAACTAGTCTCTAGTCATGGAAGATTAGGTAAGGAGTGGTTTATTTTTCTATGTGGTTTGGGTTTGTTCTGCCATCTCTGGTAATGGTTAGAACTAAGTGCCTTGAAAGGCAAATATGAGCTGGGTGCATCTGAATGAAGGATTAGGTCTTCCATGTAGCTCCTATCTCAGAGTAGCTTAGGGAAAGCAGAGCTTGCAAACCTTTTTTGCCAATAAAGTGTAATGCCTCTTTCTTTTAGTGAGGTATTGGATTGAGCATAATGTTTTCTGCCGTGCTGGCTACCAAACACCAGCTACATGATAGCAAGTATTGATAAAATGTTATCTTTCAACTGAATTTTAGGCCTACAAGTAATTAGGTCAATCACTAATCTGCAAACCATTGGATTTCCCATTTCTAACCAGCAAAAATAGGAGCTGTCCCACTGGAGTCAGAGGATTGCTGGCTCCTGGGTGACTTAGTAGGAGAGGGTGAGTCTTGCATTAGGGTATGGGCATCTCAACAGGTCAGGTTAACCTGTTAGACCTTAATACCCTGGCTGCTTGCAGGAATGAAGCTGTACTCTCTAAAAGGCTTGAGCAGTGATTTCCAAAGATGTTGCTGGCAATAGGTGACTGCCCTTGAGGGAAACACACAGGAAAGGGTGTTGAGAGCTGTTTGAGCAACAAACAATGGGCTGGTGTGCTGGAGGCAGCAGGAAAGGCAAGCTCCAAGCACCTCCTGCTCTGCACTGAGAGGCACTCCAGTTGGAGCAACCAGAAGCCTCGAGGTAGAGTTGTGCAGCTGTGGACTTCAGCTCTGAGTTTCACAAGTGACCTTGTTCTGTCACCCAGTAAGAACAGGGCCTTGGGAGCCAGGCTGATGCCCTCCAGTAAAATGTGAATGATGTGGTATGAATACCAGTGCTGGCAAAACAGGAAAGATGGCTTTTCTGGAAGAGAATCAAGCAGCAAAGTGGGCAGTGTGGCCAGCTGCTTCTGCCTGGAAGGTTTTAGTATGTTAAACAGCACTTATTCTGGGGAAATTTTAAAAGCATTATGGTGCTTATAAGCAGCCTTAGGTCATTGGGAAACATTAAGGAAAAACAGAGAGATATGCTCAGGTGCATTTGATCTTCTCTGAATGTCAGCCTTAACTCTTTAAGATGACCAGCATAATAAGAACAGAAGTATCTGATGTGGGGTGTTGCTTTTGTTCAGTCAATTTGTCATCACAACATTAGAAGAGAAAATACCCCAAGGAAAGACCAGTACAAAAATTCCAGAGGGTATCTGGCAGCCAGGAGGAAGCTGTAAGGCTACTGAAGGCCGTGCCCTAGGCTCTAGCAGTGTGTGTCCAAAGAGAAGAAAATGTCAGCAACCACAGCAGGCCAGGAAGGCTGAATTTTAACATGCACAAAGGCATAGCCTGAGCCAGAGCAGGGTGAACAGCTGGAGCATAGGAACAAGAGCCTGGAGGGCAGATAGTATCTGTTGGTTGAAATAAAAGATTTTGCCAGTCTGTCTGTGCTGTAGACAAGCTTGGTTCAAGATGGGATTGTATTTCAAGGTTCATTTTGGTGTCTTATAATTTTTATTGATTATCCAGAAAGCTTTACCACAGGTTCTAGTTTAGCAGCAGTCCTGTGTCATCAGCTGTTGTGTCTTCAATATCACTTTCTTCAGTTCTGTTGGCAATGTATATCCTGTCTAACGCTCCTTTTGTTGCCTGGAGACGTTTTGCCACTTGCATGGTGTTAAATGGTTCTGCCTGTCTGATGCATTGATTGTACATTTCGGGAGGAAGCCCTAGCTAGCAGCAATTCCCTGAGCATTAGAGAATTTTATACACTTATGCTAGAGTGTAACATAGGATAATCTGAAATTTATGGTAAAGGAAGGTTATTTTGCCTCTTCTTCCTCCTCCATTTTTGTAGTGTATTTAAATAGAGAGCTTTTTAGGGTGCCATTCATTACTTTAGTTTGCTTGTGAGCTGCTCTGGGTAGCAAAGCCGATTTGGTGGCTTTCCTACCACTATAGCACCAGGTGCTTTCAATACCACAGCAAAACAAAATTGCACAGGCAACAATTAGGTGTCTCAGTAGAGGAGGAGGGGTGTGCAGCAAGCTGCTGGGTTTTGTTTGGCAACAAAAATCTGCGTATCAAGGCACTGAATAAAACCTGAATTTTATTTTCTCAGGATTTTCCTTTAAAATTTGGTTTTACCATGCCTATTACTGTATGGATAATACTTAATAAAAATTGTTCTTGCCTGTGAAAACCTGAAAGACTTGATACTTTATACGTATGGCTGTATTTACAATTTAAATAGCATGTGTGCTCTGTCAACCATAGAAGGGATGGAAATACATGGATTTAATTCCAGCCTATTTTCCCCTTTGGTGAAAATGACCCAATATTGGTTTTATTCCTGAATTGATAAATCCTTCAGCCTTGTTTTCAGTATCTATGCATTTTGCTGATGCTCTTTAGAGTCTTTCACACTTCATCTTCTCCAAACCTACTTTTGCCCATAATTCCTTTAGCATGCTACTAAGCAAGGCTATTTTTGAGAGTCTGGGTTTTTAATAACTTTTGATTTGAGAAGCTGACAGGTTGAAAGTCCTTATCTACTCTGATTTCAGTGGAAATTAGATACATAAATATCTCAGTGGAACTGAGCCATAATGGATGAGCTGCTACCAAAACTGTTTCATCTGTTAAGAAAATAGTCCTCTTCAATAGAAGACTGAATGACAACTGAAATTGCATGCTTAAAAAATATATATATATAAGGACTGTCACCAAAATTAGTAGTATAACCTTATTTTGATCTTGAAATAACTCTATCAGAAAAGATTTCTTCATCCCATTAATTCTGATGAAAACAGGAGACCCTTATCACTAGCTGCTAGTCGAGAAGAGATTAATGTGGTGCTTTCAGTGGTGGCATGCTAAGTATGGTGTGCTAAGAAGTAATGTTCTAGGACCAGTGGCAATTAGTATGTTTAATAATATGGAAAGGGAATTCAAATGGAGAAATTATCCTTTCTGGGTTTCACAGATTTACACAACCGGTGTTTTGTTTATGTTATAAAGAAATTTTTAAAATGTGGTTGCTAAAGAAATTAAATGTAAGAAGCTCTCAGGTAATTTTTAAAGAAAATATTCCCTTTTTAGGTCATAACCAATCTTTCAAAAGTACAATGAAGATATTACCAAGAGAGATCAGTTAAGGAATGTAAGAAATGGCTCAAGAGCCAAGTAGTAAGGAATTACAGTTTTCTCTTGCGGATTTTGTTTTGTGTTATTTGTTCCTGCAATTCTTTTAGTATGTAGAGATCTTCTGTAACTCTTCTTGTGTTTACAGGAAATTTGAAACTGATTTTGGAGTAACATTTATTACACATGTTCAATCACGTCCTTTTTCCTTGTGCACAGATTTGTGTGTATTTGGGGATTTTATACAGTCAAAACCATACTTTTGTAGAGTTTGAGATACCTTATCTTTAACACAGTCAAACTTGCTACCAAATACTAAAGCAATGAGAGGAGAAATATTCTTTTTACATTCAGGGTATTCTTAATTGTTATTTTGGATTACTGCGTACAGGTATTCTGAGGGCATGTCATTGTCAGCATGATCTGTAAGTAAAGAAAAAAAAAGGATATTTGGCAAGAATAATATAATATTGTTACAGTGATCAGACATTTCCTTAACAGAATGCTTTTGGTGAGGTTTTTTTTTTTTTTTTATAAATAGAAACAGAAAACTAGAGGTTATGTAATAAAAAATAAGTAAAAAAATAAAAATAACAATACATGAATGTACTAGGGTTCTTGCTTCAGTAATGGAAGTTTTAAATCATCAAAAACTATTCAAACAATGAATTTATTGTTATTTGCACCTTCTATCTTCTTTCTTTGCTTGCATGTATTTGAAACCATGTTACAAATATTTATCTAGAAAATGACTCCTCCATTTGTCCTGTGTCTGTTCTCTGCTAGGGGAAAACTTATTGAGGGGCCTTTAAAGCAGCCTCTCTCTTTTTCTGAGATGCAAACACAATATGGCTCTGGAGGCTGATAAACTTTCACAGAGTAACAGAGTACTTTAAAGAGACACTTCCATTTTTCTAGATGTGCTTATTCCATAATAATAATAATACATTATTACATGAAAACTGCTGCTAATACATAGAAGAACACACAAAAGTTGCTGTTTGAGGGAAAACACCTTTGAATGTGTTTGTGGCCTCATCTGTGGCTGGTGTAGCAGGTGTGGTACTTTGTGTGGCTGGGCAGGTCACACACATCTTGTACTATGTAGTAAAAGCTGTGCTTTTTCCAGTTTTAGCTGGGATTCCTAAATGAACCATATTGATCAGATAAGCTGTCATGTATTCAAAATAGTTTGTCCATCCAACTTTAACTTTAGAAAATTCTTACATAAACATAAAAATGATAAGCTTTTTTCCTAATAGTTGCTGGTTTGGTTGTAGGTTTAGCCTTTCAGCTTGGCCTTGGAGGGACAGTACTTACTACTGTGCTGTGATTTGTAGCCAATTCACTTCTGTTGAGGAGTAGTTGAAAATACTATTTAACACAGAGAGCTATAATGCATGCTCAGGTCTTTAGAGCAACTTGCCTCATACCTTACAAATCCTGTGCTATCCTCACACAATGAGCATATATATATATATATGTAAGTGTATATATATATCTTTATATATATCTCCATGTTACTGTGTACTTGAGAATCTGTGGTGCAAAAAAAAGGGTAGTTAGATTTTTTTATACAGGCAAAGTGACAGCACACATGTAAACTAGTAGCACTCTGCAAAGTAGCTTTATTTAAAATATATGCTTATTCATATATATATCTGCTAGATGATATAACTTTTGAGGCATTGTCTGCAGCTATGGAATAATTTAGGTTAAAAGAGAATTTTTAGGTTTGTAATACTGAGTGTTCAGATTCTCAACCAAGATTAATGAGATGTAAGTTAACTTGTCTGTTTTGTCACAGACTTTGCATGCTCTCATGGAGGTGACATCCTTTTTCTGTGATTTATGTTCCTAACCTACAATGCACAGGAATATTTCCTTACTTGACTGTTTAGTGATCCTAACTTCTATGAGGATGGCATATATGCCCCTTTTTTCTGGATGAGTTCTGCTGTAAACACAATTAGGCATACAGTCTCTTCTTTAAAACAAAAATCCCAATATATTCTATTGTTTTCAGGCCTCAAACTGCAAATTTTGAGTAGTGTATAGTGTAAAAATGGCACACATGTGAATAATTCATAAACCTATGAGTTGTCAAAGTCAGAAGCATTCAACCAGTTCTAAAAATGTCATTGATGTACATGGTATATTTCAGCCTAAAGGCTGAAAATATCAGCAGCAGTGGGTATTGGATATAAAACAGCCAGAGCAAAGCTGAGCCTATGGTCAGCCATGTGGAACTGCTTAAAGCCAATGCCTCTCCTCTGAAGGAGCTGGAATTGTCCTATTGAAATATGTGTTCATGGTGGTTTTATGCTTTGAATATCTGTAGTACCCAGTCTGAATAAAAGTGCTGCTCCAGTTGCTGGAAAAGGAAGCTTGATTCAACTTGTCAGTCCTACTGAAAGTTGACAGCTTTATTGTCTTTAGAGCTGTGGATAGCTGTGCACAGAGGTAGTGGGTGAAGAAATCTGTGTCAAAATTGAAACAGTAGTATGCAGTTAAACTTAGAATCAGTCTAGGATGTACTGGAAGAGTAAAAAGGTTCTTGGCAGCAGCCAGAAGAAGGTTCAAGTTTTCAAATCTTACAATATTTTTTTGGGAGATATTTTCAAAATTCCCAGGTGTGTAAGTTTTGCTGTCTCCCTTCCTTTATGAAGACAGAACTAAGCTTATATTCAGCATTTTTTTTCTTTCTTTGCTTTTATGGACCTATTTTCATTTTTTTAAACAAGAAGCAAAGCAAATAGTTTCCAAGTATTGAATGTGTGTGGATAGTAGGATGAACAACAATATCCTGATGTCAAGAACAGCATATGCTTAATAAAGGGAGAAGATTTCCTCCAGTTGTTTTAATATTTTGTGTGATTTTTATGTTTACCTTTTAGTGTTCAGAAAACTCATCTGGTTTGGATCCTTCTTCCTAGATCTTGTTTCTGGTATTATGGACAGCAAATGAACTCCCTAAAGCTCTTCTCTTTACACAGGAAATGATTGCTTGTGACTTTGCCATCTTCCAGTCTTTGCTATGGTTCCTTAAATTCCATTTCACCTTCTGTTTTGTGTAGTGCTTGTGTTCCTGTGGTAAAATTTCTCAAACTTAAATATTTAGACTAAGTTGTAAATCTGATCAACATATTTGTTTTAGTCTTTCTATTTAGCTGTTGACTATATAACTTTAGTATTGCCTGCTTTTTTCCTTGGATGTTTTCTTTTAGTCTTTTTTTCCCCTCTTAGGATAAGTATTAATTATATAAAGTTTGGGTGAGAGGTATTTTCAATTTTTCTTGTAGCATTTTTTGATCTGCTTACTTTGCTTACATAGCAGTTGCAGTCCTATCTGTGGCACTAAATTCTTTAAATATACAGATAGTTATATTTTATCCATATTCACATGCCTGGGCCAAAGTATTTACACTGTAGAAGGTGAAAGGAGGGACCTGAATAACTGGGAAGTGTCCAGGGTTTTTTTTTTTTAATGGGACAGTTTTAGGCCTGTGCAGCCACTGTGTGTTTGTACATGTCTTGCTTGAAGTTTCTCTACTGTTTGAAATACTTCTTTGTGCAGTGTAAGTGTGTTGGCTTCCTAATTATTAGGTAGCTCCACAATTTCTGTGTGGTTAAATTAGCACTAGGGAAGAGCAGGTGTATATGGGGGTGTGGCTTTGTTCTGTACATTGAAATAATTTTATAGTATTGACAGCTAAAATGTTGAAAACTTGATATTAATAGTAATTGAAGAGAATTAAGCACCTAAGTAGAAGGTGAATAGCCTCTTCAAAAGATGTTTTTCTTGTTGGTTTTTAAAATAGTGTTTTTTTCTTTCTATTTCTAGGTTTTCTCAAATAATGATGAAGCCCTTATTAACAAAAAACTACCCAAAGAACTTCTGTTAAGGTAATTGTATATAACATTGTAAGGAGTAAAAACCTGAGGATTGTATGTTGCTTATGGGTTTTACAGGCTATCAAGTGCTGTTCATTCTTTCTTAAATCCTCTTGAAATAAATAACACACCTGATTTAGTTCTTGGAATTCTTGACCTTGTTGCCTTGATTTGTTTTAATGTGTTCAAGTTATACTGTACCATGGAAGATGTAATTTAGTTGTGATTTTTGGCTTGCATGTCAGAAGCAGAAGTGAAATAAAATGTCCATAAAACTTTGGTGTACCAAGTAGTCAGCTGTTCCACACTCTCAGTGTTTTCTATCTGTCTGAAGAGCCTAATTCTCTAGCGTAGCTCAGACTCTTTGTGCCTTGAACTTTATTATAACAAAATAAAATAAAAATTCAATGTCAGAGCTTCCAAAAAAGTCACTGCTCTATCTAAATAATAAAGTGAAAAGCTCTATTACCATTACTGCCAGTCTGTGTTATATAAGGTAAAACCAACAGAGAGATTTTTCTTACTGTAGTCATTGTGTTACTCATAAATTTTATCAGCTTGCTGTTGTGTCAGTAGATCATCTTTGCAAAAGTTGCCTAGAAGACCAAGATCAGTAAGTTCAGCCCATTACTACTGGTGGATGTCTTCATGCTCTCATATGGTTGAAAGTTGATTTCATGCATAGAATAAACCAACTGCCAAATGTGGAGCTATTGCTTGGTTGGATGTGGCCACTGCAGAGCTGGAACTGAACCAGGTCAGCAATGTCTTCTGTACCTACAGAGAGGATTTGTTACAGGCTAATCCTTAAGGTGAAAGAAAAAAAAGAAAAAATATTTGGTTAGGATAGTTTACAGTTTTTAGTAGTGGTGTTATTAAAATTGAGCTGATGATTTTTTTTCTTAATATACTGAAGAGATGTTTGGGTCAGCTTGTGTGTATGTCACTGCTTTAGTCTGATTTGAAGTGGAAGAATGTCTCAATGGTATTTTGCATCTTGCACTCAAAGAAAATGCTCCTAAAATCACTGTGACTATCACAGTGCTCTCGCAATGATATTTAAAAGCAGACTGTTGTTAAAGGAATTGAATTTTAAAAGGCTTTTCGTTTTTGTTGAGATATATTCCATGTGGTGGCAGACTGTAGACTCTTGGAACTGTTTAGAAAATGTGATTAAAAGAGACGGTCACTTAAGGATGCCCTGAACAGGAATTCTCATACCTCTTGTTTTGTTGAACTCAATGTCACACATGAGCCACAAGAAAAAAGTCAGTGTAGGATGCTGCCTCCTTAGCTAAAAATCATGATCTGCAAGCCCTTCTTTTCAAGCATTAGGACTCCCCGATATTTATGGAAATTACTGTCCTTTTCACTGTTATGGATGCTAAGTATGTCATTTATGTAATTGACTATAATTTGTTTATATGGTTTAAGTAGTGAAAAGTATCATGCACTGAAGATAGTGAAGATCTCTTTTGGAGCATCTTTCCTAAGAGAGAGGCTGAGGGAGTTGGGCCTGTTCAGCATGAAGAAGAGATGACTGAGAGGAGCCCTCATCAATGTTTATCTGTACCTGAAAGGAGGATGCCAAGAGGATGGAGCCAGGTGCTTCTCAGTGGTGCCTAGCAATAGAACAAGAGGCAACAGGTATAAACTGGGACACAGGAAGTTCCACTTGAATGTGAGGAAGAACTTCTTTACTGTGTGGGTGGCCGTGCACTGGAACAGATTGCCCAGAGTGTGGTGGAGTCTCCTCAAGGGGGATATTCAAGAACCATCTGGATGCAGTCCTGTACCATGTGCTCCAGGATGACCCTGCTTGAACAGGGAGGTTGAACTGCATGACCCTCTGTGTTCCTTTTTAACCTGACCCATTCTGTGATTCTCTGATTTTAAAGAATTCAGCAGGAATAAAATCCAAACAAACAAGTCCAAGTAATTAGATTCTACCAGTGGCTTAGCTGTTTGTTCTTATATTCAAGTTAGCTTTGTACAAAGCAACTTGAGGCTTATCTTGGATTTGAGGAAGTGGTGCAGCTAATCCCTGCCAGTACGCTGTTACAGCAGTGTCTAAAGAAGCCTTTTGCATGGTTGAAGGGCTTTGTGGGGCTGGAACAAGAACATAAAATATCCCAGGCCAAGCATACACGGAACTGATTCAGCCAACCATCTATTTTTTGTGCACGAACGTCCTTTTTGCAATTGCATGGTGATTTACTAATGTGGTGTTGCAGATGTAGCTGGAAGAGTTGATGATCTGAGAAACTGAACTGGGACTGTCAGCTTTCTCCATAAAGAACATGATGATCTCATGGGTCTGCTCTGCCAGAGAGAAATAAAGTGCATGTTTCATTATACCCACAAGACTGTGCTGATCACCAGAGTTTTGAAATGGAATGGAAGGAGAAGTGTGAGAGAGGTGCTCTGTAAATCTCCTTTTGAAATTGTACTGCTGCAGGGACAAACTCACAAGGCCAATGGCAGAGCATGTCAGAGAGAGGGACATGCATCTATGCATCTGGGTTCTCATCCCTGCAGGATGTGGATATCTAAGGAAGTTTCAGGGCACAGACCTGCCTGTCTAAAGCTTTATCAGTGGGGAATTTGTTTTATGAGCCTTCACCCAAAGGCTGTTGTAAGCCTGAGTCTGAATGCCTTTGGACTCCTGAAACACTATCTGTTCATGCTGCAACATGCTTTAAAATTGCCTTGCCCTATGGCAAGACAATGACAGGAGAGCTTAAATATTGCTGCACTGGGTGTAATTAATATTCTAATTGTTTTTCCTTTATTAGCTCTGCAGTCTACCTTTTAATTAAAAGGAGAGTAAACCAGTTGCAGTGGAAACATTTTGCTCAGAGAGCTGGAACTGAACAGTAAATACCACTGAAAGTGTTATCAAATGTACTTAGTTTGCTTCTTGCTTGTATCAGATATGTATGAAAGCTGTTAGCATTACAGGCCACTTTTAAAAAAACCCCATTGGACTTGTAGAAAAAATGTGATTAATGTCTTGTTACAAATACCTGGAAATTAAATGTAAACACAATTTCTTCTATTTCCAGAGTTGATCTTGTTCTCATTTGCATGAAGTATTTAAATTTATGTAATCTGACTATAACAAGCAGTCAGTCCAATTTTTTCCTCTAAAATTGAAAAACTTTTTCCTGATGGTAGACTTAAAAAATAAAACCACTTTGAAATTTATTCATAGAATAGTATTGCTATACTTGCATACTCTAAAGTTGAACAAAGTTATCCCTTGGTCTTTTACTGCAGTTCATCATCATCATCATCATCACCACTTTTAATAATTATGATTGCAATTACTAATGTAACAACCAGAATTATATTGGAAGGTTTTCAAGCCAGTGTCATGTCTGTTGCACATTTTCTGTGAAGTATCTAGTATGCTTCTAAGTAAATAGTTGAGACCCCGAACTTCCCAAGCACAAAACTTGTTTGGAAGGATAAGAAATGAGAGATTATTTGTTCTTTCTCAAGCAGACTCAGATAACTGGGCAGAGGAGGAAGAGGATATCTGATTAATATGGACAGTGGTGCTTTTGAAGAAGACCCTTGTTTGGAGGGGCCAGTTATATTTTGAGGTTGGTGGTATAGCTGGAGTGGAGAAAGGGAGATATTTAATGTGTAACTTTTTCTGGTTTATGGACATTCATTTTTATTTGTAATATTGGAGTATATTTTTACCTGTGAAAGAAATAGTCTGCTTCTAAAAAAACTTTTTTGGAGTATTCAGGCTAAAGGAAAAATTATCACCCCTGTTAGCTGTTGAAGTGCTATTAGTTTGCCAGCTGTCAAGGAATGCTCATTCCCCTCTGCTGTTACATATTGCAAGAGTAAAAGGCTGAATAAATGCTCATTTGTATGATGTTTAAGAATTGTGTGGTGGTATTATAAATTGTGCAATTGAAACAGGTTTTGGATGATTGTAGCTTTTTTTTGTTGTTGTTGTTAACCTATATTTTTATGAGAAAGCATCAATTGAATATACAGGACATTAATTGTAGAATTGAATTGGTGTCTGAAATTCATAAACACTTACCTGTCATCAGAACAATGAGAAATCAAGTCAGGCTAGTACAATTTTAGTGGTAACTTTCCTAGTAAGATCTCACTGCCTTAAATCACCTCCTGATTGTTTTGGTTTTTTTTTAATTGCTGGGGAAAAACCCTAAAACAATGGATTATTACAGTTACAGTGTGCATTTGAAAATAAATTGAGACCAAAAAAATGAAGTCTATGTAATTAATGTTAGAATGTCCTGATTTTTTTTTGGCTTGATAAAAAGTAACCAAGCACTTTTGAAAAGGCCGATACATCCAGTTCTTTTGGCATGTAGAAAGATGAGAAACATTTGTTAATTTTTATTTTACCTACTAATGCTCTGTGAAAACTGTAAGTTTTTTTACAAAAGTAGTAAGCTTAAGGAGCAGAGATGTTTGTCCCTTTCAGCTGCTTAAACCATTTTCAGTTCCTTCCTGCCTACAAAGTACCAACTTCATAAATTATACCTCAAATATAGAAACTATTGTCAGTTCTGTTGTAAACCATACTTTTTGAGTGCATGTACTTAAAAATAGGTCTTTGCTATCAGTCTCAAAATATGAGTGGTCAATCAGATTTAGAAGAGGAAAAGTAAAGTTTTGGGACTGAAATTAGGAGAGGAACCCAGGAGTGGCATTCCAGCAGCAGCACTTCTTGTAGGCAATAATATGCAGCTTGAGAGTTGAAGTTTTCATGTGATAAACTTTTGATGAAGTTTTTCATTATAATAAAGTTTTTATGTTTCTATTTTTTGTTTTTATTACTGCATGCTGCTTTTTGCTGAGCTTTTAGTGTGTTCATTGCTGTAGAGAAAAAGTTACTGTAAGCTTAAAACTGGTGAAGTCAAACATAGTATTTGATAGATTTGAAGTGATGCTTTACCATCTGTGTGCTTAACTGTGAGGGAAATAGAAAAGAAATACAGCAAAGGCTACAATAAGAAATTGTCATAATGCCATGGGTATTTCTTAGCTAGGACCTGGAGGTACTTGGATGGCCCACAATTGCTGTAAAGTTTGGCTGCTGTATCTTAGTATACAGAGTACTGACTAGTGAGTCAGAGACCTGAAAAATATAAGCCTTTTGTCTGGAGCAGTTCTTGGTTGGTAAGAATTTTGTAAGCAGAAAAGCAATATATGTGTTTTGAAGGGGAAAGGAAAAAAACAATCTGTCATCTCAGACATGATTCATTTTCCCCTCCACAAGTATCTGTATTTTAATTAAATAGGGAAATATTTCACCCTGAATAGCTGAGATTGTTGCTTAGTGTTTGACAGTCTCAGGAAACAGTCCAGATTTATAATGCACATGCAATCTTCTATTTTGATTTTAGAGTGTTTTGCAAGTCTTCAAAGTCCTCTATAGTAGTCTGCCAAACAATTACAGTTAAACTGTTTAGAATTAGAAAGAGCCAAATTGATACAAGTATGTAAACTATTTACAGGTTATAAACTGAAGGGATTATGTTTCTTATGAAAGTAAGACTTCTTTTCTGTATATTTCACAAACCTATTGTTTTTGTAAAGCAAATCCTAATATTGCCTCATAACAAGTAATTTTCATTAAGTCTTTTAATTTAACATGCCTGAAGTACATCTGTCCAAAGAATTAGTGCAGAGCAGCACTAATTCGCACTACTCAATGTGGTGTGAGTATCCTTTAAATATTTGCTAACTAGAAATGTGGAGACTAACACTGACAAGAAGCAAGCAGGAACAATGCAACAGATAACAGCATAATAGCAAATCCTGACTCACTTCTGTGGAGTCATATATTCATTTCCAGTGGTCCTTACCTCCCAAAAAGTGATCAGAAGTTAAAATGAGTAAATGATCTGAATGAGCCACAGACACAGGTCATGGGCAAGGTCTTTGGAAATTAGTTAAATATTTTGATCTTTAGCTAGAAAAACAACAGAATTATAATTATTTTAGGACTATATAAGATATACATGGTTCTTTCAGAATCCTTATGTGCTTTGGCAGCAATTTAAAAAATAATATCACATTATCAATGCTATTTTTGTTATAACATGATTTATGTAATGTTACAATGTATAGTCATTTAGTTTCTCTGTTTCTTCAGACTTCAAGGTAGTGTATGTAATTTCAAATACACACAGACAATGCAGTAAGTTGCAATTTTCTCATTAATCAGCTTTTTAAAGAAAAATTTCCTTTTATTCTGAAGAGGGATAGTGTTATAAAAATTCCCAGTGACTTATGTTCAGGACAGAATTTGGGCTCCGCCTGAAGAAACTGAAGGCTGAATCAATGCTTGGTGGTCAGTATACCCCCTTCAGAATGTGGAGAAGGTCTCACGTTGACCTTTTTTTTGCATTGCTACATGCATTGTTTGTCTGCTTATGAAATTCTTACCAAGATCACTTCCAGATGCAAGCTTATATTTTCCAATTCTTTGCCTCACCAGTCGGCACTTTGTATGCATTTTCTGCCTTCTTTGTGTGAGATGCTAAACATTTGCAAATGATTATATGAACAATTCAGTTTGAAATTGGAGTAGGTAGCTGCCATCCTCTATTTAGTATTTTTAAGTGATTTGGTTTTGTTCACAAACAAGTGCCAGTGTAAGCTCAAAAAGGAATGTTTTGGGCAGCGATATTTCAGATGGAATTCCTTTAAAAATGTGAGTGAGAGGCTTGAAGAACAGATGCAGAAAATTTCACACTAGTCCTCCTGTATATTGTGTTAATGAGGAAGAGGAGGTATGGAAATGGAAGTGGGCTTTTATTGTGTCATGGTGCTAAGTAAAATTTGTGAATTTTGAAAAGCAAATATTTTCTTTAATGTTTCTGCTTGAGGCTTCCTTATAAATGGAGTGCTTTAGCTTTACTTGATTCAAGTTACAAGTATTATCTCTCAGTAAGAACATGCTTGTGATAAAGGATTAGTCACACTGGAACAAACAAAACAAAAGTAAATAAGTATTTGAAGGAGGAGTAACAGCTGAAAGGAATATAGCAGTAATTTTCACAACCTTTGGAATTGTACTTTACCATTTATTTTGTTTCATTTTTTCTTTTATTTGCTACTAAACCTCTCTTTGGAATCTCATATTTAAGTGGTGACTTAATTCAGTGTAGGGCTTTATTTAACTTGAAACTGGAGTTTATTTAAACTCAGTCTCTTAATTTGTTCATTATCAGAAGTAAATGTTCAGAGGTATTAGTGATATAATGAAGTCTGCTTTTTAGATGGGGGCAGAGGGGGAAATGTTCTTCCTCATTTCCATGTGAAAAGTGCCATCAAAGAACAAAAAGGCAGTCAAAAGATACTCTTGCTTTCTAAAAAGAAAAAAAATATTCTTAGATATTGATAAGAGACAGTTTAAATAGAAGACCATACATAAAAATACCTGAGACTTTTTTATCTGTAATTCATGAAGTACTTACAGAAGAGGTGAACATTATTATCTGTGTTTTCATGATGCAAACACAGACATCAGGAAGAGAAGTCTTTTGTTCTTTTGTTAAAGGTCATCCTCCAGGCCAGTATCAGAGCTACAGTTTGGATCAGATCTACTGAATCCTACTCCAGCAAGTAACCAAAGCACAGAACACCTGTGGTTTATGGAGTGTCCCTAAGCTGCATGTTGCCAGTGCATCATGTTAGTTATCCACTTCTCTAGCTTGGCACTAATGTGCAGGGTGGGTATGGTGGATTTTTGGCTGTTTGGTGCCCAGACTATAATCCCTTCACTCCTGAGAAAAAAGAGACTGTAGGATAGTTGGAATGGCCAGTGGGTTGTATTAGGACTCTGGGCTGCAATTTAAACCACTATGAACTAATCATTAGGCTGACTGCTTTTATTTAGTAAGATGTGTTCTAGTTGCCAAATTTGTACTTCATAAAATCACTTCATAAAAATAAAATCTATATTAAAAAATTATAGACTAGCTGAGGCTGGAAAATTAAACAGAACTGGCCCTTTTTGAATTTATCATTGGGCATTTTGTTTCAGATACTGAGTGTATCTGAAAAGGTTGCAGTTGTGTTGTTATATTTGATCATACTTTACAAATAAATGAAACTCATTTTCAAAGAATGAATAATAGGATCCACTTGTCTTGCAAGTAACATGTAGACCATAAAAGGTTAGATGCTGTCCTTTCTAAAATGAATCCAGCAAAGCTGATTTCTGTTGCAATGGAAAATAGATGTCAGACATCCTTTAGTTAGCCTAGTATTTTGCAATTGCCAATACTTATGTCAATGTTCTGTAGTAATAAGTACTTTGGTGAAAGAAAAGGAGATTTGGCTTGTAAAGAAGTGGTTTTTCCATTTTTACTGAAAGACTTTCTATGGAGATCATCTGAGAAAGATCTGAGTTGTTTACAAGTGGAAGCAGCAGAGTTAAATTACTGGAGAGTTTTGGAGCATGTAACAGAGTTCTTAGTTGGAGTGCTTTACTTTACAAAATAGCTCATCCACAGTGAAAATGGGTTTGTTTTAATAATTGACCTGCGTTAGATGAGTCAATGCATGTGAGCTTTGTGTAGCAATTGGTGTTCCTCAGCCTTTTGCTATTGAAACAGTCCTGGCAGATAAGATACTTTTTTTTTCCTAGAGAATAGTCAAATTTCTTAAGATCTAAATGTGCCTCACTGTTTATCTTTCCAGGACAAGCGTTATTTCGTAGTTTTATTGAATGAGGTATTACAGGATTTAGCTGCAAAGTTGGTGAAGTTCAGAAGTACACTAGCATTAACTTTGCTAATTTAATCATATAAATAGAAGTTTATTTGTTGAACTTAATATTCATTAAAGATTCTGCTTTTCTGAATTAAGGCTGTGAGTTATTTCTCTTACCTGTATGTTTTCTAGCTTATTTTTATTCTAGTGTTTGTACACACTGTTGGGCTACACTTAACCATGAGATGTCTCATACCTCAGTAGGATGTTTAGAAAAATGGAGGACAGAAGGCAAAGAGAAACCTTCCATGTATAAAGACTTGTAAATATGGTTTCTATCTGCTAAGTATGACATTTTGGAAGAAATAAAAGACAGTTTCTGTGATGGTTATCAGACTTTGCCACTATGTGTGTTCAGACTCAATTAGTGTTCACAAATAGTGAACTAAGAGTATCTGATGCCCATTTCCACTGTTGCTTGGGCATGCATGGAGAAAATGCTGAGAAAAACTACTAAAAAAAGAAAATCAAAGCTGTGGAAGCTGTACTTTGTCTCCCTGATACTTTTTCCATGCACATAGGTTTTACTCTTCTGTATTGCATGTGAAGGACTTTAGTGTGAACAGATTTGCTATGCAAGGAATTGTACAAGTCAGTAGGAAATCCATAGTCTAAAGTGGGAAAGACATAACAGATTTGTTGTGTGCATGTTTTGTAATGACTGGACAGTGTGGCAAAGTTGAAAGGATGTTCTAAGCAAGTTATCTACTTGATGTGCTGTCTTAAGTGAGACATTTCTCATCCTTATTACTTTGGTTTTCATTTTGATAAAGTTTGTTATTGTCCTTGTGTGCAAAGCCAGTATAAATTTAAACAGTATGAAAATCAAAAGTTCTGGTTGTGGAATTCCATTCACAAGTCAGTTGTAAACAAACCCATATCTTAGGTTTTTAGTGAAACTTTTTAGAAATTACCTGGTGTTTCTGTCATACCAAATTCTGGGTCTAAGGCCAGAATTTCTAGGAATTAAAGTGTCTATGTGTGATACTCACTGCATGCATCTCATTATCCATTTTTATCAATCCTTATAGCATTGTATCAAAATATCTACAATGAGTAGTTGCTGGGTTATTACTTCAAAAGCTTATTCTTCATGTGATCAAATGTGGAAGGGCCTTACAAAAGCAAGACAGAAGCAGTTTGACTCTTGCACAAATTGATTTCTTCCTCTGTAGGAGGTAGACTGTACAGTGTTGGGGTTTTGAGAAATAGCTTGTTTCTTTCTGTTGCCCCTTAGGGAAGGAAACAATGTTAGGAGTCAGCTGTCTCTGTGTTTGGAAAGATGGTGGGCAGCCTATTTATAGCACAAGAGAATAAAAAAGCACATGTGGAAATACATGGGAAGATGCTGGAGACTGTAGATAACCACTTCCTGTCAGCAGAGCCATATAAATGGAAGTGAAAGTGGCTCAAAAAGATCTGTGGCCCTCTTATGCTGAGTTTTGGTAAGTCTTGATTATCAAGCAAAATCCAGAGTAGAATCATTTGAATCCTAACTGCAGCACTTTTAAGCAGGCAAGAAATGGGTGAGATTCTGTATGATTCTTGTCTGATGCTGTGTCAAAAAGGCTGTTACAATGGCCTAAAATGGCTTTGAAAATGGGGGTAATGAAATCATACTTCATGTCTGTGTACAGCCTTGTTGATACTAATTAATGCTGCACATGCTTCTGATGTCTACATTTGAAGAAACATACTGAAAAAGTAATGGGCTGAGAAAAGGAGATTTAAAGAACTGAAGTAAAACAACTGTTAAAATAGGAATTGAAGATGACATGATAAGTGGCTTTTAAACTTGGTGAGGATAAAGTATGAACTGCTAAAGCACTCTTTAATTTAGTGAAGAAAAGTAGAAAACAGCATATAGCTGGAAGTCAGACATTCACCTTGGAAATAAGGGAAACATTTTGACAGAGTGATTAACCAGTGGAACAAACTACCGGAGAAGGTGATGATTTTCTGTGTCTTGAAGGCTTTCAAATAAAGAATAGATCCTTTTCTGTAAGTTAGGCTTTAGCCAAATGCTCATTTGCCTTGAGGGAGTTGAGGAACACTGAGCTTGTGCAACTCTTTGTGCCTTTGGCATGACGCTGATGTGTGCTGCAGGGACTGTTAACATTGAAAGGTCTCCAAGGCCAAACTCATGAGGCACGTGTCCAGAGTGGTGTGTGCCTGGGGATGAAAAGGCTTGAAGGGCTCCAAGTGTTGGTAAGTGTATTTTCCTCCTTGAGCTCAATACAGGCGAACTATGGAGAATTGAATAGCCTGGGACACTAGAGCTCAGACCGCATGATCCTAAACATTACTGTGAATTTATTAACTTCATTTCCATTTCCTTGTGTTAATACATGCCAAAGACCGAAGTGGAAATGAATCCTGCTGCTGGCTGCTTCCACCTACGTAGCTGTGGTCATAGAGGACAGAAGTGCTATACAACCAGCAGCTGCCCTGCTGTTTTTTCCACTTTTTAAAATTGTGAGTGTCTGCTGATGGATTCACCCAAATGCCAGACAATGTCACTGTCTGTTCCCATCTCTTTTTGTTGGTTGCATTTAAAGTCTTTAAAGATTCTGAAGTCTTTTAAAGACTTGAAATTACTTTAGACCTCAGAGTCTTGTGCCTTCTTGACCAGTTTTCCTGACTGGCAGGGATTTGCTGGTAATTCTGTGGGGTTGCAAGGAGACAAGCGAGTGTGTGTTAGTGGTACACATGAAAGACTGTATTGTAGAGGGTAAATAAATAGAAAAGCATGGAAAAAAGTGTTTATAAGCACATGTGCAAGATGCCTCTTTGGGATTATAAAGGTACTTACTGGCATCTCTTGCCTATTGTACTGTATAAGTGAAGGGTAATAATTGTGCTTTGGATTGCTGGTAATGCATCTTAATGTTGTTACCTGTTTTGATGGGGACAGCTTGGGCTGCCTTGCAGGAAAGGTTCTTCTCTAGAACAAAACCAAAAAACCTAAAAGCATCACAAATATTTACACTTGCTAAAATATTTCTTCTCTTAATATAGGATAACCACTTCCAATTTTAAACTTTTTGAAAAGTCACTTCATACAGAATGAAGCAAAAATAAATACATCTGTTCTCCATTTGGTTTTAGTTTAACTTCTTTTTTTTAGCAAAAATCCTGCATCAGCGTTAATGTCTTAACAGCAATAAACAATGAAATGTGAAGATAGACTGCCTGACAACTCAAGAGTGGAGGGGGTATATAAAAAACCCTTTCCTTAACATTTTACAGTTTCTTCTGTTGTTTGTTATTTTGGTAGAACTGGATACCTCACTTCTAAAGCATATCACATTCTTATTTAAACAAGAGTATTGTGTCACAAGTTCTTTCATTTTACAAATAGCATGGAAATCTGTCTTTTGTGCTTCTGTAAATCTGAGATAACCCTCAGGTCCCACTCTCACAGTGGTTCTGTGAGGAAGCTTCTGCAAGCCAGGAAGCTTTTGCAGCTCTCTCTTGTGTAATCTTGACAATCTCATCTGCTGACATTTCCCTCATGGTAGGGAGAAGGGTGATGTCAGAAGAGCGTTCCTGGTAGGGTGCTGATATTTATGCTGCTCTTAAAAGGGAGAGAGCACTTTTCAGTGTTTACCTGAACAGTCCAGCAATTTTCTGAGCACATTATATACTGTGTGCATTCAATGCTGCTAAGTTTCCTGAAGTGGACAGGCCTCAGAAAGGATGTTCAAATGTCAAAATAGATGCTATCAAAATAAATGTTATTGACAGGATTTTATAAACTGTTTCATGGCTTCAGAAAACAACTTTTCTTCTGTTTGCTTGACTGTTAGTTTTTTTGAGAAGGTATATTGCTCTAATGTAAAGAAGAGAAGAAAATCTTTCCAGGTGTCGAATGAAATATTGGAAGACTACTATCTGAAGTGATCATAATAAATGTGCAGAAGGTTGTTATGTTTAAGAAGTACTTTCATTACATTTTTTTGCTCTTACTGCAGCTAAAACAGTGCTTAAGGTGTAGGCATCCATTTTGAGCTCTAGCTTCAGATTTGCATTTGAAAAACATTAAACAGAATGTTACATAATTAAATCCACATCTCTTACCAATTGTTTGCTCCTCAATGTTAACATCTAACTATAATATGAAATTGTTCTTATTAGTGTTCATGATTTTGATCACTGAAAAAGTTCCTTGGCAATCAGGTAGCATTTTATCAGTGAATTACAGGAACATCTTTCATGTATTTCATAGCTTTCATTCTCAGTAATAGGAAATTATTTTTAATAGGATCTGTATTTTATGCTTAAGCTAATTATTTCTTTTTCACTGAGAACATTCTCTGAACCAATTTCGTTGGTGCTTGGAAACGGTATTAGCAAAATTCATTTTGACAGAGAAAAATTTCTTTCTGTAAACTATTAAGAGTTGACAAACCTGAGAAATTGGTTCCATGATCAGAATAGTAAATCTGAATTTTCTGCTGTAGTTGTCTCTTGTAGAGTAAATTTTTAAAAAAAGATACTGTGTTAGACTTGGTAGTCCCTGTGAATCCTTTCACAAATTTGGGTCATTGTCCCTTGTATTAATATTTAGATTCTTGAACTTGGATTTATTGATGTGTTATCTGTTTCTTACTCTTCACCAACCTCTGAAATTTTCATCGGTATTTGTGTAAGTTATTTCTTTAATTGTAACACAATTAAAGGAATATAAGCTAGTTTCTCCGAATTAAGAAGAAAAAATTATCTGTTATAGTAGGGAGAAGGAACAGAAAATAGATTTTCAGAAGCAGCACCTGCTGGGTTCTCATATGTTGGTGTTGACTGCCTTTAGATGATAGCTATGATATTATTCTGTAAGTCTCAATAACCAAAAATAATTTGGTAAAACACTCATATAGCAGTTAACCTGTTTCTTGTGTAACTGGTGTCTTTCCATAGAACCAAAGAAACATGAATACATACAGTAGTTGGAATTTATAATTAAACATTTTAATTGTAGTTGTTTCCCTTTCTTTCTAGAATATTTTCTTTCTTGGACATAGTTACTTTATGTCGCTGTGCACAAGTTTCCAAGGTATGTATTTCTCTTCGTTTTTTTTTTGTTGTTCCCTATGCCATTCTCTTAATTACATCCAAATGATGGGATTCATCTGCTTCCTGTTAAAAAGAAAAATTTTCAGTCTCTTAGCTTATTAAAGCAAATAAGCAGCAGTCCAGTTTTGTATGTAGATGTGGGCTTGAATGCTGTGTCCAGGAGTTCTGACTAAAGGCTGTGGAAAAGATATCCAGTCCTGTTTGCTCTGTATCTGGAGAAGGGATTAAGCCCCGTTTGGCATAATGGCATTTGCTTTTTATAAAGCATGTGGCTGTATAACACTATTTTTCAGGTGTAATTGCTGCTTAAAATTCCATGTAGTTTGGTTAATGTGCACCATGTGTCTAAGAAGTAGATCCACCATTTTCTTGCCAAGTACAAAAGTAGATGGATGTTAAGTAGATGGGCTATTAGTGGAGGAAAAAGGTACATGCAAGATATTAGTGAAGGCATGCTGAATTTTTATGTTTAGCTTGTCTTCATTTTTTCTTCTTGAAATAAAATGAATACTATTCCATTTCTACATCAACTGCATACAATGAACAATATTGTTATACAACATAAATGAACTTAATTTCATATTTTCCTTCTTCCTCTTACAGTTGGGTTTGGTTTGGGATTTAATTGGTTGGTTGATTTAATATGTAATTGTGTAATTGTTTCATTCTTTACCCATATCACCCTGTCCTGCAACTTCAGTAAGCCCTGTGAGTCAGGTAACATCAGGTTTCATCTAAAACCTACAAAACTGCATAAGAAAACCAAAGTGATTGCATAAATTCTATCTTTCTCTGAAAACTTGTCAGTTGGATGTGGTATTCTTTTTTCTCTCATTTTCTGCACATATCTGTGTTTCTCTGGCTTCTTAATTCTGCTTTACTTTGAACTACTATTGCTTTGACAGTGAAGGACAAGCTCTCAAACATGTACATGTAACTTAGCAGATGGAAAGGAAAGGCATGGTCCTAATAGTGGAAAGTCAGCAGTTTTCTGAAAAGTTTCTGTTTTCTCAGAATAGTAACTAGTGAGGTTGAGGAACTGTGGTTTTATTGAAAGGAATCTCATCTGCAGCTACTTTTTTTCCATTTAGATGTAGCAAAAGTAACTAATTAGAAAACTTTACAAAAGATTTTTAAGAGTGGAGGGTTAAATCTTTCTGTGTATGTGCTTTGCATTTAATATCTTGCTTTGCCATATGTTTTGTAGCCACAAGTTAATCTTTGAAGTATAATCCATTTAGGAGATTTGAGATTAATTTCTTCAAATTCTATGTTTTTAACTATGTATGAGTACTAATATCTACAATTTTTTAAAAATGCTACCTGAAATTCTCAAGTTTGTAATTGCATTATTGAGAGGAAAATGAAGGGAGCAGGCAGTGGCAGTAATAAATAAACTATATTTGTTTTCTGTAGGCATGGAATGTTTTAGCTCTGGATGGAAGCAATTGGCAAAGAATAGACCTCTTTAACTTCCAAACGGATATAGAGGTTAGTGTCTTTTTTCATTTTTAGGGTATTTTTTATTCCTATTGAGATGTTGAAGAGCATAGCCCATTTTGAGTGCCCTGCATACTGTGCTTGTTTTCACACATTTTAAAGACTAAGATCACGAAAATAACACTGTGAAGGAGCAAATGGAAAAGAACTCTGTATTTGCCCTTTTTTTTCCCCTGGATGTGTGTTTCAGTTTTGTTTGCCAGCTGTGTATCAGATGATTTTCATATATCATCTACATATAAGGCTCTAGAAATTCAAGCCTGCTCATTTCCAGAAAGGAAATGTGTAAACGGTGCCTCTGGATGGAGTGAGATTCTTGGAATTGCTTTTACAATCTAGAGGATAGTTTTGCTAGTCCCAAATCCTTCTATGAGGGGGCCATCTAGTGCTGGAAGCTCACTGGGCACTTGGGCACAGCATTTGGAGATTGAAGCATTGAAATGCTGGACAACTTTTCTTACTGCAGGCTTGCCTAGGTTTGATTTGTGTCTATCTGATGACCATTTTATGACCATTTGTTTCATAAGGTTTAAACCTTGTGTGAATGCAGGAACATGTGAAGTAAAGTTCTTTCCAGTGTGTAATGAAAGGTTTAAGGGCAGGCTTGTCTTCTGTAAGAAAAACATGTCTGCATTAATGCTATCATAGATGTGCATAACAAAATAAATTATGACATCTGAAAATGAAGAAAAAAATTAGTGGGGAACAAAAATTCCTTGATTCAGTCTGAACTGCTTTATTATTTGTTGATACAAATTAAATGTAGACTACAATAATAGATTTGCTTCTGTATTTTATGTTTTAACTTCTTAGTTGGATGAATAAAATCCAGATGTGTTTCATTTGCTGTATTTTGCTAACCATGGTACAAACTGTTCCTGAAGTTTTACAGTAACATAGAAAATAAATTTTTTTCACCACTCTTTTAAAACTTTATTGCCAACTCCTGTGCTCTACTTACCTTAAACAAGAGGATCTTGCAGAGGTAGGAGAAAGATTTTTGGCATCTGCCTTAATCTAAATGTGTCAAAGAAGACTTGGAGCTTTAATGCCATGTTTTCAGTTGCCCTTAATCTTGTGTTCCTCATTTGCTAAGAAGTAAAGTAAAACCCCACAGGTCTGCAGTCCTTCCTGTTGATAGACCTTTTCTGTGTTTGCAGTCATTTTGGCATTTAGAAACACAGAATTGTATTTTCAAGTTTTCAATATTTTTGTCCTATATTTTACCTAGTGGTGTTGCCCTCTGAGATGCTGAGATATTTGTAACTTGGGATTCAGGAGAAGGAATGAAACTAAGTTATGATGTCCTATTGCTATAAAAAGCTGTTGTGGTTTGGAGCAATTCAGTCACTTCAGTATATTGTAATTAAGTACATTTGTAATACATAACTCTTAAATTTACTCATAAAAGTGTATTCAGCAAGAAATTATTTCACAACTCAGTTCTTCAACAAAAGAGTTTCGCATTTGGTGTCTAAGAACTCTTTTTAGCTGTTTTAGTGTCATATTTTTTTGTCTGTGAATTTAGGACAGGTAAAAGCTCCCAACTATAATTGGCAACTTTGTGCTCAGTTGGACGTTGTACTGATTGGTGATTTTTTAGTCAGTACTTGATCTGAGAATATCAAATTATGAAAAATTAGGTTTTGTGAAACTTTATTTAAGACTTCACATGGTAGAGAATAAAGTGGGGGGGGACCCTATGAAACGGTGTTTGTTTTATATCAAAAATGTGTGATGTTGAATTTAAATATACCTTATGATTTCTTGGTATGTGGAACTAATTATAAGCTGGGGTAGGTTGAAAAACTAGTTTTTTTGAGTGACAAATTATTCAAACAGCTAAATGCATTTGAATGCACAAAAGTTGTCCTCTTTAGCATGCTGGATTTTGGGAGGTTTTACATGAGTAAAGAAAGAAATGAGTTTGGGAAAACTTGGGAAAACTTTCTTTGAATAATTCTTTAGGATTTGGCTTTTTTCTGCAATGTAAATTGAACTTGCATCATATATTATTCATTGAAGAATTTATTCTTACAGTAAAGGTATTTGTCCTTTGCTGAGAAATCATACTGATTAATTGAAAAGCTTAAAAAAAATAAACCAGATTTTCAGTTTCTTTGTTTTGGTGTAAATTCTTTGGAGTGATAAGATAAGCAATGTTACTTATGGACCAAGAAACAAACTCTGATAAGAAAATATTTTCCCATAGTGATGGCCAGGACATTAGTATTAGAGAAGGACAATAAAATGTAACAACATGACAACAAAAAAAATCCACTGGCCTGTAATTCTACACATATTTCTTCTTTCAAAAAATGAAGGGAGAGGAAAAAATGCACAGTGCTGTTAGGGATTAGTCCTGTTGTTGCTGCTCCCACCAAGGTGTTTGGCACCTTTCAGTTGCAAGCATCCCTAGGCAGGAGCTGTAAAACAGGGACTTGCTGGAGGCTGTTGTGATGTACTGGCCTAAGCAAGATCTCTGTGGGCAGCTTCAACTTAGGTCTGTAAGAGTGGCTGGGGCACTTGAGGAGTGGCCAAGCCTCCCATTCCACCTCTGGGGCAGTTCCCTACCCATCTGACAAAACTTGAAGATCATTTTAGTAGTCTTAATGGGTAGGGTCTGCTGTGACAAAAAGTTGAGCTGTGTATGATCAAATGAAAAAAAGGAAGAAAAATTAAAGATTGAATTGAATAGTACCTGAGTGTGAGTGGAGATTCCCAACAGGTAACTGTCCTTTCTTAAAGCAGAAAAAGAAATTCAAAGAGTTTTAGTTATAGTAATAGTATAGTATAGTTACAGTATAGTGGGGTGTAGCTGGTCTAGGTCTTAACTCCTGGGATTTTTAACTTGGTTAGAATATTGTGTCAGAATAAAACTCAGCTAAATCTTCCTTTTATTTGGTTTAAGGGTCGTGTTGTGGAAAATATATCAAAAAGGTGTGGTGGGTTCCTGAGACAGCTTAGTCTGAGAGGATGTCTTGGTGTTGGAGACTCCTCTTTAAAGTAAGTAAAATCCTTGATGGAGACATCATTTGTTTCCTAATGTGTGCAACCAACTGCAATTGGATTACTGTTATGTCTGTTTGTATTTCTGAGTCCTGACTGATGAGCAAAGTGGGATACTTAGGTAAGTACTAAATACCTTAGTATTGACTAAATGAGTCATCAGTTTGAGATCAAAATATAGCTTCTATTATTTTCTAGCAATGAACTAAGAAATGAAAGCTTGTGCTTTTCAGAAGCATGGCTTTTTCTTTCATGAGGATTATGTTGATTATTGCTCCATTTCCAAGTGGTTAAAATGTTTTCAGACTGTACTCTGGCTTCCTTCAATAGTCAGAGTATCAAGATTAGTGCTCATTTTATTGTTTATCATCTAGTCTGGACAAGAGGTGACCCTAGAAATAGGAGGAAGGATAAAAACTGGTACCTACATTGAGTGCCTTCAAAATCAGGAAAGATCTGGAATTCTTTTCTGGGTCAAAATAAGAACAGGCAGGTGACAAGAACATCGTGGGAGGCTCTAGAGAGGACAATGACCCTCCTTTCACACAGGGTATGAACTGAACTGTGCAGTTTGTTCCTAGAAGAATGTTTGAATCCCTATGAGCTTTTTCCAATGCAAACTGTTTAGCCAGGTTCCTGTGTATATTTCTGTGAGTATTTAAACCCTAAGATCCTACCTCCAGCTGAAGGTGGAGCACCACAAGCACTTTAGGGCTCAAATAACATTCTGAGGAAGTCTTGGGGTCTGGCTTTTTGCAGTTATGCTTTCCTCCTCTCTCCCTGGAGCCTGGGCTGGATGGTGTTCAGTCTCAAGTACTGTGGCCATTCTCAGGTGGAAAATATAAGCACAAGATTTTGTTATCAGTGGACATTAAGCTACTGTCCTGTGACCTTTAGCTATTTCTAAAATTTATAAGTAAGTCAATTCTTTAACTTTTGCCTCTAGAGGAAATTCATGCAGGATTAATTTTCAGATACTTGTTCTGAAAGTGATTTTTCCTGTAAGCTTTTTGCATTGAGTTGTTTCCAAATCTGTTCGTTTTGTGGGCAATACTAATTTCTCTATTTATCTTTCTTCTACATCAACTTTTGAGTAAAATTGCCAATTACTGATGTAGGTATTGGCCATGTAAGCACTGAATGCTTGTGGCAGGTCTGTCAGGACATGCCCCATGCTTGAATCTCAGAGGCAGTTTGCTGTTCCTCCAAAGTGTAACATCTTTCCAAGTGATTTGAAGAGTGTCTTGATTGTAAATCTCCCTCCAGTATATGAATTTTGGAATAGCTGTTTTGAGTATTCAAGTGGAAACTCTCACCAGTATAACTGCTTGCTGGGGTTTTTTTCCATTGTTTGCAACCCATGCTGTAGAGCCAGAAGTTGTTACCAGTTGACTGTGTAGTCAGATCTGTTAACCAGGGCAAGCCTCCAGACAAAACTGTTTTTGTGTGTTTCCTTCCCTCCTGCCAATAAAATCCATGCAGCTGAAGGAAACATGGGCATAAAAACAGTGTTCTGAAATGCAATGTAGCTGTAAATATTACTTTTCACAGATGAAAAGAAAATGTATGTATTTCTTCAGACTGATTAGTATAATGATATATACAAGCAGTATAATAGCTCCAATCATCCTTAAAGTTCATACCCAGTAGTGCACACTGATGCTTTTTAATTTTTAAAATAATAAAGAAGCGATTTGCAGCCTACAGGGTATTCCACTGGTAGTTCAATAGACTTAGGTCACCCTTGCTATTGTACCAGGTGTGTCCCTTTCCATTTGCTGTGGGAGCAAGCTCCTTATTAAGACTTGCAAAGGCTTCAGTAATGAGATGTGCAAAAACTCTTCCCAGAAACTTAATGTTTAACTGATGTAACACTTGAAGCTTTCTGTTTGTGCCCTTTGAGTTTTTGTTACGGTATTTGCAGCACATTCTGGCTGATACATGACAGAAATAAGCACCTTGCCCAAGTGGGAGAAATGGCACTTTCCTAAGGCCAGGAACTTGCAGTAGGAAAAGGAAGAAGCAACCACTGAGATAAATGTGTTTGAAGCGTGCTTTGCAGTTACTCTGTGCCTTGAAGATCAGGCTTTTTGGCCAAGGTGGGAGGAGGTGCAGGTGGGACGGAGCGCGCTCTAGTGACTGCCTTGCGCTCGGGACATTTTATTGATTCAGCTCTTTGTTGTGTCTTAGGACCTTTGCACAGAACTGCAGGAACATCGAACACTTAAATCTGAACGGATGCACAAAAATCACTGACAGGTAAGTCAAAGAGGTTTTTTGATTGATGGGAAAATTTGGAAAAAGAAGTAGCTGAAGGTATTTTTAGTGTGTCTGCTGTTTTGCAGCACGTGTTACAGTCTTAGCAGATTCTGTTCCAAGCTGAAACATCTGGATCTGACATCCTGCGTAGCCATCACAAACAGTTCTTTAAAAGGCTTAAGGTAAGAAGATTCAGTGTTCTGTGTTAAAGAAAAGTGTTTAAAGAGCTGTTCAGCATTTAATAAAGTTAAAAAATTGGTGCTGAACCTTTATACTGTGAATCAGCACGGGCTGTATTCTATATCTAAGGCTTCTGGGGTGTAGACTGTGGTGCTTGTGTGTGGTCTTTTCTCATGACTTTTCTGTGGAGGCCTGGCACAGTCCACTGGCTATCATTAATTTCTAACAGTGTGTTTAATTTGGGTTTCCCACTGTTATGACTATTTGAAGGCTGGATTTAACTTTATGTATTTTTTTAATTCTCCCAGTGAGGGTTGCAGAAATCTGGAACATTTGAATCTTTCCTGGTGTGATCAGATTACGAAGGATGGTATTGAAGCACTGGTGAAAGGGTGTAGTGGACTAAAAGCTCTATTTCTTAGAGGTTGCACACAGGTACATAATTGCTTGGGTGATCCTTTAGGAATAAAATTTTATTTTGGGTTTTTGAAATCTCCATGAATTAAAAATGTCATTTTTGTTATAGTATTTTGTTCAATATTGCAAGATGTGTACATTTTTTGGGCTGCTTTGCTGTGCTTTTAATTTCTTGTTTCTTTTCCTATGTCCAATTTAATTACTAAATACAGTTAGAAGATGAAGCATTGAAACACATTCAAAATCACTGTCATGAGCTTGTAATCCTGAATTTGCAATCGTGTACAGTAAGTATTTGAAGCTTCCAAAGGTACATTCTCTAGAAATCAGAAATAAGTTTGAATGCTAATAAATTGATCTGCTATACACTTAAGTAAGATAGTTATTTTCTGGAGTTTACAGGATTTTGTGTGAAATAATATCTTTAAATGAGCTGGCTGTTTCTACAGCTGAGTTTGGACTTGAAGTGTTGGGTTATTTTTTTCCCCTTCATTACATGTTCTAAGTGTGGTAAGCTCTGGAGTAAGAATTAACTGCATTAATTCAATTTTCATGAACTGTGTAGCATTTTGGTCTATTCATAATTCTAAGGTTTCTAATTGAGCAGAAGTCATGTTCTGGGCTACATAATAGAGAGTAAAAAGTAATGGCATCATAACTGAAGATGATTCAGAGCCATCTAAGTGGCAGAAGGGCATGCCTTTCCAATATTAATGGAGAACACATTCATTAGTCATGAAATGACTGGGAATCATTCATGTACTTTTAATTCTACTTAAAGAACACAAATTTTCTTTGCTCTGGCTTATATTGGCTTTTCATTGTTTCTGATGTGACTTTTCAGGAATGGGAAAGACCTTCTTTTAGATTTTAAATATAGCTAAGTCATTCTTTCCCTGCAAGTAAGCCTAAAAAAAGATATTGAAATCAATTAGAATTTCAGTTTTTCAGTTATGCAGAGTTGAATAATGAAATTATGGGGTTTTTTGTTTTTGAAAAGTTTTCTAGTTTTATTGCTAGATGGTATCATAAAAACCTGCAAACCTTACAAATCTGTTTTACAGATTGTTCTAGAATGAATGTGGCATGGGAACATTTTTTGTTAAGATTGAACCTAATAGATTTCTGTAAAGTGTTGAATATTTTTGAGTGTTAGGGATTATTTAAAGTTACTTTAAAGTTGCAGAAAATAAGAACAATAAGAATACAAAGCTTGAGCTTCCATGATACAGATGTTTAGTGAAAGAGAATTTTTCAGTGTGAATGTAGGTGCCCACTGAAGCTGGGCACTGAAAGAGAATGGCAGTGAAGTTCCTTCTTTTGGTCAGAACCACACTTAAATAAAGTCAGTATGTAATTTCCTCCCCTTTTACACTTCCTTTTGCTGCCCTTCTCACAAGTTCTTTTTCTGTTGTGTTTTGCCCAAGACTAATGAGATATATCAAGGCCAACCTTTTCTGACTGTCTTTATGGAAGGATCTCAAGCGGATAATCAGTTCTTACCTCTCCCACTTCACAGTGGCATTGGCACAGAAGTGCACCAGAGCTTTCCTTTGGTCAGGATGTCTGTTGTTATTTAGTACAAACAAAAAATCCTCCCGAGGGAAAGTAGTTTTTCCTTTCAGTTCTCTGAGTTGCTAGTCTGTGTGTCCTACCTAATGACATGTGCTTTAAAGCTGGATTTCACTGGAGGTGTGTCTTGCTTGCTATGGCTTGGGAGCATGCTTCCAGAAGCATCCAGGCTCCGTATAATCAAAGGGATTTTTACACAGCAGGTCTCCTTGTGCTTTGTATGATCCCCACTGTAATTCTAGTGACTCTGTTTTATGGGCCCTGTAAAATGCCAGGCCAGCTCCAGCAGCTGTGGAGTGAACTTGTATTAGCTTTGGAAACTGCACATCTGAAAGGTACCATCTTTAGAGAAAGATTTTAGAAACTTGCAGGGACATGCAGGCATTTTTTGAACACTTTTATTTCCTGACAGTGATATGGGCATTGAAATCACAAGCAATTTCAGAGTGGAAAATTTTCATAAATGACTTGTGGGCTTGTTACAGCAGCATAAAATTTGCATAGTCCTTGCCTTCAAAGCCATCCCTTTTTCCAGGAACAGCATCATGTGTATTTCTCAAAGCAAACAGAACAGTTCCAGAAAATAACATGGTTTTGGAGAGTCAAATCCAGAGGTACCTGATTTGGACAGAACTCCAAATTGTGTCTTCTTACCTGTAGATTATACAAATCCTTCTGGATCCCCAAAAAGAAAAAGAGACTTTTAATTTTCTGCTGATAATAATTTGACTGAATTAGTTGCAAAATCTAAACTTCTGATATTAAAAAGTGCTGGGCTGGGGAGGGGGAAGCATAAGGTAATCTCCCTTTGTGCCGAGCTACTGTGATCTTTCATCCTGTTTTCATCCAAGAATGGTTATTTTTGTGGTAATAGTATCAGAAATATGCTACAGTTGTATGAGCATACTAAAATGAGGGGCTTACACAAGGCTTTCTATTAAAAATACTGGAAGGTCTTTGCTATTTTTGCAAGAGTATTATTAAGCCAGGAAATAAAACAATCTGTTCCACACAGCAGAAAAATTAAATTCATAGTGTTAGGAGGAGGACCGAGAGCTTTTTTCAGAATAGAAGACTTGTAAACCAAATCTTATTTGCACACACACAGTAATCCAGCTCCTGTTGCTATTTTGTGTGCAGCTGCAATGGGGATATTTCTTATAGTTCCTGTTTCAGAGAAAAAACCTAATCATATTCTAAATTTGGAGTTACTCCTTACAGAAAATCTATTACAAAATGCTTTTGAGAAATTGGAAGTTTTCTTTTGAGTTAAATCTTTCATCTAAAGGGGTATGTATAGGGTAGGGCAGATCTGGCTTTTACTCTTACCTTCTGTAAAAAATGGATTATGTGTAATTGTTTCCCTAACTCTTGCTTCAAAAATTATCAGAAAGTGAAGGGTTTTGCCCTTGGGTTCTAATGCTGCAGGGAAAATCAGGTAGTTAGTTCTCCTGCTGTGAGGCTTTGAAATCTCTTTTGCACTGTTCCCAAACTTACACACTCACTGGAACAGACCTGGAGCCCACTGATATATAAGAAGTGAGCACAATTTAAAAAAAAGTGAAAAATTACAAAACAAAAAGCAAAGTGGAAGACAACAGCAAACAACTCTCACTTTGTGATTCAGACTGCCTTATAGTAGAACTTAAAGTCTGTGGAAAAATACCTAGTTAAATAGGAAATGTAAATGTTGATTATCTTCAGTGTTATCTTTGTAAGTGGTTTCCTGACTCTGTTTTTTGTTGAAAATCCGGGTTGCCTTGGTTATATACAGTGTGACAGTAGCAGTTCAGTGGCAATGTCTTGAGTTTTGTTCTTGGCTGATTACTTGATAAGGAAGTAACTTCAACCTTCTTCTGTGTTGCAGCAAATTTCAGATGAAGGCATTGTGAAAATCTGTAGAGGATGCCACAGGCTGCAGTCACTCTGTGTTTCAGGCTGTAGCAACCTGACAGATGCTTCTCTCACAGCTCTTGGTCTGAACTGTCCAAGGCTGAAGTGAGTATGTCATGACTGTGTTGTATGCCATGTTCTTACTGGCCTGATCTAAGAAATTCACTTCTGAGGATGAGCTGCATTTACAACCACAACATTAGGTACATAAACTTGAGGGCTGGTCCTCTGTAGCTTCGTATTAATGGAGTTCACTGCATATCAGAAAAGCAAGAGTTAATATATAGCCTATAAGATGTGCTGGACCCAGCAGTTCAGTTCTGTGCTTCTAGCTAAATATTTCAGATACTAACTACAAGCGAGAAAAAAAAATATATAAAGCCCATTACTTTTTTAAAAGTTAAGAAGATCTGTGGTTGTGTTATTTCTTTTGATGTTTGTACTGTGATGTGGTTTTATGTAGTCATTTGTCTTGAAAAATAGCTAAATTATATATGATTATTCTATTTATCTGATTTATTATATTTTATCTGATTATTATATTTAAAGATTTTATTATAAAAGTTCTTTTAATATGCTCTGCAGTGCAGCCTCTTGTACTCAAACTCTGAAATAAAGTGTGCTCATGTTTTGGCAAGCTTGGACTGATATTTATGAGAGATGTTTTGAACAATAGGGGCTTATCAGTTAAAAATAATATAAGCTTCCCCATTGGTGTAATTTGTGCAAACATATATGTTATGGTGGGCTTTAAAACCATAGCTCAGTTATGCAGCAGCTCCCTGGTTATGGAGACATATTGTAGGGACAGATAATACTTCTAATTTTAATGTAGATTAAATAAAAAGATTTTTGAATGACAAATGGCCATTTATGACAGGAACATGCAGGAGTCAGAGTTGTTATAGTTAAATCACAGACAGTGGAGGAATGAGTAGTCTGTAAAAATTATGGGATGCTGCATTCAAATTCCAGTGTACCATATGCTGACACACAGTGTTCCTTTAGCTGAATGGGTGAAAAAGAGCTTTTGTTACTGTAGAAGACCTGTCCTTAAGACAATTCCAGGCTGACAGTCCCCTTTGTGTCCCTTTCATACTTATTAGGAGCTTAGGAGCCTTTTGGCAAACTGACTGGAGTTCCCTAGAAAGCTGTGCTGTTAGTGCTGGCCTTTTTCCACCATTTCTCTCATTTTCTCAATTAGCATCTCAGATAGGAAATAAAAGGAGGGCTAAACTGCTGCTAGTTGTGCAGTTCTTTCCAAGGGCAGTACAAGTGCAGCAGGAATTGTTTCAGCTTTGGTAGGAAAACTGTCAGCCACGAGGGGGAAGGCGTTGGCTGCTCTGCTCCTGTAAGGAGGAGCAGCACAGGGAGAGAAAATGACTCTTTGCAGTGATTGCTGCTGAGGATTACTGCATGTTGGGAGGACAGAGGATGCAGCTGGTTACAGCTAGACTTTTGGGACCATGGATGGAAAGTACTTGATAAAAATTATGTTGGAAATCAAAGGGAAATGTAATTCCACACTTGTTCTGTACCTTCTGAATATTTCAGTGTTAAGTGTGAAAGAAAACTCTGCTGCCTCTGTTGGACTTGCTGACCCTGTCAGGAAAATTTTGAGTGTTTTCTGTGCTGTACTACTCTCACTTCAGTTCAGGATCTTGAGTATCCTACTATGCTGCTTTCCATGATACTGCTGCATTTCCCTGATTCAGTTGTGACCAGTCACAAGTATCTCCTTGGACAGAAACTTAGGTCAAGCTTTCAGCAGACCCTTCAGCTGTATTTCTTATCTCACATCTACATACAGATATCTTGTCATCCCTCTTTACATGTGCTCTTTCAGGTGCTTGGTGCCTTGGTACCATCTCTTTTTTTTTTTTTTTTTTTCTTTGTTAGCACTTTTTAATGCTATAATACTTAGGTATTTTGGCAAGGCTTGTCAAGAAAAGCACCTGTGAACCATGAATGCCTGTGTCTGGGTGGGACTGTGAAAGTCAGGATCATATTCCTTTCAGCCCCACCAGCTGCTGATTCCACAGGAGTAGGGAGGTGCTGAGTGCAGAGGCATTCCAGGTGTGCCCAAAAAGCAGCTGTAGGCAATGAATGCAACTCAGTCTGACTCAGAGAACATTTCTTCATAAGAGTAGAGAATCCCTTTGAATATCACTTTGTCTCATCAACTCCTATGTTAGATACTTTTTCACAAGTCACTGGGTGGGAAATTCATGTCAGCTGTAACAGGAAAAAGGAAGAACCCTCTGTATTTAAGCACAATCACTAAAACAAAAGCAAAAATTAGAACTTTGGTCGTTATTTCCATGCTACCCAATGCTGTCCCACCTGTTTTTTTCATTCTGGGGCCTGATTAATGCAGCATGTGTGATTACAGCTCACTCCTCATTCTCCTGCCCTATCTACACACCCAATTTCAGTACAGCTAGAGCTGCTTATCTTCTGGTTTTCTTATTCCTCTGTTTCTATAGTTGTCTTTTCAACTGGGTGTGCAGGAAGTAGTATCCTCACTATTTTGGGTATCATTGCAGATGTCATTGCCTATCCACCCCCTTTAAAGTCAGCCATGTAATGAGATGGGGTTTGTAGCAAGTAATTATGATGAAAGGAGTTAGAAGGGTGACAAATGTGACCTGAACTGTGGGAGTTTTTCTGTGGTGGTGTTGTTTTTTTCCTTCCTATTTGGTATCACAGGCAACTTTCAGAGTAGCTGAGCCTATTTTATGATGGGCTGCTAACTGCCTGTGATGGAAGGGCACACAATTCCTGAATATAAGTTTGTAAAGTAAGTCCCAGAGGTATTAAAACCATTAATTTGGGAAGAGATGCCTGTCTTGTACTTAGCTTGAATTTCCCTCATACTTCTGAACCTTGTTGGAAGACTGGAACTCTGAAAGTGGCTTTTCAAGCCTGTGGGTCTGCTCAGCTCTAAATTTGCTGCCCTCTTGCTTTTGCCCCTTGCTTTTGCCTTGGAAGAGGCTGATCCAGCAAAGTCATAGTCAGAGCCCCACATCCCCACATTCCCCCCTTCGATGGGGCTGGAATTTGTTCATATACCCAGTGTGGCTTTTCCCTTTGCACTTTCTCTAGAGTGTTCTAATGGCCTCCCAAACCAGTGGAAGGATCTGGAGGCTTCTCAGCATTGCCACAAAAAGTTCTTTTGCCCCTTTTCCCTGCCTCCTCCCCGCCAGCCCCAGCAGTGGTTGCTGTGGTAAGTTGCACTTAGTTTGCACTGCCCAGCCCATGGCACTGTGGTTTACCCTTACTCATCTTGACACTCACTCCACCTGCAAAGGAAAGTGTTCCTTAAAAAAGGACAAAGAAAACAAAGACAACAAATGGGATGGAGGCCTGTTGTGCATACTAGGTGTGCAGTTTGGGGCAGTTGACCTTCTGGGATTTTTTTTTCTTGGTACTACTTCCCAGTGCCTGTTGGAAGAGTGTTAGGATTATCTTTCCAAAACACTGTTGTTTTCTTTAAGGTTGTGTGAATATAGTTTGTTGTTCTTACTGCAGCTTGGAGGTTTTTGGCTCCATGCTTTCTGGTAACTTGCTTCACTGTGCTTCATGCAGAGGCTCTGAGGGGATTTCTAGTGAGCACTTTCTCACTTTTGTCATTTCCCAGCAGCCTATGCTTAGATAACAGAGGTAGGCTTCATCTGCATTTTCCTTAACTCAGGGTTTATTTTCCCAAAGCTTTCCTCAGATAACACATGAGAAAACTTGGTCACTATGCTTTTAGTGAAACAAGAGGTTAAAATGACCCTCATTGTGTATAATTTTTTCCACTAAATGTTCTCTGACTGTCAGAATCTTCTGATAAACTGAATTAAGTCTGCTTTTTCATTTCAAGTCATGGTGAAAAATAGGGGGAGGATGTGTGTAAGTGTGTGTTTCTGTATATATACACATACTTTTACTATTGAGAACTTTTAAGTTGCAGAAGACAGATTTGTATCTCAAATGCATTTGATTTTCTCTATGTTAATGTTTTCTTTAACATTTAAACCTTTTCCAGGATTCTGGAAGCTGCAAGATGTTCACATCTCACAGATGCTGGTTTTACCCTTCTGGCACGGGTAAGGGTCATTTCAGGAGGTCACAGCTCACCCTGGTTCATTGCTGCTGAGCAGCTGTGCATTGGTGTAGTCCTGCTGGGAAGCAACATGAGAAGAGGAAAATTAAAGTAGAAAGAAGCCAGTGGAGGAGGGGACTAAAAAGCTATTTCATTTCTGGATTATACTTAGATCTGCAACTTGATCTAATTTGCCATCTATCATTGAATTTTTCACTTTTTCCCTCTCTTTTTTCAGTTGTTTCAATTGTGTTTATTACACTTAACGTAATTCTAGAGTCATGTTATGTATTCTAGCCAAATTTCCCTTATATTGATGGCATACACCCTTGCGATATTTACATAAAAAATCAGCATATAATTGATTGTTCTGAAGATAACTTTAAATTACAGATCACTTACATTATCTGTTATAAACTATAAGCACTTGTGCCCTGGTTCATGCTGTAAATCCATACAGAAAGCATATTGGTGGTGTCAAATGCTTCATGTTAGACTTGGGTGTTTGCTGGTTAGGAAATCTGAACTCGAAAATTATACTCTGTAGATGGGATTTATGCTGCTGACATTTAATGTGAATGAAAAGGGGTGATTGTTTTGGTAGCCACAGTGGTTAAACAGAGTGGTTTTCTGATTGTTCAGCACTGCATCCTCAGGCTCTTGGTGGTCACCTCAAGCCTGCTCTTAAATACTTTTTGCCATGTTCCTGGAAAAACCAGATTGGGAATTGAGCCGAGCTTTGGCACTGTGTGGTCTGCTGCAAGGTCACAAGGTTACATCTTTTCTTGAAATGAGTCATGATCAGATATTGACAGCACTTCTGAAAGCTTGCTGGGGGTCTCTCAGAATGTTGCTCTGAGAAAATTGGTAGGTGTGACACGCAGCTTCCTTCTGCCCTTAAAGTAGACCCCATTTTCGTATTTTCAGCATTTATTGCCAAAGCAGTTTGGGTTTAAGGCTTCTTTCTAGTGTATGACAACAAAGAGAAATGTGCCAAGGCTTTAGTGTATTCCAGGTGAACCAGGGGCAGCTGATAAAGGCAGAAGTTGGGTTCTTGTGTGTGCAGAGGAGCTGGCTTTAGTGCATGGGCTGTAAATACCATGGGTTTGGAGAGAGGGCGGAAGGGAAGCAGGGCTGCTGAGCACTGCTGTGTCCTGTTCAAACCTTACAGGACTAGGAGGAGACATTTCCCTTCATAGGAGAAAGGCTGAAATGTAGATGTTTCAGAGGGAGGTGGGGTATTGTTTGTTAATTCATCTGGGTTTTTTTGTTTTTTTTCTTTTTGGTCATTTGATGGTGATCAAATATTTGAAGAGATTTAGATCACAGTTTCCTCTTGCAAGCTGTGCTGCCCCATATTATAAGCCCTGTGCATAATTTTATGTCAATATGTTGTTTTATTTTATTTTTTTGTTTATCTGTTCATTTTTTGTTTATTGTAGAATTGCCATGAGCTGGAGAAGATGGACTTGGAAGAGTGTGTTTTGGTGAGATTTAATATGAAAAGCAATATTGAATGTCCAGTGTAAGAATGCAGTACATTAACAACTTCGTCTAGATGTTCTTTGGTTTTTATAAATAGTGTTGTGTTTATGGTAGGAAATAAAAATAATTACTGGGAAATCTCTACAGGGAATTACTTGGAGAGTAACAGGTGAGGAGTTGTTTTCCACAAATAACAGAACCCTCATCTGGTACAGAAAGAGATACCTCGTTGGAGGGTTGTCTCTCCTCCTGTCTGTTGCTGGTGGCTGATGTTTGGTTTCTTTTATTCCCAGATAACTGACAGCACATTGATACAACTTTCCATACACTGTCCCAAGCTTCAAGCATTGGTAAGTGTAACTCCTGGTCTGTGGCCTGTGGTGCTCCCCCTGGAAGGACACACAGGGACAACTCCTGCAGTACAAGCCCAGGCTATTCCCTCTGTGTCTAGAAATAATTCCTGATGTAGAGTGACACTGTGCAAAATATGTGCAAGTTTCATAAGTATTCTAAAAGCAGCACTCCTAAAATATTTATATGCATTGTGTGTGATTAAAAAAATGTTACCAAATCAGTGAGTAAAAACCAGAAAGCTTTTATTTTATGGTTAACATCCTTCATATTTGATTTAAGTTAAAGCACTTAGATTCTTTATGGGTATTCTCAAGTTTTCGGTAATGGTTTTCTTAGGGAGTATGACACTTCACATCAAATATTGAATAAACAAAACCACCCAGAGAAGATAAATGGAATCACTCTGTAAGCAGTTTTGCATGCAAGCACTTTTTTCCAAGCACTTTTTTACATTTGCATAATAAATTATGGAAGGTTTCCTTGGACTTGACTTTTGAACATAATTGGAGAGGACTGAGAGTGGGGTACTCTGCTTACTGGATTTCAAAGAACTGTTTTCTAGGGAGTGGTAGCTTAGATCTTTCAGACCATCAAACCCAGTTTGAGGTAACATAAATTTGTTTGTTCTTCAATAAAGGCACTTGAAAATTGCTGGATTGTTCTTACAGTAGGAGCTCCTGTATTTCAGGCCAGTTGTGCTTTTAGTGTAGATTTGTTATAACTACTTAGATCTACGTGAGAGAACAAGTATCTTTATAATCTGTTCTTAGATGGGATTAAAGGAAGGTGTTCTGCTTCCTTAATTAAATTGTGTTATGATTAGTGTTACTAAGGTAGCAGCATGAGGAGAGATGGCTTTTAAAAGGAGCTTGTTCACTATTTAATGTTGTTGGTTTTTTAATTTTTTCTTATCAACTGTCCAGTTTCATTTCTGAACCATCATTCTTGATGGAAAACCAAATGAGTTGTCAGGAGCTGTGGAGCCATTTATATGGGACACATTTTTATATTGTAATCCCAGTTGCAGCCAGTTCTTGCTCAACTGGTACAAAGAGATCTTTTTTATCAGTTCTGTCAGTGCTTCAACAGAGATACCATAAAACCTCATAAATCCCAAGCATTTTTTTCTGAGCCTGCTTCTCTTTGCTGGCCTTTGTGTGTTTGCCTAAAGACAGGGAAATGTGGCATTGGTAAGACATCACAGCTTTCCTAAGGGAACCAGAAACCTTGATTTCTTTGGTGTATATAGATCTTTATATATAAACTGTGGATAGGAAGGATACATACTCAGAGATTGTGTGTGAACAGCAGTGACTCAGAATTGCAGGAAAAGACAAGACAAGGCAGGCAGGTGCCAAATACAGTGCATGAGCTAATCTTGGTGCTCCCAATGTCCTGTAAACTCCTTTGCAGCTGTGCTTTAGGGTATTTGCAGTTAGAACAAACATTTTGGAGTTGCAGAGATTGACTCTGGATTTGCTTTTGTCTTGTTTGGAGACTCAGTAGATGGTGGAAATGGGCAAATCTTCATCAGTATTGGAGTGTTTTATTGCCTAATGAACTTAAGAAGTAATTTCTGGTTAATGTATTTAATTGTACATTTAAATTAGTAGAGAAACTGTGAAATACTCATAATAGTCCTGAAGATGAGAAGACAATTGAATTTTTCACAGCATGTGAAATTGTCATGGTATGTCATGCCATACTTGATTTATGCACAGCTTTTAGTATGTATTAACAACAACAACAAAAGAATTTGACCATATCTCTTTGTTCTTAAGATTTCAAGCAATTGTATTTGTAAAATTCCACATTATTAATGCTTTTTAGTAGGCTTGGAAAGTCAGAAAAATCCTGTGGTTTACTATGAAGTGTGTATAATTTGGCGTATTTGTTCTACAAAGTTCTACAAACTCAGCTGTACATCCTGTATTGTCCTTGCAGTACCAACACCATGTCCCAGGAAAGCTGATTTTATAAGCTGCTTACTTCCTGGGATGGAACACTCCTAATTAGCCAACAGCTTCTCACAGCCTCCTGTCCTTCCTTGGAACAGCAGCTCTGCTGTGAATGTTGGTTAACCCTGCAGCTGCTGACTGTCCCCAGGCTCTGAGCCAAACCAAGCGCACAGCGAAAGGAGATACAGGAGAGAGCTGATGTGTTTGAAGACTTGAGAGACTGCCTGAATGGGCGTCAGGAGTTAAAACACTGTTGGTAGGGGCAAGCACTTCATTTCTGCTGTCTTTTGGAGACAGTTTGCCCTCGTGGTGCTGCTTGGAGTCCCTGCTGGGTGCTCACACTTGGTGTGTAAAATTGGACCAGCTGGATTTGAAGGTGGCTCCTGTCAGACTCCAGGGAGATGCAGACCTGTCTCCCAGCCTTTCCTGGGTTCCCTGCTCATTCTGTAGAGCAAAGGTAAAAAAAGTTGAGGCCAAATTATTTCAAAGAGCAGGACAGACCTCATGTGTCTGGTAGCAGGAAGGAAATGCTCTGACTGTAGCTGAGGTGAAGTAAGGTTGGAAGTCCCCAGGTTGCCTTTTCAGGCTGGAATGAAAAGATGTGTTGTACCCAGAGAGGGGAAATGTTGCATGTTAGAGTTGGGGGTTTGGCAGGAGGTCCTTTTGAGCCCTGCTGTTTGCTTGCTCTGAGTTAAAAAGTGCTTTTGGGCTGCTGCAAGTGTTTCTTCATCAATTACTGTCTGAAAAGAACTACTTGGGGCAAGGAAATGCTACTTCATTACCCAGCACTGTTAGGCTTAGGTGCAAGTACAGGCAGAACACAGGGCTGAGCATAAAGCAAGGCACCAGCTCAGAGCCCAGGGCAAGAGAGGAGTTCACAGATGCTGCAGATTTCACTGGGGAAGACTTGAGAGCATTCATTTCAGTGGTGACAAAGGGTTTTTTCAGCTGCCTCTGAGCAATGTCTGTTTCCTGTTGTTGTCATCATCCGTGCTTCTCCAAAAGTCATGAATTCCCTGAAGAAATGAGGAGAGTGCTTTATGTGGTGCCACTGCCCGAGATGCAACATCATTTTCCATGTTCTTCAAATTCAAGGGAGTAAAAAAATGTGCTGAAGAGGAGCAGATTTTTTTGGTTTATTATGCTGACTGTTGCAGAAAAGACTGCTCCTGCAGCTGTACAAGATGTTTATTGCTCCTTGTCTGTACAGCCTGAGGTGCCAAATGTTCATGGCTTGTTTTTCTTTGAAATCATTATTTGGCAAATCAGTCTATTGTGATTGTTCTCCATCTGTGTGGACTTGCACGGGCTTGGTGTATATATGAGACCATGGCAGCTGTGAAACAGCAACCCCTGAGCAGATACTCATCTATTCCCCTAAGTTCTCAATCATCCTTTAAAGTTGTTCCTGGCACAGAGCTGTTTGCACTGTGTGGGACAATTGGAAAAGAATTCCCACATTCATAAAGAGCAAAGGGGCTGAGGAGCTTTGCCATTGATGTGTTTTGGGACTCAGCTTGTTTTGAAGCAAAGTTAAAATCAAGTACAGCCATTTTGTTAAATAAAGCAGTTTCTTTTTTTACTCTTATGGGTTTCAGCTGTGTATTATTTGTAGCTGTTTACCACTGGAGTGAAGGAGGTTGAAGAGGACTTCTGCTGTCCAAAGGCTTGAGTAACTGAGGGATGTTGTTAATTGTTTGTCTCTCTGTTTCAGAGCTTATCTCACTGTGAACTGATCACTGATGATGGGATTCTTCATCTGAGCAACAGCACGTGTGGGCACGAGCGGCTGCAGGTGCTGGAGCTCGATAACTGTCTCCTCATCACGGATGTGACTCTGGAGCACCTGGAGAACTGCCACAACCTGGAGAGAATCGAGCTGTACGACTGCCAGCAGGTCACACGAGCTGGCATCAAACGGATCAGAGTAGGTGTTTCCTGCCTTGTTCCTGTGCAAATGCCAGAGCTCTTGGTGCTGCTTGAGACTGTAGGAGTCCTACAGGTGTCCCAGGCATGGAAGGCTGGATAAACCGTCTGACTGTCCTTCTGTTAGGTCCCCATGTGTGTAACTTCCCTCTATGAACAGCAGTAATTGCCAGTTCTAACTTGTGACATTCTGCTTTGGAATGATGAGCTCTTATCTTCTGCCTTCTGTATTTTTTTCAAGTAGAGTCCTCTGTTTTTAGGATGGTGTAGTGGCATGCTAAATCCTAAATATACGTTAATACACAGAGCCAACAGTAAAACATCTGCATGGATATTTCAGTTGATGGGCTGTGGGGCCTCAGGCCCTGGAACCCAGCCCCAAACCTTTCCCCCGAGTATCTCACCCATTAGGTCAGAGACCACCTGCATTGTGGAGGCAGCGTTTTAGCCTTGAAGTTAAACTTGTCTGTGGCTTCGTATCCCAAATTTGCATCCAAACACTTTTGCAACCAGAAAGATCATCCCTGATAGTGACTCAAATTGAAGGCAGAAACACAATTTTATTTCATGCTGCTTTCCAGAATGAGAACAGCAGCAGAAATATGGGAGATAAGGTTCAGAGAAGTTGTCCCTTAGTAGCCAGGGTCCATCCCTCTTGCCCCTATAGCAAAACCTGTGCCTCTACTGCTACTGCACTGTCTGGGCTCATCAGTGCTTTGTTGGGGAACCAGAGGGAGCCGTGTGCAGGTTGAGTGCCCAGACAGTGGTGTGCCTTACTGGATGGGTCATGAGGAATGACATGTGAGGAGAAGACAGCTTGGCTGGTATCCACTGTATAGAGGCTTCCTTCATAGCTAACTAACCTTAATGAGATAGCACTTGCTGGCACAACAGGTGAGGTGTGCTGCTTCTCTTTTCAGTTCTGTTCTTTCTCTGCCATTATAATGCAGCCTTTTCACCCACAGGCTCATCTACCTCACGTGAAAGTTCATGCTTACTTTGCTCCAGTGACTCCCCCTCCGTCGGTGGGAGGGAGCGGGCAGCGCCTCTGCAGATGCTGTATCATCCTCTGACAGCCAGTGCAGCCACACAGGAAATGTTGTTGTTGAAGAATGGGACGGCAAGTCAGCAGAAGGAGTTGGTTTCCTGACAAGTCCTAATGGTGGTGTTTGGGTGTTTGGTCATCCAGTTTTGTGACAAGAAAAGCTTTTTTTTTTTCCAGGTAAAAATCTTAACGTAATGTGCAGCTGTGGATTAAGTTGGTGATGCTTTGGTTTGTATTAGTAACTCCTTCCTTCTGTTGGCATGAGAACTGTGGTACCGTGTCAAACGTGTGGGCATTGCAGTGGAGCAGCTACTTGGTGGAAGTTCACAAAACTTGGAAGTTCATTTGCATTTGTCAGCACTACTCGGTGTGAAGTGCCGCTGTCACGTGGGGCTTGAGCTGCCACGCCAAGGAACTGAGCCTGCTGTTCTGTAATATACACCACAGATCAAGTATCAGGTTTTAAAGACAAATCAGCTTTAGCAGATGTTGACCAAAAAATGCAAAGTAATCATAAGCTCCTACAGTAAAACAGCAGCTTGTTCTTTTTCATGATTCAGCTTCATATTTAATTATGTAACAGGACATAATAGGTAATGTCAAAGGTAAGGTAGTACCTCCAGATACCATAGAACTAGAAGTACTTCCCAAGTTTTTGGACTTGGTTCAGTTGAACTCTGCTGGTACAAAGCTTGGCCGTCACCAATGCAGGTTGTGCCCGATGCCATTGGCCTTGAACGGGGTAAGAAATGCACTGTGGTGGAGCCTGTGCACTTTGCTGTGCCTGCTGCCACAGCCAGCCCTGGTGTGCCACATCCAGCCATGGAGCTGCCAGAGCCAGCCCTGGTGTGCCATAGCCAGCCCTGGTGTGCCACATCCAGCCATGGAGCTGCCACAGCCGGCCATGGAGCTTGTGCCGACGCCATCCCCGCGGGCTGGAAGGAAAGGATGCAGCGCTTCCAGGAGGAGAGGTGTAGCACACATGCTTTTCTACAGATGAATGGAAAACAGGTTCAGCTACAGAAGGCAGGATGGAGCAAGGAATTCAGTTTGGCCCACCTGTTTTAGGGACAAGCATATGGGCTTAGCTGTAGGCAGGAGTTGAACCATACCAAACCTGTGGTTTTCAAATGTAGAAAGCCAAACTCTTCACATTTGGTTAAGAAGCTGTCAGCTTCTCAATGATAATAATGATGATAAAAATCTGTGTATTAACTCTTAAGGCCATGCTTTCATCCTTAGTTTTTCAGTGCTAGACAATTAGATAAACTTTTTATGTTAAGCAATTAAATTAACTGAGAGAAACTACTTGACAATTCAGAAAGCTTTTTTTGTGTAAGTTTGACTGTGTGTGTATTTTAAGAGTTCAGGGCCTGTGTTTACTGAAAATTAAAAAGCAGTTGGAAAAGCTACTACTGGACAGTACTGCCATTGTCCCCCTGCAAATTTTAAACAACTTCTAAGAAGGAGCGAGCGTGAACATGAACTTCTGTGGCCAGCAGTGGCTGGGTTGTGTGGACTCACAGACGAGGGGGACAGTAAATTAAAGAGCTCAGCTTTGGGGCTAAATTACACCTTAGACTACAGTACATGAATTTCTTTACCAGTACAAAGGAAGCCAATCTGGGCTTCCTTTGCACAGGAGTGGAGTGCTGTTACAATCATACTGAAGAGTTCCATTCAGTCACTGCTGGTCTCATGAGAGTTTTAACTAGGTTTTATTCTCAACTGTACCAGGGCAGTCATTGGTACCAATATGTCAATATGTGTTGCCTTTTGTTGGCTCATTTTTTTTTTCTAAGACCATAATGAACCTTGTAAGTCTATTGCATTGAAGATGTACAAAAACAAATGGAATCTACTCTGATATAGGACACTTAAATAAACAATCAGCTGATGTCAAACTTGAATTTGTTGGAATTATTTCAAATCTAAGAAGATTTCTACTAGAAGCAGAAGATCCATGTGAATGCATGGTGTGCAGGACATTCTGCAGGGCTGGTTTATTTCCCTTCCTTACCTTGACCAACTATTCTTGCTAGGGCAGGTCCTGTAATTAGTCTAAATCTCAGCAATGGACTGTCTCTAATGTGGGTGTGGGAAAAAAAGAAGTAAACAAAAAGAAAAGCACATTTACAAAATTATTGAAAAACATTTATTATACTTAAATTGAAATGTGTACATCTTATTAAAAAACAAAAGCCATTTGCTGGTGCCATAATTTAATTCCAATTTCAAGTGAGCTGGACAAACTACTGTACAACTTTCAATATTCTTTAAAATTAGATATTTGGATACTTTCCAATCAAGGATTTTTCCACTTTTATAAAACATTTGGATTTGAATATGGTGTGAGCTAAAAAGACACAAGTGTCAGTTCAGGAAAATACTAGGACCAAACAATACCAAAGATGAACAACTTATAGGCAGAAATGTTTAAGTACATAAAATTTTCCTTTCAGTGCAGAAAAAAAAAAAAAACAACCAAAAATAGGAAAAAAACTCTAGGTTTGATGAATTTAAATTTTCAAAATGCTACAGCTTTCAGAAGCTTTTCTGCTAAGCACTTGAGCCAGTTATGGAAGGGGAAATGAAAAAGTCAAGTTGCTTTTTTACATGCTGTAGTATTGGTTTACATGGAACACCGCAGCATAAAAAGCAAACTATTCCCAAGCTTCTAAGCCAGAGATCCAAGTTGGAACTTTCCAAAGGCACAGAATAACAGCTCTGAAACCATCGCTTAATACCTCTGGAAATACTCCCCTCTAAGTACCTGACCAATTGAAACTTAATGTTAGCCTAGGAAATGCTGTGCCATGACTTTACAAGACACATCCAAATACCAAGAAAGCACATTGCCTGTTTCAGAGAAAATAAGTATTTGGTCATATGGAAGAGGCACTGTAACACGTGTACAGTATGGATGGATGGATGGATGGAGGGTGCAGGAAGGTCAACTGAAATGTAAGAAGAGATTTGTCCAGAATAGGAGCTCCAGCAGGGCAGTCACCTGCTGGGAAGGAACTTACAGGGTGTGTATTTAGTGTTTCTCAAGCAATTTATTTGATGCTGCTGAAAGCTATGACAGCCCTGTGGTGCCAGTGGGTCATCTTCCCTCATCTGCATAATTCCACTGAAAACCCCACTTCTCACTGCCAGTATTTTTAAACCCACAATTTTACAAGCAAAGAGTTAAACTGCAGCAGTGCTCTGCAGAGAACCTAGGAACCTAGGAAACATAAAGGATGCATAGGCAATTCTTTTCCATTAAATTCATTAAAGCAAAACACAATTACTTGGTACCCCATAGGATTTATATTAATCCCTCCAATAAGGTACTATTGATAATGCAGTTTGCTGCATGCATATATTGCATCTGTCTAGGGCTTCTTAAAAGCCCTGTTCTGAATTTACACTTCTTACATACACTCTTATACACAATTTACACGGGAAGCTGTTTTGACAGCTTGACTCTCAAAGACCTGACAACCTGATCACTATCACCTTAACTACTCATCTCCACACAGATTAGCATGTGCTCTGCTAACATCAAAAAATAAAACCAGCCTAAGGTACAAGCACGTAACAGACAAACTGGCACAGAAAGGTAAATGCCCCAAAATAAGTTTACATTCATCTCCAACTGGATACAGGTAGTAGAAAAGCAGCACTGCTTTGCTTCTATAAACTGTATCTACTGGCCATAGTTTGCCTTATTTCAGTGAAGGGCAAGCACCTTTGCTTACATTGTCTTCCATGCCTGTACAGAAGCTGTCATGGCATTATACCTCTCATGAGGACACTTAGCTATGGCAGTGATAAGAAAGTTCACCTATCAAACAGCTCATTAGAAAGGTCATTTTGTGTTTTCAATATGAAACATCTTATACAGTGAAGTTAGATCCTAAGGTTTTGGATGATCTTCATAGTCTTTAGGCAGGACTTCATTCTGCATTGGAGTATCAGTCTAGCAAGTGTGTGATGTCACTTCAGAATTATATGGAAGCCTTCTCCATTTTCAGCTGAAAAAAAACAAAGGAATTGTCTGTTTGTCCTTCCTGAATAGAATCACGGACATATAAGCAAATACACCAAAACACCCTAGTATGGACTTTTGAAAATAAACTCAGCTACAACAAAAACTTAAAGGTTTCCTACTTGTGCTAAACAAAAGTGTTATGATTAATGATTTGTGACTGGATCTTCAAAGAGGGACGGTTTCTGTAGGTAGGTGCAGTTTCTGTACAGAGTCCAACTTGTCCACTGATTACAGCCATTTGCTGGCACCCTGTACCAGAAATAAAATGGAGTTCTGTGGAAGGGTGGGATTCAACAGCAGCCTATTGAATGAAGCTGACTATTGACTAGCAGAGAAACAACAGAATGTTATGCTCAGTTCTGCTGACTCTCAGGACTCAGTTAACATTCAGTTTCTGAACTTCAGAGGTACTACTGCCAGGATTTTTGATATTTTTTTAAACCTATTTTGAACCTTCACCATTCTCAGCAATTATTAGCAGCATCCCTGTCCAGTGATGGCTGACTGAATTTTACATAAGGTTTGTTACCAAATCCTGCACTGGTTCTGAACTGAAAGTTCAGAGAAGAGCCTGAGATGCTACACAAAGGCTGAAATCTGGCTAGGTGAGGAAGAACTCTGAATATCTTCTGTTACTGTGTATGCAAAACTTCTGTAATTTTTAAAGAATGCTTCTGGCTGGAATAAATGATTAAGTTTTAGACTGTCAGAAAAGACAACATACCTTTTATTGTGGTGAATAAGAAACAACTCTCATCTTGAAAGTTTTGAACCATCTAAAAGAAAAAAAAAATTTCAAAACCTTCTGAGTATGACCAAAACACAAACAAAAACAACCCTCAACAACCATGATATTAAACACAGCCTTTTGTGAGCAATCATGTATTTTTGGTTTTCTTCAGCAAGTGACAGGCATACACCAAATTAAAATACTGCTTTTTACTCTTGTGACAACCAGCTGGGAGCCTATTACTGCTGGCTGTGTTTTTGGAACTCTGTGGAGCAGACACTTGAACAAGCAGAGTTCAACAGTGTTCAAATGCTCTCTGCCTTTGGGTGTGCTCAAAATAAATATGTACTAAATAATTGCTGCAGCTTCTCAGAACTATATAAACCAGCTGCCTCTGTCTTCTCATAGTTTCAGTTTAGTCAGGCACAGGAAAAGTCACATTTAAAGAATCTGTCTGTTCCTGTAAAGGAAAAAAATACTCTAAATGTCAGCAAACACTAGGGTTGCATTATCGAACAGAAAAACCAGTAATAAATGAGCAAGCATAAGAAAACCCACCACTCCCAGTCATAAATAAAATGCCAAAAAAATAAAATCTCAATTACCTGATCACTAACAAGAATGTGGATGCCTGTGGGACCCTGTCTGTAAACTTGGTTGATCTGATGCAAAGGAATATTAAATGCCAAAGCAAGCTTGCGTGTGACTTCGGAGGCTGCCATCTCCTCTAAGTAGATTGCATGATAAACTGCAAGAAGAACATCGTTTACATAAGCATGTTACTAATGGCTATATGAAAATACCTGAATTTGTTTATTTATTTACTTTATACCTTCAAAAATTTTAAAACCTAAAACTTTAAGATTACTCTCTCCCTGTTCTCATTAAGAGCATGAACTTCCCTAACCTTTCTTTCAAGGGAAAAGTCATAAACACAACTCTAATGGGGGAGGCTTCTATTTGCTCCAAGACTGAAGGCAACTTCCACATTTTTTCCTGTATCCTGCACAAAAAGGTACAATCATGTCAAACAGATTTAAAAATGGATCTTTAGAGAGTCACCTAAAGATGGTTTTGAAAGCAATTTTGGGAAGTCTCTAAAGAATCAGGTAATACCTACATCCCACTTAATGTGCCTATGCTCCTGCTTTGAATACAGACGTAGATTTTGTGGTTTTGGTAAATAAAGCCTTTTGCAACTGTTTGAATTAACTTTCTACAGATGATCTCAGAGCTGAATGGAACACAGTAAAGAGAACAGTAAGACAAAGCAGCTGTTTAATTTGAAGCTGTATTTACAGTTCGGTATCTTTATTTAACAGTGCAACAAACCCTTGGCAGCTCCAAGTCTGCACATTCTTCTGGCTGAAGATATCCTGAGAGAAAACATGTATTTGACAAGCAGCAGTATTTTATTTACAAACCCTCCTCCACCTCAATTCTTGCATGGAAAATTCACAAGCACTATTGAAGTAGCCTGTGCAGATTTTAGCTGGGAAGAGAGGTCTCTCAAAGCCAAGAGCAAGTAAAGAATAATTTTAAATAGCTTCATTCTATTAATTGTAAGAGTGACATGGATTTACGAATAAACAGTTACATTTCCATCTGTGTTGAATCAACAGTTGTCAGGGAAATAATACTAAAAGCAGGAGCACATTTACTACTTGGCTGTTTTTCCTCTTCCAGGCTCTACAGTTTTAGTTCAGTTGCACAGAAAGTGACAGTAAAATCTTACAGAAAATGGGAAAGAATTGTTTTATTTGCATGAAGCTTTTACATGCACCTACACTGATATGGCTGATGCCTTGTCTGTAACAACAAGCACAGCTGATTCCAGAACTCCTCCATTCATGACCATGTATGTCACGGACATATTTTAAGAAAAATCCTTTTGTTAGGATCTTTTCTCCTGAGAAGCCGAGAGGCCTCGGAAACAAAATGTAACCAATAATTATCTGCTGCTGTGGAATGCAACAGGTGGATCTGTGATTGGTCTTGTGGTTGTTTTTATTTAATGGCCAGTCACAGTCTAGCTGTCTCAAGACTCTCTGGTCAGTCACAATATTTTATTATCATTCCTTTCTATTGCTTGATAGCCTTCTGAAGAAATTATTTCTTCTATTCTTTTAGTATAGTTTTAATATAATATATTATTATAAAATAATAAACCAGCCTTCTGAAACATGGAGTCAAGATTTTCATCTCTTCCTTTGTCCTGGGACCCCTGCGAACACCACCACAGACGTAACTACAGTTTTATCAACAGACTGAAAACGCTCAATGGTTTAACCTTGAGAGCCTTCAGGTTCTTTTTGCTCTGTGCTGTTAAAGCAGCAATTGTGTTGTGATACAACTTCCCACGGTTGCTTTGTACACCAGGAGCAGCAGCTGAGCCCCTTCCCCAGCCCTGCAGCTGTCCTGCCCGAGCCCAGCCGTGTTCCCTGAGCTGTACATGGTACCGTATATTGCACCGTTGCTGTCCGTGCTGCCCGCGTCCTGCCGCTCCAGCTGGATGCTCCGGAGGGGCTCCTGGCACACGTAGATTGTTAAACGGGGCCTCACGGACCTGCAGGCCAAGGAAATCACAAGGGGTCACACTAAAGGCATGTGCCCTGCAAATACAGGGGCTGATATGCCACAACTGTAGGTTTGTCATGCTAACAGTACACTTGATACGGCTTTCAGCACTGAGCCCAAAAAAATTAATCTTTATTTAAGTAAGTGGTCTCAGATGCTGCTGAATTTAAACAAAACTTCAATCCATTCAGATTCAGCATCCTATGGATGCTGCTTGTTGGACTCCTGTAACAGGACTACTGAGTAACTGTAGCTTACGGTATTTTCTGAAAAATCCTTTCCTTCGGATTTTTTCTCCTGAGAAGCTGAGAGGCCTCAGGAACAAAATGTAAACAATGATTATCTGCTGCTGTGGAATGCAACAGGTGGATCTGTGATTGGTTGTTTCTAATTAATGGCCAATCCCAGTCCAGCTGTCTCGGACTCTCTGGTCAGTCACAAGCCTTTCTTACCATTCCTTTTCTATTCTTAGCTAGCCTTCTGATGAAATCCTTTCTTCCATTCTTTTAGTATACTTTTAATATAATATATATCATAAAATAATAAATCAAACCTTCTGAAACATGGAGTCAACATTCTCGTCTCTTCCCTCTTCCTAAGGCCCCTGTGAACACCATCACAAGTAACAACTGCAGTTCTTCCAGGAGGGCCAGGAGTACCAAACACCCATTTCAGACAGAATCAGACATCCCCTGGGATGCTGCCTGTGTTATGTTAGCACTCAATACCTGTAACCTCAAAAGGCCTCAGGGGGTGTTCTTAGCTCCCCAAATGACCAGTTTTGAGCCTTGGCAATAAATTCATCCATCCATGTCCAAGAAACTGTCCAGGGCCCAGCTGCACTGGTGCAGCCTTACAGCCCACCTGCACCTCACCTGGGCATGCCCTGGAGGGGTGCACAGGAGGAGAGTTTTAAACACTGCTGCTAGCTCCTGAGGCAGATCACACAGGCACCAAGCCAATCCTGACACTAACTTCCCACATCTCCCAGTTCTAGAATCCCCCATCTAAAGCCACTCAGCCTCAGTGAGCACATCACCTGGATTTCAGTGCATTATACAGCCGAATTCCATCGGCTGGACCACAGATTTGTACCAGATCTTCTCTTGTCAGCTTTAATAAATCAGCACCTGGACAAACACATGAGGATTTAATGAAGATTACTGTAGCACATAAATTGTTTCTAAAATAAATGGTATGTTCATTTAAACCAAGACTAGCAAACTTCACCATGACAAAAACAGAATTTGGGACACAGGAATAAGTTAACTTCAGACCAGGCTCAAGGAAGTGCCAAACAAATCAACCTGTTTTCCAAAGGTGGTGAATTACAGTTTATGCTGTTTACAGCTTTAGAACAGCACGAGTCTGCAAGGCACACAGTTTCTGTGGAGAGAGATGACTGTTCTAGAGAAACAGTGATTTTTACTGGCACCCCAGGTAGTGTATTTTGAACACATTCAAAATATAGAGCAAAAATATTCCATGGTTTGTCACGCAGTGAATTATCCCAGACATTCAACTACCCATCCATCACTGCCTCTGTGCACTTAAATTACAACAATGCACTCGAGTACAGACGGAGCTGCTGAAGCAAAAATAGGAGGACAGATTATTTGAGAAGCAGCATGAGTGTCCGAGAAGAAAACAACACTCTGAAATATCAGTCACTGTAATAGATGAGTGGGAAAACAGGAGAAAAATAGTCTTTATGTATGAAAATACTCCACAGACTATCCAGGAGTGCACAAATAAAAGCCAGCAAAAATAACTGATCAAAGCCCTTAAATACTATAGTTAAAAATAACCCAGACCTGAGGTAGCATAATAAAATTCATATATACTACACCTCTTGCTTCAAAAAAAAAAAAAAAAAAGCCAGCTAGCTAGTACTTGACTTTTATAAAGATAATAATGAAAAAGAAGAAAAAATTTCCAAGAGTCTTTGTCAGAAATTTGGTACTACAGTTCATGGAGAAAGCTCAGCAATACTCATACAAGATGCACAGGTCAAAAAATAACCAGCAGCAGCAGAATAAACCTACCCAGAGAAAAAGCCTGGTAGAAAGGAATTCTGACAGAAGCATGAGCTAAGCCAAGAGGCAGAGAGCTGGCATCGTTCACAACAGTGTCCCCATCAAGTGTCACCAAAGAAAAAGGAATTTACTTATGGTGAGTAGCATGTCATACCACCCTTTGCACAATTCCAAGGAATACTAAAAAAGCAAACAGCCCCACACAGTCCACCTAGTGCCATGTTTTGTGTTCAGACATACAGTGAGAACTGCACTGCTCTTTAACCAGCAAATTAGTAAATAAAGATGCATAAATATGGATACCATAATGTTCTTAGAGAACACTTTTCCCACACAGAACCTGCTCAGTAACACAATGAAAGGAAAAAAGTAAACTATAGATACCTGAGAAATTTGAAAAAAGCCTTGTATAGGCAGAGAACCTATTCTTGAGCAACCATTGCTGAGTTTCCTGGATTGTGGCTGAAGGATGAAGCTGCTGTAAGAAACAAGGTTGGATACGATAATTTGGATACTAAAAAAACCAAACAAAACCCAAGCAATTAAAAAAGATCTCCCTCAGTTCAACACTTTCTTATAACATCAAGTGCAAATCAAATATTCTGACACAGCTATACAAATATATGAACAATACCAGAAAGCAAACACTCACATCTCCTGACCCTTGAGAGGTTCCATCTCCTTGATGATTTGGGGAGGAAGAATTGCTGCAGATTAAAAAATAAAACCAAGTATTACTAGAATTCTATAAACCAAAATATTTAACCATTGTTGAAAATTAACTTGAAATTTCCAAAAGAATAAATATCACAATTGAAAGAATAAAAAGACTGCAACTTGTTAAACTTAAGAGAAAGACCATTCCACAGTATATGGATCAGACCACACCACTGGCAATAATTTTTGGATGAACTGCAGGTTTGGCTACAGTAGTTTAATTAACATTTCAAAACAAAATGCTTTCACCAATGCATTTTTTGTTTAAAAGTTTTTGAAGATATTTGTTGGGTCTTTTTCTTGCAAATTATACTAACTGTGTATGATGGAAATGAAGACTCTTTTGCTAAAAATCGTTTCCATAGACAAGGACTAAATTACAATAGTGAACAGGTAAAGTATTTGCTATGTGACAAAGGAGAAGAAATTGTTTTACAAAATGTATAGTGAGAAAGAAAGATGGTGAGGCAGCAGTAATTACCTTATAACTGAACCATGTGATACAGATGTCATACTCTAAAATGAATATATAGGTCAAAACAATCTCCCCATTGCCCAGTGGAAACAGAACACAGTTGAATTTAGCCAGAAAATGTTCTGAATAAGCCTGATTACAATGCTGCCTTTAATGGGGACACAGAACAGAAACCTACCTGTCTGGGACACTGTAGGTGTTGTGCTGAGCAGAGGTGAAAGTCGGAGCAGGAGTCGGACTGTTGTTCACAAATGTTGTAGGAGTATCTGGCCATGGTGAGCACTGAAGATAAAGAATTAAAACTTAAGTTTCTCTTGACAAAACCTTTTTTACTCTGATGTACACTCCTCTCATTTAAAGCCAGGGGTTTATCCACAGACTATTCTGATTTGCACTTCCAAATAAAGACTCCCTCTATCCCACACATTACATGCAGATATTCTAGGTAAAAATCAGCTCTGTTTTCTCTTGTTCTTTTATGAAGACTTCTATTTATACTGTCTTCTCTTTAAAAAAACGTACAGATTATTCAGTTTAAACCAAAACCAACCAACTCCCACAGCCACATGATGGAAAAAGTCTTTTATCCTGAAGAGGATGAAAGGGCTGTTTAAACTGCCCCACACCAAAAAGTGTTCAGTAATATTAAGTAAAGCCATGAAGCTAGATTGCACCTTGTGGATAAATTTAATGTCTCTGCCCTGAGAACAATCATATACAAACAGAATTTTCAGTGGAAATTTTATGAATTCAAAATTTTTAATAATTTACTGCAGAACTAAAATTGTGCTTACTTACATGGACTGATTTTTCTGAACTGCTTGGTAAACTAGAATTTTTTAAACAAGCTTAAGTCATCAAAAGTATATGATAAGCCAGTTTTCCAATTTTATCAGTGTTTTTTTGGGTATTTTTTAAAATCATCGTGATAAAGCTTTTTGAAATAAGGCTGCCTTTTAGTGCTTCCAACAGTACTAAAAATGCAATTTTTTAAAGAAAAACAAAAACCAAACAAGTTCTGATATGTTCAAAGACATGATTAAAACAAGCAAGCAGCCCAAGATCAGGTAAACTAAGACCATGCCTCTTAAGACAACAAAGATTTCTGATATACTTATCATGTACCAGCTAAATACCTTGTAAGAAATTTCCAGATTTATATCACAGCCTTGTAGAACAGGGTGGAGGGGAACAACTATGACTTAATATCAAAAGAAACTTGTTTCAACAATTTTGTGTTGAACAATCCTTCCTTTATCTGGGGGAAACAGTAAATAAGGGCAACACCAGCTGCCACCTTCTGTAAGAGAGTTAGCAACATTTCTGTGCTGGACCCCAGTCTTCACTTGTCAGCATAAGATGGCAAGTTCCCCAGGATGGCACATGGAATTAAAATAAATTTGTCTTGCATGCAAATAGCTTAAAAATGAAGAACTTGCTTTATCTGTCTGAGATTTAGCATTTGTGTTTGCCACAGAGTCCACAGTGTGATTACACGGTCAAAGCCACCCTCTGGGCTGCAAACAGTGCCCCCACACAGAGCATGCTCCTCTATAACCTGGTAAGGTGACACACTCTCCTCCAAATCTGTATATTCCCACCTGCTGTCTCTCTTCTCAAGCTGATTTAATATTAACCTCAAAGATGTTACATCAGGTAGTTATAAGTAGTATAAGTTCATTCCCTAAATACGTGATCCAAAACTGTAATTTTAAACTAAAAGCTCAACATAGTAACATTAACTTTGTTCTTCTGAAATATTTTGAAAGTGCAATTAAAATTCTTTAATTTTGAGACATTCTCCTCCTAAATTTTAATCCAAGATGTTTATGTGGACACATAGATGCAAGTTCCACATCCTTGGCAACCATTCCCACACAAGATTCTAGCCACCATGTATTTAAATTCAGGGGCAGAGAAGAATGCACTGGTGCCAGAGAACACCTTTTGAGCCACTCCCAAGGTAGGTGCTGCAGCTGGTGTTTCTGTCCTTCAAACCCAGCTGAAGTTCTTCACAACGAAGCTCTGGGTTTAAATCCAGGAAGAAGCACATTTGAAGTATTCAGAAAAAAAAAAAAAATCCCAATCCAAAGCAAGTAGCCTTTCTTCTCCCATAAACATGCTTTCCTGCCTCATCTCCTATTCCAGGAAAAACACCACTAAGTATCCACTGAGTCTCAATAGGCTGGTTAAAAAGAAAAAATAGTAAGTGTAATACTTCTGCAACACATCTCTTCCTTCTGTTCTCCCTGTTTCAGTCTTACAGGCTGGGAAGGGAAAAATGAGCATTTGAGCACTGAGATACTAAATTCTGAAAGGTTCAAGGAACAAGAAAGTCTTCCAGTAATCAACCCAAGCTGATGATGCTTTTGGCATCACTCTCATGCCCCAATGTCCTGCACTTCACAAACTGGATTAAGCAAATGCCTGGCACACCAAATCCATTAACACTACAAAGACTAAACAAAGATGTGTTTTCTTTTCTAACACCCAGCCTGATGATTCTGGATTGAGGGGGGTGAGAGCTACAAGGGGAATGGATCACAAAAAGCAGCACTGCTTCACTGAAAAAGCACCTGCCTTTGTCACTGTCAGGGATAGAACATGACTTCGACTGACCCATCAGATTTCTTACATTCCTAAGCCAAAACTGAGTTAACCAAAGGACATTCAGGAAGTCAATGATACTAATACAGAAGTCCCTGAGCAGTAGACACAAACCTAGGAGAAAATGTCACCCTGTCACAAGGAAGCATTCAGCTCTGTAAAGTGCCACCACAGAACAGAAAGAAGATTGGCACTGTCTTTACCTGTAATAAGCAATTAATATATACTGATGAATTTACCAAGCTCATGTTTTTGAGGTCTCAAGCTTAAATGCCCTCCATTACTAGCACACTGATACTACTATACTCCAGAAACTATGTCTTATTTCCAAATGGAGATTAATTCAGGAGAAAACTATTTTGATTTCAGATGCTTAATAGCCTTCTGTAAAATGCCATGAATGAAGATTTACTGAGTTAAAAAGAAATGTAAGAGATCTTTTTAAGTATGACTTATCAGATTTAGGGTTTAAACTCAGAACATTCCTAAGAGGAATTGCAAAATCTCAAGTGATTCTAAGCCATGGTTTAATGTAATATCCCCTCCTACCTACAATATACTGGAATCTGCCCAAATTCATGCCTTACAAGAGAGTAAAGCTGAACCTTGACAAAGAACTCTATACTATATTCAAAGACCAAATAAACATAAAAACATAATACAAAACCAAAATACAGTAAGTATAATTTGTTCCCCAATTTAGATTTATACTTGGACACACAGCACCCCTTAGAGAATAAAGCATCAATTTTCTTATACATGGTATGGAGCAACCTTTCATGTCTACAATTTAAGATTCCAATTTATTTCAAGGTCCATACCTGGAAGTCTTTTAACTTCCATGTTCTCTATAATCAACTCTAGCTGCAAAAACTGACCATTTGACCAAGTTTAATCAGTTTGTAGTTTATATATTCAAGCTTGTGACATATAAAACACAGTACTATAAAAATCAACCAAAATACTGCAGACAGAAGAAAGTGCCAAGGCCCAACTCCTGCAACACAAATTTTCCCACTTTTACAAATTCAAAGCAGGAGAAAGAAAACAGTCGTTTTTTCCCTTTTTTCATTAGATAAGAACTAGCTTTCATGTACAAAGAGAGAGGAAAACAAAGTGCTTCCTTCATAAAGTGGCCCCTGAATGAAGGTCACATGTATGTAAACATCCACTCTGAGGTCCAGAAGGCAAGGTTAGATTTGTAGCCTTTTATATCTACAGAAAAAGTTAAGGTAAAAGCTCCTTAGTGTGAAGAGTTTAATGAGCAGTTTAACTGTGTTCTGTCTGTTTGGACAACACTGAGATAAACATTGCAGAAGTGCGGTGAAAGCACTGAATTTTGATACATCCAGTGAATTCAGAGAAGTAATGAAAAGCTTATCTAGATGGCATTCTTATGAAAATAAGTGGTAAGGCAAAGATGGGTGATGGTAGTTAGAAAAAAAACTCTGGTTCTTTGAAAGGATAGATGAGCAGAACAACCACTCAGAAAGGAAGCCTCACCAAATTCCTTACATTATGTTAGAAAGCCATAAGAATTAAATTGGAAAGAAAACATATTAGATTCAATGTTTTCTGAAGGAAGCATAGTAAGAAACCAATCTGTCCAAATCCAATTGTGACTGAGCTGGAAATAATCACATAGGAGATTAAAAAAAAGAAGCAAAAAAACTGTAATATCTAACAAATAGAACAGTAGAATCTTGGAGGGCTAAAATAAAAAGCTAACATACAAAATGAGATGCAAAAAGCAAGTAATGAAAGGTTAGGTTAGGTGTAGCAGGAAGATAAGAATTCACACCTTTAAAATCAAAGAAAATTATAGCCAGGATCAACATGAATTTCAACACTCAAAAAAGGAACAGAGCACTATTTCTGGGCAACTAGTAAGCAGCACTAAGTCAGCAGTCTTGACTGCATCTAGTAAAAATACATTCCAAATAATTCTAGTTTGTTTTTTTCCTGTTATACAGCTACAGTTCCTACAAGACCATGAAGAAAAAAATCTATCATATAGAAACACATAACATGTGAAACAGTGTCCATCTCATACTTAAACATAGGGAAACAGGTCTTCACTTTTGGTGTCTCAGCACCTCTGCAACAACAGTACTGCTCAATATGGAACACTTGATCTGCATGTCTGAGGAAATCTGGAAACAGCCAAAGCTTCTGATGGCCATGTTCAGGAAGACAGATTTGCAAGGACAGAACTGCTTTAAGTAGAAACATTTATCATCCCTGTCCATATTTACAGGGCCCACAAAAATAAGCATGTCTGGTCACCAAAGAAAAAGGTCAATGAATCGGCCTTCAAGATGTACATCAGATACTCCTTTTCTACACCAAGCAAACAAGTTTTACATTCACCTTCTAAAGCTAAAACCAGTACTGAGTGCATAGAAATATCCAAGGCTTCACTATGAATACAGAAGAAAAGGTGTTTCTTGGTATTTTTTATGGGCTTGGTGATTTCTAGTAATTTTGCTAATGATAAAAAACATTGTAATGATAGAAATAGCATGTGTTGAAATCTGCAAACAATACCAAGTTAGCAATGCTGAAAAGATTTCATCCAGTGTGGACGAAATTCAAAATGGTCTCAACAAACTGACCAAATTATCTCAAGACAGCATTTCATTACAGGCAATCAGGAAACAGGAATAGTGAGCTGCACAATTAAGAGAACTGGAAAGCTGTACATAGCTCCTATTCAAAATAGCCTGTGGGTCATTATCCTCTGTGTGCTTTGGGAAAGACATCAGAAGTCAAATAATGTCCTATCTCAGCTCTTCACTACAATTAAAGTGGTGTAGAATTAGGGTAACTCATAGAAGCTTAGTATTCCAAGAGATTGTTGAGGAAAGGTTAAACAACTTCTAGTTATGATTTAGCTACAGTTTGTCCTACTCTGGACAATGGATTTGTCTTATCTGTTTAACAATATCCATCTCTGTTATTCTTCCTATAAGCAGCAATCATTCAATGAAATAGTTTTAAGAGCAGGAGAAAAACACAGAAATCCCTCCAAGGACAAGCTTCAGAAGATGCTTTATAAGCAAAAGTGATAAAAGACTCTTTTCTCCTGCCTCTCCCCCAGGGCCAGCTGGAACAAGTAGAAGAATGCATTGCCAAAGAATCATAAAGGTGCACTTCAAAAGAAAGAACGAAAACCAAAACCAACGCCAACAGCCAAGAACAGTAGAAGGTAAATTCAGACAGCTCAGTGCATAGAATAGTTTTGGGTGCACAAAACAAAAAGTCCAAAATACTCCAAAGAACTCATCTGACTAATATTGCTTGCTCCTTACCACCCAGTTACATGGGTTATAAAACAACAAGAAGCATACACTGCAGCATTTTATAACCTGAATATAAAACTTTACACATCACTTTCACAGATCATAAATACGAACCAAATCATGCTTAAGCACTATTGGTGAAGAGCTTCAGCACAGTATGGCTGTTCAAAGAACAACCAAATAATGGCCCTCCACAGCCATGTTATTGATTGACATTTAAACCTGCCAATGAAAGATGTGGAATTGTTCCTCCTTAAGGCACAATATTTAAGAAATCTAAAATGCTAATCCTTGGCAGGACAACCGCACAGGACATATGTCAGGGAGGACACAGGATATGTTAGATTGCCTCTGAGGTGCACAGATGGGTTAACATAACACAGGTCATGAAGATGAGCTGACTCTTCTGAACTGCATTAAACCTGCTTGGAGCACAGTATGTAGATAACTAAAGGAAAAATCACTGACAATCATCTGCAACATGACATGGCTTTTTAAAAATACTGATGTACATGAAAAACTTCTACTGAATATAAGTACAAATAGGAACAAACCACTAAATTTAACTGTTCTTACTTCTACTAATTACACATGTATAGCAAAGCAAAATGCTATTTCATTCCAAGTCATAAAAACTGAAAGCTCTTGACTCAAGTTACACAGCCCCTCTGCAACAGTTTAAGTGTTAGATTTAGGAAGGATTCCTTTGCTGAAAACAAACACGGAGTAATTGAGATACAAAGAAGTGAATAAAATAGGAGACAGCAATCACAGTATTTTTACTTTACACAATGGAAGTTTCTCCTATATCTAACACTGCACAAGGTATCTTGCATAATCAAAAGGTAAGCAGAAGTCCCTTACACTGCCTCGCTTTGCCAGAGAATCACCGTAGTCTGCTGGCAAAGTCCGCTTGCTGGACTTTTTCTGCTCATGTTCAACTGCATCTTCAATTATAGGCTCAAGCCTCATCTGGACAAACACCAAAGATGTGGATCAATTTCTTTTCATTATACAGTGAGGAAAGATCTAAAAGTTTTTAAAAACTTCTGAAATATTTAGAAAACTGCATAGAACTCACTGATGTTTAAATAAAAAACCTAATGAGGCTCTGGCCTTAAATTAAAAAAATCTCTGAAAAACAGACTTTGGAAGCTCAAATTTGATAAATAAATTTTAAGAGACCCCCCCTCTTTTTTTTTTCTGGTTTTTTTTTTTTTTTTTGCTTTTCAGCTGCAAGATTTTAAAATCTGTATCAAAAGTCTGGCTCAAGGATTCAGTACAGTCAGTCAAACAGTGTTCAATCTAAAGTGTGTTTTAATACAGCATCTATTGAGTATCTAAATCCAAGTTTACTATACAAAATCTTAGAACTGAATGCTGCTGCTTGCTAGACAAGTTTGGCAAATAAAAAGTTTATTTCTATGCAGAAATAATTCTTCCCCAACCCTTCCAAGACTGCAGCTAAGTAATGTGCTGTATCTATGCATATTCTCCTCAGTCAGCAAATGCAATTTTATTTTGTTACCTCTGTGAGAACTGTGGTGTCATATGAAGGCTGATACTTCTCTTTTTCATGTGCAGTCCGCTTTTCCATCTTTTCTCTGTCAGTTTTCTGTTTTCTGTCTGCTCCTTTGGGCTAAAAATGAACAGTTATGTGAACATGAACACAAGTGGGAAATGGTTTTATAACTGAAATCTGATCTCAGACACGAACCATTACAAGCAGTAATATAATGGTTTCCCATATCTTTATGAAAACTTAAGAGACTTAAGGATCTGTTTTTTCATGTTACCTTAAAAACTTTGATTTGACAACTGGCTGAATGCAGATGATCTGTATATTCTCCATTCTCAGTCTGTTTAAAGGTGTCAACCTGAATCCTAAAAGGAACTCCTTTCTCCCCTCCGTGTTTACGAGGTGTAAATTCAGTGCTGATACAATGTACCTGAAAAGAAACAATGACCAAACCAAAAGGACCTTCAGAAGCATTTCAGGCATGAACTTTATTATTGTTACCTACACCACATGAACAGTTTCTTGTAAAAAAAATATAGCAAAGCTATAGAAGGCCACTGACTAGAAGAGTTTTTAATCTCAGGCATCCTCATCTCAGAATATTTTCAAATATGCCCAACTCCTTTAAAAGTCCAGAGACCTTTTAATCAGTGCGTAATTGCTTCAGCTGCTACATCAGAATGAACACTGTGTTTAAAAGCTATAAAGACCCCTTAAGGGTATCTAGGGAGAAAAATCAATGCAATAGAAGAAATTATGACTAACCTCACTGGACAATGCTCCCAATTTATTTTGCTTCCTTATGGAATGTTAAGTGAGCCTGTAGAACAACCCAACTATAGTGGCATAATATCAGTTCCACTTTCAGTCTGGTATAATTTCTTCTAAGGAAACATATAAACAAAACTAGTCCCTAATTTATCTCACAGTCCTTCAAAGCAACTACATTTTAGCAATTATGTAACTCTTACTAAAAAAAGTATCTTTATCTAGATCAAAGTTAATTTACTGACAATATGGAATTTAACCTATTTTGACAACCAGAGTAAGAAAAGTTGCTACCTGAAACTTCACAGCCATACTTTTTTACAATGAAGTCAGATCCGAGCTAAAAGTAAACAATATGAATATGAACATTTAATCTAAATAATTTCCAAAGAAAACATGCCCAGTTGCCCTGAATATCAAATACACAAATAACAGAATTCCTACAAGGAAGCCTACTGACATAGGAAGAAACATCTTTTGAGTGCCTGATTTAAAACCCTTTTCTTGTAGGACAATACTTTTAATTTTGAATCCTTATGCCAAGCTTCTGCTGAAAGTAGTAGTAAGTTACTGAGAGGAATGTAACTAGGGACTCCAATAAGCCTATGAACCCATATTTTCTGGTATTTAATGGTCATCCCACAAATAATAAATCAAGAAATTTTGTAGTTCAAGTACACTGCTGTTTGTGACCTGAAAGGCACCAAACACAGACATCCAGTCAAATAAAGTTTCAAACCTGAATAAAAGCAGATGTACATTTTGTTGGATCCCATAAAAATTCAACTGCGTTGAGCTGGCTTGGATTTGTCTTGATATCAATGACTCCAACAGACATTGGAATATCTATTAAAATAAGTAGCATGTATTTCAGAAAAGCAAACAGCAAGTGAACACTATAAATAAACTGTAATATAAGGTTACCATCACCATACACAAGGTAGGATGGAAAAATGTGGGCTTTGGTGGCTTGAACAGTTTCTTAGGACTGATACAAAAAATCTTAGTAGATTTAAAATACAAAGTGCTCAAGGTTTTGGGTGCTTTTTCATTCTTCTCCCCGGCTGCCACCCCTGAGGTTATGCACCAAAAATGATCAAGTCATGCAAAGTACAGAAACCATGTTGGCATCGTTTTCACAATCTAACAGAGAAAGTTACTTTTGTCTGTGTTTTCCTAATCATTGCAACACTCAGCAATCAAAATCAGAAAGAATATTAAATGTATATGGCTGCAGAATTGCTCTCTTACTTTTATAGCACCTAAAATTTGAAAAGAACATGGAAGAGGCAAGAACCTTTATATTCAAAACACACACTATGACAAAGCAGCATCCAGAAATCTGGTCTGTCCTTTTCCATCAGCCTCAGCATAAATGTGAACGTGACCAATTTAAATTTGGAAACAGAATTCCATACAGTGGCAACAAACAGAAACAATTATACCTAAGTCGAGCAGTCTGTCCCCAGGGCGGTTCCACTTCCAACCCTCTAGCTGCTGGTGCTCTGTGTACTGCAACCTTCTGTCATGGAACACAACTCTTATAATGCTCTAACAAAGAAGAAAACAAGCCTGTGATGAGCCACACAGTCACTACAGATAGAAGTACTAAACCATCCCAAAATAGCCACAGTGCTAATAAATACATTATTTACAGCAAAAATTTGGCAAACAGCAGTATCCCAAAATATTCCAGAACACAGAAATAGAACTGAGCAGCAGGAGATACTTGAAGATGTGGTAAAAATGAAAGGGAGAATTACATCTGATTGGATACTCAAAAGGTCACTATGAGTTACACACAGTGAACTGCACAACACTGGCAGCACAGCATCATCACTGCAGGCAACACCAAATTATTTTAGAAAGCAAACACCAAATATTTCACTTATTAAGAAAAGTGGTGAATATTACTCGATCATTCTTTCACTGAGAATTCTCTGAACTTGTACAGGACATTTTAAGAAATCAAATGGAAAATTCCCTTACTAGCACTTGTAAGATATTTACAAAAAACCTATGATTTTACTTGATAGAATTAAAAAATTCCAAACTTTCTCAACTACTCTAGATGAAATATTCATCCAGAACAACTACAACATGATTAATTTTATTCAGCTAGAAGCAATTCTCTAACAATACCTGTTTTTATGGGCAGTTTTGGTACTGCTAAATGAACGCACAGATAAAGCAATTTGTTACAAAGAGGCTGGAAAAATACTGTATACATTGACTGTTACCCAACAAACAGAATGTAGACAGATTTGCATATTCTTTTCCATTATTCTACAGTCTTCCTTGTATTAACAGCAGCTTAAAGTGTCCACAAAACCCAAGAACTTTTAAGTGGAGCACCTCTTCAAGATGAATTGCACTTCCTTGGGCTTATTTCAAAGATAATGGGAAGCAAATGTGTGTGCATGCGTACACACACACAAAGGAACCATTCCTTCTGCACTGCAAACCAGCACATTTGGAACTTGGAAATATCTGTAGCCACCTTCACCTCCATGAAATTATTTCTTTGGTAAACTACTAAGATTCCAATATTTAATTGTCCAAAATGGAAAATTCATTGATGCAGCATTACAACACCTTGCTATGGTAAAACTGACTTTTCTAAACTTTTACATTGCTTTGCCCTATTGTACCAACCAAATGACTCATCACCCACACACAAAGCTAGAAAATCACAGAAGAGAGACACCCAAGGCTACAAGGAAATAGCAGCTAAGGAGGCAAAACAGTTCTTATTACAGCAAGTCACCATGCCAGGATGTAAAAAGTTTAATCACAGAACTCTCAAATCCTGCTTTTATGCTCATGCTTACAAGCATGACACAGACAATAAGAATAAGGCCTAGGACTATACAAGGCCTAGGACTAGCAAGCCAAAGTTCACAAATTACACAGCCCAAAGCTGGCAGGTAAAGATTTAGCCTCCCACAGGCACACTGTTCTGGTGCATTTATCAGCACCACTTTCCAAGTGACTTTAATTGAAATTTTTCCCTTCTTTCCTAATACCCAAATAAGATTTTTTTTTAGAATTCAATAAAATCAATAATTGTCAGGTGCTTAGAAGAAAAATCCAAACCCCTCCATCAGCTCTTTTAATCATCTGTGCTCCAAATAGGTTAATTTTTCAGTTTGCCTCATTTTCATACTTCATAAAATACCTCAGATCAACAGTACCTTCTACTAACATTGAAGCACAAGGAGACAAACCTGGAACTGAGGAGAGGGGTTCAGCTGTGGAACAAACTGCTCAACAAGCAGCAAAATTAGAGATGCATTCACCTAAGGATGTATCTCCAATAGCCCACTGCTGCAAAACCCACAGGCTGGCTCCATGTGCTTTCTGTAACACTTAAGAAACACGATCACAATACCTCCACTTTTGTCTAAATGATCCTCTACCTTCCTCTAACCTCTCCTGATCACTTGAAGTGGACAATGTGATGGCTCAGAAGCCACTGGATACAAAATCTACAGACACCGGATACAAAATCTACAGACAACTATCTTAAGCTTTGCATAAATACTTAGGTCTGCAGCGCACACAAGCGTGCATTGGGTACTTATATCCATGTTTTTATTTGAAACATCACTGGTCACATATTCTGACCAATACCTAGTGACAGCAGGAAAAAATAATTCCACAGAATATACAGTCTTTGGTTTGTTAGTAACACTATCTAGTGAACTTAAATTCACCTTCACCAGTTTTCCATTGATCTCTGGTATGTCTCCAGCTTTCCGATTATCTAGCATCCGGATCTCGTAGGACTGACCTTTAAAGAGAAAAAAATTGCATGGGTAAAAGAGCAAGAGCACAAGGTTATTTTGTGTTTAATGCACTTAGATTAGCTTTTGCTTCACAGTACACGAGGATACCACTACCTGAAACTTGAGTTTGAGAGATTCAGATAGCAACATGCACTTCACACCACGCAAATTAACAAAAAGTGACACTTTTTGGTCCCCTTAAAACCACAGATATTTTCAAAGTTTAATTATTTAATTTTGTATCAAGTGTGACTACTTGCTTCTCTTTTTTTTTTTTTTTTCTGAAAACAAAACATTTCAAAGCTGAATTCCTTCTTTTTTAAAAATGCCAAATGGCAAAATACTAAGAACCATTAACCGGTCTTCCAAAACAAACTATTGCAGAGTTTTCATACTTTCTCCAAAACACAGGTACTAGTCTCCCATGTTTAATTTTGTCCGTATACCTGTTGCCTTTGTATGATTTTATGCTCTGTATGATTTCAGAAATAGACCTTTAAAAGAGACAGTTATCATTTATATCAACAGTATAAGCAAACCTATCTTTCCAGTGAATATGATAAACTGTTGTGCTTCAAAAGCAAAGCTTCTAGCAATTTATTTAATTACAAGGATTTTTTTCTTTCCAGAGTAAGCAGCACATATTCATTTGCAAAATCATGTTTCCCTAACTAAAACATGGGACCAAATAAATTTCAACATCTTCACTAAGATGAAATGAAGGAAAATCATCACCTACACTGTCCTTCAAACTAACTTTATGGCCCAATGTATAACACATTTAAGATATTCTGACATGCCCTACAAGGCAATAACCCTGTGAATGAGCAAATAACTTCTTCATCTCCTTTCACCTTTCAAAGACTGATGTTACTTCCAACTATGAACCATTTCAAGGTTTTTTTTTTGCTCAAACACAATAAGCATATTTATGTATATACTCTCCACATGTACAGGCTTTCCTTACCCAAGCAGAATGTGAACATTGATACAGTCATTGATGACATAAATTCATATGAAACAGATGTTCACCTGGTACAGCTGAGAAAATAATATATAATTCCTCCTCCTGTACTCAACAGGAGGAAACTTTTCCTGTTAGTGTGATTTGTTCAATTACCAGTGTTCTTCTACTCACACAGCTATCACATGTAAGTTCAACTATATTTAAAGTCAGCATTTCTTGGACCTGGCAATATTAATAAACTTTCTCAAATATTTCTCTGTCCTCACTCAACATTTTTGGAGGGGTAGGGAAGTGGGTGAAGAAAAAAATTCTGATTATTTCTTCAATAAGTATGGTTAGCATTTCATAGGTACAAAATAGACAGTAGATTTGATAAAGGTAAAAATCAAAGAATAAGAGACTTGAAAATGTAAAAACAGCTCTGGAAATTTTCAAGACAGGGGAATAGATACATTCAGTTTTGGACATGTAGCTGCTCTGAAAGCATTAAAGCACCACAGCACTCACCTTTGTCATCCCTACATAAGACCTACATACACTTACTTTCTCTGTTCTTTCCTGGAGAACAGCCAGAGGAGCAAGGTGACACAGCTATGGACAGTAAGTGAATCCAGCGTGAACTAAATTCACACTGAACCTGTGGCAGCTTCATTCACAAAAATCCCAATTTTGGGATTCAATTCAATTGAATTGAATCCCAAAATTTGGATTTTTGTGAATGAATTGTTCAATTTGTTTTGTGAATGAATTGTTCCATTTTGGAAGGGACTTCTGGAGGTCATCTTTGGCAATTCCCCTGCTCAAGGCAAGGCCACCTACAGCCAAGTGCCCAGCACTAAGCCTGGCTGGTTCTGAGTGTCTCAAAGTTGATCATTGAGACCATACCTCGTAAGCTTCTTGGTACAGCTCTCATGGGAGAAACCAGCAAAAGCCTTACTGAAGGAAATCACTTGTAAACAATATCTACTACCCTCTCCTTGTCTACCAAGTCACCCAGTTCATCTCAGAAGTTTATCAAGCTGGTCAAGCATGATACCCTCTTGGGAAATCTGTGCTGACTACTCCTGATGATCTTGAACTTTATGTACCAGGAAATGGTTACCAGGAAACACTGCTCCATCACCTTCCCAGGAAGCCTGTAGTTCGCTGGGTCTCCTTTCTGAAGATCAGAGCAACATTAGCTTTGATGTAGTCTTTAGCACCTCCCCTAGTCACCAAGATCATTCAAAGACTATTAATGGTGGCCTCAGTGACACAGGCCACTGCCCTCAGCACTTGTGGGTGCTTCCTATCAGGACTGGTGAATTTATGTCTGTTAAGTTTGCTTAAGTATTTCCTGATGTTCTTCTTTCACCAAGGGTACATATTCCTTGCTTCAGACTTTCCCCTCATCTCTAAGGCCTGGGATTCCTAAAGACCAGTGATACCAGAAAAGACTGAGCCCAAGAAGGCATTCAGTACTTCAGCCTTTTCAGTGGCCCATGTCACCATGGCCAATGTCCTGTTCACCAGGGGGCCCACTTCAATTGTCTTCCTCTTGCTATTTATGTACTTACACAAGACCACCTTGCTTTGACATTCCTCACCAGATTCAGTTCCAGCTGGGCTTTGGCTTTTCTGATTGCACCCCTGCAGGCATGGACAGCATCTCTGTACTCCTCTCAGGTTACCAGTCCCTGCTTCCATGTTCTGTATGCCTATCTTTTGTATTTGAGTTCCCTTGCTTACCCATGCAAGCCTCCTGCCACTTTTGCCTGACTTAATGTTCACTGGGATTTGCTGCACTTGAGTTAGAAGGAGCTAATCCTTGAATGTTAACCAGCTATCTTGGGCCCCTCTTCCCTCTGGAGCTTTATCTCATGGAACTCTATTCTCCTGAAGTTCAAAGATGTGATCTTGGTCTTCTGCCTTGCTTCTTCCTCTCAGGATCATAAAGTCCACCATCTTGGCAAACAAGCCTGACTGACCTTGATACTCACAACCCCAATGAGCCTTTCCCTGTTTCACGAGGTATAGCAGAGCCATCCTCTACCACTTGGATCAGAAAGCTGTCAATCAGCACTTTCCAGTCATACCCTGCTGTGCTGTCCCTGCAGGAGACACCATATTCCTTGAGGTTCTCCTACAAGGACCATGGCCTGTGAATGTGAGGCTATTTCCAGCTCTTCAAAAAACATCTCATCTACTTGTTCATCCTGGTCAGGTGGCCTACAGCAGACACCACTATAATGTCATCCATATGACATAATCCATAAAATCCATCTATAATCCTTACCCATAAACTCTCAATTGGAAGATCACCTATCCCTAGGCAGAACCCCAAACATTCCAGCTGTTCTCTCACATAATGCTTAACCTCCCCTCCCTTATCCTCTTGCTCTGCCTTTCCTTAAGAGCTAATCTCCCCAGACTGTAACGTGGCACTTTGCAAGCCATCCCACCGTGTCACAGTGATCCCAAATCACGCAGATGTCTTAAATCCTCGTGCTTACTTCCCATGCTGCTTGCACTACTGCTGTGTGCGCACTTCAGAGGCACCTCACCATGCTGACTTGGAATCATGCTCTACAGGCACTCACTTGCTCATATCCAAATGCTGGAGATGACCCTGTTTAGGCCTCTTTTTGTTGATGCTGTGTTCCCTTTCATGCTCTGTGCTTATCAGCCAGGGCCATCACTCCCTCACAGTGCTGCTGTCAGTCACTCCCTCCCTCACTGTTCCCATTTCGAAGTCCTCTCTACCAGGTCAGCCACAAGCTGGCTAAGATACCTCCACTGCCCTTTCCAAGCTGGATCCCATCTCTCCCAAGCAGTTCTTTGCATTCACAGAACTCCAAGCTTTGCTGCACTGTGTAAACCAACCCAAAGAATGCTTCCCTTTCAAAAGCAATTCTCTTTCATACCACTTCTGCTGTTCCATATACATCTAGCTGAACAGCAGCCAACCCAAAACACGGTCCCACAACTCCAATATGCTTCCAATGGACCCATTTAACAGATTTCACAGTAAGAACTCTGCAAACCCCTGAACAACCAACCATCATCATTCCAAGATCTGAACTTTCAGTCAGCTACAGCTGAACATCTAATCATGTTAAATATACCATCACAGTCTATTGAGATTTAGAGTCAAAATCCACAAGACAAAGAAAGCTGAACTAGATAAAGGATGGGAGATTCTAGGGCTTTAGAGCCAGAGGAGGGGGAAGAAGAGCTGCAGCCATTGATATGATCCAAAACAAATGATAATTGATTTTAAGTTCAGAATACTAGCTGGCTAAACTTAGGACACCAATGTAATTCTCAATGGAAATCTTCTCAGAGGAAGATTTTATCATAAGGCAATGACTACATTCAGATTATTCTACCCAGCAGTCAGTGGTCTCTCTAAGACAAAAAAATCATCAATTTTCATGCAAATTAAAACCCAGAGAAAAAGGAAAAAACCCCATCCTGATTCACATAAAGTATTTATCCAGTTAATTTCTGGTAAATGTATACAAACTCCAAAGGTAACTGCACTTGTGATTGTGTTTAAACATAATACAGTTCTGGACAGACATGTCTAGCTAATTTGAGAGCAATTACAGTGGTTCCTTCAGGGAACCTCAGGGACTGACATTTTAACATTTATTATGATTTTTGAGGGCTGTTTGTCTGTACCTCATGCATATATCCAATTAACTTGTTCTTATCAATCAAATTTAAACAGAAATGCCAAATTAGTCACGAATTTTCAGCTATTACTGCCTGAAATTTGTCTCCTAAAAGGTCTGTTGGCTTGATTTTATTGGGGGATGAAGAGGGGCAACACACAACAGGAAAAAAAAAACCCAAACCAACAAAGGAAGAAAGAGCCCACTCCTACCAGAATCCAAAGGGAAAGTAACACCATACTATAGCTGTGAGCCTACAAATTGGACAAAACAAGACTACTAGCAAGGCATCTTTACAACCTCAATGTCTACAACCTCATTTCTGACATGCATTTATTCTGGATATAGACACACACATATCAAAACATGAAATACCACTCCAGTATCAGGCTTGCACCATAAGCTGCATTCACACACATATACCAACCTTGGTTCAAATATGTGAGAGTTTCATCATATAATTTGACTGCTGGAGATGTTGCAGCACACATAACATACTGGAAAGGTGGATGCTTGGTCTCATTTTCTTGTGGAAGGCTGGAATCTTCCTGTTTGAAAATAGGCAGCGCCAAAACATCACTGAAAAGAAAAAAAAAACAGACAACTTTGAGACTGTTGGCCCTGTTTTGATTGAAGTTAAAGAAAAAAAGTTATTTGTGACTTAAAAAACTCCACAGTGAAACACATATAGAATTTTGTTAGTCATTTTATTAGTAAAATCTATATGAGCAGGATCAAAAAGATTTTCCACCAAAAGTTTAGGCTAGGATACATAAACAATACCATGGGACTTAAGAAGACAAACAGTTATGTTGATCCTTTGAAAATCTAATCTTTGCTTCCTGTCTCCACTTAAAAAATTCTGTTCTTTCTTCAACTTTTAACCTGTCAACACAGCCAAGCTTGCCTAATAAACATGCAAATGAAAGCAAGGTTTTAATTTTCTGTTTGGAATAATGTATTTCCCAAAGTGAGTTACCTACACCGTGAAAGTATCTCTCTCCTCATTTAGTACCATTATGTCTAAGCTATTAATTCTGTTGGCATTCTCAAGCTTTTCTTAGGCTTTGGCACCCTGATTAGCTCAAAAATGATTAAGCAGCAGACTCACAAAACATAAGCTATGAAAAGTTTATGCCAGGATTCGCTTCACTTATCTATGATGCATAAGCACCAGAAAATCTTTGGAAATGCTACGTTTCTAGAGAATAAAGAGCAATCCATGTTGTCCACAAGCTGTGGTAAGAGAGACAGCTTCACCACAACCAGCAAACACATCTTCTGCTTTCTACAGAAATTAATAATCTGTATTAGTAATAATCTTGCTTGTATTCAGAAATCCTGCATAAATTAGATTTTTAGGAGCTTTTCTTGTACTGAATTTTTGTTCATGATGACATCATCTGCATATCCATGCAACTTTCCTTAAAAAGGTTTCAAATGTGAATTAAGATCTCACACCACCTCACCTGTTAATTTAGTTTTTAACCAACATGTATCTTGTTTCTATCTCTTGCATTGATCTCAAAGATGGATTTGATATATTTTGTAAAACAGTTATGAATGCCTGTATTGCACAACTATTTGTTAGTTGTACACTAAAATTTTTGAAGTAAAACTGTTTTTTAACTGTTCTTCATTTCTGCAAGAGTCTGCTTTATTTAAAGAAAAGTCTATTAATTGCTAATGAATTCCAGCTCATATCTGAAGAATCAAGAAAGCATATCATCATAAATTCAAAAAATGAAATGACAGCCAATATTTTCATGTTGCATAGGCTTAGAATGTAAGACTTGGTCTGCTTAAGTCTTAGATATGCAGAGTGCAGGGGCACCCCAACTTTTTTTCAGGGCAAGTGCCACATTCCACTAGGGTTGTTACTCACTGCGCTACTTGGAAAACGTTATATTGACAAGAAAATATTTATGAAGGGTGAAAAAGTCTAAGAAATTTGTCTATGCCTTGAAGAGACTGTACTGTGAATCCTCAAAAAAGAGACTAAAAAAAGACACCCATACAGATTCCCTTTCACTAGGAAGAAACCACAGGAGATGCTACAAAGACTGATGACAGCAAGACAAGGCAGTACACTGCCCAAAAAACTGAACCATGTCCTAGCTACTTCTGATGCCACCTCCTCCATCTGTAGCCCAGAGAAGAATTAAGCTACAAATGAAGATGTGAAATAACCACTTCAGAGAGTGGACACCCTTAAAAGAGTTTTCTCATACAGAGACAAGAATCGGTGAGTAAGGCAGCAAAATCCACAGATGGGTGAGCGCTCCTTGAGGATGACTCAGAAGAAACTGAAGGAAGGAGCTGCTTCAAGCCCCGACCTCATCAGGAGGGCAGCAAGAGCAGCCCAGCACAAGAGGGAGTGCTGTGACAGTGACAAGCAGAGGGAAGCAAGTGTGCTCTCAGGACAGGACTGCTGCACCAGGAACCCACGCTCACCACACACTTCAGCACCCAAAACACAAGTGCCATTATGAGGAGGAACTTTAAAATGGCAACAACACGGAAACAAGGGCAATGTTTAAAATACACACACGAGTCAAAGTGCAACAACCAGGGCATGAGAAGTATCTCATCAAATAAATTACTTGTAATTCTTGAGTAAGTTCTGCAGCACTTGCCTTCACATAACACACATGATTAAAGAGAAATCTTTTGTGTATTTGTGAAAAATATCTTTAAGGTCTTGATTTTCCACTCACAATTTGAAGTTTATAATGTAGCTGGTCTGGCTTAAGAAAGTGTGTTGTGGGGTTGATGAATTAGCTAAGAGACTTTGCATTGGAAGCCTACAAATACACCAATTTAGGCAGCTTTAAACCAGCTTTTGCTAATACTTCCAAAGCATAATGACTAACTGCCACTGCAGAAGAAGAAGGAAAAATAAAGACATCCAGCTTGACAAGCCTACAATTTAGCTGTAAAGAGAGCACACTGTTCATTCTTAAATGCCACCATTCTAAAAAATACTCCATAAGACAGCACAAGACAATTTTTTCCTGTAAAACTCTTCTGAGTACTAATACATTCCAAAGGAAAACACAAGGCAATGCAATGTAAACTCCTTCCTAGACCATCTTTAAATAAATACCATTTAAAAAATATTTTGATTCATTCACTTGCAAACAATGAAATATTGGTGTTTTTTGCATTTCAACATATACTCTTTCCCCATCTAAAAACAGACTAAAGCTGCAATTAAAACAGTCAATAAGGTATTTCAAAATAAGACCTGAAGGATCAGTTTAAGGATCAGGGACTACCTAAATTTCACAGCAACAAACATTTTCTACAAATAAAAATTCATTGCAGCACAGGTGAAGAAAAGAGGCAAAGACTGCTTACAATGGGAAACAGAACAGGAAACAGAAACTTAATATTTTTAATATTAAAAGCTAAAGATGAAAAACTGCATATAATATATGCTATTGCATCAATCACATTACCAGAAACTATGGAGATGCTAAGTCAGTCTTTTTACCACCTCTAATCTTAGACTGATTCTATTTTAACACCCAACAATGACAAAAACCAAACCCATAAAGAAATCCCACAAACAAACACAATACAGAGAACAGATCAACCTTGTCAGCTCCAGCCTTTTTCCTCTCAGACCCCCACTACAATTTCTGCATTTATAATGAGCCAATGTCCCAGCAGAACAAATCATCTGCCCACAGTCAAGCCCTGGCAGCCTCCATGCCTACATACACATATGTAAGCATCCTTCAGTCATTTTCTTACTCACCTGGTGAAATCTTGGTTTTGTTAGGCCAGTAGAGATGAGAGACAGGGACTTGTAGTGCCAGCTTTGCTTAAGATATTTCACACAGCAAAGAACCTAAACTTGAAGTTCTTACCTAAATTGAAGCGTCCACTGGCAGAGCAGCCTACATGGAGGAAAAGCCAAGTGCTCCAAAATAGCTACTGCTGAAATTATTTCAGACTACAGGAGAACAGAGAGCTTGAAGAGACTAATTCTGTTCCTTTTTTGCCATTATTAACTTTTGATCTTGTGAAGTAAAGATTCATTTACTTCACTTGTCTCATTTAAGTGAACTCTAGAACTACAAGGAAGCTGATGTATGGGTGAGTAGTAACCTTTGGAAGGACAAGTAGCATCTTTTGTTATATTTTCTAATATCATTTGAGAAAGTCCATTTAGCAGGATTTACTCTCCTGATGGAAGGAACTCCAAGACCAAGTTTTTGAAACTATTAGCTCTAGTAAGAAAAGTCTTATCTCAGTTCCTCAGCATGTGTTATCTAAAGCATTCAAATGAAAGGCAGCTATAGGGAGGAGGAAAATTTACCCAGAGAACAACCCAACAGAAAGTCTTCATTACATCCCAAATGCAGGCAGCAAACCTACCCTCCAACACAAGTTATGCTCAACACTACTTATGCTACAGAGGTGCATACATGAAACATCATCATACAAAAGCAGGAAGGCTTAGAAGAGGAAGTAAGGTGATGTTACCACTTGAACTAAAGCATCCAGTGGGATCCAGCACATGTGAGAAGCTGTCCTAAGTCATGTACCCTAGATAAACATAGTACAAAAAACCAAGAAAAATGTAATTTATCCCCCCCATGCTTGTGAAATGTGTTTGTAAGCCTTCAAAATCACCTTCCTTAAAAATTTAAAACCTTCTTTCCACACATTGTCCAAAGCATTTTAAAAAAAGCCTAACACACACATACAAAAAAACCCCTCCCTAATAATAATAATAGGGTCAAAAAATAAATGAAGAACTTCCTGTCCTTACAAGAACGGGAACTACTCTGTCAACAAAATTCAAACCGATGTTCCATCAATCATCTGCCTTATCTATCTTCTGGATTGTATGTATACTTTTGGGTGTGAGAACTAAAGCATCCCAAGGCCTTTTGAACAGGTCTTTTGAAACTTTAAAGCATGTTTTTTACGAGGACAAATACCTTTAGGAAAAATTTTTCTCAAGCAGTCTTTGAATTAAGAGTTATGATCTCAAGGCCAAGCTCTGAACTGTTCAGAGGTATGAGCAAGACATAGGAAAATGTAAGGCAATGGGAGACCTGGTACTTCCTAAAAAGCAAGTTTGATGGGGGGAAGGACCCCTGGAATTAATTTCTGGGAAAAAACCTTCTCTGCAGCAGCTGTCCGAGAAATCCTACACAGGAGAAACAGGTGCAAATGTCATGCTGTTCCTGGGAATCCCACAGACCATCCCACAGAAACTCAGATGGAGAAAGGCTTCAATTTAAGGGCAGTCTGGCACAAAATACAAGAAACCACCAATCAAAGAAAGAAGAAAACGCCAACAACATCACGTGTCCTTCCTACCAAGGAAAAGAAGTAAGAACGTTCACCATAACAAATCCACTCCTCCAACACAGGGAGGTCAGGCAGCTGCTCTCACTTGCAGCAGGCTCCCGTACAGATGGCTCCTACATGGAGAAGAGCACACGAAGGCAGACCTGCTGCCCTGCTCTCAATCTGCTATGTACACCCAACATCAGAGGTGACAGAGGAACAGAGAAGGCAGTTCTGCACTTTGAAGTCTTTTCCTTAAAAATTAAACTGCCCCCTGACTTTTTGTAACGTATTCACACATTCAACTTGGAAGAAAACAACAACAAAAAAACTCAAACCCAGGCCAATGTCAACGATCTAGAACACGAGGTTTATCTTTCAACGTGTTTTATCTGTGGTAACAGAACAAGGAAGCTTAGATTTATGGACACACTTTTCCCTCAAATGCCTATTTCCTCACAGGTATTTACTTACTTGTGTGCTTGCACAAAGAATTGAGCTCCAATTCCAATCAGTACCCGACATTTTATTTTAGAGTCTATATGTGAGTGAATTTTTTTTTCTACAGTGCAATGCATAAAAAAATAGAACAGACCACTAAAAGAGAAGCTTTATAATGTATTCTGCAGAAAATACTTCGTACATCTAAGTAGAAAAGAAAAACAAATCAGGACAGCATCAGCAAAGATTCCTCTTTCAAAAATCCAATATAAGCAGCAGTAGAGTCTTAAAAGAGTGGAAGACATTAGGGGAAACATAAACAGCAATTTGCCTGTCATAATGTAACAGCAGCCAAAACCAGGGCCTGAATAAGAACTCTTTTTTGGTTTTGCCCAGCAATTATTTAGTTAAGGCAGTAACTGTCACAACCCAATCATGTTTATCAGAAGCCAAAAAGGCTGCCAGGGACCCAAAAGCTGTTAGAAGAGAACACCCTCCCTTTCTCCTCCTGAAAAGAGAGCTTCAATTTGTCAGACAACATTTCCTGATGGACCATCTCAGAGTTCCTTCAGCCTGAACTGTGCTGGAGAGCTTGGTACACAAAGCGCCCTCACCAGCCAAGGCTCTCCACAGCACAGCGAGGAGACGAGTAAAGACTGCATCAGGCTTTCCCTCTCCTCAACCAAGGCAGCACTCAGCTGCATTCTCCAAAGACAATGAAGTGTTTGGGAGATGCAGCACAGGCAAACTGATTTGATTCTCCAAAAATGGAGGATTGCCTGCATGTATTTTCATACAGTCTTTTGTACCAAAAGACTATTTTGTACTCTTGAAATAATTTTCAAGTTCTCCATGAGAGGGTTGAATTGTACCACTACAAACACCATTGGAATTGCAAACATTTAAATAAATCCATATACTAAGCTTTCAAATCACACATAAAAATTTAGTCCTTAAGGTATTTTTCTGTCTATTAATGCTCAATTAACCCAATGTATAGGGATTTAATAATCAAATAATTCACTGATAAAAAATGGAATTCTGGTAGGAAGATGACATGCAGTTCTTTGAAACTTAACTTTAAACAGCCTCCATTTTTTTATAGTTCATAGCAACCATGAGTGATCCTCAAACATACACAACTGCTTCTGTGTTACAACGGATATTATGAAGGATTCAAAAGAAAACATGATAGGTGCCATTATCAACAGAAACAAACATTAACTTCCTTAAATTAACTCAAAACTCAGTATCACTGAAGGGTACAATGTTTTCATATGGGTTTTGGTGCAGGTGTTGACACATCTGACAACTGTTACAATAAATTTAATTTAATTTGTGATTATAGGTAGTTTCTTTTTGCATGAGAAGGTGCTACCAGAAAAAAAAAATGGATATTGAGACTTGAGAAAGAAATTTCAGAAAGTATCTAAAACTAAAACTGTGAATCTGAAGGGAAATTCAGGAGGCACTTAGCTGCCTTCCAACAAAAGTCCTATAATGGACTGATGATCAATGAACATGTGCAACTTTTCCAGGAAGAATAAACACAGGAGTAATGCCATAAATTCTATCTAAGGGCTCTGACTTACCATCAACTCCAGGAAGTATCAATTCCTTTATATATAACCCCAACAGTTAAAGAGATTACATGCAGATCTAAGAAAATCAAGGGGGCATATACCTTGGGGAGTTCACTGAGAACTCTCCTCTAGGCAATATTTAATTTTCTTCTTCTGCTTTGTTAGAAAGTGACAAGTAATTAACTTCCAGTGGCACAATGAACAGTGACAGAGCAGTGTCCTTCCTGTTCATGCTTTGCCACTTCTTTTGGTTTTCCCCTCTCACATCACTTGACAGGCCATAATTTCTCTGAAGTAGAAATCTAACCAATACATAGAATAACTTACTTACCTTGTGCTGAGAATCTGAATCCAACAAACACTGATGGCAATTAGGTGACCTCTTGAACTACAGGGTCTGTGACTGTAGCTACAAATACTACTACTACTCTGTATGTTTTCCAAAAATACTCTGCAGAGGAAGTGCAGAACAAGATTCAAGACTAATATAGAGCTTGGCTTATAAAATATTACTTTTTAAGTGCTGTTTTTAATGGTTACAACTCCTTCTGTGATAATTCAAAATGTCCTAATAGGCAGGTATATGTAACAAAAAGCCAGCCACCATAACAGGATGATATGACCAGAAAAAAAAATCTATCCCACAACAATAAGATAATTCTTACAATTCCTAGAAACTGAAGTAGGTGCATTACTGGGATGAGAAATGAAGTTAGGAATACACAGGAAAATATAGTAAAACCTAACAGTCAAAATGCAGAACTTTTAATCATAAGAGATCCTAGAAAGAACTGGATCAAGATAGAGAAGAGCAGCTCTTGAACATGAGCACATTCATTTTCCATTGATATCTGCACTTAGAACCCACCCAGGCAACAACCACACAGCTGCCCAAAAAAACTGGCACACCACTTCATGGGATGAATGACTGAAGGCAAAGACAGAAACAGGACAGAAGTGGGATAAAATCCAGACAAGCTGAATATAAAACCAGGAATATTCTCATCAAGAGAAATGAATCACTTCGTTCTCTGAACTGGCAAGTTCTCAACGTTACTTTTAATTTAAAAAAACCCCGAAACAAAACAACAAAAAACAAACCAACCAACCAACACACAATCCAAACCCCACACAGAACAAAACCCCCATCAAATACATGTCCCACCATAAATCCACCGAACTCACAATACCAAACACTATCAAAGTGTCCTCATTTCTCTCCAGCAGAAGCCCTTTTCTGTAACTTCCAGCAAAGACACTGCACTTCCAAACGTTTTACCTGGGAAGTCGTGCCTTAAAGCATACATAATAGATGAAGCTTGTGGTCACCTGCAAGCTCCAGTTTCCCTTGAGAGAGAACGTGCCTTTATACAGGCTAGGCCATCAAAACTATCAAATGCAAGTGTTTTACTTCTCCAGACAAAATCCTTTAACACCGACAAACCCTGTCGAAAACCTTGGACTTAAAATGTCTGTCGTTGCCTCCAAAACAGTTTCTCTTTTTCACACTAAGTCGTCACTCAGGAATCCACACATTCTGCCCATGAGCAAGATAAAATTTACTCATACAAGTACAGTTTTAACTTAGTTTCGAGAAGGTACACCCAAACGCTACTTAAACACTAACTCTGTAAAACCTGGAAAACAATCAAAAGGTAAGGAAACCGCCAAGTTGACTACGAACAGAGACCTACACGGCAAGGAAAAAAACCCCCATCATTAAAGACACACTACATAGAAAACACCCCATCACTACACAGAAATACAGAGTAAGTATTGAATAAAGTACAACCACTCTATTAACGACAACGTTTACCTGCTCGAGAAATAACATTTTTAAACCTGGCAGGAAACACCTATTGTTTATCACGACAGAACTACATTTGCCGAGGGTAAGACGACCATAGTTTGGAAGGCAGGGTCCGGTTACACCCCGAAGAGACAGCGAAATATCAGTTTTAGGGCAGGGATCTGGCATATAAAGGCAGCAGCGCCCCGGCGCAGGCGGCTGCCCGCCCTTCCCGAGCGGCCACCTGCCAGTACGGCAGGGCAGGGCGGGAGCCCCTCCGGCACGGGCCCGCGCCTCGGGAAAAGCATAAGGAGTTAAAAAAAAAAATAAAAAAGAAAGAAAAAAGGTGGGGGGAAAGGAGAAACTCCGGCTCCTTCCCGCGCAGCCTCAGCCTGCCCACGGCACGGGCAGGGCAGCGCGGCCCGAGGAGGCCGGCGGGGACGCGACGCCCGGCGGCGGGGATGGGATGGGATGCGCTGCGGGCCGAGTTACCTCATGCTGTAGGCACCGGCTCCCAGCTCCTGCCCGATGCCCGAGAGGCTGGCGTCGAAGTCGTGCACCAGCCCGGACTCGATCACTTCATCCATCTTCAGCACCCACGCCATGTTCCGCCGGCCCCGCCGCGCTCCCGCCGCGGGAGGAGCCGGACGGGGCGGAGCCGCTCGCACCGGGGCCGCCGGGGAGGCGGTGCCGGGAGGGCGAGGGGGCTGGAGGAGACGGGGGGAGAGCGGGGAAAAAGCACGTGCGGGCGGGGGGACGGGGGCGGCTCCGCGCTCAGCCCCGGGGGTGCCCTTTCCTCGCAGCGCGACCAGGGCGCGGGGTCGCTCTCAGCATCCTGCGCCCGCCCGGCCGCCGCGGGGCGCTGGGGACCGGGCGGCCGCCGCCTCCTCCTCCTCCTCCGACCGGACACTGCCCAGCGCTGCCGCTTCTGCCGCCGCCCGAGCTCCGACCCAACCCAGCGGCGCCTCCCGCCGCATCATTCGCAGGGGGGAGGCTGCGGCGGCAGCAGCAGCAGCACCGCGGGCGCCCGCCGGGGAGGAGCCGCCGCCGCCGGAGGTCACGGCCGCCCCGGGGGCCCGCGCCCGCCGCTCCGGCGCGTCCCGCAGCGCCGCCGCCGCCGCTGCTCACGACAACATGGCGGCGGCTTCCACCCCCGAGCGTCTGCCGGGGCGGTGCCTGGCCGCCATCGGCGCCGCCGATTGGTTGGGCCCCGCCGGCAGGGCCAATCAGGGAGAGGCGCGGAGGGGTGAGGGGGAAGCCCGGCCAATGAGGAGGCACTTCCTCACGCCAGGTGACGTCAGCGTGACGGGCGCGAGCCGTGCCTGCGCCCCGCCCCGGGCCCGCGGCATGGCGGGAGCGCGCCCCGGAAGCGGCGGCGGACGCAGGGGCGGGAGCGGGAAGGGGCGGTGGCGCCCGGGCCTGCCCCCAATGGCCGCTGCCGGGCGGACCCCGACCGCTCCCCAGCGACCTCCGGGGCCGTGGGTCCCGCTCTCCGCCCCGAATGGCCGCTGCCGGCCGCGCCCCGACCGCTCCCAGTGACCTCAGGGGCCGTGACTGCCCTGAGCAGCCGGGCTCGGTGCGAGGTGTCCCTTCCCATGGCTGCGGGGATAAGCGTTGAGGCCCAACCCAAAGCGTTGCATGGTTGCTTTTTCCAGAGAACACCGAGGAGCCTTCCTGGGAAAACAGCCAAACCCCACAGAATCACTGAATATTCCCACAAGGGTCAGGTTGGAAGGCACCATGCTGGGTCATCGGATCCAACCTCCCTGCTCAGGCATGGACACCCTGGAGCACATGGCACAGGATTGCATCCAGATGGTTCCTGGATATCCCCAGTGAGGAGACTTCCACAACCTCAGTGGGCAATCTGTTCCAGTGCTCGGTCACACACACAATAAAAAAGTTATTTCTCATATTTAGGTGGAAGTTCCTGTGCATCCATTTCTGCCCATTGCCTTTCTCCTCCTTTTACTTGGCACCACCAAGAGCCTGGCTCTGTCCTCTTGACACCCTCCCTTCAGATAGTAATAGACACTGATTAGGGCCCCTCTACTCTCAAAAAAATTCTCTTCATATTTAACTATTCAGACAATACTTACATAATTTTAGGATTTCATTACTACTATTAATTTCATGAAAGTGTTATGTCTGGAGAACAAACTATTAAGACAGAACACTATTAAGACTGTAAAATATATTTTGATCCTATAGTAACATGCTTTAAGTACAATTGCAGAAGTTCTGCAAAAGATAAAGGCAGGCCCTAACTTCATTAATGGTGAACAAAATACTAGCTGTTGTTCAAAATGTGCATATGTCATCCTCACAGATAAAGAGAGGTATGCAGACCATGATTTATGATCTTCAAAGAAAGTTTGTAAGTTAAAATGTCTGCCATCTTCTCAAAAAAAAAAAAAAAGTACTGTAGTTATTCCTGCTGTAATTGCTGTAAGAGTTCTCTGCCTGTCTGGGCAGAGATGAACAGCTCATCTGCATATAAGGAGAAGCTTAGAAAAAGTGAAATTTATTAACAAGGCAGGGGCTCATGGACAAGCCACTAAGGTGGGCACTAGCTACCATGTTACAGCTTCGAGTGAGAAGAACTGAAATTACCACAGGCAAAATTCCTCTTTTGTGCCTGACAAGATGACAACAATACTGAGGCAGCAGAAACAACACAAACCCCCATTTTTGTAAGTTTTACAAAAGAAGATTTGTGGGAAACTTTAAGTAGTGCACTTTCTACTTCTGACAGATAAGGCAGGCTATAAGACCAGAGAGGCCACATACAGTTTGATTTATGCATAGCAAAACTGGTTTCTCTGCTCACTAGACCTATGCTAACATAGCTACATAGCAGTTACGAGATCATAAATTGCTGATTTTGATACTGGGAATTGTTTTCTTGTGACATAAATTCCAATCATTCCTGAGGGCATCCTGAGAGGACACCATGAAACCCATCCTCTTGCATTTCAGTCTTTAAAAGTTGGGTGTAGCTTGTCCATGATAAACAAGGTGACTGCTAGTTTTTCTGCAGATGTTATCTTTACATATTTTAGGACACAAAATGCCCTTTTTCTGTTAAAACATGACTATTAAAGGGAAAGTATTTTTTTTTAGCATTATTTGTATCCCTGGCTCATGCAGAACAAGTTTTCTGTAGAGGTGTGCGTTGTTTGGTTTTTGCTGTTTTTAAAGTACAGCCTTGTGATGTGTTCCTTTGGGGCAAGGTCCTTGATCAGTGCCATTCTCACATCCTCAGCTGAGGATCAGCAATGCACACAAATTGCTTCTGAGCAAGCCAGATGCACAAGTCTAACTTGTCAGAGACAACACTGCCTGTGCCCCTGCCATTCCACTTCTGCAGACCCAGTGACTGGAATTGGAGACATGATGTGATGGAGAGAAAGTGCAGGCAGTGGAAGCCTGATTTTGCCAATGCAATTTTGCTTTTTACAAAAAATAAAAAGCATTCCAAGTGCAGTTCTGCTGGTATATGGGGATCCTGGGACATTCCTTTCTCCATCTGCTTATCACTGCTGCTGGCTGGCATCCTCCCCTGAGGCTGATTGCTTCTCTAGCAGCCTTACTGATGCCCAGCTGTGGGACTGAGGTGTGCTGTTTCACTAAAGGTGCTCTGAAGACAGAGCCAGGCAACTCAGTGATTAAGAGCAGACTGAAGCCTCGTGCCTGGGCTGGTTTGTGTTCTTTCCCCTCAAGGTAGTTGGCCTTGAGGGGCAATTTCATTAGAGATCAGCTCCTGCACACAGCCCATAATTGATGGAAGGGCCTCCTCTATGCTGTATTTCAATCCCACAACACAGATGCAGGCTGCCATCCAAACCTAAAGGCAGCTGCTCAACAGTGTGTGGGAAGAGCAACTTCAGAGGGACTCAAATGGCAGATTTTTAGATAAAGGGTGGGAAAATAGAAGCAAATATAGGGAGCAAAGGCAAGGAAAGGCAAGGACATGGTGAAAAAAGGCCCTGAGAAAAGCTGTGAAGGGACCAACCTCCTTGTGGCTGAAGAAGGGAAGACTGGAGGAGTGAGTGGACACTTTGCACCCTCACTTTCCCTTGTGGCTTGCTTCCTTTTGTGCTGGAGCTGTGCGTGTCACTTGTAAACAAGGTGGGAACTCGAGCACCTGTCCTTCATTTCTGCTTTATTGCTTGAGTCAATAGAAACAGTGTTGTGTTTGCTATCTGTTTGTGTTAACCAATCTGAATTTCAGATCACTCTCACCTTTGTACTGAGATGGATTGATTTTATAAAACTCCACTGCAGTTTCATTAGTTTCAGGCTTTGGAACCCAAATATAGCCTCAATTCCTTGGGGTTTCTTTTTGGCTGGTTGGTTTGTTTTAAAATCTAAAACCTAACACATTTCTAGTAAAAACATGCTACTCAACAATTCTGCAAGAGAACTAGTAATGCTGTGATGCAGCAATAGTTGTAAGGCTACCAATACAGTAAGAGCCACATCAAGATAAATGATTAAACACTGTTATGTTTATGTACATTGTATTTAGCCAAAAAGTAATAAGCTAAAGTTTAATACAAAGAGTGAACCACATTATAAATTGAAACTTAATTAACATCAAGATTATCTGTAATCTATGAGCCTACCTCTTGTTGAAGCACAATCATTTTTAATTATAAGAAAATTCGAATACTGTACACAAATAATATTTCAATCATGCAGAGGTTAAGTAGGTTCATAGCTAACAGGAATATGCTGATGCAATAAGCTGTATATTGCATGAGAATTTCAATGCAAAGCGTTTAGCTTTGACAAAGCAGACCAAACCCCTGGTCCCACAGATCAGTTGAACTGCAGCAAATAATCAAAGCAGATATGAGACATCAAGGTACTTCTAAGTCTGTATTATTTCATATAAAGGGAGTTTTATCTACAGACCGCAAATGTAATTAAAAAATCCCAACCAACCAAACCAAATATACCTGTGAACATCATATTAAGCAGGAAAACATTCCTAACACTATTAGCAGCATGCACATACAGTGACATAGCTTGTGAAAATTGTAGGACTACTGCAAAGTAGACCTCCACCATTTTGATTCTACTGCTCCAAATACTTTCAAATCATCAGCTCTAATTGAAGGCTTCAGCTTGTGGATCAGCAAAGATTGCACATACACTCTGCATTCCTGTGTATTATAGCATTATAATTACAATTATTATGATAAAAAGTCACCCCCATCCTTCACTTACCGCAGGTAGCTGTTGTTGCTGGTGGGATACTGGTGGTGGTGATAATGTTCAGGCTGGCTGTGCCAGAAAAGCATTTTGGGGTGAGGTGAAGGTGAAGCATTGTGCTCAGCTAGGAGATGGTCGCTGCAGTGATGGGAGATAGGAAAGAGAAAACAAATACTCAAATTCAGATTACAGTTGCACTTGGGTTGCTCTCAGGCCTTTTGTCCCTCCCTCCAGAAGAGGCAGGCAGCTGATGGCTTCGGCTGCTCCCCACATGCTCTCCTGCTCCCCAGACTCGCTGTGCTCCTGCTGCTGCCCAGCTGCAGGGCTTTGCTACTGCCAGTGTGGCATAAGTGCAGCTCAGAGCTCACCAGCATCCCTGTTTCTCTCCTCCTGTGCCCCCACACTGTCCTGGAGTGTCAGTGAGCAAACCCTGTGCCACAGAGCCAGGGAAAGGGCTGTTTCACTGCACTTGGCCTCAGAGAGGCACTCAGCTCCCTCTTCACACAGTCTAGAGACCTTGAACACTGTAACCTGCATAGGCACCACTGACTGCAGAGAGAAAAAAAAGGTGGAATACACAAAGGCCTCTCTAAGGGAGAAAGATGCCTTCTCAGCAGTGTTTAGATTGCAGCCTTTTTGCTTGCTCATTTCATTCTGGTGGCAGGCAGACTGCAACCTTATAGTCAGTCACCTTCTTGCCATGAACCAAAATTAAAAAAACCCCAACCTAATGATGAAAACACTGTCAAATTGCAGGAAAAGTATTTACTCCAACACCACTCCTCACACCCACACTTTAGGGAAAAATCATATTCAGATGTAAACCAGCTGCTTGGTGCACTCAGTGCCATTTGTATGCTGGAATTTGCAGCCAGGACTGCAGTATCAATTTTAAAACACACAAAATAGTACAGGTTGATCTTGGAAACATCTTGACATTCAGAAGTAATAGGAGGCACACATCCAAAATCCTCATCTGAAAATAGCTACCTGCAGAGGGCACCCATTCTGCTTGAAAAAGGAAGGACTACTGACAAATAGTAGTAATTCATTGGTGGCTTTGTTATTTTTGTGGTTCTTTTTTAAAACACCAGCTCATTCTATAAAAAGATACTTGTAAAACGTATTACAATATTGTGGCAACACACAAGCTATAAAAATCAGGACATCAGAGAGCAAGATTCTGGGAAACAAAAAGGAATTATTTAATATTAAAATGATAATAATATGTAGCAGCCAAAAAAGCTTCAAATAAACATAATTGGTTGAGGATTTTTTAATAGCATCTCAGACAATTCTCTCTTAATTTACTCTATTTACTTGACATCAAACAATGCAAACAGAAATGAATCACAGACTGGCTTGAGTTGGAAGGGATCACAGAGATCATGTACTATGGGCAGGGACTCCTTTCACTGGACCAGGTTGTTCAAAGTCCCACACAACCTGATCTTGAACACTTCCAGAAACAGGGCAGCAACAATTTCTCTGAGCAACCTGTTCCAGCATCTCACTACTCTCACTGCAAAGAATTTCTTTCTAATATCTAATCTAAGCCTACTCTCAGTTTGAATCCATTCCCCCTTGTCCTGTCATTACATACTCAAATGTCTCTGTCTTTCACGTGAGCTCCCCTCAGGTACTGCAAGGCTGCAGTAAGGTAACCCTTAAGCCATCTCTTTTCCAGACTGAACAAACCCAATTCTGTAAGCCTTTCCTAACAGGAGAGGTGCTCCATCCCTCTGGTCAGCTTGGTAGCCTCCTCTGGACTTGCTCCAACAGGTCCATGTCCTTCCTGTGCTGGGGAACCCAGAGCTGGATGTAGCTCTCCAGGTGGAGTCTCACCGAGTGGAATAAAGAGGCAGAATCATCTCCCCAGCATATAATAATACAGAATAATAGTAGAGGAACTGTAAGTGTGGGATGAGAAACAAACACCCAAAGGTAACACTGCCCAGGAAAGCAGACAAGAATTGGGACTGCTGCCTTAGTGATTCTGAGAGATTATTCTCCTCTAAGTGGCACAGAAGCACCTCGAGGAGGGCTGTTATGACACAGATCTGCTTGTGTACACAAATTGATCTTTGGTCCAGCAAGGATGAGAGCTGGATGAGTCTTTTCAAGGTTAATTGTTCCTCTTACACGTCTCTAACCGCAGACTTGAAACAGTCATCCTCACAGATGGAAAGGGCTGCACATGTCCCAGTAATCTGTTTTATTTTTTTAATAATTATTTTGATTTCAGTGACTGTAGGAAAATAATGTATATCCTGGTATCCAGTTTGCGCCACAAACCAGTAAACTGTAAAATAAAGCTACTCTGTCTTCAGCCCTGGATTTTGGCAAAGGAGGTAAATGCATGCAGTGCATTTATTTGGAAGCTCCATTTCCATCTACACTGATTATTCTCAAGAAGAGAGCTACACATGCCACAAAAAACTTTCACAACCTTCCCCTGGGTTTACAAAAGCTTCTCATGTAGAGGGCAGGCACGTTTTTTTCTGTGACTTGTGTTACTGCAAACGGAAAGGGTAATACCACAGATTCCCTTTCACTCAAATAGCCCTACCACAAAATGGCTTCCACCTCTCTATGCATATCCCACAGAGCTCATGTGGCTTAAATTGTCCAACACTTTTTCCCCTCCCCAAACCAGCCCACTGCTTTTCACAGATGCTCATTTATCAGAATGCAAATGAGAAGGAACACTGCAGTTCTGATTAGTCTTTTTTGTGAAGTCCAAGACAGAACTTGGGAGCAAAAGCATTTGAGATATCTGTTTTTTGTCTTTAGCATAGACTTGGTTCCTACCCCTTTTAGAATTTTGATATTTTTAAGTAACACAAACACCATATATTAGGGCTGCAGATTTGTTCTTAATAATAAGATAGACAATGTGCCGTCACTGAAAAAATAACCACCCCAGGGGAGCCCAGGCAAGCAATTGCAGATTCAGCGGGTCTGGGTTCAGCCCATGTATTCCAAATGCAGAGAGCAAGCAGGAGCTTTAGTTCTGCGATTTCAGTTCTCTGTCATTAGCTTGCCCAGCTGTTACCAGAGCTTTGACTCTCCTGATCACAACAGAAGGCTGTAATAAAACAGGAGCATCACAGCAAATGTGCCCATTCAATCTCTTTCCTTCATTTGATTATTCAAATATTACCCTTATGTGGACAAGTGAGTCATTGATAATATCCAAAAACTACTGCCTCGAGGAGATGTTTGTAGGGAGGGTGAAGTAATGACAGCTTTTCTGATCTAAGTACCTGCTTCTTACAAAAGGTAGAAGTCCCAAGGCCTGTGTGGCAGGTGTCCCTCATGGTATGCAAACTATTTCAAAATTGAGAGTGTGACCACAGAAGCTGCTGCAACAAAACATCCTATCCCACTGTAACCACTGTCCCTGATGGTATAACAGAAGAAAAGCCAAGCAGCTCTTGTGGACTTCTATACAAAAGCACTGTGAAAGTGGAAATTTTGCTCTTATTTTTCCCTCCAAGGGTTGACAAGATGATTATCAATCATGATGCTTTGAGTTCCTCGTATGGAATATAGTAGACAGAACATGTAGAAAAAAGTTATTATTCAAACTAATTTTTATTCAAAATAATTTAGTGTTCTTTTTCTTTGTCCTATTCAGAGTCTTGTGTTTTGACTGATCTCTGTTGTGAACAGTATATGGGTACAGCTTCAAGTACAGTGTAACTCAGTTTTTAAAATCAGGATAAACTTCCCAAGATACATCTAAATGTGGTATTTTGCCTTGTGAAACACTGAATATTCCCCACACCCACACCTGCTGCCCTTGACTAACCTCTAGACATAAAGGTATGTGGTTACATGGTCCTTCAAGTTTGGGGACAAATAAGGTGAGTTTTTTACCTTGTACTGTTTATTGTTAAGGGGCTATTTTTTTTTCTTGCTTTATGATCTGCCCAGTAAGTACACAGATCTCAGCAAAGGAGCACTGTATACACAAACAACAAGACATTATTTATTTAAAACATGTCTTGCCCTAAGGCTTGTGTATGGCATACAAAGTCCAACCTGAAATTTAAGGTGGGGAGGCTCATGTTTTGCTAATGGGTGGATATGAAGTTAAGTACTTTAGCATATAGTACCTGATAACTTTATTGGATTTTTTTCCCATGAGTTGCATTCAAAATGATGAAGTCTCCTAATGCATCACTCAACTTGCTAATCTTTTTTATAGTGATCAGACTCTTCATATAATTTTTCTGATTGATCTTCTGAGAACCACAACAAATGACCTTAAATACTGGCATTATAAACTGTTACATATGACCAAATGTCATCTTTGCTCTTTGTTTTCACCGGGTAAAAATTGTTCTACAGAAAACACATGAAAAACTTAAACAGGCACAATATAAGACACTGTGAATTCAGTATCTATTCTGAAAATTTTGTTTAATGGAAGTTTTTACTGTCTAGTGATTTTTGTTGTGCTTAAAATACTAGCTTTCAGTTTAAAGTCAGAAGAAAGTTTTATATTGATACAGAAGCAATCCCTACGTACTTCATTCCCAAAACAGAGTTGAGGAAAGTATTGTTATTTTGATGCATCCTATTTGGTCTCTGGACTCTTTTTGGTTGTATAGCAGTGGCTGCCTAATGCGGGGTGACCTTGGATAACAGTGAGTTAGTTATCATGTCTAGATGATACTCCTGGCTTGGATGGGCTATGAATCCATCACACATCTCTGTGAAAGGTGCTGACACACACTTCTAGCCCCTCTGGTTTTAAGAGCACAACTTCTCTGTCTCTCCTGTACACCTTGTTAGTGAGAGTATTCCCTTCTACTGCAGTGAACTTAAACAAAGCTGGGTAACAGCGACAAGCAGGAATAACTTCTGCATGTGATCCATCCCTGCAGTTCTCCACACACCTCCTGACACACAGGGCTGGCTCAGCCCTGTCCTTTGCTGTTTCTGGTCATCTGAAGGTGGCAGAAGGACAGGGTCACTGCTGACAGCCTGAGAACAGCAATGCACTGTGTCCATGGAGTGCAGCAAAGGATGAGCAGCAATGCCCCCACATGCTTTTCATGTCCACCTACCAACTTTAATCTGGATTCTTGGATATTCTAGGTGTTGTAATTTGGGCCTGTTGAATGCTGAAGGACTGCTGCATTTACCAGCCCTTCTTCTGTGATACAGAACACTTGAGAAGCAGGCCTACCAACAAAAATAAAGGGGAAATGGAAAAATCCACAATGAACATTTTTAGTTTTTACTACAAGTTCCAGTAGTAGTCTTAGGACAGTGCCAGCATAGAGACAACACACCACAGGATATCTGACAGAACTGTGTGCTTGATGCATAACTCTGCTGAGCATGCTAAATGCTTCAACAGCTCCTTCTGAGCACTTTGATCAAATACATCAGATACGTAGCAGACCCTGTGGACTTGCTTCAGTGTCTCCTTAACACGAGTCCTCACTTGGAGAAGTAACTTCATATGTAAAGGAGAAATATGGATTGCTTCCAATGCCCAACTGTTACAAAACCCACAGATTTGGCTGCTTCTGAAGAATGCAGCAAGATATGCTGCTTTCCTCATGGGGTCTTGTCCCCTTTTAAGAAAGTCTGCATTGCCTGGAATTCCTGGTCTGTAGTTTATTCCTCCATAGTCATATTCCTCACACAACCTACTTCTCAATCTCAGGATGCAGTAAGGTGCTGAGGTATGAGCTGAGGAATAAATGCCTTACTGACATCACACCTTACAAGATGAAGCATGGCAAGTATTACCTTTGCTTTCTTCTGTTTTATCTGCTGCCCTTTAGGAAGACCATGGCCTACAAAGAAACCTGTAACATGGAGATCATTTGCAGGCACTGAGATTTCGACAGCATCACTAACCAGAGAGTATTTTAATTTAACATCATACCTGAATCTAAACTCAAGCCAGCAGGTTTTTATGATGGTGGCAAAGGGTGGAGTCCATTTTATTTAAATATGACTCAGAAGTCTGTAAAGGTGGACAAGTTAAAGTTGTTGTTATTCTGCTATTCTGGGTCTGGTAGCCTAAAAATCAGTATTTGGACTTCCAGACTGCTGTGGCAATGTAGGCTGCCTGACACAGAAAACAGAGCTTGGTTATTTCTCACTCCTAATAGACTGACTCCCTTTTACTTGAGGCTCTGAGGTAGCTTTGGTATCCTGCCAGGTCTAACACTTTCTAGCATTGGGCTGGCTTGGGTTTGTAAATAAAGTCCTCCAACATCAGTATTTTCCTCTCAATTCCCAAAGCAGAAAGCAAGACATTGTGTATTCCAAGAAAATTCCCTTCCTAAAATCTTTACAAATCACAAAGGGGCATTAAGGTTTTTCAGACCATTAGCTGCAACATACAAGGGGTTTAATTAAGTATAGACACCATGTCACTCTCCTTTTATTTTCTAACAACTCTGCCTTTTCCATCTCCTATGCAAAAACCTCTTCCTATATGGTGCAAACAGTGGCCAATTAATAGATTTCTGAGAAAAGGCAGCCTCCAACAGTATTAGCTCTTCAAGTAAGGTTTTAAAAAGTTTAAGCTGGCACTTTCTGAACAATCAGGTAATATCCAATTTAGACTTCTTCTCTAGGGCAGGTACAGATTATAATAAATGGTGATGCATGAAAATTCCTTAGGGAAAGCAGGTAATTTTGCCTTGGGAAAGTGTTTCAATGGATTAGTTGGCCAGCATAGAGATGGCAATAGCTGTCATCTCTAAGATCAAAACCAGCATCAAACAGCTCAGAAATTCTTTAGGAAAGCTACAACCATCTGTAAAAGACATTTACTAGAGTGTAAAAATGTATCTGCATCAGTTTAATTTGTGCTGAAAGGACACAAAATAACATGCCAGATATCACTATTTTTCCAGCTTAGAGGCTTTTTGTGTTTGCATACTGTTAGGTACGTTTCACATGTATTATTTCAGACTAGCATATAAATTAATTAAGGGCTTTAAAACATGCTGATCTGCAATTTCAAATGGAATACACATCCATTTCCCTACAGGCTTGCACTTGAGCTGTTTATCCAAGCTGAAATCAACAGTTTCTTCATCTTCCCTGGTATTTTGACATGAACTGTATGTGCTCAGGTTAAACACACTGTGCTAAGAAAGAGGTGAGTGTTTTTGTATTTCCTCCTCCACAGGCAGACCCTCTCAGCCCAGGACAGACATTCCTTCATTGTCTGGCACAGGTTTGTGAGCCCTTGGTGTTGCTGGAGGACCAGTCTGAGATTATTCCAGACAAATCAGATTGGGGAAGCTCCCCCAAAGGTATTCTCTTGGCTCTGCCACAGGCAGAGATGAATAGATGGTGAGGGAATACCTAAACCAGTCCAGCTGACTTTTGAGAATATCTGTCTACTGCATAACTTAAATCTATATAATTGTTTTTAACTGCTACAGGTGTTCCTTGGACAGACAGGCACTGCTTCTGAATTTATCCTGACATAAGGTAATCAGAACCATCTCCAGTACTGACTGTAATATGAGTTTACAGAGGTCCAAAGATCAGCATTGCTGGACAATATCATGATATAGGTAAGAAAGGATACTGAAAAAGAAAACTTGTAAAACTGTGGTGCCCAAGATCAAGTTCAGTTACCTTTTCACCTCCTATCTGATACCAATGAAAGTGGATATCAAACATCTACATGCAGTTATGTTCCTTTTTCCACCAAAGAAGTATTTTCCATGTTTCACCATCCATAATTTTTTCCAATCTTACCCCATCAAAGTATTTCCACTAGGATTACTTATATCTATCTAAAATACATCAAAAGTGACAGAATTTTTATATTCAACAGAAATCACACAGCATTCAAAAATTGCTTGCAAATTTCTTAGTAAATACACTTACTATTCTAAAATCCCATCAGGAAATGAAGAAAGAAACTTCTTTAACTGGGATAATCCAAGCTGCACAGCTTGGAAACTCTGAGCTGTTAAAGTACACTAAAACACAGAAACATAAACAAAATATAGGAGAAGAGTAAGTGAAGTTTGATTTTTTGCCAGACCAGCACAATTAGTTCTTCAAACTTCCCACATTTCTGAAAATCTTCTGCGTTTTAACAAAAAAGAAAACATATAAATTATGAAGCAAATCTTTAAAGTACGTACATTTAATGAGCTGGAAAACTCAGGTGGGGGAGAATTTAAAGATGCTTTCTTAAGTGAGCTCAGTATAAGTATTGACTTTTTTCTTACCTGGAAGTAGACTGCAACTGCAAAACTCATTAGTTTACTGTTTTAATTGGAAGAACAACAACAGATAATGTTCTCCAGATAATCCTCCAGTTCCAAACTGCTTATGCATCCCCACCATATTGAAGTTTATTGTTTCTCTGTGTTTGTGAAGTCCCAGCCTAACACAGTGCAAGTTAGCACAGCCTGTGGAATCATTCTCACTCGCCTCCCATAGGGAGTAACTGTAGTGTAATTCAACAGATTTATTTCCCAAAATTATTTTCTCTTTTATGATTGTTTCCAAAGGGACAATACTACATTCAGCATTTGAATTCCTTTGCTGAAAATTCAAACTTGTGAGCAGTTTAGGCCTGCATTCTCAATAGAATTTTTCCATGGGTATGTTTGTGACTTAAATGTTTAAACACGGACAGAAACCATTAAGAAAATGTAAGTGTTTCAGGATCCAGATGTTTGTTCTTTTTGCTCTGTGACTCAGACCGCAAATAATAAACACAACTCAATCTGTTCCAACCTTTATCTTCAAAAACAAACAAGCAAGCCAACTCAGGAAAATTTACATGATCAGCTCTCCTTTCAATTTACATTTATTATCCCAACTTCCTTGCTAAGACTTCATCTGAACATAATCTGTTACTCAAAATTCTTTAAAGCAAATGACATCCAAGTCTGAGACATCCACAATATTCATTTCCCATCCTGATTCTGCATGTAGCTTTTCTTCTCCTTCCTCTTTTTTAAAGCCCAAACCCAACCTTTAAGAATTACGTTTCAATACTCAAATGACTGCAATGACCTATATTCACAGGATATTAGAAGGAACATATAGAAACCCTGTCTGAAAGAACAGCAACTTATAACTGTCCTATTTTTTTCCAGATCTTTATGCTAATCCATTAGAGAAAACACCTCCAGCAGGAACATAAGGCATGACTACTCATTGCTTGAATTTAACTGAGCTAATATCTACTTATAATATAGGAAATGAAGGCAAAAAGCAATGCAGTGAATCTGATCAACTGGCTGCTGTGGAAATAATTTTCTTCCCAAATTCTTACATTCTGATGGGTTCACATAATATAAATAGATTCTATTTTTTTTTTTTTTTTACAAAGATAGCAACCCCATCTCTGCTGGAAACAAAACTAGTCATATCATAAGTAAAATATTCATTTAAATATATAGCATTGAGATTTTTAATACATGGGATATCTTCACTTAAAACATTTAAGGACTGCTTCAAAGCAAAACTGATGGACAAACCTCGGGTAAATATTTTCCTCCCCCCTACCTGGAGCAAAATTTTTCTGTCATATAGGGGATAAAGCATATCTTTTGTTTACACGTAAAAAAACTAGGTTTCATCCAGAATATATACTGTATGTTTCAATAACTTATATTTTCAGTATGAAATAGCATCTTCAAAAAGATGACAAGTAACAGTCATCTTGCAATGGTTCTCTGAAAATAAATATTACCTATACAAAATGCAGGAATAACATACAGGGCTATTAAGCTTAGAATTCGTGCAATTTTTTGATGTGACTGTATCATTAAAATGCAAAAACTACAAGACTGCAAACTGAAAACTATTTTTAAATATTAAAAAAATAAAATGTAAATGATGTATCATATACAAATAAATGAAATAATAAGCAAAAAAATCTGCCTAGATGAAGGAAACTGTTTTCATAAAGATTCTATTCAATTTTTAAAAAATTTGTCCAATATACCTATATTCACAGCATGTTCTCAAATGCCAAGTCAGATTTAGTAGCAAAACTATATAAAGAAACATCATTTGGATGCACAAAACATGAAGATAAATCTTTTTAACCAATGCTGTACGAATCACATTTATAATTTTTCTCATAGCATGTGATCAAATAAAACAGAAAAACCAGAATGTATACATTGCTAATCTTTTAAGTAATGTTATGTACATTTTATTGCCAGTATATGCACAATGGTAAGCATAGAACTATAAATACACAATGTAATTAAACAGTAGAAAACAACAAGGATGTTACACGTAACAAAGGAAAGAAGGAGGAGATACTATTTTCTTCATGTAGCTGCTAAAAAGGGCTAGCAACGAGTTATGACAGTCTTGGATTTAAGTCTTTACATATATTTCTACAACTTTTCCTCCAAATAAATCTCTGCAATGGCATTGCTTCTTTAATAACCACATCTTAGCTCTTTCTATTGCATTCACTTCAAACTAAAGTAGAAACAACCTTTCATGTTAACTACAAGCATCTGACTTATTTTTTTATTCAGTTTTGTTTTTCGGGGTTCCTAGCAGGTAAAGTATGTAAGTAGTTTCTTATGATATTTGGCTGCAATGTTGAAGAATAGAGTTCTGAATACACATTAAGTGATAATTTGGAAAAAAAAAATAAAGATTTTTCTCTAGATAGTTCTTCTACTGGGTGCTATATGCAGCAGCTCAGTCAAAATCAGTCACCCTGAAGAGGTAGAGAGAATTTCAGCCTAGCATAGATCATCATCCTTGGCACCACTATTTTCTCTCTTATCAGGATACACTTCCATCAACTAGACAAAATCACAGTCAAAGGGAAAATAATGCCAGGAAAAAAAGTTCCACTATTCCTGGGAAGGGCACTGTTTCATCCCATTTCTCACTTAATTAGCTTGCTGCTTATATAAAAAAGAAAAAGGATAAAAAAAGGAAAAAAAAAAAAAAAAAGGAAAAGACAACATTTAGGGACACATTTACTTATCTTTGTTCTCTTTCCATTATCAACTTCATAAATACAAAGAACCATTATTCACAATATACTAACTCTTTTTCAAAAATGGAAAAACAAACCCTTGAAACATTTCCACACCTTAATCCAGATGGGTCTTGAGGATGCTATTCAAGAAAACCATGCAAATAATTTGGTGCAGCTTTTCCTACTCATCCAAAATATATATTTTTCTTTAAATTAACAGGTGGCGAGATCCATAGCGTTTGTGACTATTCCCCCCTCCCCCCATTTAAATTCAATGCAGAAAAATCTCGGTGCTTTTCGGAAGGTAAGGAATAAATAGTTTTCTGCACTGTTGTCATAAGATCCCATGTGAGTTACAATACAAGACTACTTGTTCCAGCAATTAGGTTGAGAGGAAACATTCTAGTGATAAAGATAAATACATACTGAGCATGCTTGGGCAGAGCACTCCATTCTGAAGCATCCTGCTTGAAGAACGAAAGGTGACAAGGATGGTTCACGTCCATCAAGTGACCATGAACTCTGCTGCTCACCAGCAGGCTGCCACACTGCCACCAGCTCGGCAGTGCAGTGCTGCCCTGGCAGGGCTGGCTCCCACATTAAGAGGTACTGGTTGTACCAGTCCTCTGCTGCGCACACCAAATTCTTATTTATGCAACAAACATACAACCAATGAACAATATCACTGTGACAGGACTGGATCGATCCAGCTTTCTTTTTATAGGCATATTTCTCAATCTCCAGAATATCCCAAACAAGCTGTAAATAAGATGATGAACCACCAACACAGTGAACGAGTCTCACTGCAGTTCAGACTAGTTCAGCCTTGTTTCACATCACTTCTTGTTTCTAGCAAAGGACATGATGCTCAAACAAAATAGCAATAAAAAAGTAATGTTATCTGCAGCTGAAGAAAAGCAACAGAATTTATATTTTAACTTCTGAAGCTTAAAGCATACCTTTTTAATTAGCATTAAAAAAATCTTTTTTTTAATACAGTAACACTGGCAAAAGTTAATGGGAAGACACAGAGGATTATGAACAGGGTAACTGATGGATAAGATTATTTAAAATTTTTATTCTGCTTTGATCAACTGATGTTAATACTGTTTTTCCTTAGATTTGGAATAATTCTATTGCAACAGTCTCATGCAGGCTGAGGACAGCCATTGGTTAAAGGAAAAAAAACCAAAAAACCAAAACCCCAAACAAAAGAAAAATAACAAAAGAAAGGGGGGGAAAGAAAACAAAACAAGAAAAAAGTTCCAGAAGTTGCATGTAAAGATTTTCCTTTCACTGAAGACGGCCTTGCCCTTGCTTTAGGAGACCTGGTTAACTCTTGTCAGCTTCATTAGCTTTGTCCAGACATATCTGCTGCTGTATCCCCTGCTCCAGAGCCTGTTTGTGCACGTTTGATGTAAAGGTTCAATAATTTCATCTGCAAATTTAAGCCAGAAATTAATTTTGTTTAGTATTTGCAAGCTATACAGACTGACTACAGGAATGGTACAACAAAATAAGACATTAATTCTTTTTCTTTTCCCTAAAAGCAAAATTGTACTGTACACAGGTACTCAAAAGGAACATACATGACAATGAAAACATCAATCACAAGTAAAATTTGACACAAGGAAACTGCTCAAGCTTCTCTAAGGATATAAAGAATATTATATCAGGTAGCTAGATTGAGACAGATGGAATATTTTCCTCCAATTATAATGCTTTTCTAAATATGGTAGTGGTTTGGGTTCCTTTATCTTTTAAGTTACTGCTGAGGTTTAAGCCTCTAGTCAGAAATGCTAATGCTGGTATGTACTAAAGCTTCCACTACTGTCTAGAGTCACTTTAAATATGATCACTGCCAGAGACTATTTTAAAGATTGAACTGTCTTATTCACAGACACACAAAATTAATTGTCCTGTTTTACTCCCAAGGACAAAAAGATTCACAACTAACATACAGCTGTTTAGATGCAAAAAATTGCATGAAAAAGATGTCAATGAAGTCATAAATATCCTGAAACAAAAAGGACCAGAGACTGGTTCTTATTATTTCAAATTAGAGATACTGAAAAGACTGGTGAAAGCAAAATAACAAGGAGGAAGAATAAATGGAACTGCTGTATGTAGCATGGACATACTATGTTCCTTGTTTTTCAATCACAACTTGCATGAAAACAAAGACAAGAAACACCAATAGGGAAAGCCTGCTGAATACAGCCATAATCACTGCCACCAGCATACAAGAAACTGACTGCATTAAAAAGTAGTAAGAAACACAGTTTAGTAATGATCTTTATGCAAAAGTTTGCACACTTGCATATAAAAAACCTGTGGACTCTCAGTTTGGAATATTTTACAGCAAAGCTGTATTAATACAATTGATATTCTCTTTCAACTTCTATACACTTCTTTGAAACTTTCTGGCAATGGCAACCAAAATGCAAACTCATAGATGCAATTATGAGCCAAGATTTCTTTGACCCATATCTTCTACTTACTTTACTGCCAGTGAGTTGACTGAGATGTGGTTTTAGTTCATCACCAATTACTGCATGAATGGCTACAAGGCAGAAAACGCATGCCTTACGAACGCTGCTCTCTGAGTTATCATAACCCTAGAAAGCAAGAAAATTAACCTTAATACCTTATCAGTTAATGATTAAAATCCACAGAAAGCTATTTACTATAATAAATACATTGAAGTCTATGGGAAATTAAAGCCAGTGTAACCCAACAAAGCATTCCAACAAAAAACCAAACACACAAATACAGAGCATGCAGTTAAAAAGCAGGCTGCATATTAATAACCATTGATAATAATTTTCTAGGGTGAATTTAAAACCCACACAGTCCTGTTCATAAGTTACACTGAAAACAGAGTGCTGCCATGCAACAGGTGAGCACATAAGAGAGCCTTTCTAGATTATACTTAAAGCAGAAGACCACTCCCAATTTGGAGCTTCCTGGCTCTGAATGAAGAACTCTCTTAACAGCTAGACTTTTGTTAACCCCCATCTCATTCTTCCATGACTTTTGGTTTTTTTGCCATTTTACTATCACTCCATGCCTGGCTGTCTCACTCAGACTCCCTTCCCAGAGGGCCCCTTCTCTGACTCTATTTTCCTGCAGATGTATGACCGGATCACACTCATTAAAGACAGAAATCTGCAGACTGCAGCTGCCAACTCTAAAGAGTCTTGATCCATGAAGGAAATTAATGTATTTTGGCTCTTGATATGATAAAAAGGTGGTAAAAATTTCAGTTTTAAAGACCAAGGAAGAGAAAACTTGGATATTCTTCTAATTTTATTTAACTTCATAAAATTGCTTCTTTCCTCTTGTCTCCTAAAAGCTCCCATTGATGAAACCCTACAATTATACACAAATAAAACATGGACAATTTCACCTCAAATTATGTAACTTGGAAAAAGGTACAAACAACAAAGAACTATCTTAGAACTGGAAGTATCTACCAAGCTTACCTATAACCAGGACTTTTTATCCTACTGAAATTTCCTGAGTCCTAATCATGGTTATAATTTAGCTCCCTGCTAATCAAAGAGATTGTTCCCACTATTGAAAGTATTTTGGGTCAAGGCAGCCATCAACTATCAGACAAGTGAAATCCTTTATAAGAACCAAGTGGTACTATTTTTTAAAAGTCTTTGCAACTCCTATGTATACAGTTTCTTTTTATTAGTCTGTTTTGCTGCTTCTTTCTTCTTTCCTTACCTGTATTAGACCTGGCACAATCTCTGGTAAAAGCTGAGTAAGGGTTTCTTTAGATACTCTTTCTATAACTTTTGTCTGCATTTTGATTGCAGCCAGATTAATGGGGTAATCTGCAGTTTGGATAATTGGACAGAGAACTTTGATGCACTGATCTGGGCTAATGGAAGTGGCCAGCATGGAAGCAGCTTCTTCAGCAGATCTCACCACCTATTGAAAGATAAAGACAGAAAAGTGATTTGTATAAGACTCTTACTCTGTGGTCTGTTTTCTAACAGTAATGGTCTTGAGCATAAAAATTTTCTATCAAGACCCCTGCAGTATTATAGAAATATAATAATATAGAAATATAAATATAATGTCCAGCCTTTGGACATTGTTTTGTAAAACCACAATTCTTCCCAATATTCTGTGGCTACTATGCCCTTGGCAATACACATACCAGTTTTTCAAATCTGCTTGTTTAATAAAATCTAAAATTTCTGTAATCTGCATACCCTCCAACTACATATTGAAGTATCACCACCTTTGTAAACCTGTAATTGCTTGTGTTGTCATTTGTTATTGCTTGTTGGGTCAGAGATCACTGATAAAACATGCTTTCACATTAATTTCAAAGGTGTGTTTAATGACATGCCTAGATTGCTAATTGTAGAAGCCAATAGAGATGTTCTTTCCCTATGATTTCGAAAGAAACTATGACAAAGGAGTACTTTAACCCTGAAGAATATGCAGAACAAGAATAATAAGGTAGGACTTCACCAGCTACACAAGCTCAAAATACAATAAGGGCACCACAGGGAAAATTAACATCTGATCTTCACATTGGTGCTGTGGTGGCATCTGCCATCTAACAAGGGGAAGCACTGTACACAATGAGGGGTACACAGTGGTGTACAAAAACCTTCAAAATTTTCTCTCCATCCGTTACTCTCTCACTCCTAGCACACAAAATGATGAGAGGGGAAAAAAGCACAGGAACGGAGAAGGAACAATAGGGAAATGACACTGTAATAAATGCAGCGTATGAAACAAATCCAGAGAGCAAGGGGAAAAGAGAAATGAGTATCAAATGAGTGATAAAGTCATGGGATGGGAGGAATTGCAGTCAACTTCAAAGCTTGAAACTCCACAGTAAATTCCACAAAGTGCCCTTGCATGGGGAAGATGGACTCATTTAGTATAAACATGGATTCTTTCCACAGCATCAGTGACACTGATGTCAGAAGCTGAATATTGGGTTTGTTGTTGTATCTGTGTTTCCTGTATTTACATGCATTGTCCTTTATTGTGTATGCAGGCATCACAAATAACTCTGAGCAAGGTTACATTTACCCTTCTCCTGAATCCCCTCACTATTCCTGGCACAAGCACCTCCCCCACTGACATATTCCTCTGCATTTTCCCTTAACACCATTCAAAGCCATGCTCTCAAATGGAGCAGAATGGAAAGGGGTGACAATTCCTTGTCTTGTTTAGCCTCATCTCTCAACCATGAATCTCATTTCAATCCAAAAGACTGTTTCACATCTCTAAGACACTTATATTTGGCTTAAGATGCCAAACAAGGAAAAAGCACCTTTCAGTTATTCCTTGAAGAGCCATGGTGACACGCTGTTGGTTACATGGTCCTGTGGGATGGCACCCAAGGCAATTGTTATTAGAGATGATATTAGCCATTCAGAACCTTTTAGAACTGCAGGGTTTTTTTTTTCTTGCAAACCCATGTTTACTAATAACATCACTGTTCTTAAACATATAATAATATGCTCATTATTAAAAAAATTACTTCCTCGGTAAGAAATTATTATTTCACATTTTCTGGACAGTTCTTTCATTCTGTAATAATTTTATAATAATATAACTTTAAACAAATAAAATAACTGATTACTGACCTCCTTATGAGGATCCTTATGTGCTTCTAAGGTCTTCATGATTGTGAGCTCTGCATAATTCTTAAACCTTGCTGGCTGGTTTCTTAGAATTTCTCTTAGAACTTTCAGTGCCAAAGCTCTAATTGCATGCTAAAGATTCAATATTAAAATAAATGAGTTATGCATCTTTAAACAGGCATATGCTTTTCACATTTGTTCAGCTGCTGGAAAAATCTTTAATAATGGAAAAAAAATCTGATTATGCTTTGCACACATAAACAGGCTCAATCTAGTGTTAACAAATAAAAGTAGGAAAGAATCTCTTCAATCTCTTTTTTTGCAGAAAATGCAGGTGACAGATCATAAACATATTACTAAACTTATTCTGACTTATCCATGCTACCCAGAAGTTCCAAACACAAGGGCTGATAAAACCATCATGCAAACACATTTGTTACTTTTTCTTTATACAATTACTTTCAAAATCAAACACAAGTACTAGTGTCTTTTTGATCCTGAGCAATTTCAGGAACATGGCCTTTCTAGAGAACTAGTTCTCTACATTACATAGTTCTCTACATTTCTATTACACAGAAAGAACTCAGTCCCTTCACAACGAGTATTACTGTATTTTAGAAACAAATATTTAAATGCTTTGCCACACATGATGTTTTGAAATTCCAGATTCATTCAGGGGCTATAAACAGAAGAGCTTTGAATCTCTGTGCAAAAATGTTTCACTCAATCTAATATGTCAGATTCCACAAATAGGAATCCTGGAGAAAGTAAGTATCACTGACGCCCTTTTCACCATCAGAGGAATTGGACTTCATGGCATTTTTGTATTTTCACATTTTTTTATTTTTCCACCACTGACTGGAATTTGTGCCCCTTCTACAACTCATACAAATGTCAAAGGTACTGAAAGTAAGCCATGTACTTTGTTAACATTCTTAACTGGATGTTTCTGAATTTACCTCTTTATCTCCAAGTGTTTCAAGCAGCAGCAGAAGTATTGTTTTGAAGTGCTCATCCCAAACACCAAAAGACTCTTCCTGAGTTAACTTCATGAGCTCATACAGGGCAGCCTTTCTTTCTTCAACTCTCTCATTGTGGTTTGATAACTCTTTCAGTAGCTCTGCAACCAGATCAGAATGGTCCATGGGAGGCTCTGTCAAAAAGAAATGCACAAACAGTTACTGCAGATAACAATAACAGTGCTTGTTGTACAACTAAAGGATATATTCTAGAATGACTTGCTTGTTTTCGAGCATGCTTTTGTTTTTTCCCCCCCATGTGCCTGCAAGCATTGCAGTTTGGCCACTACATTTTCAGTGCAGCCAACACTGCTGAACAAGCTAACAATCCCTCCCAAATCCCTACAATGACACAGCAAAAGCTTCCTTGCAGGCTAGTCTGCTGCAGGGGTTTTTAGGCTTGCAGTACCCACTAAGTACTCTGCACCCTTTTATATCTGATCTATACAAGAAGGGCCATCTTTCCCATATGACCCTTCCATTCAAGATGAAAAAAAAATATTTTCTCTGTTAGTATTACAGAATTGTTTGGACTTTGTAAGCCAAGATTCCACAATGGCTAGGTTGCTAAAACAAGCAGGGAAAAAAAAAAGTATAACAATAGTTCTTGATACAAAAGAGCTGAAATAAAGGAAAACCAGGGCTAGTCCCATAGATCCCAAAACCAATTCATTTAGAGATGGCTCTGGATTTTAGTTTTTATTAGACAGGATTCCATTATAATGGAAAAACACATTATTAATACAGCCTGTATTTGTAAACACTGGACTGCAAACCGAGTGATCTGCAAACCATCAAGAAACTTAAATATGGTCTTAATGAAAACTTGAATACCAACTTGAGAATCTTTATTCAGCCTTTAAGAAAGGGAAGCATATAGCTTCCATCTTTGCACTGAAACATTTGGATAAATTAACAGAAATATGCCATTTCCTAAGGTGAAAATTTGGAAGTTCTGGCATAGAATACAAATGCATTGCACCTTTCCTGAAATGACTGCATGTATTAACTGACACATGAAAAACATCCTCCATGACAAATTAATTATATCATACACTGAGAAACCACAGCCCTTGAACTTGAAAATGCTGTACAAAGCATTTGTACAAAGAAAACAGTAAATGCTGAGTACCACAGAATTAAATATCTTAATATCACATGTCAGCTACTGTAAAAATCATGCTGGTTTTGAATCCCACATTCCTATTTGCATTCGGTTTTGCATGAATAAACAGGAGCACCAGCACCTGAAATCAAACCACAAACACTTCTGCTGCCTCTGTATTAATGGATGATTAATGTTTGACTAAAGGGCAGACTGAAATTGCATTAGGTCAGTTATTATTTAAAGCAGATGAGTAGAATGGACAGTCATTTTTATGGAAGCAAGATCATTACTTTTACTGGCAGCACTTCTATACTTGTTCTACAAGTAAGAACTGTAAGAATTATAGCATAGCAAATCCATTTTCAGGGAATGCATATTGACACTTCATTTGCAAAACTACTTATATCTGTTTAAATAAAGCATTTTCATTGTATTGTCATCTTAGATGGATGGATGGAAGGGTTAAAGAGAGGGGAAGGTAATAGCCATGTCCATGCAGGAGTAAGGGGAGGAAAAAGCTTCAGTGTGTATGGACTACATAACTGAAAAACATGAAGATAACCAAGAGGGACATGCTTTTTCAGCTTGCCTTTTCCATTTCTTTGTATGACTTAGCACCCAGTATTTAATTTCCAAACATTCTCTAGGTAAGAATGGAGTAGCATAAAAGAAGTCACGTTCAAAATCTACTCTCAAAATTTATTTTTCAGAAAGGAAAGAAAACACAAATGAAGAGGAGCAGATATAGCTCCTTCATTTGAATGAATTAAAATATGCATTAGAGAGATAAATAATTGATGAAGAACAGCTCTTCTCAAACCGATCAGATATCCTTTTGACAGGACAAACAGTGTAGGGGTTAAAAGGGAACATGTAGGTATGTCCTGAATTTAGGAAAGATTTTCCTACTGCCACTCACAACATCCTACTATAAAAGCTATGCAAACATAATGGCCAAAAAAAAGCAAACAAAGCAAGTGCAAAATTTGATGAATCACTTGCAGGGTGACTGGATTATAAATGGCTTTCTATTAATCCAGGAGGGTATGAGTGATGTCCTTGCTTAGATGTGTGCAGAGCCTGGCTCTGTTGGATGCATTTGTTAGTGCTATCAAAAAAATTTGGAGCCAACTTAAAAAATCTGCAGATGACATCACTTTAAGGAGCAATTACAAATGTTCTGAAGAACAGGGTAAGAACTGAAAATTGTCATGTTAAATCAAAGGAATGGTCTGGAAGAAAAAAGATGCCAAGTGTAATGTGAGACACAGAAGCAGAAATCCTAAGCCCATGTACAAAGTGGGAGGTAAAAAGGAAGATGTTTGAAAAGTGCAAGCCATGGAAGCAAGCTGAAATATACAAGCTTCTTTGGAGAAGAACACTGTTTTTCAAACAGGGACTGTTTCCCTATGCTTCAGATAAAGAGTGTTTCCCTTGGGAAAAAATCAAAGTGCAAGTGGTTGGAAGATTTAGGTTGTTACTCTGAAGATCTTTTTACATAAGAGAAGCAAAACACTCAAATGTGAGTCATGTGAGGCACACTGTGGCATCTCCTCCACAGAAAATTTTCAACTGCCAGACAAACCATCTGTAAAATACACATTCCTGCCCCAGTGCTGTTGACAGGACTGTATGAGCAGCTAAGGCTCTCCAATCTAGCCTTGTATTTCTACATCTTTCTGTCAGTAATGCGTGACAGGATAGCTGGGAATCCAGTACTAAAGTAATTTTGTGGCAGGAACAAGCAGCAATTCTGTGGAGTTTCCAAAAAAATAACTAATGTCAAATTAGCCCTTCAGGTTTATGGGGAAGGTGTGTAACTCTCAACAGAGGAGTTGTATGCACAAGGTTTTTTGCCAAGTGTATCTTTTCTCTTGCAGACTTCTCACAAATAATCCCAGTGAAATTCTAAAAGTAACACACAAATGACAGAATGTACACGATACAGCTAAATACTATGGGTGAACAGCACAGGAATGAAAGCAAGTACTTCATCAAGACCCATTAAAGAGCAGACCTAAATAATGCATTGCACTACTCTTCCAACCAGAATAAACTCATACTAGATGGGGATGAGTGAACTGGCTTCACTCCAGCCAGTCGTGAGTTGTTACAAACCTGGATCATGCTGGCACAGCACAGACTGCATCTGGTTTAATGCAATACCCAAAAATTAGTTGTCAGAAGGCAGGAGGCCTCTCCCATGTAAAACAAGGTCCCTTAATACAGAATCTCGAACATAACCTGGCTCTGTATGTGGATGGCAAAGCTATTTAATTATTAATATGCACATGACACGATTTGTAAAACTGTGATTTTCCCTCCATCTTTTTCAGAAGATAGTATCTGGCTGCACTACATGCTTCTTCATGATATATAAGAAAACCAAAGAAAAATGCACCATACTTGGATTTGGTTTTGATTTGATGCAAACTTAAAGCCAACTTATAGAATAGGTGGATAAAACACCATGTCAAAAAAGAACTGGTTTTTAACTGTTTCTGTAACACATCTTTTGCAGAATGACAAAAGCAAAACAGGTAGAAGGGAGGTGATTGCTTTGTCCCTTGTTATTAAGAAAGTGTTTACTTAAAAGCTTAATCTATAGCTGAACCAGTGAATACCAGATTATGAGAACCACTGACTATTTGTTAAAATAATGATAGTAGTGCTAATTTGGAACCTTCTTAAAATAGAGATAGAAAAAATTACCTAAAGATAAATGGAGAAATATCATAAAGAAGCTCTGGAAGCCTACAAAACAACTCATGTTCCTATATTTACATGGGCTAGATGAACCACATTCCTGGCAAAAAGCTGGTTTGTTATGTTTCATTTAAAAATAATGTTTAGTCAATAGAAAATGCCAATGCCATGTTTCAGATATAAATATATTACTAACAAAATACTTAATCTTTCACCTAATTCCCCAAACCAGTTTGATCCAGTTTTACTTCTACTAAAGTAGAAGTAAAACTTTTACTTCTTTACTTCTACTTTTACTACTACTAAATCTTTTCTCCACCCTCCTGCTTTAAATTTCAATCATAAAACAATCTGATAGGTAAATTTATACTGGCAATACTGATAAAGGAGGTGCTTCCAGAAGTACACAACATACTTCAGCATTTCCTTCATTTTTACCCTTAGTCTCTAGAGCTACCAGGTAATCCAACAATGTAACTCAAAGAGATGACTAACAAATAAACTAATTTAAAATACAGCTTTTGTAAAAACCTCTCAAAGAAGTGATACATATCTCCCTAACAATAACTTCAGGAACTGAACTCCAAGATAGAAAAATCTCATAATTTTTCTTCTAGCACAGAATGTCATCTGAATCTTACCATCAGGAAACTGCTCTGCATCATCATCAAACATGGCTTCCTTCAAAGCAGATTTATTGAATGCACTGATCCCATCAGAATAATTGTATGGGTTGTACTCTCGTGAGCGTGGTGAGGAGTGGGGAGGCATGGTGTTGAGTAATGACGTTTTGTTATCCAGCGCTGTCCGGCCCGTATCGCTCACACCACCTCCTGCTCGCATGTCCACCATTCCCGAAGCACTGCAAATCTGCACCACAGCAAGTGTCACAGGAGCATGTGAAACACTCCTACACCTTTCCATTAACTACAGCACTAATTCATTTATATAGCAAAAACTCACACATTTCAAAATGCTTAGAATTTTCAAACTAGCCTTCAAATAAGAAGTCTTATTTCCCTAAAAGCTGCTTTCCTTAAAAAAAAACCAAAACAAAAACCAACCAAACAAACAAAAAAAAAGCCCAGAAAAAAGGTGTATGTTGTCCAAAAAAATCATAAACCAAAAATAGTTGTATTTTATCTTACAAGTCTGGTGCAAAGTGATTAAAAATGTGTTTAAGCATATATATATGTCGCAAGTTCAACAAATCTTACAGCCAAAGTTTAACAGAAACAGGAGTCTTAAATAGTGCATCTTAACATCCCACAGGTTGTGTACAAAATAAAATAAAACATTCAGAAAAACATGTATTAGGATACAAACATCTCAGAAAAATAATTTCAGCTGTTTTGCAAGATCACTGATTTGTAAACTGTTAACATGTTAAAGACACAGACATTGCTACGTAAAATCAGCATTTACGTTTTCAAAATGCAGCTCAAGACTAGGAACATATTTTTCTAAAGCTCTTAAGTAATTTAGGAGACATGCCCAATTTAAGAATATAAACCTCCTGAAACAGATGCTTTCTTATCTGCAATCAATCAGACACTAGCTTAGTTTGCTGATACCAACATGGACTGAGTGTAAATACTCACTGTGTCACCATCATCTTTTTTAGCATCTCGTTTTACAGGCTCATTCATATCTTCCTGACTGCGAAAACTGAAATTCTGAATGGCTTCAGTGACTCCACGAAGAGAGCTGTAAATATCTTCAGAATTCATGTTTTCAGTGTCATAGTCAAATGCACTGTGGGCCACAGAGAACGACATAGGAAGTAAGATGGATTTATTTTGTGACCTGTACTTTTAAATCACATTAGCAGGCAACTACAGAGACTGAGGAAATATTACTAAGATGATAACTTTTCTTGAAATACATTAAGAAAGTTGTCTCTTCACAATCCAAAATTGTATTATGGTATGCCTTAGTGTACCAACATCGACACAGAAAGCACTGAAAAGTAGGTAAGGGAAAAGCTACATTAGGTGACAGCAAGTGCCTGAAGAAAAACTTATTTTGCTCGGTTTTACTCTGCTGAATGTGAAACAACTGGAATTTTTACACCATCCTCTTATTCTGAAAAAAGTGCTCAAGTAAGGAGCACTGATAAAACTCAACAGCAAGTTGACTGGTAAAAGCAAAATTACAAAGTTGTCCACTTTGCTGACAACATCATTACTGTAAAAAACACTTGTAAACTATTACTTCTTTAGTCTCCCCAGTTTTAAATCTGGCTTGATGACCCAGTTTGCTGCTTTTGGTTGGGACAGACTTAAATTTCCTCATAGTAGCTGGCTGGAGGACTATGCTTTGGATCTGTGCTGGAAATGGGGTTGTTACCATAGGGCTGTTCCAGCACCAGCTGAGCAGTGCTTACACAGAGCCAAGGCCTATTCTGCTCCTCACACAGCCCTGGCAGCGAGCAGCCCGGGGGTACACAAGGAGCTGGAAGGGGACATGGCTGGGACAGCTGACACCACTGACCAAAGGGATGTTCTACACCATATGGCATCACCATCTAAACATGTATCACTGAGGGAAGGAGGAAGGGAGGGATGTTCAGAGTCATGGCACTTGAGTTGCCAGGTCACTGCTGCAAGTGATGGAGTCCTGCTCTCCTGGGGACAGCTGGACATCTGATCCCCCATAAGAGATGGCAAATTCATTGTCTGTTGCTTGCACATGTAGCTTTTGCTTTACCTAATTAATTGTCTTTATCTCAACTTTTTCTCTTTTATATTCTGACTGTCCCCCATATCCCACCATGGGGATACTGAGTGGCTGTATGATGCTTAGTTGTTAACTGGGATTAAACCATGACATGAGATGACATATTTTAACACTTGTTAGAGAAGCACACTTGGGTTTGCTCTCTTGCTAAACCATTTGCATTCCAAGATGGACAGCCCTCTCCCACCTCAGGCCAGCATGTCAGATCCTTCTGGGAGGCCTAGCAGTCTCACTCTATGGAGGAAGAGGGATTATTTCTGAACATCTGCCATTTTGTGCAAAATTTTGCCAATGCTTTCATTTCTGGGGTTACATTTTGGACAATGTGTTATAAGCCTTAGATGTGGCATTGTAATACCACATTACCTTGGTGACAAAGTGTTCTGTGATGTATTGGTTGGGGAAGTGAGAGGACTTGACCAACTTGCTGGGGAGCGTGGAGTAGGTCTTGTTAAAGGACTTCCCATTGATCCCTGGAGGAGGAGAGGTGAGAAAAAATACTTAGTAGGACTAAAAGCTTCCCTTTTAACTTATTATATTTATTATTATATTTTTTTTCCGGTACCCAGAAACATTTAAAGAGCTTCAACTAAGTTCCTGGATTGTCTAACCCATTACTAGTAACTTCAATTGTGTGTAACTTTGAATTTAGAAAGTACAAGATGACTACTCTTAAGAAGAACATCCAAATCTATTAAGTCACTTGGAAGCAACATAGAAACTGTAACTGCAGAGGAAAAGGAAAAGACATTCCATAGAGAGCTACTAAGTAGGCTTTTACATAGTAACTTCAGAAAGAAGAGTAGCAGAAGTGGATACCTGACCACTGTTGCCTGTATTCCGGAGATGATTATGGAGAAGCTTTGTGGCTCCATCCTGAAATGTTTTTGGTAAAGCACCCAACAGCATTGTAAACTCTGGAGTGTTGAGTTCAAAAAGGGAAATCAGCACTGACTGTGCAGCCTACAAGAAGAAAACACAAACTCAAGACATTAATTAGAGTTTCAAAGTAACTATCAGCAAAAGATGCCATAATGAGTGGTAATCACAAAATGTGACTTAAGTCTTGATCAAGCTTGAATAAAGATGTTAACAGATGTGAACAAAAGCAGTTCATATTTGCTGGCAAGTTGGAAGTTCTGATTTTGATAAATTCAGGCACACAACTACCATTGTAACAAGCAGTCTTTCAGAAAAGTGCTTTTCAAGCCTCCTAGCCCCACATCCTTACTGGAAAAAAAATGAAGGAATTTGAAAAATGGCTTTCAGAGTTTGGGAAGTTGAATAAATTTAGAGAGAGAAATGAAACACTCCAGGCAGAAGCAAGCATGTGATCCTTTCTACTGAGTTCTGCAAGTGGTAAAAAATTACAGATGATAACACACTTGCCTAAAAAGGAACAGTTAGCATTGTAGAAATTAAAACAAGATACCCTAATGTGGAATGAGACAGTAGTGATCACAGCACTTGATACTCCTCATAACTTACCCTACAGCCAAGCTAGTTAGTTAACCTTGCCTCTGCTTCCTTTAACCTTTCTAAAAGGTAGGCAAACATAAGGGGCAATGGAATTTAGCCGACTACAAATTCTGAAAATGAAAACTGTGGAGTAGTTTGTACTGGATGTCACCTCCCATACTCTCAATTTAATCAGTTCATCTTTACTATCACATTCATCTTACAGCATGTTTTACACATGCTGGGTTTTTTTTTAACCTGAATAAAAACATCAGTGTTCTCTACTGACAAAGCAACACAGTAAATTACACAACAGTTGGATTCCCCCTAGTACAGGAACTGTTGATTGAAAGAATTAAGTAATGTTTGTACAGTTTGATGAAGATTCACTGGATAGTATAACAAACCTGTCAACATAGTCACTAAACTAACAAGTGCAAATGAGAGCTGGAGGAAGTTCTCCAGAATGACTTCTTTGTAGCAGAGACTGTGGTTGTAAGATTAACCAACTACACGCAGTTTATACAGCTCACCCTCAAGTTCTGCCATGCACTGGAGACAACCAGTGCCTCATGCTAGACAGAATGATAGGCAGCTTGCTTAACCACCAATACACTCCAAGCAAGTAGTTCAGAAAATTCTTTTAGACATTTATTTCCCTCCTTTTGCTTCCAGAGCAATGAACTGTAGCATTTTTTAATTAAAAGTGGAGAGCCAAGGTATGAGCACACATACCTGCACACATCTCAGTATTAAGTTAAACAACAAAAATCCTAGCATGTCAGATTGCCACAAATTATCTTGGCATACTCGTGACTGGTTGTTTTCTTTAACTTATTTATTTCCTTGTCCCTTTGATAGCCTTCCCTTCAAATGATCACCCTGAATGTCCTCTGCAATCTGTCTGATGTTTCTCTTGTCCTTGTCATTTCTAATGGTCAGTCTTTTAATCTAAACTGATACAAAGCAAAACCAAGACAAATTTAGCATCTGAGCAGAGGTTTGGAAATCACCACCTTCTTTTTTCTGTCTGGTTAGCCAATCTCCACTCCTTAATACTGTGTCTATTTAAGCTGCTATTAAGAGAACACAATAGCCAGTCCAGGATTGTATCAGGACAAAAACTGATACCATCAAGTCTGCCCAAAACGAAGCTCTGTTGATAGTATCAAAACTGATACTGACTGCAGAAGGTTTTCAATGCAATTACCTATTTTCTCTCTTTCTTCCTTACCCAAGAAATCCTGCATTTTAGAGTATTTAGAGGTTTTTGTTCTCCCCAGCATAAGGTCTCTGCTGAGATTTAAATTCACTCACGTAGAGATAATCTTTAAAAGAGTGAAATAAGGATTAGAAATACTTTGGTTTTGCTTTCTTCTTAGAAATTTTCTAAGAATAGATTCAAACTTCTTCCAGAAGCATTCTAATCTTAGAAGAAATCTAAGTTTTCAAACAGAATTTTACTTTCCAGAAAGAAGTTCCATGTCACTGAACTATATTAAGAGTACCCAATGTGAGACTAATAAACTAGGATTTTTCATAATACTTAGCACTAGAACTGCTTTTGCTAAGGAAAAAACCCAAATCCACGAATTACACTGAAATTACTTAGAAAAAGCTTTTAATTTAAAGAAATTACACCAAATCCTATAAAGCTTATTACACCCAATAAAATTAAGAAGGCCGTGATAGCAGGTTGAGAAGACTGTTAAGAGAATTAAATATTTTATACTATCAGAATAACTCTTTTGACTTCTTATTGGCAAAATTTTATTTTCAACTGTTACAGGATTTTTGCAGTTAGTTGCCTCAAAGAGCTGTGTTATGGAAAGAAAAATAAATTCTGAAAACTTACATAATTAAGGTGTTCCAGATGAATAAACTCACTGGTAATTCTATGCATGATTCAGTTACTTATTGACATAAAAATGCTTATTAGGGTTATGAACCATCAGATAAGACAGCTTGGCACGTGTCTCAGTACTAAAACTTCACAGATTTAGAAGATAGTGCTGCTTCAATTCTCCTCCTGTTCTATGATCTTTTATATGTTACTAGAACATGATATCCAGGCAAGGAAAATCCATTGGATGTAATCTATTACTGTTTTCTCAAACTCATGAAGTTAGACAAGAAGTGAATGACTAAAACATTACTTCCAATACAAAAACTCTCTGGTGTTTTTTTAGTATGTATTACAAACATTCTAGATACCAAGAAGTCTTGTAAGTTATTTTTATTTTTGTTTTCTTCACATCACAATTTGTAAGATAGTCCCTACTATTCTTTCCTACATCCCTCCTAAACAAAGGAAGTTACTCTTTCCAGAAATGATGAAGCTGCCGAAACTCAAACCTAATTGAAAGTAGCAAAACAAATCACAACAAATTAATTGTTGCTGCTTTTCAAACTGCAGAAATAGACAGAAAAAGAGAAGAGTTAGCTCTCCTTGTCATAAACACTTGCACTGAGGAACAATAAAAGGTACAACATTTTTGGAGTGTTTACATGCTGGAAATGGCAGCTACACAGCATGACCTGTAACCATCAGAACAACCAAACTGTTCCATCAAACCGCAAATAAGATAAGAGTTTTTTGCTTTCTACTGCACTAATTTGAAGTGCTGTTTAGAAACTCTTTCCAAAGACAGCACTAGTACATTTCTTATGGTTATTTACCCCTGCTGTATCTATGTAGCTCACAGATGTTAATTTTCACTTTACATCAGTATGTGGAAAAGGGAGGTTGGCACTCAAAGCGCAGCATTATAAGAATAAGCCTATGACAATAAGTCTATAACCTTATCAAAGCACTTTCTTTGTCCAAGGTTCAACAGCTATCTACCTACCTGTTGTTAAAAATAAAGGACTCTAGAAAAGCCAACAGAGATTAGACTGAGTTTGCTACCAAATTTACCTCTCACTCCTGCTACAAATGTGCTATTCAGTATCACAGGGGGTGATCTCTGATGTAATATTAAAACTACCAAAAATGGCCATTAAAGAGATTTTAGTACTAGACAGTACTTGCAATGAAGAATGATAAATTATGAAACAGAATCTCAACATACTAACATATATAAAAGCACAACTGTAATGGAGAGTCTCAAGATGTTAATTTAAAATTTTTTACTTCAATATTCTTAATTACCTGGAATGTTTTGCAATTCTAAGGACACATTAACAAACATACCTTTCTAACATCTGAGCTTTTAGGTTCTGTGGTCCAGGTGATGATTCGAGACACTGCTAACCTAGTTTCACTTGAATTTACAAAATCTCCTGGGTCCATCTGTTGTGCAAGAGTTTCGATATATTTTAGGATTGCAACTTTGACCTGCAAAGAGAAACAGAGTCAGGTGGACAATAACAATGGTGGGCTGCAAGAACAACTGAGCTCACAGAGTGTTCATTCCCTAAAATAAAGATTTTTTTTTCCAATTAAACTACACATTTTCAGCATTAATGGGTTTTTTTGCAATAAAACAATCTACAAATGGATTTAACATTTGAAGAAGAAAGTTATTCCACAGACATTCAAATACTTATAGAAAGCTTACATTTCACTGATAGCAACTAAAAGACATAAATCATTGCATATGCAGAAGCTTATATTTATAAAAAAAGAAATGAAGAAAAGATTAATTCAGAATTATTAAGAAAGTTTTTCAAGTGCTAAAATGAAAAATGAACATCATCTGATGAACCAGTGATCACTTCTTACTAGCTCCTACCAAGTAGTTAACACTCAGTGCTTTTTTCATAAAACATCAGATTGAGCAGTCACAGTCTCTGGAAATAAGCCACAGGAATCTTCCCACTAAATACTAAAAAATGTATGGAATAGCATTTCTAGCAAAGACTTAGATGGGTAACATACACACTTTGTTTGAATATATTCAGATAACAGAGACATGGATTTACCAGGAGGACAGAAAACCTCCTGAGCTCCCTTATTTATCTGATCATTCTCTTACTCCACAAACTTGTTTTACTCCTTATGCAGATTCCCTGTTTTGTACATCCCAGATTGCAGCCCCTCTCTGCTTTCTCTGTGCACCGCTGCACAGTTTTTGGGCAAAGGTCTATTACACCTGTGCATGTCTAAAATATTTACTTCCTCAGCTCCTACTACCTCAGAAATTTGTCACCCAATCCGTCAATGAATGTTCTGGACATTTATTTAGACCATCTATCAGCTGCTTTTATTTCCACTAGAATTACAGTGAACCAAAAATACCTACCAGGAGGGAGAGACTTATGTCCATCATAACCAGACAGAAAAAGAGTTCTGGGTGTATTTCTGGTTGTTCATGGATTGTAGTACAACTGCTCTGTGCAAAGCTATTTAGAAATTTCTCTTGGTCATGAAACTTGCAAGTGATTAAAAACTCAAGATACACTGGTACACACAATGAGGATTAATAATGAATATTTCATTTCCAAAGCAGCTGTTAAAGCTCAACTTCTCTGAAGTTAGACCAAGCAGCATCTGAAGGCTTTCATCTTATGCAGATCAGTATCTACAAATGCACTATTTGCTAGCTATTTTCCAAGGAAAAAGACAAGCCATGAACATCTCTGCAGCAAAAAACCTTAGGCCAAATGGCTTTCCAAATTCAAAGCAATAGTTGACATTTCTAGATTACACACGGAAACCATTGTGACACCACTACATTTGACTGTTGAGGCTTTAAATAAATCTGATGTAAGACTTAAAGGTTGCTGTTAAGGACTGTAACACTTAGAACACCCAGAGGTATTTCTCCCAATGAAGAGACTCTGAAGTATTGTATGTGAGAGAGCAGCATTATTTAGTGTCTGAAGAACTGCTTCCTGAGGAACTTGCACAGACTTCGGCAAAAATGGAGGCTCTTGGACAGAACAGCACTGAATAGAAAATGAATGGAGGGAGTTCTTACCAACAGAGCTTTTCACAGTGAGACAGATTCCCAAAGCTAAACCTGACAGCTATTTCCAAAAAAAGCATTTTTTACTTATTCTGGAAGGGCTACACCTTTCTGTGGTCAGTATTATTACAGATTAAAAACCCCATGCTCAAGTAAAACTCCATAAGAGCAGCAAATCTACTTTAGAAGTATCTTTGCCAATATCTCCAGTAACTACATACTGAAATTTAGCTGAAATTTAGAAATAAAAAGGCTAACATCTTCAACAATCCATTTAATCTTTCTGAGAGAAAAATTTTTGGACTGCAATGAAAGCATCTCCAGAATTCTTACAATGAGTATTTGCTGTTAAGTTGAAACCACTCTCTAGGAAGCTGTTCAATACTGTCACTTTCAGACTGCCCAGGTGTCTATCTCCAACTTAGTGAATACTTAGGAGTGATTGTCTGTGTCCTTATATAACCAAATGACTAAAATATACACTAAAGATAAATTGTTGTGAATCTCTGTTAATTAGGTGTTTTTTAATCTAGAAATTTTAATGCTGACTTAGGTTAAAAAAAAAATCTTCTGATCAACTGTGGCAAATCAGCACTTTCAAGATAAAGAAGGATTTAGAAACTTGAACTTTGGTCACAATGCTCAAATCAACTCCTCACTGAGGCTGAGTTGATATGAAACACAAGAAAAATGAAGTGATGATTGGAAGTGTATTTCAGGACAATATCCATCCTTTGGAAACTGTATGTTTTGCCCCTGCAAAAATAAGCTAAAGAGATTATATCCCACCTAGAACATTTGACTCCTATGCTCATCCAAACATTTGACCAAACCAGACACATACATCTGGCACCTCTAAACTGTGTCTCAGTAACTCACCACACCTAAGTGTAAAATGATTGCAGAAGCATGACAGATATAGCACAGTACACTAAGCTGCATCTTTCAAGAATTAGGTCAGTAGAATTCTATCATCTCTATGGTTGGCCTTCTTACTGCCCAGCTATCCAAATCCATCCCTGTGGTCCCTCTTAAAGCTCAAGTTTTACTGCCTGAGACTTAGCTGTCTTTTTAAGTGTAGAGAATGACAATGACAATTTACTCCAAAGGATGATGATTATTTATTACTATCAAGTGAAAACCAGACAAAAAAGTAATTTGTAGAAGGGAATTGTTACACAGCTCAAATTTCTGATCTACCATCCTCCTATCTGACCATCTTTGGGGATGCTGAAAATCCCTTCTCTTTTTCCTGTCACAGCGAATGCTGTTTCTCAATATTCCTAGAAGAAAAGCAATGAGATAATAGTTTATCAAAGAATAAAAGCTCAAGACTTCAAGAATTGGAGTAGTCCTCTAGGATTATCAATTACTCAGTGGGCTTTGACCACACCAATTATTCAACTGGTTATATCAATTATTATATCTGGGTGCACTGAAGATGGGATTTAGGCAAAATACTCAATAATGTGGATATTAAATAGTTACTTCTGATCTGTGGGTAATAAATAACTTTACTGTCTGAATCTTGAAGTTGTAGTTACCATATAAAAAGGAAGTAAGGGGCAGATTCCACTTTCTTCTGGAAAAAGAAAGCTTACCTTTTCTTAAACAGTTACATCATTTACTGTCTCAAAAATTCATTCTAAATACTCTTTATTTTGCTTCCAACTATACTATAGAACTATAGGTTCTTCTATGGAGATAACTTTTACCAGCATCTTGATTTCAGAATTCCCTCTCAAAATTATTTTCAGAATGTCTTCCCATCAAGTGTTTCATATTTCTGAATTCCTTCTGGACCACTTAGGGAATAATCTTGAACTCAGTCCCAAATTAGCCTAGTAGGAGTCCATGTCTTGTTCCAAATCTACACTCTCAGCTTTGAAATGTGCTTGATGCACCTTTAACACCTACACACTACTGTATGGAAAAAGGAATATCTCAACCATCAAATTCACTTTCCTAGAGAGGAAAACCAAGCAGAATAAAATTTGTTCCAAGGATTCATTTAAACAACAAACTGATTTTTACTACCTCATTTGCTGTCTTCAATAAATGACAGCAGTCCCTTTTTAACACAGCTCTACGAAGCAACAGTGGTCAACGTATCAACTGTCCTCAAAAGCTTAAAAATATAAGTTTTACTGTATTGTAGACAAAATAGGCATATTCATGTGACTTCAGGTTCAACATAACTCTGGAAAAGTCATACTCTTGTGCAGTATCAAACGGAGTAAAAATATTTCGTGCAGGATAGAGCAGAAGATGCCAGTTATCATATGCTTGTTATTTCCCCATTCGCATAACTTATAAATCTTCTTAGGATTTGATGCATTTGTTCTAAAATGAACACTCTTTGGAACTGCAAATGTACTACAGAATACATTTTTACTTTTCAGATATGCTGGAAGGTCTACAGACTACAGATTCTTAGATAAAAATGTGTGTAATTATAAAGCTACACACTGCTTTCAGAGGAGTGTATCACAGAAATAGCTGATTTTAAATATAGTAACTCAAGTTCACATTAATATTAGAATAATTTAAAATAACTCAAGGCCTATCAGGCTGAACACAGGAAAAAATATATATGAACTAGGGAAAAAAGTATGGGAAATCACAAACATAAAATTAGGAAAGACTTGATAGAGTGAGTTTGCATAACCAGCTTGATGTTAGGCAGCCACATTTTTGTTGCTCATTTTTACTGTACTGTGTTTTTATTAGATCTCTCTTGCAGCAAACATTTTCATACTAGTGTCATGTTTAAAACTGAGCATCTGCATGCTTCAAGTTTCTCGCAAAGGTTAGTAGCAGCATACAATGCATTCAAATACAAATTATTGGTAACACTGTAAGAGTTTCACATAGGGTTAAGAAAAAAGACAGTAATTCAGACAAAAACCTTTGAGCTCCAAAAAGAGCGAAGCTGGTCCTGCAGTGCTGGCTTGACTGTCTGAAAGTTTATAAAAACAAAATCCACTAATTGAAAACCTTTTCTTTTTCTTTGTTTTTACACAAAACAAAAATAACAATCCAAATTAAAAAATTAAGACAAGCAAATTTCTATTAATGATAATTTCTGTCTGCAAAGCAAGCCTAATAAGTCTTACCTTCAGACTAGGTGTTTGGGTCTGGTCAACAGTAAATCTCATTAAAATACTGAACTGGAGGTCATTTGGAAAAGATTCCCTGTAAACAAACAAAATAATGTTAAGTTACATTAAATTTTCTTTTAAGAACTGTTGAGAGGCACCAAATAAGCTCTCACCCTTCTTAGTAAGGGTGCTACCAGCTAAACTGCTACCAGTTGCCACTGTATCTGATTATTACACTGTATTACATCCTTACCTAGCATGTAAAGCATAAGATTTAAGGAATTCCTGCTATGAAGCAATTACAGCTAGAACAGATAATGCTAGTACTGAGGAATGATATAATAATGATATGCTAGAATTCTGATTCTAAATCAGGCTATTAGTGAAGTCTGGTGAGAAGGAAGACAGAAAGCAAATCCATTATTATCATAACTCCTTAAAGTTAATGCTGATGCAGAGATGAATATTCCAGTGAAACTTTCACAGCAAAATAAAGAAGTGCAAACACAATTTCTACATCACTGAATACAAGGTGAGACAACAAACATACATGGTTCAAGTGCACATTTTGCAATCATGTAAGTGGTATCATATTAATTGTTCAGCACTGAGGACTCGAACCCTTTCAATTAGGAGTCATTTCACGAAACCAAAATGCTGAAGCAATAAGGTTTATTTAAGTTCAAGATCTCTATAAGCTGTGCATTTTTCCAGAAATCAAACAGCACACACACACAAAATAAAAGCAGCAAAACCCTTCAAAATAGCTAACAAATTTGTTACTATTACTTTTTAAAGTGCTCATTACCTTGTGACATCAAGTGCCTTCTGAACTTTTGCTTGTACAGACCCAAGCAAATCAGCACCCATTTTTTTCAACAGCTGTGTCAGCAGTACAAACAGCCAGTCCTGCAGATCTTCTTTATGGACCTGGATGAAGTCGACCAGGGTCTCCAAAAACATACTGAACACCTACAAGGCAGAAGAAGATGGAAAGAGGGTAGGATGGGGCAAAAGAGGAAGCGACACTGACGTATGCCGAACTTACAAACGAAGAAAGCAGTAAGGGAATCAGAGGCAGAGAAAGGCAGTGTTTTGCAGCCAAGCAGGAAAAAAAGAAAAAAAGGAAGGAAAAGAAAGAAATCTGCCTTGCTTTTTCATCAGATTTTGACATAAGAGTACTTTGGAAATGTTAGCTGACTTCTGTAAAAGTTTGACAATTAGGTATTCCATGCAGTTTCGTCAAGAAAAGGAATGCTTACTGTGATGGCTGGCGCAACCTCAATTTTTCCAGTAAAACTTTATTTTTTACCCTCTCAAGCTCTATCATTAAGTTGATTTGTCATATGCCTCAAAGACTACAAAACCACTTTCTTTTTAAAACCAAAAAAGCTGCTAGTTCTTTAGCAAAACAATAATTTTAAATATCTGCATTATTAATTACTGCAAAATGAGGACAGCTGTCCCTTTCCATTACAGATAATGTGTATAGAACAGAACAAGCTTCTTCTACTATCACAGGTATCCCAACACAAAATTATTCACCACAGTAGGGAAAAAAGCCACAATAGATTTCAGATTGGCAGGTGTTTAAAACACAGAAGTACTTTCATTTTTTTGAAAACATAATATCCATTGTCTTCTTTTCAACAAATAATGTTGAAAAGACTGAAGTAGGTAAAAAAAAAACCAAAACAACAAAACCAAAAGAACCAAAACCATGTATTTTTTAATTGGACTCACATCAGGAAGACGGGCTTTTTTTGGAGGGAAGGGAGGGTGTGACAAATAGGTAACTTTGTTTAAAGAGCTCTTTTAATATATCTGAATTGTTTTAAATTTTTTCCAGGCCTAAGAGTGAAATCAGGGTGTATACACTTTATACTTCTGTGGCCCATGGGTCTCCTGTTTCTCTGACAAGAAAAATGGGTGTTTGAGCTGAAAAAAGTTCCTTCACAATACACACACCAGCACAGAGCTGGGTACAGCAGCATTGCTGTGGTGCATAGAGGGTTGGGCAGATGTTGCCTCCTGAGTGTTTATGGCATGTGTGCAAGGCTAGAAGAGCTGGTGCACAGCAAGGGCTGGAACCCACATGTTTCTGCAGCTGACCTGCCTTGCCATTAGGCCAAATTCTGCTGCTTCTGTGAGAGTGGAAAACCTGAAATCATGATCACACCTCACACAGCTGCACACTCTAGGCCATGGAAGCAGACTTTCTTCCACAGCACTGATGCAAGTAAGGAGGAGCTGGCACAGGCTGCTGCACACCTTCTTTGCTGAGGAAATTCAATCACTTTTCATGACGATCACCAAGTCAGGGAAAGCAAACTCACACCATAAAGCGGAAAAATTCCATACAAATATCTCTTAAAGTAGTGCCTCCAAATTTTCTCTAGAAATAAAAAATAGATTCGGATTCATTTTATCAGGAAAGGTTGGACCAGATCATCCTTGAGGTTCCCTTTCAACCAGGTATTTTATGACTCTTTCAGAATCTACTGGAGACTTGGGAAAAATTTTTAGTAGATATCTTAAATACTGAAAATCTGTGTTAGAAAGAAAACAACACAAATTCCTACTCAATATAAAGCCCATTAGGAATAGCTACTTGAATGAATTTTGCTTTTGGGACAAAGTATGTTAAAAATTGTGAAAAAAAATTGCCAACTTCTATGCTGTCTGTGTAGATGTATGTTCAAGTCTAAGGTTTCAAAATTACCCCACCAGTACTGGGAAAGACTTTTTTGTGCAAGACTGGAAACATCTTCTGTCTCAGGCTAAACTAAAACTATACAGAATTTTGTGGCTACAAGCAGTAGCCACAGTAAAAGGACAGAGGCAAAACCAAACCAATATGTACTTTCTGTATTGTAATATGGAGTCTTTGGCTTTCACAGCCCTAAAGTGAGGGGAAAATATACTTAGGCAGACAAATTCTGGTGCTATAAAGATTACACTGTGTGTGTGGTGGGGGGGTGTCTCACAAAATCCTTCAAATTGAACTACACAGCAGAATTTAAACCTGCACCTGTTTCTTTGAGTTTGCAGACACTGACACACGTGGCTTTTCCATTAAAACATGGCAGCCTAACAAACTGCTTACAAGCTCTGACTTGATGGAGTAATACAGACTTTTTATGACACTTCAAACATGTAAAGCGGCTTAAACTGAAATAATTATAAAGTGAATTATGATTCACTATGGCTAAAATACTCTGAAGATCCTGTGCTCATGTTTCAGCTGTTAAAAATACACATAATTGAGGATTCAGCTTTTTTTAAAGCTTTGCTTCATTTTAGATTTACCACGGAGAATGTTTAGACAAAAATAAGTAAAGTAATTTTGCTGCATTAAAAAAAAATTCTCAACATATCATTTTGTCTCAGCATGAAGAATTTAAGAAGGCTGAAAGAGCATCTAAGGTAAAGGATGAATTTGGAATGGAAAATGGAACTCAAGTACCTATAAGTTGAAGAATGTATGTGGATACTGCAAAAATTGCACTTTCTGTTTTTATGATGCAAACTAAAATACTGAAATCAACCATCTGAAGTTGAAGTCATAATAATTTGACAGTGGAAAAAAATAAACAGATATGGAAATAATTACAAGTGTTCTACCTCTAAAGTGAATTATTTCAGATGTGCCAACCACCACAATACAAAGCAGGAATGCATAACCAAACAATGTCAGCTAATTAGTAGATAAAGCACATCTCGAAATTTTACCACACATTTTACTAATTGTTTATAGCATTTTATGATTGCAAAAGGCTTGACACTGCATGAACTCTTTGGGGAAGTAAAATAGAGAAAAGGGGTTAATTGCACATTCATGCAAAGTAAGGTTAGGCTTCCAACAAATACTGAACCAACTTACTCTCTAAAGAGAGTTCCAACACAGGGGACAGCATGCAAAACGAAACGAAAACAGAACAGAACAAAACAAACAACAAAAAAGGGAAAAAGATAAAAACACACAAATTAGTGGCCATCAATACGACATTCCTGTATGGAATATAAACCAAAATAAAACAAAAAAGGTACTTCAAAACTTTTATGACAAATTTAAGTAATTTTACTGGGATACCCAATTTAATTTTAAAATAAACACTTGGCACGTCCTTTAAGCCATTCTCCCATTTTCTCCTCCAAATATTATTATTCTCTTATTCTATGCAATTCCCTCCATCCAGATATCCTGTTAAAGTAAACCTTATAAAATTCCACAAAAGTGATGACAGAATAATTCCTACAGACACTTGAGTAGAGTTTAAGATGAGATTTATGTAGGTGTATATGTGTGATTAAAAAAAAAATCACAGCTGATGAACTCTTATATTTAAAGGGCTCTCCTGATAACATTGATAACTATTAATAGTTTTGCAACACCAAGAAGCAGGCAAGGTTTCAGGGATTGGAACAGCTGTACCACAGGTCAAACACAGGCCAAATTTTCTTGAAGCTACATTATTTCATATCATAGTGGCTAGTAAACAGAACAATCAACTGAACAAGTCAATATAACATTTTAAAAGGCTTATTTAAAAGGTAAAATGCTCTTTTATTTCTAGCTCTGACATATACATTGCTACAAATACTATTATCACAGAACAAGCACAATTAAACCAAGCTGCTATTAACCATTTGGTCATTACTTCATTTAAAAAGTAAATATTCCAGCAATATTTCAATATTTAATATTCTTTTCTCTGCTTTTTATGTAATGTTTTTTTCTTTTTAACTGCTTGGTTTAGTCTTTTCTTCTGGATTTCTGCTGTATGTGATCAACTTTAATGCCACGTTGCTGTGGGCAGTGCAAGTTATTTCCAAAATATGTGGTGTCAGAGATAGCAGCTCTCACTTTTTCCAACAGGAAAAATAAAGAGGACAGATGAACACTAAAGTTAACCTGTCAAGACCTCTTATCACTCTGAATTTAATTTTCCATTGCAGCAATAATAAAGAATTTTACATATTTTTAAAAACGTGTAAAATGTATTGCATAATCAAAGTAGTTTTTCAGGATTCTTCTGGGAAAAGTCAATACTTCTGAAATAATACCCTATTATGAATTCATCTTTGTAATTTCATCAATTCTGAAATACCGACACAAAGTGGGACATGTTATACTCAACATAAAAGACACCACTTCATCCAAACAAGCCTATAATTAAATAAAATATAAAGTTAGGTACTTTTTTTATATTATTACATTTATCAGGATCCTTCCTTACCTGCATTCCTTCTGCTGTGAAAAACTGTGATGTTTAATCAAGCTGTACTAGTAACCCACTTCCCACAAAAACTGTAAAAATACTATCATGCAAAGTAACTCACTTAAAAAGATTTTAATTGTCTTAAGAAACAGAAGCATTATTTTCCTTATTGTATCATCCATACTGAGTCATTACCTAAGTAAAAGTGAATAAACCATCACATTTTCTTTTATACCAAAGTATAGTCTCGTTATGGAATATTTAAAAAATTATGTAAAAATTATTCACCAGTCTCAACTGGCAGCCCTATCTACAAAATTCATGGAAGGTATCATAAGCTATGATAATACACAATGTCCTAGAAAATAAGTAAGTACACACTTGATGTAGTTTATCTGATTATGCATGATTTAGTCAGACAACTTTATTTATAACTTAAATTTTCTTCTCATTGAGAGAAAATCTATACTTTTGTTGAAGTGGCCTCTGTAAATAACAACCTCTTAAAAACACAGATTTTCAGCACAAACTCTTGAACTACTTCAATGCATTTTATATGACATTGACCTTCACTTTATTTCCATGATCCTGCAGAAAAAGGGTGGAAAATTATCTTGTTCAAAACTTCAAACTAAATTAATTGAAATCTCATACCATTAACTACTCTTGTTTGAGAAATTTTACATAGGGAAATATCACTGACGTAATTTATTATAACTGCCTTTCTTTTAATTTATGTTTTCAGAAATTTATGAAAATAAGAAAAACCTACACATACCTTACTGTGAGGATCAGCAAACATTCTTGTGAAGATCTCACACAATCTTTTCAACTCAACACGACTGTCAAAATGACAACAATACATTAGTCAACTCCCCTGCTAGTTCTGCTAGAACACTAATGCATAGCAATCAGTGAAATCACTAGTAAATCTTGAATCAAATAATCTAGTAAATTAGGTTTTGTTTGAGACATGGATAAAAATGTAATAAATTTCATCTAAAATGAGACTTCAAACCTCTTCAAGTATCTCTTTTAAACTGTCTCATGTATTATACCATATTTTTGTAACAGCGCAGATACTGAAAAAAGTGTTCTTAGTAGAAAGTAGTAAACTATTTCTTCTGAATAAATATCCCCAAAATTGTAGTAATAATAAAAAAAAAGGCCTTCTTTTGATAGTAGATGGAAGCATCTTATGAACACTCTGTATGGCAATAATTCTCAATTGTGTATTCCCTACATCCACTAGTATATAAACATACACTAGTAGCCAGAAGTGAGAAAAGCTTCCTTGCTCCTTCCCCCACCTTACTCTCACAGACACACCGCGCCTTCCCTCTCCCCTGCCTCCCACCAACACTGAAACAAGATGTTTCTCTATTGAGATGCCATCCTACCTTAAAGTTCTCTGGTTCTTTAGCAAGTTCTGCAGGCCTAGAAGGCCTTCTTTCCTCTCTGACCAGTTGGTGCTGGCACAGCGGTTCAGGACCTCAGCCACATCTTCTGTCTGCCTCATGTAGGTGGGGATGCTCCCGTTCCTGGAGCTGTAGGACCTTTCTGAACAGGCACTTGATGCATCACTGTTGGCATCATCATCTGAGTACATCCCATACGATTCGTATCTTCTTCGCACGGGCTTCTTCTATTGTACAGAGACAGCCCAGATCAGCACTGATCCTCACAGGGATAATACAACATACCCATAGGGGGGCATAAGGCCAACAGTTCCAATAACTGGTGTGACCCCTACTCCCTGCAGTGACAAATGGCTCCAACCATTCAGCAGGTCAAACCAAGTTAATGAAAATATTCTGAAGTATGGCTTACATAATATTCCAAACATAAACCCAAAGCAAACGCAGAGAAGACATACGTTTGAGGAAACATTTAACTTTAGGTCCTTTTCAAGAACCCACAAAATTGCATAATGGGATGACAAAAGATTGTTGCAAGTTAGTTATTTCACTTCATAGCTTTATATACATTACAGAATTTAAGAATCAGAGGTCTACACAAATTCTGACATTTTAACTAATTTTGTATCAAACATGTTAATATCAAAATATTAAACTATTAAAGAAGAAAAATAGTTTCTATACCTTAGTCCGTATGTCTCCTAAGAGCTGTTAGCAGTAAATTATTGAAAAGAAACAGAAATTGAGAACAGGAAGGTAAGGCATGGCAGCACTGTGAGTAATAAACTTCCTGCCACTGGACAATATATAGTCTTACTGTAAATTTTGTTCTTAGCTCTCTGTGTCTGATTAGCACATTGTCAAGATGTAGTTTGCTAAGTTTCCATTTCCAGTAAAGTATTACATATCATGGGCAGGTTGCTCACAAAGACTTCTCTCTCAAAATTTTTGTGTCTTATGTGGTGATATTTGAGCATGAACACATTAACTTAACACATGCAGGCAATTTTTATTTTACAATCAACTTTAAGTTAAGGACCAAACCTTGATTTGAACTATTTAATCTAAATTTTGTCATTGCAATAATAACAGTCAATGTTCTACAAAAAAAAATTGATTACATAATGCAAAATTCCAAATTTCCTAAAATAAAAAACAAGCCAACAAAACAAAACACAACATACCAAAGATCAGAAGGGGGAAAGAACAGCTATTTATCCTAAAATGAAAAAAAACCCACACACCTCTGCAAAACAGCTCTTGCCATTCAAACACTGGAGCTGAAGTCAGCATTTAAAAACTCAATTTCATTACATACTCAAAGAAGCAGTAGTATAAGTGATCATTTTCCCCTTAATTACCACTGCCAATTGCACAGGGCTCTCATTTTAAACCATGGAATAACTTCAAGGATATCACAATACCAATCACTAACTAATCAATACAACAGGTAACAAGCAGGCTTATTGTCAACAGAACGAGCATAAATACATGTGCAAGAGAATAACTGAAGGGAAAAATCACAGAGATGTTAAGTGTTTTGGAAAAGATACACCATAAGGCAAAAACAAAAAAACTTTTCAGTAAATAAATCTGAAATGCCAAAGATGGTACTAAAGTAAAAGACAAAAATATGGAATGACTTCCATTATTGCTGCATTTTATATAGCAATATTCAAAAGAGATCTTAGGCAGAAGACTGAAACCTCTTTGGCTTCACCATCACTAAAACTGGCCAAGTATTTTTCATAAAATAAAACAGAGAAACACAATCTGGAATATTTTTGAATTTATATTACCTATGACAGGACTCTACATTCCACCATTTAAAAATACCACTATGAGTGTGAATCTTCAGTCTATGGTAAAACAGTAAGAGTGTTTATTAGCAGACTTCCATCTACATGGAGCCATTTGTACAGACAACCTGTACCATTTAGAGCATGGCAAGGAACCAGGCATGCAAGTGCTACAATAATAAAATTATGCTGCTCTTGATCCTTCTCTGTAATGTCAGACTCTAGTTAAAATATACTACTTCATTTTCCTCTAACATTTCTAGCAGCATCATTTCTCTGAAGAAGCTTTATTGCTTCAACAAAGCAGGACATATTAAAGCCTCAAGAGCAGTCATGGGAAACCTGATTTTCTCCTCAACTTCTACTCTTACTAGATAATTTGCCCAGCAAATTTGAAAACTAGGAGGCTGCTAAAAGTATTGAAGATACTCTTAGTGATGCACTTGTGTGGAAAGGACCATAGCACATGCTTTCCAGTTATAGCCAGAAAATTTCCATGTTCCATAGACTGTTTTTCTACTGTTCCCTATTCCAAAATCCAGACTGAATTCCAGTTTACAAACCAGCATTAATGCTGAAAACATTTAGCAAGTTTGTAATAACAGAAAGGGGAAAATGTACTTAACTTCACCACGACTTCCTATGCAAGATTTCACAGATATTCTGATCTTTACGCCAGTGAAGGCACACAAATTTTAAACTAGTATGTCAAGAAAGAAGTATTACCTAAGAAATCAATAAATAGTCATACTAACAATATAACAGAGTTCTTCAGAGTTTGAAATTTTGTTTCTTTCTATTGAGCTATATCTGACTGTAATTTAGAGTCTAGTTTTTTACTAACTTTTAAAATAACAGTTTTTCTTAAACCAGAGAAATAACCATTCCTTTAAAGCATTCTGATAACTAGAAAACAGATAGTTGCAAGTATTTAATGAGATGCAAATAGCATACAATAATTGATAAAAATGTATGATTCATAGCATCAGGACTTTAACTGAGGATTTCAGCTTGCTGATGTAAATATCAGAATAGCAAAATACATCATGTGTTCAGTTTGGGGCAGGAAGGCAGAGGAGCCACAGCCACCTTTTTAAAGAACAACACAGCTTAAAAAGGAGAATAACCAGTTTTAACTTAGTGTAACGTTTTGAAAACAACAAAGGAAAACAAAAACTAAACTTATGAGATGCTACCTGCTGTGCTGGTTTTGGCTGAGCTAGAGTTAATTTTCCTGACAGTGGCTGGTGTGGGGCTGTGTTCTGGATTTGTGCTGAACACATCTTTGGTCATATAGAGAGGTTCTGTTATTGCTGAGCAGGGCTCACACGGAGCCGAGACCTTTTCTGCTTTTCCCACTGCCATGCTGGCCAGGAAGCTGGGGGTGAATGGGACACTGGGAGGAGACACAGCCAGGACAGGTGACCCAAACTGACCAAAGGGACATTGCAGACCACGTGACATCATGCTCAGTATATAAAAAGAGGGGAAAAGGGGAAAGAGGAGGATGTTTGGAGTGGTAGTGTTTGTCTTTCCAAGTCATTGCTATGTGTGATGGGGCCCTGCTCTGCTGGAGATGGCTGAACTCCTGCCTGCCCATAGGAAGCACTGAATCAATTCCTTGTTTGGCTCTGCCTGGGTGCATGGCTTTTGCTTTTTTGCTTTCCATAATAAACTGTCTTGATCTCAACCCACAAGTTTTCTGACTTTTACCTCTCTCTGACACCAGTGGTGGGAGAGACAGAGTGGCTGTGTGGGGCTTGGCTGCCCACCATTTTCTCTCTTCAGCATCAATTTCACTTGCTGTCAGACAGAAAAACTTTAAGTGGCACCCTGGTGTCTGGTAAGCAGAGGGCTTTAGCTATCATCATTCCTAGCTCTAACAAGCCTTCAACCTATCCTGAAATTTTTCTGGCTGTTGTGAGAAACTGCTGGTCAGTTCTCCCTGCTCAAGTGGCTCCTTAGGCTACTCCAACACAACAGACCAAGACTGTTTCCTGTCTGCCATGAAAAAAAGCATGCTTTTCAAAAGTTAACACTTCTGTAGGGAATGAAAATTCCAGTACTCTTGCAGCTCCAACAACTCAGTTTCTTTGGGTTTTTTTCCCCCCGAGAAGCCAATAAAACAATAAATTACAAGTTCTTCTGCATGCTAATGCACAGGAATCAAACACCTGAAGAGCCTGTAACCCACACAAGGTAAGTGTGTGATTCTTACCAAAGCATCTGCTACTGCCTCTTCCACGTCAGAACCTGTGTTCAGGACTCGCATAGCACTGACTGAGGACGATAATCTACTCGACTGACTAATTCCAAAGCCAGTACCTGTTACAACAACAAAAAGAAAGACAAAGAATTCCATCAGAATAGAAAGCTGGGATGGAAATATCACACTCACTTATAAAAACCCAAGTAGAAGAAAAGCATTTGCTCAGCATTTTTAGTAAGTTATGTAGTGGATAAAATAAACATTTCCATTCTGAAGTCTATAGCGGCACAGACAAAAGTAAGAATTCAAGTAAAAAGCCAGTCACCTACAAATGTTCTGTTCCAACATCACATGGAAAAACCCCTATAAAAAGATGGTTTTATCTGAAAGAAATTTTGCTTTTTTAAAAATTAATGTCTTCTTCATTTTGGGTTTTTGTTTTCATTTAGAAAGAAAGCAAATACAATAGGAAGACTATTGAGACTGTTGATTAGAAAACTACATGCATAAAGGATGCTCTACAAATACTAAAAAAATAAAAAACTAAAAAAAGTTTTTCTGCAAGTAAAAAAATGTTGTTAAGGAAAAAAAGGATTAACATTGGAGGATGAGGGTGGAGACAACATCTAGCAACATAAACACATCTATCTGGATTATTAAAACCACAAAATTCAAATTAATATAAATAATGCTTTCTAAAACTGAACTATGAGAATAACCAAGTGGGTGGGAAAAAAAAATCCAGGATGACTGCACAGATGACAGCAAAGGGTACTCATCCTTCACCTGTGGCCCCATAAGCATCAGGAGCGTAGAGGGCACCAGTGGATCTGGAGTGATGTCTGGAAGCTGCAATAACAGGATTAGATAAACCCTATCTATGACCATGGAATCACAGTGCTGCAATAGCTGCTCAGGCGAACAACAGAGTATTTATCAAAAAGATTCAGCTTAAGCACAAGAAACTGAATATTAAACAGAAGCAAAAATCTTCAGAGTAGTTCTTTGATTATGCCAAATATGATTATATAGGTTTATGTACACTGGACATTTCATGCATAATTTTTTTTAATTTACAAGATTAAGAGCAGGGTAAAAGCAAGTACGTTTAAGTTCAAAGAAGAAAAGGTGCACAGACACACATGCACACACACACACACACAAACAGAATCATCAGAAACAGCTAAAAAGGCATCAGTCCACTGACACTGATCTTGCATTGTGGTCTTAACTAAATTCTGTGTGCTCCAGTCAGAGCCAGAGCTCACATATCAAACACTATCTGCAAAAAGTGCCTCCTGCACGAACCTGCTGTGCTGGCAGCTGACAATTTGTACACACTTGAATTCTTGCCTATGTTGCAGACAACTCAACCTCAGCAAAAACTCAGCACTATGAAAATGAAGTTAAATATACCCAATTATAATTAAAAGTTTAATATAAGCCAACCAATGCAATTAATAATTCACATACTTACTATTTTATTTAAATGAATAAAATGTGACGCTGAAACACGTTAGTTACTACAGCTCATTACGATTCTTTAGTTATGGCAATTGGAAACTGGAGATCCTTAAGGATTTCTGAATAAAACTGAGTACCTCACTCCTTATGGCACTTGTATAAAACTGCTTTTTTAGTGATTCTCAAGAAGCTGACTCACCATTGCTTGTATTTTCTTTCTTAAAACAAGCGATTTTTAAATTAGATGTGTTTTATACAATTCAACTTTTTTCTTAAGTTCACTTAAGTTAGAATTTTATTGCCACATAAATGACAATTTAAACTTGAACTCCAATGTCCACCCACAAAGACAAAACTCCTAGATAAAATCTTACAATTTAATAAATAACTGTAAAAGCACATATCTTACTCCTTCTGGATATATAAAGTAGCACAAACAGACAAATCAAATTAATCATCCTTTTCTCTGATTAGCAAAGACCATTCAAGAGTCTGATTTGACTCATTTACAGGTGAACCATGGATCAAACAACATTTTGGGAAGGACCTTTTAACCTGAGTGCACTTCCACAACGATCCTAAGCCTTGTAAAGATCCCAGAAACAACACACTGTCTTTACACATTAAGCTCTCCACCCCTTAGATAAGGTACAGTGATGTACTTTATTTCTAACTAATTCTACATGAAGATGTTTGGCTAGGGCATTTAAGTTTGGAATTAATGCTTCCTGGAATTCTTGGTTCTTCAGAAAGTGCATCTCAGCATGGAAAAGGAGATATCACAGCTGACAGCTCTTTCAATACAAGCATGAATGGGATAAACCTTCCCCTTACTCTCCATCAATGAATGCTGAAAATTACAGGTTCAACTGAAAACTAAAAATTCAAACTTCAGGCTAGAAACTTGAAATTACTCCTGTCCCTACATACATTTGAAATATGCTGGACAAGTTTTTAAGACAGTGAAAAAAAGCATTATATATAGGGTGAAATGTACCTCATTCCAAAACATATTTTCAAGAATATTCTTTGTAGCCCTCAAACTGCAGAAAATGTCATGTATTTACTTTTGCTGTTTCATTTTTTTAACATATGAATCAAAATAAGACTTTAAATGGACTCAGACTAAGATGAAATGAATTATTTCATTTAATGTCCATAAAATATGGACATTAAACTGGTCTGATATTTAATACTGACTATATTTAACAAAAGTAGACACTTCTATATAAATTACAAATCACTTGCTTCTTAATGGCTCTTATCTCCCAGTGTATAACATTATACTGAGATGTGAGATTACATAAACACTTCATAACAATGTATACAGTGAAGCCATTATGTAGCATTTAGGACATTTTATACCCTAAAGGGGGATAAAATCCATTCTATTTCATTTTTGTTCATAAGCAAAAATTTCTGTGCTGACAATGAGAGGCAATACAAATTATATTCCCCTATTCATCCCCATGTCAAACTGCCTCTAGATACACAGAGCTGAATTTGCCTTATTTCATCTTTCACTTCTACCAACAAAACAATGAATGACATTTTAAATCATTCAAATAAAAAGTCATGCTAAAAGAAATTTTCATTTATTCCCATTCCCAGTATAATTTCCTTTTTTTTTTTAACCAATGCTGGATTCCTATACATATTACTTTGCATTCTCTGTGCTACCAGACAATTCCACCTATTTCACTAGTACTTGTTTTGATATCTAAATTACAAAACTGAACTACATAAAATAAGAATAAAACCTCCAGTGGCATCTATCCCAAATATCTCATGGTATTGCCTAATACAGACTTCTTAAGATAGCAAGCATTTGACCAATTACAAAATGTAAATCTGATCTTGCATGCATGTAATTCAAATCAAGCTGTAATGCAGCATAAGAAGCACCAAGAGTTCTGGAAAACACCCTTGTTTTTAAAAGAATAGAAGGTACATAGGTACTTCAACACAATCTCCCAGCCATGTTTTAGAAAAAAATACAGGTTTCCTAATGGATCCGGCATAACATCTACTTTTAGTATCGTTTCCCAATTAAACAGCATCTGGGCAAACCAGCATTAGTTACTGAAACAGTCTTCACTCACTCAATCTGTACTCTCCCAATAAAACCATGGCTGGCAGGAAGCCCTAACAGATCACAACATATGTCCAGTGCTAATTAGGAGTACAATAGGGTGCCTCAATTTGAAATAGAAATCAGAGATTTACTATTTTCAGACTATGTTTAACAGCCAGTATTATGAAGTCCTTAAGTGTAAGCTACACTGAACAAAGCAAATAAGAAGGACACATACTGAAGACTATTTCAGACAAAGGTAACACCAAAAAGAGATCTGTTTCAGATTCAATTGCACAGAGTTTAATATTACCAAAAGAGCAAAACAAAAACTCAATCAACAAACCCAATATGTAAAAGCACTTTAAGCAAAATATACTATCAACTTTGTAGTAACCTTGCCAAAGATACATGGAGATGAAAATCTTCCCTAATCCTTAACAATATGGTAAAGTAATAATAAATTAATATCTTTATGCCTCATTGACATCTCAGAAAGAGACTGAATCTTGCAAAACCTTGCAATTCGTGTTAAAACGAATAAGCTGCTGACTATAGCTGAAGGGACATAATTAAGCCTATTTTCTCCTTACAAACTAAAATAATTCATTGACTAGGTAGAAAATTTTGAGCAACAGCTGACCCTGCACTCAAGCACCCAAGCAATGAAAAGAGAAACATGCAATTTCAAAAAAATATCCAAAAACCAGGAACGCCTTTTCAAAATGGCATCTGGACACTGTGCATCCTCACACACCTTTCTAGACTTGGTACTTGAGACTGAGCCTAGCAAAGCCTGTATTTCTGTGTGCAGCCCATTCACACACTGCTCATCCTCCATGGGGTAAGTGGGGGGAGAGCCGAAGGAAGGGAGAAGCCGGTGGCCAGCTAGAAGCTAAAGGCAGGGGCACGGATTCGTTAGGGGGCAGGACAGCCATGCACGACGAGGCTCCGAGTACTTACCCAGGGGCGGGAAAGAGCGGACAGGGCTCGTGTCCCTGCTACTTTCACGGCTGGCCTCCCTGCTGCAGCCCTGACTCACACTAGGCCGAGGAATGCGGCTGCCTCGCGCTAGTATGATTCAGGGTGCAGGCAAACAGCGGCACAAAGGGAGAAGACATAAGAAAAGTTGCAGTTTTAATGCAATTCTGTTCCGCAGTAAGATCAAAGACGCGTTTCTAAGAAAAGACATTGATGATTATGTCGCATTTTAAGTCATAACCTTTTTTACAGACTCTCTTGATTGTGGTGGGTTAGTCTAAGTGTGGTCAGTTCAATGAAATTATTTTTTTGTACAGCTTAAAATGGAAATTTACTAACTCTTCACAGAATGGTTGAAAGACCCGTTGGAAGGGATGGAGAAAAAATGAACAACATTGAGTAATGATTCAGAATTTGTGCTCAAGATGAAGTTAACCAAGAGTAGCACCAATGGAAAACTCCACAGCCTTACAAAGAAGGAAAATAAAATTATGTGGCTAAGATAAAAATCAAAAATACAAAGGAAGAACAGCATCAACATCATTCAAATCAACAGACGTTTTTCAATAACGTTGTTTGCAATAAAGAGTAATCTAATTATACTGAGGCTGAAGACATGTAACCTTCATTTTAGCATCACAGCATTTACACATGTGCACACACATACACGGAAGACATGAAGTAATGAAGAACATATTTCCAAAATGGTATTACACTTTCATTCAAAGGATATGGGTATTTTGGGTGTGAAGTGAAAAAAAGAGAAGGAAGAAAGGAGGTGAGGAAAAGAACAACTACAACATTCTGACAAGAAAAACCTCAAATTTTAGCTTCAGTTTAAAACTGTCTTGTGTATCAAAAACTAGTCTCAGAAAACAGCCACATTCTGGGATGTATTCTATGTTTTTCATCCACCTATAATTAAACAGCAGCTGTAAATATCCAGCACTTAAATTAAGAAGGGCTATAAAGAAACCAAGAGTTATTTGGTGACTCTTACCTACTGACAACCTAGAAGGACTAGCTTCTCTACTGCATCCCTGACTTCGTGGGATTTTGCTCCGTTTTTGTGCAGCTGCAGGATTCACCAACACTCTCTGAACTCCTGTGTTCATAGTGGAAAGTGTGGTTGTTGTCAAAACTCTTCCAGGAGACCCAGATCTACTGCCAGCTGAAGGTAGAATGAATAAATATTAGCAACACCACAATGGAGAAACAATCATGGTAAAAAGAAAATAACACCTCAAATTAGTAGGAAGGTGGTGGCAGACTGAAATGATCAGGAAAAACTTATAAGGTAAAAACATGAAACAGAATGCCTTGGTCCGAGTTCTTCCAGTACTGCATACAAGGTAGTTAAAATTATTGATGCAAGGAAGCACTTGACATGGTATTTAGCACTACATGAGCTCAAGAAACCACAATTATTATTTCTGGACTTTGTCAAGAGTTCCACGGTCCCTAAAATGAATGTGTTCTTTTTTTTTTAAGCTATGTGGTCTTACTAACCACACTTTCTATTAATAAAGAAAAGCAAACAAACAAACCTGTTGGAAAGCTAAAAGGAGAAATTTTAAACTAGGACTTCATAACTATCCCAGCTCTTCCAATGTAATCAGTGTTAGAGTTAATTAATGATGTAATTTTCCTAATATTTGAAATCTTCTCCCTTGTTTAAATGCATGGTACCTTCAAGGACTATTCTGACATTAAATAAAATATGACAAACACATGCACATTTCTGTGGAGGTTACCCCACAAATTACAGAAAACCTTCAATTAATTCTAAACAAGCTAAAAAATTGACTAGGATATATTTAAGTGTCTTAAATTTCTGTTAATTAAAACTGTATAGTACAAAGTACTACAGATGTTCCAGGTACACTATCACTACCAGAAAAGGTGGTCACTTATCTTTAATTTTAATATTTCAGTTACAGAACATTTAAATTCTAAGTTTTTAGCAAAGAACTCATTCTTCCCTAGCTGTAACTAATTTAGATCACCAGCTGACATTAATATATTGCTTCCAGCTATACAATTCAAGAAATATGACCAAATAAAAAGCAAACCAGAATTTCAATCAAAGACTAATTACATACAAATCTGAACCCTTCATTAATCTTTAAAATACAATCAGGTAACTGTATGACCACAGTGATGCTATCAGATTTACAGACAACATGCAACTTTTCAAGTGAATTTCATGGGTTACTTCTCATGAGACATGTGGAAAAAAGACACAAGTTGACTAAAGCTTGACTATATGGGAAAAGAAATAAAATCCCAAACAAAGTAAAACATATGCTGGGTGGAAGAGAGAAATCTAAAAAATGTACCATGCATGTATTTTCAGATTCATTGTTTGAATTCAAACTTGAAATGATTATTTAGCAAAATCCCTTTTCCAGACTATGGGCCTATTCAGCAGAAATGATAAATAAAGTATTATGCAGCCTGGAAAAAAACAAGCACAACTTCTATAGCAACAGAAGAATAAGCAAGCCTATAAAACTGCTGTTAAGTGCAAAAATTAAGGGTTTGACAGTTCCCTCACATCAGGGTATTTCAACTTAGAACTGATATTACGATGCCTTCTTCCTGTTTTGTAACTCTTTAAAACAGTAAAAAAACTATGTAAGGTTTCACTGTGGTGCAGACTTGTACATTTTCTTCAATAGGTCAAAACCCACTTGTTCTAATACTTCATTTAATCTTTCTATAGTTTGACCTGCAAAGTGTACCACTGCAGTGTAAACTAACTGAATACAGCCTGAAAACAGCAACATTGGCATACTCTTGTCACTATTACCACTACCAGCAGATCTAAGTGAGCTGAATGATGAAACAAAGATTACTAAAGCACTACCCCAAAATGATAAACCCATCTCATCTCTCCTGCTTTCTACATAAGGATTGCACCCAATTAAATTATGCACAGCATATGGAAAAAAGCCAGACAGAATTTCTGCTGAATAGGGTCCTTTAATGAGGTATGTCAAACAGGTGATCAAACAATGATGTGTACACAAATTCTGTAGACTCTTACCACCAATGGGGTTAGCAGACTGTGATCCTGAACAAGTGTAAAGGCAGGATTAGGGTAGGGATTTATAATCCATGAAGAGGGAGGGAGCAGAGCAGATTAAAAAATGAATGGCAAATGGAAATAAGAAAGCTTTAGTCATTTCACACAGGAAAAAAAGCCACAAGGGGGTTATGCTAAAGCAGTGCTATTAAGTAGCTTCCACATTGAAGAATTACACTCATGTGCTATGTACAAAGCAGATGAAGCAAAGCTGCACAAGCAAATTACAATTCTTCAGCTTTCTAATCAACAACTCCACACTGAAGAATTAAATTTCAATTAAGCATGAAACCGTAGCCTGGATATTACTTGAAAAGAATATTACATTGCCAAAAAGGTTCAAGAAGTTCAACAGCTGAACAAAAATTACACACGAGATCAAAACTTTGTTTTTGAAACACAACAGTAAAGGAACTGAGCTGCAGGTGCGGTGGATGACCAAAACAAAAAAACCAAATTCACAATGGCATAACTGAAAAGACTTGCATAGAATTCTTTGTTTTCTTCTTTAAAAGTAATCTTGAGTACAAAAGGAAGAATTTGTTTCCACTCAGAAATTCTCTGAATGTCAACTGTAATGCAATTTTAGCAGACCCTGTTAAATTACCTGATAATCAAACTGGAAAGAAGAGGAAAAAAATGTAACCATTTTTTTCCATAGGTAAGAATAAATAATGCGGCATTTACTTTATGTTAATTTAAAAATAGAAGAGTAAAGGGCTTTTAAAACCCTAAAAAAATATTTTTTGGTAAAAGCATTCAAATTTGCAAGTCTTTCATAAAATGATTTTTGAACAAAAGATAGCTGCAACCCAAAAATTAACAAAAGCATCTGTGCTAGAGTGGTTTTAAAAAAAAATAGCTTAAATCTAGTATGAAGCTATTCTCTCATTATATAAGCTGGGGAACTAAATCCCCTGTATGGAAACATTAAGCATCACGCTTCACACAATGCTGTGAAAATTTTCAGTCACATAAAGAAGCATCACCCAAATAGCTGGCATACAGTGCCTGAGAATTCTCCTTCGCCTGTCCATTTGTATTTGCCCTGTTTATCTTCCTTAAAACATCTCAGAATTCTTGTTCTCCCCCACTGACAGGTTATAATGAGCTATTTGAAGCAAGCAGTTCTGAACAGAAGTAGTAATAAAAGGCTGTAAAGATGTATTCATGCATTTAATTTTCACACATCATCACATGTAGTCAGATCTAGTTATCTCAATTTATGTCTTCAGACATTAATACTGTGTAAAAATGAATTTTAAAAACCAACCCTGTCATTATTAATAGAAAAGCTGGAAAGGCCTAATTCTGCTTCTCTGGATATAGATTTATTTAATGCTATATGGCAGTGATCATCACTAAAGTATTATATTGCTACCTAAATTTATCCCCTTCCCCAGACATTTATCAAGCATCTTCACTTTTTACAAATTTACCAAAGCTATTAAAAATGCAAAAGTATTTTCAAAAAGCTTAATTCCAAACTTTCCTAAAACTAATGAAAAAATTGTTACAGACACTGCTTATAGCTTTTCACAGAAGGGAAAAGGGGATTAGAAGGAACTTTACCTTCCCTCCCTCTTAAATTATTGACATATTCTTTGTTTATGGTACAGTGTTGCAATCTGTAAAACAAGTTTTGCAGAATTTTTTTCCCAATGACTCATTTGAAGGCTCTCATTTCACCAACATTTCTGGGACTAGAGCATTGTCAAAGCCCTTAGGGGAACTTCTTCTACTGAATTTTAGTAGTAGTAGTAGCAGTAGTAGAATTTCAGTAGTAACTCCACTGAATTTTTAGTGTGCTACATTTATCTGTACACATTGTTTGAAAGCTTTATTTCAGAAAACCTGCATACATTAGATCAGGTTTGATCCAACTGTACTTGTTGGGAAATTAAATTATGGCAAGTACTCTAACGGGAAAAAACCAGCTACTACCTGCTTTTTTAACTTCTAAAATTATTCTATTTACAACAGATGCAGTCATTGCTATGAAGACAAATGCTTCTGCCATTAAAGAAATTATTAAAGGGTTTTATTAAAGAAAGTGGATATGGTTAGTGATAGCAAAATAATATTGAAAATTTTAAACCTGGCAAAATTTACTGTTTTAGAACATTAGATATGACAATTTATACAAGTGGGAAGTTAATTTTAATTTTAGTGCAATACAACATTATTGTGCATCTGTCTTCTTTTCATTAATTTAGTTGCATTTCACCTAATCAGAAAAAGATAAGAATCTGAGAATGCTACAGAGCTTAGTCAGAAAATGTCTGTTGGAGACATAAGATGCGTGGACGAATTGCTGTAGGTCAGCCAGAGCCAGGAGTGTGAGGTAATCAGGTCTTTTTAATTAATGACCAAGTGCTTGGCTACATCTGCAATGGTTACTAAACACACAGAGAAAATTACTGTGGAGTAGCTGACACACATTAAATTCCTTGTTTTAACCCTCTGACTTAAGACAAGCTCAGTAACTGATTGTAACGTGAGGAGTTAGTATTTTTTCTTCAAAGTAGAGTTAAGTAAAGAAAAGAGCTGTAATACAAAAAAAAGGAGTTTATACCCAAGAGCTACAGCATTTTCTAAAGAAAATGGGTATTTCTGGCTAAAATAAGACTATTTTAAAAATGGAAAATTAGGTCTCTCAGGTAATTGCCTTCCATTCTTCTCTATTAGTAGTCCATGTTTACTGGTGCTTCATGTTGAGGAAGTCAGAAAAGGGGGGAAAAGAATGTTGAGAAGTTATAATTGAAGACAGAATTTAAAGATAGATTTCACTCCCTGCTACATTATCTAATTTAATTGGCAAACTAAGATCTAACCTAAATTTTGTCCAGAGAAAACATGAATCAGAAAAGCATGCAAATACCACTGATCCAAAACACTGAAAAAAATACCTTCATTTTGGTCTGGCGATGATGAACCTAAGGCACAGAACAACAACTCAGTATGTAGCTTTTTTTAAAAAAAATTAACTTTGACTGTAGCCATTGGTCAATGAATTTATGCTTAAGATTTGGCCTCTTTATCAGGTATAACTAATAAACAGAAAATACATACGCTGAGATTGTGACACCACTTTGGTTCTACTCCGTCCTCTGGAATCTGTTTTAGAATTTCCAATACCAACGGAAGGGGTGGAGAGCTTTGATCGTATACGACCTAGAAAAGAAAAAGGGCATTAAATCAGTTTTTCACAGTCATGCACAAAGCAGAGCATCAGTAGTATTTACTAATATTTTATAAAGTTTCTGCATATAAAAGAAGCGCAATGTAACTCAACTGGTGACAATTCGCTTGGGATAATTAGTAGAAATTTGAACACCTTAAGGAATTTAATAGATGAGGAAGCAAGATACTTCTCCTCTGATGCTACATGTTTCATCAAACAATTTGCACATTACACCTTCAACACCCTGGACTGGCTAGCTAGCTCTTCCTTCCAACATATATATGTCAAGTACATTAAAAAAGGGGAAGTTTACTCAATACAATGCAATTCAAGCACTAATGTTGCTGTATGAGGTAGTGTCTTCTCATGATTACTTGAGCTTCTAATTCTACTTTTGCTGTCATAAAACTACAGATTCTGAGCTTTCTTCCTAACTTCACTCCTATTTTAAGAAATCTAAATATTTTTCATTACTGAAGATTCTACTGTTTTCCTGGCCCCAGTCATACAGACTTCTACAGGATTTCCCAAACCTTCTAGAGCATTTTGCAGACACTAAATACATTCAAGTAGTTCTCATGACAACATGATATAAAGAAATACTACTTTCCCCACTAGACAGAAAGGCCAAGCAAGAGACAAATTAAACTAGGTATCTACAAATAAAACAAGATTCACTTTTCCCTAGAATGCCAAATGACAAATTCTCTTGGGTTTGGTCAAAGCTTTCTGCATTGCTAGCCATGTTCCTTGTAACATCCAGCATATACAAAGAAATTACAGAAGAAAGGAAGATCCCAGTTGTCTGCATTACAGCTATCTGAAAGATCATTCATAAAAGAAAATAGTGGTGTTGTATACTACATTTCCCAAGCCAACCTCTCAAACAGCAGCAAACTGAAATCACAACCAAACTCATGCTAACCATAATTCTTCTAAGCTGCAAGAACAAATCCCAATAAGTCTCTACAGGGTGGATCTAGCTCAACAAGCTCTACACTTTTAAACACAGCATGATTAAAATATTTCGTAGACATGCTGAGTCAATATTTGATCTAAAAGAATTAAGTACATAGACTGTTATTTAATTCTAGCCTCTTTAGGCTTTCCACAGCAGAATTTGGACATCAACCAAGTTAATATTATTCTTCCAAGTAGAGGGAATAGCCACAGATGAGAGTCTATAGGAAGAGAATCAGGATAAAGGTGGTTATTCACTAAAACAATAGGCTTAGCAAGAACAGTTAGATTAACTAGTGCAAACTCTACTAGTTATCCCCATGCAATGGCAATTGAGAGCTGTGAGACTGCAAGGCATGTAACTGCATTCAGAATTTGGCCCAAAACCTAGGAACACAGAGTGCCACTATTTCAATACTATGTTAAAGTATCACCTGGAACCTGTTTCATTTTTATAAATGTAAAATAAATCAGTTTGTGTCTGTCAGTTAAATGAACTGTTAACTCATTCGGAGTCTCTACATCCATTCACTAATGGCAGGTTTAAATGCTAATAACAATAGAAAATTAGCTTCCAAGTCTCACAGAGATGAGTAATAGTAGCACCTGCTTCCCAGAGCATGAACACATTTGATGAAATATTCTGTGACAAGATTTGCTTTAAAGAATGAATGCAAAATTATAAAGCCCCTGTATTTTCACAGCAGAATGTTAAGCAATGGTACTTCAGACTGCAGATGAGTAATTAAGAATTAAAATAAAAGCAAATGAATTTTAAAAATAGTACATAACAACCAAGTATTAGATGCATAAGCTGTTAGCCCATAAGCCCGTATCTGTTATGAACCTCCACAAAGCCCAAGAAACACCAAGTTCTACTTTTAAAGCTTCATTTCTATCAATGAAAATATGAAGCTGAAAATATTAGCTAGTCTAACAAAGTAGTTTCTTACCATCTTCAGAAGCTGTTCCTAAACAGAAAAAATAACAAAATACATGATATTCCAAACAATACTATGTCTTTGAAATTTCTTTTTGAGATTAATCTTGGGAATCTTGACAAATTTTATCAAGTCAAGAGAGCTAATGCTTTTATGTTGCAACTCCATAACTGAACTGAAGTAAAATAATCAAGAAAATATCCATACTACACTGAGAGCAATTTACAGGAACAAAATGCACATCACTGCCTTTCAAACCACAAGAAGTTCAATAGAAGAAAATTACAATTATGAGATCAGTCAAAAAATTACATATACACATCAAAACAGACATTAAAAATACTGTAATGCAAGCTCTTCTGAAAATATGAAACATACTGTTATACATAACCTCAGAGAAAAACACAGACACAGTGTTTCCCACACTGGACAGTGATAATTTGACAGGAACTGCCAGCAAGAAGGATTTCTCTGAATTAAGCCTGTGATTACTCTGAAGATACACATGCACAAGATCAAGTCTTGCTCAGAGACATGGAAGGAATATGAGCTTGCTGAAATCAGATCACACTTGGACAAGTATGCTGAGCTTAACAAGGCTTGAGTTTTGATAATGTGAGAGTCAGACAAACCTTTCTCCCATCAGTGCCTAGGAACTGATGGGACCCTGCCTCATCAGCAGTCCTTCCTCTAAGTTCCTCTGAAACAGATCTTATTACACAATAAAATGCATACTAGTAATGATAAAAATGTGAAATGCCCTAAAAAAAAAAAAATCAAAGGATAATTCCATTTTTATTTTCACCCTCTACCATTTCTGCCTTGCAAGACAACTACAAGGATGAAAACATCTGTTAGCGTCTTTGGCTAGCCTGAACTCAGTCAGATTTGCTGGGAAAGTTTTCTCATGTTACAATATCTTCACAGAGCTATTTTTAAAAACTCCCTCTAAAAAACTAGTTCAGTGTGTATTTCAATGCTCTTCACAAAAACCAGTTACAGTAATATGTAGGTAGGAGTGCCTCAAAGTACTGAGATAATATTTGCCAGTTTGCAAAAACTCAAAACCAAACAAAAAACCAAACCCCCCAAACCCTGAGCTACCTCTCCAAATCCAACAGTCTTGCAGAGATGGATCCTGGAAGGCAGATCCTATGCAACAACTAAGACAGCCAAAGAGACTCCTAAAAGCTCCTAGAAGGGGTGGTTCTGTTTCTCGTTCCTCTCAGCCTTGTGCTACCACCTGGTCTGGATGGCTAAAGGTTCACTGGCAGCTTCAAAAGCTAAATAACAGTATTAGTCACTTTTATGAAATCAGTTTTATGGAGTTTGTTCACCTACAGTCATCAATAATGGAGTATCACAAGGTGCTAACAAAAGAAGAGATAAAAAATATGTGGACAAGGTTAGTGGGCAAAGGAAACATGATTAGTTCCTCCTGGTGATGGTTAGATCAGAACAGCTGTATCATACAACTACAGCTGGACAGCTGAGCTATTTTCATTCCAAACGCAGATCATATCTGGAGATAGCTTCTAGAACAAAACCCCAACCTGTTAACTCTGACCAATTTTAAAGCACTTCCCTTGCTCCTTTAAACAGAAATGTGCAACATAGCATTAGTTGTGACTTCTGGACAGAACAAAAGAAAAAGCCTACATGGCCCTAAGAACCTTTATTTCTGGTGACAATGTTCAAAGCTCATAACTTGCTATAAACAAACAGCCATAAATAAAGCCTACTATATGTAGCCTAAGGAAATGTAATGTGGAAATAGGCAATACAGATTCTACTATCCTGTACAAACGCTCCTCATTTTATTAAACTAGTCTTGACATCTTCAGTGCTCAAAACCAGCTCCAATTCTTTCAAGAAGCATCTGTTTTGAAATTATTCAGGATTCTACTTTCTTACTCTTTTCATTTCTATGAGATACATTTGCTTCCAATAAGCTACTGATTCTTCCCAACATGCACAGTTAATAAATACATCACACAAAATATTAAGTAAGCAGCAAACTTATTAAGGACTTGTTAAGTGCTCCCAAGCAATAAATTAGAACTACAATCACCAAGCAGCAGGCTGGGACTGTCACTTTATTATATGAGAAGCATTATTTGCACACACCTGAAACAGACAATCGCTATGAGAAGCTTGATGCTCAACTGTTTTGCAGTCCCATTATGTGTTTGTAACAGAGTGAATTAAGAAAAATCAAGTGCTAAAACTTAGGTGGGACACTTGATAAGCTATTTTAACAGGTAAGTCTTCTTCATAAATGATTCTTTAATAGAATTACATTTTACTACAGAATTTAAAGGCACTTAAAATTATGTAGCAAGCCTAGATTTTGATAGAGGAGATTTTTTTGGTTTTCTGCTTTTTTTTTTTTTCTGCTTTGTTTTTCTACTTAAGTGGTCAAGCATCTTCGGCTCTCCCACTGCTGTTCTGCTAAGTCAAAAAAATTGACTTCACATGTAAAACTATTGAATCAAGCGGCACTAGATTAATTTCAAATGCATGTATTTAACTAGTTAAAATCAGCATGTAACAATTACAAAACTGCTCTGTAATTAACAGAGCTTCTTTTAAAAAAGAGGGGTAATGTCAGATTTCTGTTCAGGTTTCTGTTGCTGATACAGACCAAACATTCACAAAATTGACAGATACAGCAATAACACATAAGACATCAAGATTAGACAGGAGTTAATGGAAACAGCATAGTAATTTGTTAATGAACAGACAAATGTATTAAACATCAATACTTTTACATAAAAGACACTTTATTAGATATTTAATAGAATTAGAGGACAGACTAAATAATTTCTTACCATCCATCTTGTCAGAAGTATCCTCTTTGTTGAAAAAGCAGGCAAAGAAACATGGAAAACTTAGTGTGTTAGAATAAAGGTGTTCACAGCAGAGTCATAAAACATTAATTGAGGAAAATACATTAATATTAAATACAGCAGACATGTTTATCTAATTAATGCATGTATAAGCTACCTTAAGCAAAGTTGGTTTTGCAACTTTGCGCAAGGTACAAAATTACAAAACAGAGTACAAGTACCCTGCACAGTGACATTGATTCTGTATTTCCCAAATTTGAGAAAACCCTTACCCTAAAACATTTATAAATGGTTTCATTCTTGGTACAGTTACTGAAGCATCAGTACATATGTACATCATTACTGAACCACTTATTTATATTTCTTATTAAATTTGCTTCTGAGCATGAAGTCCCACCTGGGGTAAGAGACAGGAGGGATAAAACCAGCACAATTAAGACAGAGGACAAATGAGAGAAAGTTTCACTCTGTTTTAAAAGCATTAAATATTTACCAGTTCAGCTGGAAGGTAGGGCATAAATATTCTGACAGTAACAATCAAAATTAAAATATTTAGCACAAGACATATATAATTACAGCTCAGGCCTCCTCAACAAGGACATTAATACTTAAGGATGTCAAAGATAGTCAACATTTAAAATAACTAGAGAGTATCCTCCTGCTTCTAGCATAGTCTTTTAATAAATCATAAATAAGCAAGAGTTCTTGTATTAATAATGAAAAGGGAAGAGATGGGTGAACACATTTATGGATTACTATGCTTATAAGCTTCTGGCCTTCTGAGGCTTTAAATTTGGTAGCTGTGTAAGCAAAAGGTGGATGTTTCTCTGCAAGCCAGGCTGAAAATAAATTCAAGCTCTGGGACACAATGTCATTTATTTTGGTATTGACTGCAACACCTAAAGGGAGTGGAAAGCATTACCGAAATAAAGTAACAGTGCCTGGGCCTTTTCAGACCATGGCCAGTATTGGCTTGATAGTTCTGTCATTTAACTTTCCATATTTGGGCTACTATAAATAAATCCCTTAAAATGGACAGAAGAAAGAACTTTACAAATAAGCCCATTATCTGAAACATGGCACTTGCTTGGATTTGCACTCCATTGATTTAAAGGTTACCTTTTGAAAACTAAGAGTAAACAATATTTTGAAGCTAATCCACAACAAGCAGTCACACTGTCTACATGGCATGTATCCTTGAAATTACCTTACCACAGTCAAAAAACTGTCAGGAGATTGAGCCAAGATCAGTCACGCAGTACCGCTTTTATGTGACTGCAAACAAACCTTGGTCTCCTTGACTACCACTGCCCTTTCACTGCCTGCACTAGGATTTGACTTTCACTGTACTTTGCCAGTATTACGTTATTTTGCCATTTCAAATGACATTGCACTGTTCTCCACAAGTGACTGCATCTGCTAGCAAGGTAAAGCTTTCCAGCAACTCAAATCCTTCACATGAATAGGACCTGGATTTATTGCTTATTATTCCCCTCCCCCAATTCTCACACATCCAATCAATAAATTACAAAGAGAATAAGCTATTTCTGTTACTTTCCTGCTAAATCCACCACTGTTTACTTCACTGGAAACCTATGTGCCCTTCTCAACCCTTGCTTACAAAATTCCTAGCATGAATCAGATATTGCTTTAAAAGCTGTAAAAGCAAACCAATAGTCCTATCAAGAGATAATTTTCTGTGAAAGTCTTAAAACAATATAGTCCCTTCATTTGAGCAGCATAAAGAAGACATTAACAGAGCAGGATCTCTGTTTTCCATTTGACTTTTCTCTCTGTCACCATGCTCTGCACCACTTTTACTTTGAATGCCAGCTTTGTCTTAGGTTCAAAATATGTTTTATTGCACATCAAACCACACCAGGCAATACTCTGATCTTGGAAAACGATCATCACACATATTTCAGGCTTTTAGGCACTAAGTGAGGAGGAACTCACAGTTCCAGAATTATAAAATGGCTTGAGTTGGAAGGGACCTAAAGACCACCAAGTTCCAATCCCTTTACTGTGGACAGGAACACCTTCCACTGGAGCGGTTGCTCCAAGCCTAGTTTTGAACACTGTCAGGGATGGGGCAACCATCATTTCCCTGAGGAACCACCGGTGTATCCTGTCCACCAAGCAGCCTCATGTCGGTGTCCACCTGCAATCCAGCAGGTTCTGCTGCCCCCTCTGTGGGCACCAGAGGGAGCCCACATCCAAAACTGCTATTCCAAGTACCAAGTATTCCTTTTAGTAGTTCAGGACTGCTCTTTAAATTAACACTAAAATCAATGCCGTTCACAGACTTATACCAGGCCCTGATGACAAAAAGAATCAACTAATTTTAGGCAGCTTTTAACTTAAGTTCTGATCTTAAAAAGCACAATTAAAACCTTTGCAAACCACAGCCTACATGTATGCTAACACCTGCCCAAACACAATGCAGGTCAGAAGAACTATACAGTTTCTTTGCCTCTTGTGATCACCTATGGCCATACTAACATGTTTCTCCTTGGTAGTCTACCTGGCACAGAAGCTGAGAAGAAAAAAACAGTTTTGGGAACACTGAACCTTTCTTTCCCTACTGTTATCCCTACAGCACCGATAAGCTAAAAATCTAGAGCAAAAATACATTCATAGTCGTTTACCATCGCCACTTAGTGGATGTTCTAGCACCTACACCACCACCACTACAATTATCAAATACCTTTCTGCACCGTTACCACTTGCAGCACTTCCTATGTCTAACAGCAAATATCAGTGGAGGCTGTCAGCTAGGTAAAGCATACACATAGTTCCATCAATGCCCTTAGGAAGACATTACACGCTCAACGTAGTAAGTTATTGTGTAAAACACTTCCCTATTTCATGAAGAAGCCACCTCTGACTGCCAGGGTATTTCATTAGCACTCTTGCAGAATATCTGAACAGCTGAGAAATATGGAAAATCAAGAGCTCTCACACTCATTTTACAAACAAAAAAAGGCATGATCACCATGTGCTGTTAAGTACAGATACCACTCCTTCCAACACTTAACATTAATTCTAGATTAAGACATTCAGAGATCATAGTATGGACACACTCTTTGCACTGGCATTCTTCCAGCACAAGAAAAATAAAGCACGTAGGAAAGTTTGCGACTTACTTCAGAACACCTGCTCTTTTGCCACACTCCAGTGCTACTAACAACAACGACTGCTTTTCAAGCACAGGAGTATTGCACTGTAACTTTTTGATCAAGAAAATCCCAAAGACCTCTGAGAGCAGCAGAGCAGAGGTGCTCCCCTTACCTAGGGAGGCGTAGGAGCCCGGGGGCAGCCCGGCTGCTGAGAGGCGCCCAGCTCCAGCTGCCTGCCCAGCAGCATGGCGGGCCTTGGCACCCGCCGCAGCGTTCACGTCGATGTCACTGCGGGACCTCTGCAGGGTGCCCGGGCTGGGGACGCCCTTGCTGCTGCCTGGAACTACCAGAAAAGGAGAAGAAAAAAAAATGAGTTGATATTGAATAAAATAAATGATATTTAAGAGGGTAACATCATCTACTACTGCACCATGCTTGTAAAAAAGCACAAAAACAATGTAAAAAAGGTTAAACTAGTATTAAACCAAGAATTACTGAGATTAAAAAGCAAACCAGATCTGGTCTTGCTATGAATTGCATATAGAAAGAGTTTGTGTGTCAGTAGTATTTATCTTCATTCAGCATGAAATTTTAGCATTATTTAATGCAAACTGTCTCTTCCCACCCCAGCACAAATGACATAATTCTGAACCTTCGTGTGATTTATTATGTTACTGAATGATTCACATATGTAAGAAAATTCACATCCTTCCTTGAGATACTGAAGGATGAACAATATTCCCACACTTCAGCTAAGGTGAGCTGAATGCGTATTCTGAAATGTTTGAGAGTCTAATCTTTAGTATTTTCATATTCACTTCCTATTATTTACTGAATTTTAACTATTTACTTAATTTTAACCACTGTTTTAGGTCTTCTAAACTTGACTCCCCTTATCAGTTTCAGTATCCATTCTTCATTACAGTCCATTTGTAAAAAGCTCCTTAATGATTTACTCTCAAAGAGTTACTACGACATTATGGGAAAAGACATTGAAGTTATTAAATCCCAAAAACTAAACACATAATTAAACTCTTTGAATTACAAATATGCCATTTGGCTGCTGTTCTTTATATATGTATTTACAAAGAGCAAGAGCTACATGGGAACAGATCAAAGAGACAGTGAGTCTTTAATTTCTAATTGCCATAAGCCTAACCATGAACAGACCAAAGAATAATATTTTGTTTCTTTGAGAATGACTGTTCCATGACAAAACTCCAGGACAGAGGATCAATTAATTCAAAATTCATAAAGAGTTGTGTCTTATAATTGAAACAACTGAAACTACATAAAATGAGAAATACCATTATTTATCTTGGAAACAGGGTAAATGCTGATAGTCAATTTTTAAGCTACATTATAGAACTTTTAATTCAAACAACATGAAGAACTATGCACTACACAATATTACCACCACCTTACCTCTGCCTGCAAGACTTGCTGGGCTGGCTGCAGACCATTTAGATGACAGAGGCCGACTGAAAAAAGTCAATAAATCCAGTAAGTCTCATGTATCAGATGCAAAAGTAAAAAATAAAAGAGAGGAAAAAAAAATTTCTGTTCTTTTCTCCCCCTTCAACCTTCTCAGCATATTTTTAGATAAATACTCTAAACAGAAAATGATAAGAAAACCAGAATTATCTTTTCCCTTACATTTTATAAAACTACATCCTTATCACAAAGCACTAATCCTTCAGCTACTGACAGGCACATTTGCTAACAAAGTTCAGGCATTCTAGACTAGGTCACAGAAAAATTTAAGGTGGTCAGTACAAGGTTTTAAACACAGGGCTGATCTTACACATCAGCCATCAAACAAGAACAGTGGGAGCTACCCAAAAACCTTTATTTATGAAAGACTATGTGAAGTGGTGTCTGCAGTAACAAGAAAAACAGGTGTCCAACTCATAAGACTCCCCCAGTCCCAGATGTCCCAAGAATCAAGTTATAAATTAAAAAAGGAAATGCTAATGCCTCCAAGCAGCTAGATTCCATTTCCCCTGTTGGAATGTAGAGGCTCCCATATCTTAAAAAAGGAGAAAAATCTCATGTCTTTTCTTCTATGTTTTGTCTTCATTTCATTCCCACTGCAAAAATGAGTAGTTACTGAAGCACAATCTTCCAGTCTAATCAAGGTTAATTGTGAGCCCATCCTTTGGCCTGTTTGGTACAGTAAAATGCAGCTGGAGACACCAGGGAAATGAAAAGGACTGGTAGAAGAAAAGGTAATAGCATATTCATTGGTTAATATTCATTGGTTAAATATCTGATGGGGAAAGTTTGTATTTGATGAAATAGCTGAGTATTTCATCAACAGTCAAATTTCAAGCTGAGTCAGTGTCTCAGCTTTAGTAAAAATAATCCCTTTAATTTTAAACCTAAAAGCAGAAAGAAAAGAGATGCCTCATTCTGTGGATTTATCCCAGTTATTAGCTCAGCAGTAATATAAAGGTCAGCACCATAACCTAAATCCTCACAGAAGAATATGTGTTTGCAGCTTGCTCTGAATAAACCTGCTTTTCTGACATGACTAACTAATGTTTTGAAGGTACTTTGCCTCAAGTAAGGTAAGGAGGCTGAAGTAGAGCTCCTGACCTTACAACTTGCTCCAAACAGAAATCCCAGACAACTGCCACAATCTATTGCAATTGACATTTTATGTAAACAGTTTCATATAGGTACACAGAAGTCACTACATTTCTCTCTCATTCTTCTATCTTCTCTTAAACAATTCTGGATTAATGATCTCTAGGAGACGTAAGTTCAGAAGGTCAAAAATCACAGAGGCTCTGACTTCTAGGAAATCATACCCGTATTTCCTAATTTAGCCTATACAAGGGGAATTCAGCATTCACTATACTAAAAGCCAGAAATAAAATTTTGGGTAACAAACATCCATCTGAATGCAAAGTTTGTAATAAATCAATTAAAATTTCATTAAATTCCAATATAATCACCTCTACTGTTCATTTCTTATTTTACCCCTAACTTCCTGTACTGTAGCACTTACACATCTTGCAACATGGGAAACAATATTTGAAGATTTACGATTATTTTAAGATTCTAATTTCCCTGTAATTTAGTTTTTAACAGTATATTACCAGTAACTCATTAACAGCACTTTTATTTTCAGATGGGGAACAGAGATTAATTTAAACAAAAATATTTAATCTCTGAATAAACATTTGTGGAAAATGAAGTGCTGGCAATTGCTCGCATCACAGACAACTATTTTAAATGATTTTTTTATAATTACAAGAATCACAGGAATAATAAGGTAAATCTCTGATATTTAAGGCATTAGCCAATAAAAAAGGCGAATTCCAATATGTGAGAAGCAGTCTTTGCCTTCAAGTAACAAGTGAGCAGACAAGCTCTCAGGCTTTGATAATGAAGATCTGAAATATTAAAAGGTTAAAATACTTTGAGGAAGCTTTCTAGCATTTAAAGGCAAAAATCACCACATACTACTTCTACTGCTACTTCACATTTCTGCTAAAAAGCCTGTAGATTTCTTTTACTATTGGTACCTAAGAAAACTTCAATTTTTTCAGCTCAAGATTACCTATGCATTTTAATACATCACTGCACCACAGACCCACCCTGTAGTAAGTGGCAGAGCTATGAAATACTGCTAATACATATTCAATACTGTGAAGATAGGAAAAAAAAGCCCAAACCAATCTCCAACAAATCTCATTGCTGATGTTCCGTTTTCATGCTTGCCAGGGAAAAAAGATGATAAAGGAATTACACCATTATAGCTTTCCTAGACCTATTCAGCACATCAGAATGCTGGACATCAATATGAACTGGAAGATATTTTGGTGTTTAAAGCAGCTGTTAAGGAATGAATGTATGAATACAGCATCCTAATATCCAGTTAAAGACTGTCTGTACTTTGCACCTTGCTGGGGTAATGCTGTCACTTAGCAAAACACGGGAGAAGAAATTTTTATTAAAAAAATTAGAAGTCACAAAATAAAACTGCAGCTTTTCTGTACTCAACAGGAATCTGGATAATTTGCTTTTGAGAAACTGCATTTGTTTCTTGGCTCAGAAGTGACCCTTACTTGAGGCTCTCCTGTGAGCTGGAGGATGACCTGTCTGACTGAGGGAGAGATGCTATACTGCCAGAATTCTTCAAGTAAGTCTGAAGGCTTCTTTGATAGGGTGGCTCCAGAGAATTGTACAGAGTCTCAGCTTCACTAGGAAAGTGATTTCTAAGACCCAGATAAGCCCTGCAAAAAAAGAATAACCACATGTAAATGCTCAGTATTTTCTTTAAAGGGTGGAGTCAGGAAGTAAAGATTACAAAATGAACCATGGATGGGAGTGAAAGGAACTGAGAGTATGAGCAATGCTCATCAAGTCAGCTGCATGGACTGAATTAATCTTTTCAAAATAACTGAAGTCTATCATCTGAATGTCTCACATTCACTCACCAGTTGTGTGGGGAAGCAAAAGGAATTGTTTTCTAGCCTTCTCAAAGTGCTGCAGTTGTTTAAAGACTTAATTAACGGGAGCAGAATGATTATGCAGCAATATCAACCTTTCCAATTCTTCTTTCAGTGGAATCATCAATGCTGCACAACTGCATTGACTGACTTGGCTTTGAGAATGTCTTTTGCCAAAGAAACTGGGTAGCAATTCAGGACAGAAACATGTGTTTTCAAACAAACTTGTTTTTATCTTCTTCAGCCATGGATAGCAGCTCACCTTGGATTAGAGCCTTCTATCACTCATTTAGCACACGCAATTTTTCAGAGCAAAATGAATCAAAACTCACTTTCTTGCCTCCACTCTTGCTTCTGCATCAGCATCATGAATACCCTTCTTGATTGTTTCAACCAAGACAGCTGCATGCCTAGAAGAAAGACATTCTTCATGCTATTTTGCTACTCCAAATTCTAAGAAGTAGCTTTACACTTCAATTAACATTTCACCAAGTAAAAAACGGCTGCAATACTAGTTCTTTCCAAAATATGCAGTAAACAAACACTTAAGCACACTGATGACATAACTGTACCTTCTGTAAAGGTTTAGGTCAGCTTACTCCTTCAATCTAAAAGGATTTTAATCTACTTCTGACATACACCCACCTATCACACTTAAAAAGTTATTTAAAAATACCTTTTATAAGACATCTGCCTTCCTGAAATGGAAAAGCTATTTCCACTGTTATATTAATAGTAGGAAAAGGGGAAAAATTAAGACCATAAGTTTTCTTACAGCTTGGAAAGCTTTTGGCATATGAGTTATAAACCTAAATACAAGTTCAATGAACAGCAAAGTACCCATCAGAACACAAACTTGTGAAGACAAAAGTTTTAATTCAAGGTAAGTTTTGGGTGGGAAGTTTGTTATTTGGGGGTTGGGGGAGAGGTGGTGGGTTTTATGGGTTTTTTTAGACACTTTGGCATAAATGATTTCTCCATTACTCTCCTTGTCAGGAGCACCCTGGGGAAGCAGCAATGTGACTGGAATGAGCTGGATGAATTCTTCAGAGTCAGTTCTGGATGCCCTTTATTCTCTTTGCTCCTATCCTGTGTTTAAAGTGACCAACCTGCAGAACTGATGCATGCACAGTTTTCCCATCTATCTGGAGAAGCCACAACATGCCCTTACTCATTAGCACAAAAAGTCCTCCAGCCTAAGCCCACTTGCCCTCTTTCACAGCAAACACACAGATTTCCCCCTGCCAGGAGAAAAGACAGCTGCTTACCTGTATATGCATTGCTCACAGGCAGGATGGCAGAGGCAGAGGGTAAGGAGAGGAGGCCACAGGAAGCCAAGGCTGGAACATACAGCTCTCCTTCCCCCTGGCACCTGAATGAGCCACATGACCTGCTGTGCTAGAAAGGCTGTCTATGCCAGAAAGGCTGGCCAACACTGAACAACATAATCCAATTAAAGGATTCAACGACAATATTTCTGTCTTAAATTACATTAGCAGTTTATTTTAGGGGAAAAAGTATACTGGCCCATACCTTTCCAGTGAATGTGTTTGCCACTCTTGTAATAACAGGTCTAAAAATTCAAAGGAGCGCCTAGAAACACAGAACCAAAGTCATAATTAAATACTCATTTCTCTAATGTGCTCGTGGAAGAAACACCAACTTTACTCTTTCCCCCTGAAGGAAATAAATAAAATAAAATAAAATACCTTTATCTGTCAAATAAGGGCATTGGTCACCTTACTGGAAAGTTAAAATATTCTCTATATTAAGCAAACATGCACGCTAACTAATTTTAAACTTCAAAATAACAGACATGGTTCAATTAACAATGTGCTGTTCAAGTCATGTTATTACACATACCCCATGTTAACTGTATTAGTCCCAAAATAACAGACATAAATTAATGAAGTTGAAAAAATTGTACAGAGTATAAAATCCTAACATAAAAAATAACAACATTAAAACCTCATAAAATATTAGTAATTATTAATATAAAATTTTAATTTAAACATTAATAATAATTATAATTAGTATATTTTATATTATTAAAAATAATATGTTATATTAATATATAATTATATATTGTACATTATATAATACCTAAATTTAATTTAAATCTATTGATAATAATTTTAGAATATTAATAATAACATAAAAGTATCAAAGAAACAATACAGGATTTCTATGGCAGTATACTTCTGTCCAAAACACTATTCCCAACCTTCCAACTGTCACTACTAAGTAGGTAGCATAAAGGAAAACATGAGACAATTAGCAGAGGGCTCTGCATATAGAAAGCACTGCAAAAGATTTTCTGGCACTGTGCTAATGAAGATATCTAAATGTATTCATTATTAATTTGGGAATCTTGACAATTAGCCAACTGCCATTATCAAAAGGCATACTTTCAAAAACTATGTCTGAAGCTAGATCCTGAGGAAAAATCAAACTGACACAGATTAAGGAGGTGTAGATAATTTTCAAACATAAAGTGTACCTGACAGACTGAAACAATCTCTTTTTCTGGTTATTCAGCATTTTTTACTTGTTCTGGAGGGACAAATTTGGTTTTATTCTGCCCAAATCCTTTGGGCATCTGCAAGGCATGGCAAGAAACCCTGCAATGCTTGTCACTATTACAAATGATGTAGTGTTTTGCTGTCCTTCCAAAAGAATGAGAGCAGTATGGAGACAACGCCTTCAGTGATGCTCACTAGATTGTGAACTGCAGCACCAAAGCCACCTACAGTCTGATGTTCCTCAGTAAAGGCACAGCATGTGGAGGCACTGAAGCCCTGTGAACTGTTCAGCAGTCAAACCAGAAACTGTGGCAGGTCAGTACAAGCTGGGTTGAGGTAACACTTGCTCTGGATGCAAAAGCAGCTTAGACTCAAAGAAAGTAATTCAGATGCTCAAGTTGTTCCTTGCATACACACAGTGACATTGCTTTCAGGACTAGTGTCAGTCCTGAAACAGCATTAACTGCTTTTGTGTGATTTGGTGCAGAAAATGACACTGTCAAAAAAAAAAATCATTTTTTAAGAGCCAACCCACGTGTTCAAGCATCATGTTCTCAGAGAAAGCAACATGCTGGAGATGTAGCTGAGATGCTGAACACCACAACACATGGATGCTCTGTGTCCTAAGGTAGCTGCCACTGTCTCAAGGCTGAAATTAAATTTTGCAGTTTGCAGTTTACTGGCTGACAGTTTTGTGTGTTCAGCATTTATGGTCACAAGTCTTCTAATTTGTTAATTTTCAACATATGATAATCATATTTTAAAAAGTAACAGCTTTGGTAATTTTCATTTATAATGTACTCACCTTCTAACTGCAACTGATTTTGAGGTACAGTTGCTTGTTATTAAAGGTATGAGTCGTGGCACATGAGTATGCTGCCAAAAAAAAGACACAGCAGTTAATGAGAAAAGCATTCCTGAATCCTGAATTTGTACTGTACTTATTAATTCAAACAGAATTAACACCATAATAAAAACTGCAATCATTTAAACTGCTTACCAAAACTAAATCATAGAATACTGTTAAATGAAAGACTGCTGTTAGCATGTCAATTGAAAGAAAGCTATTTTCTTCCAAAAGGTCAAGCAAAAACCACTTCCAGTGCCATCAACAATAACATCATGATATGCAATACTTTGCTGTCAAAAGTAATATAAGAAGTTCAAATGTAGCTGTCTCCTCAGAGGAGTTGAAAGCTGATGCTATTTTAGTTTTGCCACAGGGAAAAAAAAGTAACAGACATAGCTGTCTTAAAAGTTAGGGTTATAGAGCAAAAAGTGAATCAATGAATATGAAAATATAGGCATTCTTACAAGGATCAGTATGATGAGTACCACAAGGATCAAATGTCCTTTAATGCAAAATATGTCAATAAAGTAATAAAAGCATTGACATATAAGCAAACCTATATCGATAATCTATATGGAAACACCTGATGGGAGAAGAAAACTATTAAACTATGCATAAGATAAACTATATTCAATCCAAATGCATTACAGAATTCAGAATTAAAGCTGTCTTACTTCAGCTTTTCTTAACTAGTTGCAGACACAAAGCATTACCATTTTAATTTCAAGTAAGAGTAATGTAGTTCAACAAATCTATTCTCAGTTAATTTCTTTAGTCCTTTCTTGATTAAATACCTACAGTAAACAGTCCCCAATACAGTGTGAAAGAGTAGGCTAATTTAAAAAAATCCAAGATCTTCAGAAGTACAGTACTGAAGAATTTAAACTCTCTCATGTATCACAGCTGCAGTATATAAACACACAAATCACAAAAAAAATCAGAGATAATCATCAGCTCACAGAGTACTGCCAATTTTAGGATTAGGAAGAAATTAATCAAAAATTCTGGAAGAGCCTAGCAGTTATATTTGTTTGTCCTGATATACTTTAAACACAGTTTTAGGCGGTTTGTTTGTGTTTTGTATAGATTGAAAAGAGGCATATGACTTCCAGAAAGGGACAATGAGCAAATCAGGAGTAAAAATAATTTTCTACAGATGGAGAAACCTGTAAATTCAAGTTACTTGGAGCTATCAATGTTGTAATTTCTAGAAAGTATTTTGCAAAGGAATCAAAGCCTCAGGCTTGCTTTAATTCTGTTTTTAACATGTCATACTTCATCTTCTGCTCCTTTGAGGATGTAATGATACATGCTTCCTTGCAAACCACCTTGAAGATCAGTTGACAAACCTGAATCCCACCTCCTTCTGAGACAGATTTCTGCCATCATGCCATCCTCTCCATGATTCCCTTCCCCCCCCCACCGTTATTTTAATTGCCTTCCTGATGTATAAGAGTCAAGAAAGAGAAATCAGACTGCACTGTAAGAACTTCCTGGAGAAGAAATACGAAATCCAATGAAGGCACAAAGATGAGATGAAGCTCCTCAAGATCACTGGTATAATACAGCCTCCCTGTCTCAATGCACTCACTCTAGAGCAATTACAAAGGAAAGCACCAGGATCTCAACTGGCTGTCACTGGGTGCTGCTGGGAATTTTTGAGTAAAACACTGACTCCAAAAACTGCAGTAGCTTGGGTTCTAGATACTCAATTGATCAAAGACCCCCTGACCAATACTCATTTAGTCCAAAGGACAGAAGCCCAAACAGGCATGGGGGCTGCACTTCTTTTTGATATTTAATTCTCAAATATGAATTTTCTGCTAAAAAACCTCACACATGCCATTTATTGGTTGGGTATTTGAACACCGTGGATAGGATTTTCTTGTTTTTATGCTTCAAATCCATTATGTTAAATCACAGCTAAGAACAGAAATTTAAACAAAATCAGGGCAACTATAGCTGATGTGTAAGCTTGTCTTCAAATGACCTAAACCAATAAAGCCAATTTAATGCAATTGGTGAATGTTTATCATTTCTTACATGCCTGAGCTTGTCTTACACTACTGCTAATGGTATTCTCTTACAACTTTAATTATCCTGTGTAAGGTGTATTCCTTCCCTCTCAAGTCTGTGCCATCTCACAGTGGAGTGTAAGAGTCTGGGGAAAAAATACCAAGGGATTTTGTCTTAGCCCAAGTGCTGATGCAAAGGTCATGCATGCAGAAGTCTCAGAGCACATTCTCAGAGACACAGAGAGACAAAGCAATATACATTCTGAACCATTCTGAAGATGGCAACAAAAGGCAAAAGTCATGAAACCTCTTAGGTTTTCCAACAACTTACAAAATTAAAATTACCACTGATGAGATCACAGTAAATTGCACTAAGTGCTTGGCATTAAGAACACCACAACTTCTAATGTAGAAACTACAGGCAATCTCCCACGTTATGTGAAACACAAAAGTAGCAGTCCAAGTCCCAAATTCTGCCTGAGACACCAGTCAGTAGGTGCTCAAAGAACATTCAGTAGAAAACAGCTAGGATAGAGCACTCCTCTGTCCCATAGGCTATAGCTTCAGGAACTCAGCTTAGAAAGTTCTTGAATTTAAAAATTCAAGTCTCTATTGGACTTTTCTTTGATGAACTCGTGCTTTCTGAACTGATCCAGGTATGTGGAGCCTCTTCAACATTTTATCATTAACTCCATGGTTTCAAATTGTTTTGGGGGGGAGCGTATATGTAGAAAGAAATAACTTGCGTTGTTGTTTGCACTATTTAAATTCTCACTAGTTTCTTAGCTACTAGCATAATTTGTATTTTCCAAGAAGGCAGTTAAAAGCAGTTACTCTTTGAAACACACTTGGTCTTTTTTCAATTAACACATTACAAAAAAAATCCCAGAAACATGAAAACAGCAGCTGTTCACACCTATTCTTCCATCTTTATGATGACAATGCTGCCAATTGGTTTCAACGATATGTAGTATTTGTCCACCCATGAGAAACATTACTCCTCTGGTAAAGAATTATTTAAAAACCTGTATTTCAGTGCAGTTGTTATCTCTGCCAACAGCCACGACCTGAAAACTCCTAGCAGGCGAGGTGAGAACACCTACCCGAATGATGAACCTGATGGCTGCACACCCAGAGGTTGCCATCACTTTGGCGCTGTTGGGAACCAGGTTAAAAAGAGTAGGCACAATTGCTTCAGCGCCATGGTCAAACTTGTTTCCCAGAACAGTTGAAAGGTGGCTGTTTAGAGGAAACATAAATTAATTTCTTAGTCTTAAAAAACATTAATAACTTTGCTTCATAATGAAAAAACAAGTACTACAACTGGAAAGCCTAAATTTTCACGTCTACATAAAGTATCACTGTATTTCTGCTTTTTAACAGACTTTGAGATGTATAAATCTAGAATTTTAAATAAATTATTGAGGTTTTTTTCCTTTTGAATGTAGGCAAAACTACTGAACTCACCACAATCAGCCAACCATAAGATTTCACACCCTTGCCTCTTAAAGGTTAGGTTTTCAGTTTTAACAAATATTAAAACACATGCCACACACAGAAATTTAACTGTCCACTGGTGACAACAAATGCTTCTTTTGTGCAGTAAGACTATATAAAAAAGGATTTGTAGCCAGCAGCAAATGACACATCAAATATATCCATGTTTTAGGGATCAAGGAAAATTCCAGGTTGTTAGGCCTGCAGGAGAATATTTGCAGAGTACTTTTAGACTGCTCCTGACTTCATGTTAGGAAGGGTTATTACAATTTTCTCAAAGTCTCAATTTCCTTGGAAAGGGCAGCTGTATGTTTCAGCATTTCCTCTCAGTCTGTTCAAACAGGAGACCAGAATAGCAAGGGTGAACTCCATGGTGATCCTGTTTCAGATGGCCACTGAAAATCAGTGGTTACACCAATGTCTTTCCAGAGGATAAAAAAAGTCATGGAAAACACAGAAATGGGAAACACTACTCTGGTTTTCCCCTTGCCCTTGAATTTAAAGGAGTCCATGAGATGCTAATGGTGAAGATTTTATTTCAGTTTAGCCACAGCTTCTAAAATTATCATGATCACCTGTCTCTTGCCCAGAGAGACAACCCTGGAAGTGTTCAAGGTTAGGCTGGGTGGGGCTTTGAACAACCTGGTCCTGTGCAAGGTGTCCCTGCACTGCCAACAGGATTGGAACTAGATGACCTTTAAGGTCCCTTCCAAGCCAAATCCATCCATGATTCCCTGAAAGGTATTACCTCAGCAAAATGCTCTGTGTTCAAACCACTACAGTGCTATTCACATTGTCTTTACAAGCAGTGCCAGTGAAGTGCTGCGCCAATCACCCAAGCATAAGCGATCCTGAGATAAGTCCCCAGTATCATTCACAGCAGTTGGCATTAACCTGCACTAATGATGGCTTGGCAATTGGTGGTAACTGGTTATTCACATACAATTGGTTACAGGATTATCAGCTACATGCATCCCCTCAGAGAACAAATTCCTTTAAGCATTTCTTTTCCTCTGTGGCTTCAGATCCTGACTTGACTCTATCAGTCACAGAGCACAGCAGCCCAACAAGAGAACCTCACCTGGGACACTGATAAAGCACTCTAAGCCAACCCCACAGTGGCATCTAGCAAGGTGCCCAAAGGCACAGGACTGTACTTACGCTACAGTGATGCAGGCTTCTCTCACCACCTGGGATCTGAGATCCTTGGCTGACAGCTTGAAAGCACCATCCAAGAGCCGCAAATGCTGGAAAAACCCATCGTACTGTGCAGCTCCAGCAACGAGCAAGGAACGAACCTTCTTCAGCTAAAAAATCAACACAGTAGGGTAAGGACACTGCCAATGTGCATTTCAAAACAAAAGAAAAACGAACAGCTTCACTATGCAAAAATACATGTTGGCATGTCTTTAAAGCAAAATCTTCAAAATACATGGCAATAATTGAAAAGAACTGTGAAAAATTTATATTAAGCTCTAGAGTTAAAAAAAAATAATCGCAGAATCCAGAATACAAATACACAAACACATAATTCCATTTACATACCTGTTTATAAGCATTAAGATGCCATAAACATGATTAAAAAATATAAATGGTACATACACACAGAAATTTTAGCCCTGTAAGTGGAACTTTTCACAGTTGCACACAAGAGATATTAATGCTAGCAGTTAACCTGTAGAATATGCAACTTTACATAAATGCCAAACTTCAACATCTGTGATGGCTTCTAGAAAAGCTTCCACTTAAATGTCAGCAAAAATGCGTTTTAGACTTTAAAAAAACACTCAAACTTACTTGGTACAGAAAATTTAAGACGTAAAAATTAAAATAAAAAATTCTTTTATTACATGGAGTGCAATGACCTTAGGAAAAAAAAAAACATTTTAAAATACTGTCTGTCTGTGCTTTATGAAATACACCCACCCAAGCCTGAAATCAGATAAAAAGCTTACTGCATTAGTTCGCTGATCCCAATCATGTTTGTCATCTGAGAGAATTTCCCTGATTTTGTTCAACGTTTCTTCAAGTTCTCGACTAGAATAAATCTGAAGTATTAAAAATAAAAATTTAAAAAAAATCAGCAAGTTTTTATTGTTAATATCCTAGGTAATGTGATGAAGAAAAATACCTTGAGAAGACTGAAAATACAATTCTAATCCCACAAATCTTACTCCCAAAGTTCCAGAGATCTGTGTAAGAGTTATAAACAGGCATTTTAAGACCAAACTGTAAGGATATCACTGAATAATAAATATTCATGAAAAAAAGGCTGAAGAAGCAACATTTTCCTTTCAGCATATTCCTTTCCTTTTAGCTGATCACAAAGATTTCACCTTTCACCTTTATGATGAGCTAATCATAGTCACAATTTCATTAACTCCACTTTAAAAAATAAATAATTCAATAGGAGCAGAGGTTTTAGACAATCTGCTGCAATACTATGGAAACTCAGTTTCATTTTCATACTCTTATAATGAAACTCAACCAACATCTTAATTCATTGCAACTCTTTTGGAGCTGGGACTCTCTGGGGAACCAACTGGGCTGTAAGAACACCAAAATTAAAATTTGTCTGAAAAATTAAATTAAAAGGCTTCCATAGCTTCTCTATGTATTGCTACTTTAAGACTAGAATTTATTAACTTATACAGTCAGTAAATAAATATAAGGAGCCACCTCTAGTCAGAATTCTCACTATACAGTAAGACCACCAATACTGAAGCCTAAACAATCTAATCATGCAACAGTCACTATTTGTTTTTAAATGAATTAATGTTTTTATTGAACTGTACCTGTATAAGAACAGATTTTTAGAGAAGAAAGGAATAAAAAACCTACTAGTGAAAAAATAGTATTTTTAAATTAACCGATTTCCCTTCTGTTTTCCTGCACATAACTCAAAGGATGTTTTTTTCTGTTTCCACTGCATACATAAAATTTAAAGTTCTTTTTCCCTTCAGACTGAGAACAAGTTTAAGAGAATATGAAGCAAATTACTAAGCAGAAATTTAATCCGGCCATGGTTTTGTTTTCTTTAAAAAAACCCAAAAAACCAAACTATCTTCAGCTAAACATTTCCAGTTTTTTTTGATCAACAGTTTTTTTATGTAATCACATCAGTCAAAACTCACTGGCTCATACACAAGCACCTGAGACACCTTCAAGGCATAGGGCTGGCAGACGTGGGTCAGGACTTCAAGGAAACTCACACCTCTCTACAGTGAAAGCTGGACACCAGCATGGTAACTTATTTAGCACCTAAACAGCAGGGCCTGATGCTGCCTCGTTATTTCAGACACACGTTTTTTATGTGCAAGAGCACACAGAGGAAATGAGGGCCAGTGGTTAGGACACCTTGTTTTGCATGAATTGGTTAAGAGCTGTGTCTAGCATGTATATATGCATCTTTGATCTTACTATTAAAATGATGCAATGCCTTTCTTCTGTTCTGCAGTTATGCTGAGTGATTCTTTTCTTTAAAATATCTTTATTTCCCAGGCATCTTTAAATTACTGCAAGGGTTATTCCAAATACAGTCTAGTTTTCCTGTTTCCTGAGCACATCAAATTAATTTAACTTACAAAGGATTTGGAACCTTAACTCTACTGACATCTACTCTTTTCCCAACACTTTAACAGAATATGGTTATGGAGGTATGCATATTTCATGCTGGAATATGGAGGAGGTGAAAGACATCACAGCTCTAAAACACCTTCATACTGGATTTCCAGAATAAACAGGCTAGGAACCTTTGCAGAAACAGATTATTCAGTACACCCAGACCAGCTTCACTGTAAGGTGGAAAACGATTTCTGAATATACTTTACCAACGAAAGTGAGATTTTTATTACCATGCAGCTGTGTGACCTCTTCCAGGATACACTGTGGAAGCAGCTTTGTACTTCTATACACTTCTGTGACTGCATCCATAAAAACCAGAAAGCTATTCCTCATGATCATTGTTTCCTTCAGTGGAAGTCACTATGTATCTGATGGAGTATCTACTCCATCGCCCACAAAACTTGAGTTCTGTATCACTATAAGATATTTGTGTATACTGGTAGCCTATTAATAGTTGTTAAACAACCCTAGTTTATTCTAACACTAATTCTCTAAGTATCATACTCTGAAAAAAATAAGTATTATGTGTGCCTCAGTAAGCTTTTTGATGAAAATTATTTCCATTCTGAAAGAAAATTATTTTTCTTTGAAAGTGTAAAGGTCTAGTCCCTCGTTAACTCAAGATGCAGTTTCATATTACAGTGACACTTCATGCCATCAGAATTCACGACATGATTCAACCTCCTCAGAATCTCCCTTTACCATAACTCTCTTTAACCTGTCTCCTGCTCAGTTCAGATCTTTAATACACAGAAAGCTCATCCTACAAGAGGAGAGGCAAGAATTTCTTTGCCAACTCAGCATTTCTCTGTGAATTTATCATAAAGCAAGGTGCAACAAGAAAGGAAGCAGGATGATGAAGCATTCACATTCTCTGCAAAAATCCCTTTGCTCAGGATTTTTCTCCTGGGAAGCTGAGAAGCCTCAGAGAAAAGGAAAACAATTCTTATCTCATTTGCTTCTCTTGTGTTTTGCTCCTTTGAAATGTGTTTGGAGATTGTTTACCCACAGGTGATTGTTTCATTGGATTCTGGTGTGAGTTGTTCTGACTCATTGGCCAGTCAGGGCCAAGCTGTGCCGAGACTCTGGAAAGAGTCACAAGTTTCATTATTGTCTTTTTAGCATTGAGTAAGTATCCTTTCTGTATTCTTTAGTATACTATTCTTTAATATAATATAGTATTATAAACTAATAAATTTAGTTTATAATACTATATGTGAGAACATGGAGTCAGATTCATCATTCCTGCCTTTGTCAGGACATTTCCCAGCAAATATAATACGATGATGCCTTTTGGTGGCATCTAATTGAGGACTGTTCAATGCACACTCAAACCCCAGTCTGAAGTCCTGGTCAAGGTACAAAAACCTCTTGCAAGCTGTTTCATTAAGCAAATCCAGAAAAATATGTTTTTTGCTGTCAGCCTCTGTGTCATAAGAGACCATGTTGTACAGTCTAGTTATTGCTGGAAGACTAAAATAGCTGGGCAACAGGCAAACACAGAAGCAACTGTACAATGGGTTAATGTCCACCCCATTAGCATTTCCAGGCAAGGAATTGAATTTTTCCTTTAATTACCTGGCACAAATAGAACTGAACTTAGAAATATTCAAATTGGCATTGCAGTGTAGAATTTAATAAGTGGTATAATTTAATTTTGTAATTAAATGAAAACCATAATGCCACTGAAAAATCCTGTATTTTCAATGTTATACACGCCTACCTTAATTTCACAGGAATAAAAAGTAATATTCTAATAATTTCTTTTCTCCCTGCCCTCAATCAATTACTCTTTTAGGAGGCCAAGATGAAACTAAGTGTTCAGCCAATGACATAATGCATTTTTGGTTCACAAGTTCCCATGTCAGACTTTATAAAAAGAACTGAACTTGTTTTCAAACAAATTTTAGCTATTAATGGAGTTAGTCCTAATAATCTGAACACAGAATTTTCTTCTGTTTCAGCAAAGGCTTAAGTTGTAAAAACATGGTGGTTGTAACCTTGAATATGAGTGCACAATCCTGTCACTACAGTACTTTTTAGTACACAGATCCATCAGACTACATCTAAAATCACCCATCTTGTTCATAAACTGCTGCTATCCATTAGAGGGCAACATAAACACACCTCATTAAAGGCAACTGTAACATCAAAGACAGAAAAATTAAAAGCTCAAACACAAGTAGGAATAATAACTGTACAGATGGAAAGTATTTTCAATATGAGGATTTAAAAACTGGGTACAGGTAAACAACATGACATTCCTAAAAAAAGATGAGCAGTCACATGAACAGCTTACTGGAAAGGCAGACCTACCATTGGAGACTTTTAAGGATGATTTAAATCATACCTACAGAGTAAGTAATCTCAATTTGACTAATTCAAATGCACTTAATCTTCATCCAGAATTGAATCTGGTTTTCCTTTCTTACTTTCACTGAAGCCACTACTCAAACCCATAAATGTAATGAAAACAGAAGAGACACAGGAATGGGCCCAGTAACATCCAAACATCCTCATGCTGTCCTATGCTTTTAGAATAACTACTGGTAAACTACCAATATTTGTAGGTCATAAACATTCTTTCTTCACAAGTCTAACAGAGAAATTTCCCACTTCCTTAACAATTAACACAGTTGCAAAACATGAAATCTGCTTTGTTTTTTTTTTTTTCTGAAAGATCAGAGACTGTCCACAACTAGAAGCAGGAAGTTGGCAAGGAAGTCATTATTCCTAAGGACACTAAATGTAACAAATAGGTAATTTTGGAGTCAGCCACACATTTCTCTCCTGCCTCCTCACCTCAGCTTGAGGGAGATTAGTAAAGACAAATGTCTTTCACCTCTATCTCCTACAATTTACAGAATGACCTGCCTTCCTAGGCCATTGAGCAGTCAGACAGGAAATAACATGTGTTGGTCTACGTCCTGTGGTCACCCCAGTTTTGTCCCTGCAGTGTTACCAACCAGCCTGAGTAATCAGAGAACTCTGTGTGGGACTCTGTCCTTGGCACTGCATACACTAAGGCACTGAACTACAAGCATCACATTCTCTGTTCTGTGGAACATGGCTCTGTGTAACATAACAGGGATAAACAATATTAAGAGCTACATGTTTTTATCCTCCAAAGAATTCTTAACACAGTCTGAAGAGGCAAAGATACATAAAGCTCTTACAGTGTTAGACAAAGACTTCCTTGATGTGACAGGGATCATGGAGATTGAGTGCTCCCTCATGAAAGCAGACAGTACTGCTGCCTGCAGAAGCAGATCTAACAAATAACTATGCCTGGGAAATAAAAATAGAACAAAATCCTTCTGTCATTTGGCAACTGTGGCTTACTGAGATTTTGGTTGTGTTCCACACCTCAGCTCCTCAAGGAAAACTTATTCAAAATAGCCCTCGTACACTACACACATATTAAATGACTCAACTATGTGAAAGTATCAAATACATGCAATTCCCACACTAAAAATATAGAAATTCAAATCTGATCTTCTTAATTAAGAACTCAGAATCCAACAAGTTCATTAGTATGAAAAGAAGGCACTAGAATATTTTTCTAAGTATTACTAGAATAAGGACATGTATACCAGACACACATCATTACAATTCAGGTGAATTTGAAAATACAATTCTTGCTGTTTAAATTATTTGCCTATATTATTATTACTTGATTATGCCTTGAAATTTTAGCCCCAAACTTTCCAAACATCAAGTTAATCCTTTTCTTATTAAAACATCCAATTACTTTCAGTGGTTCCCTGAAAAAGTTTGAGAAAAGCAATAAGGCATTATAGCCAAAACACAATGTGGTAAATAATCAGTAGGAGAGTAAAAAAAAAGGTGGCACTTTTTTTGGTAACTCCTGGGAAAATATAAAGAGCTTTCCATGGAGACTCTAAGGTCAGAAGGAGGAAAAAGTAATGATGCTTGCTTAGAACAATGTAAAATTATGTAAATTTAAAAAGCAGGTTAAGCCATTATTGCAAATAACATATTTCTGAAGACAAACATGAATATACACAGCATCTTACCTGTACAGTAGGAACATCTGTAAATGCCTTAATAAAATCATCCTCATCCACAGCTCCAGCTCCTCCTTCTTTAGAGGAACCTAAATAAACATTAAATACTGTTAAATAGGATGCAATATACATCAAGGTTTGAAATCTCTTACAACCATCTTTCACCATACCTACTTTCAAACATTTAATATATCTTACAATAATGCTGCATTTTTGTGTAGAATTGTACATCGTGTGTAGACTCACAAGACTTTGAACTCTGACTTCACCATAAGAAAAATAATGACCTTTTTTACCCCAAATGAACAACTCCAAGTATTTTCCAATTTGACAACTTTAATGGTGCAATAATTTTTATTTTTGTGTCTAACTAGAAACATGTTTTGCATAACAATCCTCTAGCAGCAGCTTGCATTTGATTCTGAGACCTGCACCCTGACAATAAAAATGTTCTAAAATAAAGCCCCAAATTTCAAATTATTTACCAGAGCAAGAGCTATTCATCACTAAATGGAATTCCTCAGGATGAATTTTCATCTTAACATTTGTGCCTCAAGTAATCAATCCTGAAAGTCTGGGCATTGATTTTTGTCTTTTCCATATGCTAACATGAAGCTAGGAAGTGTGAGGTACATTTCTTAGTCTTAAGGTTACAAGATCTTCAACAACGAAAGAAAAGACACAGTGAGGAGAATTTGCACTGGAGCAAAACCTGAACTTCAGTGACCTTATTTTCAGACCACTCATGATGGAACTGTTCTCACATGACAGCCAAAGATGCCCAGCAGAAGGACCAGGGAAGAATACTGACAGGTAACCTGCTGGTTTCACACTTGGTATACCTTGCAAATTTTATTAACATCTTGTCTTAGAAGCTAAGACAACTCTAAGCAAGAAAACTACTTGGAAACAATGTCTGGATTTTGCTCTCCTGAAAAAACTCAGTTTATCAAGAAAGCCCCCTCTTTAAAGAAATGAGCTCAAGTTTGCTATCAAATCGAAGGTCATCAAATCCAGGCAATGCTACAAGTCTAGAACTCCAAGCACAAGGTGAAGCTTGGCAAACCCTTAAGTATCTTCAATAATTGCATCAGGAAGGTAATATGACAAAACATATTAACCACAGGGAATCAGTCCAGCTGAACATTTCCTTTCTGAAAGGAAAAACATAATCTGTCACAGCAAATGAGCATTTGGGAACAAGTGCCTCTTTCAGAGGCCTACAGGGTAGATGGCAGAATGTCCTTCCTAACTGGCAGAATGAAATGGAGGCATCACACAGAGAAGACAAATATTTCACTAACTACAGAACAAATAAAAACCATAAAGAAAAAGCATTTAAGAGGCTGAATGGTCAACCAAGAACAAAACGGTAGGAATTCTTGATGAATCAAATTTTGGTGGCTGCACTCTAACAACCATGGTTTACAGTCCCTGATCACTTAATTCTAGTGAAGGAAATTATGCCTGATGTCTTTGTATACATGTCCAGTTTGGAAGCACCAGGGTGCACTACTTCTACAAATTTGGTGGCAAACTTACTAGATCTCAACACTGCCTTGCAGAACAAGATCTCTCATATACCTTTGTGGCTCATTAGTGTAAAAACACAGAACCTGAACACAGTACCTGCAGTATGATATAGGAACATCTAATAGATTTTGAGTGCCTTAGCTCAAGGATGCTGCAAAGAGATGCTGTACACAACACATTTCAATGGGTGTATCTCCAACATCATCTGTCACAACTGCCAGTGGCAGCCAGAAGAGTAAAAAGAAATTCCAACCACCTATTTCTTCTCCTTCCAGAGAGTAGAGGGAACAAACCCTTCCATAAAGTTAATGACTATTTGACCAGCTAAAAAAAATGAAGAGGGAAAGACCAGAACACACCCTTCTGCCACACAAACTTATACAGCTCTTCAAAGGGAGAATATCCTTGTCAGAGCAGAATTTTGTGGAGAGACAGCTTGAAAGAAATAATTTGGCCCAGAGGCACCACGTTAAAGTAGGTGGTACAAACAGCTGCTTAGATGCTCAGATCATCACCTCATTTGTCTGTCCATAAATACTCTGACATTTAAGGAAGTCTCATAGAAACAAAATAGAGTCAATACACAATACCTAGTCATGAAAACAAAATAGAAAAGTAAGGTTATAAAAGTTCTGTATTATTATTCAGTTACATAAATACAAAAATACCTATGCTAACACAGGGAAAAAAGTACTTTGCATTCCCATCCTTTACTTACCAATTTTTTTTTCCAGGGAATAAACTACAGAAACATTACAAATTGACACATATAGGCCATGAACACAAAAATACAGAAAAAAGTTTGGGTTTCAAGTTTTTCTAGCTCACTGCTGTACATCATAAAGATTAAAAGAAGAATAAGTTGCCCTTGCTAAGTAAGTACATGCTGTCACCTTCAGTCTACCCTAAAGTATCCCTTTTAAAATTAGGAAACAGCATGTGTTACATGACAGATATTTCTAGCACCTGAACATCATCCAGTAATGCATCCTGAGGATTAAGGAAAATCCTTTATCCAAAGAATAACAATTTTTTACTTCAAAAAGAGAAAGAAGAGGGACAGACTACTATTTAAAATCCATTTGACATAGTCCAGACACAGAGAACTCTCCATCTTCCTGAGTTTCAACAACTAGTTCACATCTACAAACCAATCTTCTTTCTCTAAAAGTTGTTTTATTATCTTGTTGACTGGTAAAAAAAAAATTATATGGTTCAAAGTTATCTGTAAATCACATTTCACTTCTATTTCACTGATCCTTCTCACAACTACCTGATGGCATATGCATACCAGAACAAAGTATGAAGTAACTTTTCTTCATATAGTATAGAAGTCAAAAATCCACACTGCTTAAAGAGGAAAAATACTGTTCAATTTTTCCCTTTCCCTTTTATTCTCTCTGTAAGTATTTTTACCAATTCTGTTTACCAAGTCACTGTTTCTGTAGAGACAATCAAAAAATGACAGAACTCCACCTGCTGTTTCCCAATTCAGGAGAAAGTATTTTACTGTGCTCACAAGATACATAACAGTCATACACATGCAGATGCCTTCAAAGGATCTCTCATGCTTTTGTAAGGCTTGACTCTCCTCCACAAAAGCAACACCAGAGCTTTTCTAAATTCTCAATTTCAGACAGTGCTGCCTCCAGACCCCAAACTGATATATCTGACAGAGCACACATATAAACTGTTTTGTTGCTTACCTTCTCAGACCAAGCTTGTGATTACAAATTTCTTGTATTTCTCTCTAGTATTAATTCCTTCCACTGAACAGTGCCTGTTCAAGGCTCCCAACAGAACACACAGTGCTTTGACCAAATAGGGACAAGTTCAGCCACTGCGTTCCTAAAGGCAAGAACACTATAAACAACTCTAGGGGGCTTTAACCCCACTGCATTTTTAACATCTTTAAGTGCTCAGCACACAGCTAAAATTCAGAGCCTCATGAGCTGGGTAATTTTATCACCCTGTCTTTGGACTTGAATCCAACTGAGCTTTTTTTCAGCTGAGACCCAGAAGAAAAAATTCTCTCACGGAGAGGAAGAAAAATACACGCAAGACATTTATCTACATTGTTTGTTAGTTTTCATTCCTAACTTTTACTTTTTCTTATCCTTCAAGCCTTCTAGTTAGACAGACTTTCAGAGAGCCCTGGAAGCCTCAGTTCCACTTCAGGAAGCTGGTGAGGATATACCAAACATAGCAGCCAGACATGAAATGGAAACGTATCACGGCACCTGAAGCCCCTCTCAGTTTTACAGTGGCATGGTGGGGGTTTGCTAGGTTTCTCTTTTTTGTGTGTGCATTTTCAGGTTTGTTTTGTTTTTTAAACTGAAGCTCAGTGAGTTTAGAAATGGAAGCAAAAAAAAAAAAATCCCTCACTTCCTGCAGACTGCTAACAGAGATGACACTTTCATGAGTTAAAGGTCTCTAACACTTTGCAAGGCCCTAGGAGTCTTTTTTTGGAAGAAGGTTTATTCCAGTCATAAGGCTGAGTTCAGCACTGGGAATAACTCAACACCAGAAAGGGTACTGTATGCAAGCAAGGGAATTACCCAGCCTTTTGTGAAATCAATTTTTTCACCCAGGAGTTAATTCCTGTGGTTGAGTTATTCCACTCTTCAGACTAAAGCACTTGAAATACTTCCAATATATCACAACTTTGGAATGTTCACTTGCTCTACTGCCTTGATGCTCTCCCCAGTATTATCTACAAATCTGTACATCATGGGATGACAAAACAATATGGAAAAACAAAGATGCTGAATGTGATTTTGGACTTGTATTCCTGTTTTCCAAAAGAGAACTGCTTATTCAAAGCATGCCTAACTGTTAAATAAAGTACACAAGTGCTGGCCTGAAAATACAAAAGAAATTGCTCCATTTGTATTTGGTAGCAGGCCTTTACTAGTCAAATTGATTTTTTTCTACTTTCATAAGTCTTTTGACAAAAATTTCCAAAAATAAATTCCCTGTGAAAAAAGGGTATTTCAGGGTATAGAAACTCAGGAGTAACAAATACTCTAAAACTCTGTTTCACTTTTTGTTCCTAAATCCTTTTCTTGAAACATTTCCCTAAAAAAAATTTAACTATTTTCTGATACAACATGCAATCACAATTTAACATTAGTAAACTCTGAAAGGGATACTGTTTCTCAGATGCCTTTTATCCCTCAGAAATCTCTAACTGCAGGCAATTATCTTACTTAAAACATACCTAGAGTAAAATGATGGGGAGCACTTTTTTTTTTTCTGAAATACAACAAAATGTTTTGCCTTTGTCTCACCTAGTTCAAAAGCTTCATTTCTTATCTATCAGAGACTGAAGCAAAAGATGCAGTTCATTCTGAACTGAAAGAAAAAATCACTGTTACCCTTTTGGCTTTGTAGGTTAATCAACAATCAGCTGTAAATCAGGAACAGAGAGCAGCTTCAGCTCTGCGTGGGATAAATGGCCAGGATAAGCTCAAGTACTTACTCAGCTTTTCATATAATAGGTGAACTGGCAACTCCCACTCACTCCTACTGACCTCTCTCGTTCTAGCACTGGGACAGCTGAGCACTAAGTCACTAAAGGGAGGGGCTAAACCAAGAAGAAAATAAACTGGCCAAGATGAATAGTTTCACTGAGCAAGTTCCCCAGTCTGCCTCACTGTGGGGCCATACAAACACCAAGGCAGCACAATCCAGAGCTGACTCAGGATACAAATGAGTTAGAGAAGACAAGGAAGGAAATTAGCCCAGGCAGCTTAAAAAAATACAGCTGCTGAAAGTCTAAGTACAGGCTGAGGGGAATAGAGCAATGCTTAAAATGAACTCAAGGAAGGACAAGTGCAGAAGCTACATGGTGAAATGGACAGCCTCTCTCACAGCAGGGAGTGAAGTGCATCTAAGGAAACTGCTGACACCAAAGAAAGATAAACAAACAAACAAGCCAGTGCACACACACAAACTATAAATAATAGATCACAACCACCCTATCAATGACGAAGGCACAAAACCTAATTGTTTCTTCAGCATGATACTTGCAATAATAACCACATTCTGTTCCCAGCCATAGTGGGCAGATGTTGCAAAGGTCATATTTAATTCTTTGAATGTGCATTCTGTTGTCTGTTAATCTCTGTAACTGGGATTTTTCCTGAATCTTCTGTAGCTCTCAGTCTTTGCAAAATCTTTGTTTATCCTTGGGTCAGGCCTTATTATTTACTTTTAAAGTGGTATCTGTTGGGGGCGAGGTAAGGAAATTCCAGTGCTTCATGATCTGAATTTCAACCTCTGAGATGGCAAGGGTGACTTTTAAGGCCATGACTGTGATACACAGTCCTCCTCATGTACAGACTGATCTCAATCTCAGTAACTCAGAAAGGACTCTCTTTATCTTTCCAGGTATCATAAGATTACAAAAATAGTCTAGAATAGCATCTTTTCATAAGTCTGTCTCTGTAAAACAGGAACTAATGATCAGAAAACTGGCTGGAGACTGAGAAGTTTTGAAAATTCCCTTCAGGTTTTAAACTACTGAGTTATCTAAAGCTATCTGATACACTGTGCATAGAGACCTTGTTGCATTAACAGATTCTAACATTCTAAATATTCTTATTTACATGTTTCAAAAACTGATCTGTGAACTTCAACTGACAAACGTATAAAAAACCTCCCATACAAAAGCAAATAGGTATTCTTCAGTCTCAAGTATCTGCATAAAGCACAAAGGTGTTCTTTCATCTTCATGTGAGTGACAGTCACCTAGTATATAGATGCTTTCAGCTTGCCTTAGGTTAGGAAAACATTTGAAAGCAATAAAGAAGCAGCAGTTGCTCAAGTAAAAACCATTTGGATCAACATTAGACAAGACTGTTTTTTAAACAAGAACCATAGTTTCAGATAGTTATACTGGTAAAGCCTACAGGATGGATATAATTAGACCAACTTAGATAAAATTATGTTAGTTTAAGTAACTTGTACTGTCTACATCACTTACTGGCTTTGCTATACAAGTTAAGAAACAGATCATGCTGCTAATTGCCACAACTCTGCCAATAAAGCTTTGGGGAAGACCAAACTATGAAGAGCTGCAGAGATCCTAGCTTAGACAGAAGTTTTCATAAACTGAATTTCAGCTGCCTTGTGTCCATTTCCTGAGAGAACAGCAACTGCATCTGCAAACAAGTAACTCCACATTCTCCAAAACCCCTCTGTTATTATAAACTTTTGCAAGCACACACCTTGTCTACCAGAGAAACCTCACAAATAGAACTTCATTGGGAGATTAACTTACTGGGTCACTCAACACATTTGTCTTATGGTAGTTATTACCTGCACATAGGGAAACAGGAGAGTGAGAGAACAGCAAAAGGAACCTGCACCAGTCCCATGGGCCACTGCAGTTCATGATTCAGTACCTTAGCCTAAAATACCTCTGCCTGAAGTTGAACTGCCTTTGACAATGACACCCAGGCAGGCAACTAGTATCAGCAAACCCGTTCAGTTGCTCCAACACAAGCCACTAGAGTTTTTTAAATGAAGTTCAGAAATATGTTTTAAAATCATCAGATACAATACTAACCCAAATGAAAACCCAAATGAACCTTCCCCCCACCCCCCCCCAGCACCTCCACCAGCAAAGCCTTCCTGTTGTTTTTAACCAGCTCAGAAAACAATTCAACTGAGTAAGCAGAACAGAAAAGCATTCACTAGAAAGCCCACTTTAAGGAAACTGACAGATGAATTCTGTCATGTTCAGCCCCAGTGACTGACACTCACTCTGTCCGGACTTGTCCACCCCACTTCCTCCAATGCCAAAAGTCATCATCCCTGAGGCACCCAGAAAGTCATTCAAACTGGAACAGCAGCATAAACTGAACAAAACAGCACAGTATCTTGAAATACCTTTACAATATCTTGTATTCTTTAATTTATCTGCCTTGTTAGAAATTTGGCAGACACAGTAGAGACCTTCCCAAAACAGCCTACCTGTACTGCGCCTGTTCCATTAAAACATTCCTCTTACATGCCAGAGACATTGCTCATGAACACAAGTTTCCACCCAACAAGTGAGTGTGCTGTCTCTGAGGGCTGAGATGCTAAGCAGAGCTCTCCATGCAATTATACATCCCAGGAGAAAACAGGAGCAGGAAGGACAAGCAGAAATTAGGAGTGAGCTGCACTTACAAGGAAGAAAGTGGTGCCAGATTTTCAACTATTAGGATAGCACATCTCAAGCCCTGAGGTGTGGCATGTTAATCAGGTACAAATACAGGACTCCTGTACTAAGAGGAAGCACAAAATAATTCTTAGGTGGACTGAAGATGATAGCACCAGCACATATATGGTAAAATTTGAAGCTGCTCTTGAGCATGCAAATTCCTTTGGAATTATGTATTGAATATAACATGCTACAAGAAACTTAGTCACTAATGTCTGAAGCTGATTCCTAACACTGAATGCATAGTTTCAATAAGTTTAGCCTCAATTCCTTTGTATACAGTTTCACAGGTATAAAAGATCAATAATACTAGCTCTTCACAGACACCCTGTGGCCATCAATTCGATTAATAAACATCTACCAAGCACACAGTAAATAAGAATATTACAAAACAAGAAAAATAACAGTGCTATACTTAACACAAAGTTTAGACAGCACACATTAGGTAAGACCAAAGCCTGGACGTGGTAGAAGACAAGCAGTTCCTCAAGCAGCGACAACAGAGATGCCTGACTTTTTAGGCTCATCTCAAATTGATTAATGTTGGTTTCTACTCAACTGGAAGCTCATGCAGTCATCTTTCTATTCATGCACAATGTTCACGCTCCCATGGTAATCTTTCAAAGCACTCATGTATTTCTTTTCTCTACTGGCACTCAGTTTTCATAAATAATTAAAAGGACATACATATGCAACCCTGGCCCATTTGTTCAGTTTCAACAGGTGAGTTTGGAAGTTAGGCTAATTTTATGAACATGATAGCATTAGTCTTATTTTCAGTTTTTAATGTAACTTCCTAATAACCTATTTACATTTTACTTTAATTTGATACTAGTTTTACATTTGAATGGGAAAATTGCACTAATTATTTTACATTACAGAAATTACTGACAGCATGCAGGAACACAAACAATTGGTTTGTACCATCTGTAATTCTGATGCCAAAACAGAATGATTTGAGATACTGTGATGTAATAGTTTCAGTAATATAGAATTTTCATTACTGTTGTCAGTATCCATTTGTGTATTCCATTCTGGAACAATTCAAACAGACACTTTAATAACAACAATTCACACCACCTGTCACCACAAACTACACAATTACCATTTTTACATGTTCTAGATAATACATGTTGATCTTCTAGAAGTTCACTAGGGCAAGACAGAAGGTTGAAATAACTTGACTTTGAAGTCTTGTTTTTTCTCTTATACTGTAAAAACCATTTAATTTATACATTCCAAAAAATAATTTCCAACACAGGTGCAAATACTTCCATTACAAAAATAATTTCCATTCCGTGCTTCTCTGTTTGAAAGCATATACCATTGTCAAAAGAAATGAAACAGGTTTCTTAAGCCTCTTCTCCCACACACCAACACACTACCCCTATGAAGAGGAATCACACCTGCTACTCCACAAAGCAGCAATGCAGGAATGTTTTGGAATGGTTGTCTTTGCTTACTGTTCAACATAGTCACAGTCCCTAAGGGCTCCAAGAAGCAGGGTCAGCTGATTTTAGTCCACTTTGCTCCTCCCTCCTTCCTCTTTTTTCTTCTAGTTTAACTCACATGAAAATACAAATTGCTTCCTCTTCCTATTGCTTGAAATAACCAGTACTCAGCGTCAGCAGCTAAACAAGGGCTGGGTTGTCTTCCTTATTCTCATCACTGTCTGGTACAACCATGATTGCCAGTAGGATGTCTGGGACAAGAACCCCAGGCAGAGACGTCACAAGCAGGCTGGGTTACATCTTGTGGTGTGCTTTCATCTCCAGACCTCTTTTGTGCTCCACTGGTACTCTCTCCCTATTTTATCCATTTACAAGCTGACTTCCAAACTATAAGCCTTTTGAGAAAAGACTGTCTGATATAATACCAAGCTTATACCAACATAATGAATCCTACAATTTAACTGAAACTTCTAGGAATTCAGTGAAAAATAGGGTAGTATGAACTATCACTTCATTGACACACAGAAACCAGAGAGGCTAATGAACAGTGTTAGGGACACATACACATATTTCCTGAAGGTATATGTAAAGGTGTGTATACATATATATATGTATATTCATAATTTATCATGTTTGTTTATTTTCATTCGGTTGCCTTATTAAGGTGGATTTTTCAATCCCCCTGCTGAAGAGAGCTGCAAAGGAAGGTATTTGCTATAGGAATGGAAATCCCAGTGATTGCACAACCATTTATAATGTCCAAGGAGAACAGAGCACTGATGGTATGGAAGGGATCCCTAACATCAAGTGCCATTCAGGAGAATAAACAACAACAAAATCCAGTAACTCTCAGAGAACACAGAAAGCTGAAAAGTCCTCCTACCTCCCTGAACTCTGTATTAGGTTAAAATAGCTGCAGTTCATGACCATAGGATTGCAACCCAGCAATTCCATGGGCAAGGATCTCTTGGGATGGAAGTTAATTGACATTAACTGTGGGGAAAAGGAAGCAAATAGGCATTCTGCAACAAATTCTCTGATGCAGACTCTGATACCCAAGGCTAATCTCTAAGGCTGCTCAGAATGACAAAAAGACTTTTTAGCTGGGATGTTGAAGAAAAATCCTTGAATTTCACCACCACCACCCAGAAATCAAAAAGGAAACAAAGTGCCACAGAATGCTGGGGTGCTTTGCTGACTAATATTACCTCAGAGCAGCTTTACATCATTCAAAGGGCCAGGTAGAACAAGGAAAACCAAAAGAATCCTAGTTTATTTTAAACAACAAAGAGAGCACTTTGGAAATCACTTAATGAGGGCTAACAAGAATAACAGAGGAGATATTCATGGACTTCAGAATTCAAAATTAAAAAAACAAAAACTTGTGGGCATTGATTATTATGAATTCTTCTGGTTTTTGTACAAGTGAACATGGAACTCTCTTGAGTCTGGAGACAATCGATACAGTGAGCAGGAGTCTATCTTGTTTCAAGTCCATTCACTAACCTTGTGTATTTACAGTTCCACAATTACAGAAGCACTTCTAACACAAACGTTTCTTAACTACAGCACCTAGTTCTAATGAGGTTAACTTCAACTATCTTTCAGTCTCAAACCTGCTTTATGCAGGGCCTTTTCATTTAAACTTTGTCCTACTAAAGCCTCTAAATGCTACAAAATGCCTTCTGCTAGGAAATCAAGCCAAAAAAGCAAATAAGCACCATTTCAATACTTTTCAACAAAGACCTGTATGTCTTATTAAGAAGGGGAAAAAGGCATAATGACAGATACAATAATGAGAGTGCAAAGCAATAACCAATACATAATATTGCCAGCCCGCCAATGCACTAAAGATTAAAAAAAACCCAATGAAATACAGATAAAAAATATACCATGCAATATCTTCATGCTGAAAATGCTGCAAAATGTATGAAGTCCACCTTGTTTCAAATTACAGCACTAAGACTAATGCTCCAGCCCCACAGAGGTTTTTTGTAAAAAATTCAAAAGAAAGTTAACAGAAATTTCAGTCATGATTATATTTCATCAGCAAGCATTTCTTCCAAAGGCCACATGGCTCTCTTGAGGAATCACCATTTCTACATTTAACCCATTTTGAAGACTACTGACCTAAACTGACATTTTGGGAAAAGAGAGGATGCCAGACTTCTTGTTAAAGCAGCCTGAGGTTTGCTACCCACACTTAGATTACATAAAGCTTCCAAATGGTATACAAGCAGGCAATTCCCTAGAAGACTTGGAACAGGGCTTTCAAATTTGCAAGAGAACTTGCCAAAGACCTATAAGAGATCTTGAACAGCACAGGGAGAGGAATATAGCTCATTTGGCTGACATGAACTGAAGCCCTTTTCTACTGTAAATTATGGTCTTCCTTACCATTAAAAAGCTTCTTGAGCCATACTGCCAAGAAAAAGCCCCTGAGTATCCAATTTCTGCAAGGGCAGGACACAGAGTGCACATCCTCAGCAATAAGAAGGCTTTAGAGCACAGAGGTATTTGCAGAGGCTCTACCACCTGAATGAAGAGCTGAGAGCAAGTGTATCAGAAGTAAGCAGATCAGCTGTGTGCTTGCTGGCAAAGGTCTAACTTGGCAAAGTGTATCGACCACGGAATAAGAAATATGCCAAACAAAGCACTGCCCCATTAAGTGGAAGACCTATCACTTCTCATTCATCACTAACAAGAAGCTCAGTGTCTGAACATCTCCAAGCAGAAAAGCCAGAGGAGAAACAGCCTTCTGGATTCTTTACTCCCAGGGCAGGAAACCACTGTGGCTGCCTGATCTGGTACTTTTTTGGCAAGCTGTCTTCAGCAAACTTGATCATGCCTGTCAGCAAATCCACAAGTTCTACAAACCTTCCCATCTCAACTGCTAACAGGAAAATGTCCCAGCACAAGGAGAGAGAATTCCAGGCTGAGTAGAACTCTGCTATTGCTCACATAAGACCTGTTTTACCTGCCTTCCTGGACAATGATGTTGCACTTCCAGTGCCACCAAAGTACATTTCCTACATTAAAATGAAAATGCCCAAAGCAGTGAGAAATTCTTTTTTTTTGAATATCAGATGGGTCCTTTCACTTGAACAGCATATCTGGGCAGTGGTGGAATTACCCATTTCTTCCTTAAGAACCATCTCCATGACATATATAATGAAAAGCCAAGCTCACAGGCATCTGAGGTATAATTCAGCAGGTGTCAGCAGGCAAGAAAGCCAGAGGTGTGGCTAAGGAGTTCAATTTTCTTAGCTTCAAGACAGGGTAGCCTCAAACCCTTTCTGGACCCAGGGAAAAAAGCTGTACTTTGCCACCTACAACTCATTGGAAAATACTCCTTTGTCAAGCAACATCTCTGGGATCCTTTAAAATATAAAAGGCAGTTTAATCGAATGGAACTTGCAGTAATCTCAGCCTTTGCTCAACACAATTTCTATCTGCACTAAATTCTGCCTGGTCACAGAAGGCTGAAGAAGAGAAACTGCAGTAAAAACTTGCTTCAACTGCAGGTCACTTCCATAACTGGAGATTTTTGTGGAAGGGAAATAAAAAGCAACACAGTTCAAGGAGCTGCTCCTAGTTCTTCCTCCAAAGCTGAATTGCAACTTCTGAAGATGGATTAATGGATATTTGAGAGTCAGAGAAAAGGGACAAGCAGGACCAACAGGTGGCAGAAGCACGAGGTGAGCAGTGAAAGCCTGAAATACCCATCCAGTGCTCATGAGGAAAAGGCGAGAAATGGCACGCCCACTGACTACTGACATGGAATGCAGTGGTGAGCACAAGGATGTGGGACTGGAGGATACAGCAGATTCTTACTACATCAGCACGAGCAAACAACTTCCAGAACTATAAATGAAATCCATGGAGATGGCAATTTTGGGGCTGGAGAAAAATCTCAGGTGTACTTTAGGCACCTGCAAAGTAGATCCTACAGAAACTGGATGTGAAAGACCATCAAGGATTTGTTGTAGCCATAAAGATCCAGGAAGTCTCTAGGATAAACAGAATAGGATGACCTAACTGGGCTCTCCAAAGACCATGGCTCTCTGGAATAAAGGTTTCTAAAACCAGCATTTTGTCCCATCATGACAGTGTGCCTCTAGACACTTCTCCTGTTCTTGCTCATGTCTCAGGCAGTCGTTTCTGACCACTGTCAGATGGGAGTGTGGGCTGCCCAGGCCTCCAGTCTGACCTTGTGTCATTGTTCATATGAAGATTATTACAGGAAACTCCTCGCTTCTGGTAGAGACTATGACCTTATTGTTAAAGAAATACATTTGGCATCTACACTAATCTTCTTGATTAGGCTAGGAGATGCAGGATTTGTAAATAATGTATTAAAATTCTGACTACAGACATCCTACAGAATGAAAAAAGAAGGGAAATAGATTGGTATGTAAACACACCCCAATATTTTCCTCAGTTGAAAGGAGATGGTATAAAGCAAGGAATGACCAAAGTACTCTGGTTTTGGCATGCTTAATTTTAAATTAAGTTTGGCAATATAGGAAAAAGAGAAAAAACAATGTACTAATTTTTGGGGTTTTAATCTGCTTTACTACTGTATTTTTAGATAAACTGAAAAATCAGTGAGTGGTTATTCTGTTCTTATCTCCCTTCACCTTGTATCTCGATGTTTTTACTGCAGAGGATGTTAAGTGAAAGCCTACATGTAAAAAAAAAAAAATTAAAAACCATCTATATTTAGTAAAATATTATTTAAAGCCCATATTGAAATAAACAGGAATCCTAAGCAATCAGTTCTGGTACTATGCATACTAGTCTTGCATGCAAAAACCACCATGCTTCAGGTTAAAGAGATTACATTATAATTAGTTATTGATTTATATTTACTCATTAATAACACTTGCTATGTGCAGTAATAACAACAATAATAAATATCAATGAGATAGTTTCCTTTATGGAGTCTTTTAGGTGGTATTTTCTGATATATATTCCTATCAATTCTCAGCCACACTATGACAGTGTTAATGCAGTCCTATGGAAATCTTTTCAATTTATTAGGAATTCTTAAGATTACTATTGAAAACCAATAAATTTTCAAAACACCAGCTGTATCTTAGTAATGTGAAAATACTTAAGGCAGCTTATTAGCCATGCAGATTTTCTTCCAAATTCTGTATTTGCTTTGCAGATCACATATGAGATTACATGAATAGGAACATGGAAAAATTACTCTTACAAAAACCCCTTACTAAAAGAATCACTTATTCATAAAAACCCTGTACCTGAAGCATGGTGTATTTCCACAGAATTATGTATTTTTTTTAATGTGTACATGAACCATCAAAAAAGCAGCCACTTCTTTAACAGTAAACAGTTGCTTTTGTTAGGCTACCCCCGCCCTAAAAAAATGCGGATTTCCCTGTTCTAAGATCATAATTACTAAGCATTCCTCATACACTGCTTTAGAGCTACACCATGCAAAAAAATCCTGCCAAGGCTTTTGGCCCTCATTTTTTATCTTTCACAACCAATTTCACAATACTGACAGTTAAAAGAATAATAATAAAAGTCATCCAGATGTAACACACACCTCTGATGAGGGCTCTGGGTGATGGCTAATCCTTTCTAGCCATGTGAAGCAGTGCAGACCCACAGTAAAAATTTTTTCTACACAGACCTTCTCCAGAATTTCACAGGATATTTATATATACAATAAGTGCAGTGTGGATTCCAGCAGAGACACCCATACATATATATGCATATAAATATTTGTATGTATTTTGTATGTATTTTTTTCCATTCACCAACATAAATGCTATCTCCAGACATTAATTTTATTTATAATGCAAGAGACCTTTATAAGCTCAGTGTACACACAAAACCAGACAGATATGCACACACCTTTCCAGATGAATAATTACATAAAACAGGGTCCCTTACTGTTCTCAGCTCTGCAAAAATACTGCAGTCATGAATTAAACATCACCTTGCAAAGTTCTCTGTTTTGTGCCTCTCTGGCAAGGTTTCTGAGAACACTGATTAGAATCTGAATAGCTTTACATTACCTCCAACCTTAGGCCCACCAGCTGATCCCGGCTTTCTTGCACTGTTTGAAGGATTTCCTGGCTTTTTAGGTGCCGGAACCTTGAAGGCTGAAGCAGCTGATGATGGCCTATTTCCATCCACTGACTCTTCATCATCAAAGCTTTTGTCTAAGAAAAGATATGTTAAATAAAAATAGAGCTATTAGAATGGGCATATTTTCATTTCCTAACAAACTATTTTCCTTCACATTTCACAGAAATTCACAAAATGCATAAATAAAAACAAGTATTTATCAGTTTGTGCTGTCTCTGATCTAGGAATAAAATGACAATGGGAGATAAACAGCATTTTCCACATTTCACATTCTTATAAAATACTATTTTTGCTTCATAATTAACCACAGTAGAACTAAGCATAAAAAAATGAATCCTACACATCCACTCCCACAAAGGAAAAATATCTTTGCACACACCGAATTTTTTTAATAATTTCTTAGTATTTTCCCAAAAGGAAAACCCTTAATATAATTTTTATCATTGCAGTCTACCGAAGAAAAATGCTTCTCCTTTTCCTTCTTTCACTCATGCATGCATTTTCTGCTACACATCCTCCCACAATGTGTCTAACTAGCACTCCCTGTCTCCTTCCTTCCACCCAGATTTTTCAACTTACAATCACAGATCCTCTTGCAGATCAGCCGCCTCATTCCTCTGATAGCTCTTCAATCCCCTCGCCCTAGCACGGACCCAGCACCTCACATGGCCACATGCAGTAAATTCTTAGTACCAATCAAAGATTTTATCAAAATCTGCTCGCAAACACCCAAGATCCACCACTGAGATTTGTGCCGGCATCTTTCTCTCCCTTCCCTGCACTAGGTGCTGCACAACCAATGAGCTGCAAGGTGACATCATCTTCTGGGAGCCAACGCCAGAGGAAAAGGTGAAAATTCTCCATGCAAATAAATTCATTCCCACACATGGTATTTGCCACTATTCCAATCCTTCGTTTGAAAAATCAGACAGGCAGACAATATTCAGAAAGAGGGCTTGCACTCCTCTTTCCTATAATTTCAGGTTTGTGTATTTTTAATCATGAGAGAAATTCATGCCTAGTGACTAAACAGTCTCAATTCAAAATACTGTGCCTTAAAAGAACCCCAACATATTCCAACAGTAGAACATCATGTTTTCCCCACCCACTTAGGGAAGAAGGATTTATCTATAAGCTTGAGCACAGAAAACACCCAGCCTATGGTTCCTATAATAAATAAAATGGGCGAGGCTGAGACACAGCTGCACTACAGTAATGAAAAACTAATTTAGCATATTACCTGCTCTAAAACCTGCCATTTGTTAAAAATATATATATATATTGCAAAACTTCATCATCTCTGGAATGGTTAACTGTTTACCCTTTGCTAATTCAGTACTTGCTCCTAGGGAAATGTCAACTATATTTAACAATGCAGCCTCCCAGAGGAAGGCAGCTTACATTAAAAGGTATAGCAAGGTTTTGTCCAGCAGCACTGGCAGCACCATCGAACGTCACAACACCCTGCATTTAACATGTCCAACATCACTGCTGCTATAGTTAGCACATTTTCCTAGCATTTGCCAAAAGCTGTGTTTTGCACTAATGAACCTCCATGATCAAAGAAACAAACCGTCACAAGAAAAATATGGATGCATATTACCAACTTGCATTAACATTACTTGCTCCTCTCCTATAAACACTGATTTTTAGGTGGATCTTGCTAAGAGTAATTGTTTGGATCTGTAAACTCTCCGAATGGGAGGAAAAGGCATCAGCCTTCTCCCTCACTGTCCTGTGTGTTGCCATGGGAACAGCACTCCCGCTCAGCATACGGGCTGAGCCAGAATACATTTTGATTCCTGATGCTTTTACTCTCACTATCTTAAATAGAACCAGACATCAAGAATTCGAGCAAGGAAAACCACTAGCACAAAGGCCAGATTAAGTGAAATGACTTAAACACTGTCACAGAAGGGTAAATGGCAAGGGTTAATATCTAGGATACCCACAGCATTACAGGTAATTTTAAATTAGAAATATCTTGCAGATTTTTGAACAGCATGACCAGATCAACACTGACACGTGAGTATGGAATCATGAAAACAGACTAAAAGTGAAAACAGGCTTTGCAAATAAAAATGGTTCTGTCACTGCACTTTCAAATCTGACGAAGAAACAGGCAAGACTTTCATGCTACTACCCAACAGCTCCACAATGCTGCACTGATATGCAAATATTGCATAAGCCTTTGAAACAATAAAGTTATTTGCAATACAATCCTAAAAATAGAAACTAAACATTTGCTCATTTATGCAAAATCTCCTAATCAACAAAAATCTAGACAACCCCAAACAACTGTGTACTTTGGGAACCAATGACTCAGATGAAATAATTTTATTTTTACCAAACAATTCATTATGAAGGAGTATCAAAGATGGGTAATTTTAAAAGTTACTGCTCAACCCCAAAATGTGCAAACAGAATTCCAGAACAAAAATGCAAAAGCAAATGTTTCGACCCACTGTGTATATTAGAGGATACATTAAATAATGTTCTTGGTAATACTGTCAAATTACATTGCCTAGTTAAAAAATATTTTTTCATACATTTTAACAATTGTTAACACTGCATTAAAAATCTACACTATGAAATAGTTTTATACAGTTTTTCAGTCCACATAAAACTCATCCTTTTAAAATAAATGCCTATTTTTCTTAAGATACACAGAACTGATTGAAGCCACTGATACATGGCTGTTCTTAACCAGACTTTTCATGGTTTATGTTAAAATAAATTTAAAATTGCTGTGCTGTTACTTGAAGTGTTCCAAAATAACAGTACAGTACCATAAGCATATAAAAGTAATAGCTGAAAAGGATTTGTTTGAATTCTATTAACACTGAAGTGATAATGCAGCTGAGCCTCTTTTGTTCTGGATTTGTTTCTTTTTTAAATAAACATAAGCAGGAAATTTTCATACAGTCTTTTAAAGAAACCAGAGGTTTTCCCCACCCTTTTAGGCCTTTACACTTTTACTTCCCTAGGATTTACCATCAAAATCCCGAGCGATCTTTAGGGACATTCCATTTTCAGAAATCTGCCTTACACTGTCAAGATCCAAAACCAGAAGTCTGTATTTACAGCACTTCATGAAAACAGAGCACAACACTTGCCTCCCTTACAATGCAGCTTCCATGCGCTCTCGCTCATCTGCAATGAAGCTTTAGCTGGTAGCTCCTGTAAAAGCATTTCCATGTACTTCAGCATGGAGAAGCCCGGCTCTAGTTGTAACTGCTGCTCCCCGGGGCATAATCAAGGAGCAGTTCTGCCCAATCTGGCTTTACTACCAGCCTTTGGCTGGCCAGAGGAGCAGGGATGGAGCTCCTAACAGCCAACACACAGAGCATGGGGATCACTGTATTTCAGTATCAAACTGTGCCTCTGATGTTAGTTTTATGCAGTCTACAAGCAAAATATATCTCTATAATGGGATGTCATAAAAGCCTAAATGTAACTGGTATTTCAAAACAAAGCCATCTGATAGATGCAAACTTTTTTCATTCTAAAATGGCTGGATAATTTTCATTCTAGGTCATTTTAACACTTTCAGAGTATCAAATTTTACGTATGCAAATAGACCTGACAGTTGAGAAAGCATTATCCAAATAGTGTTTTAAAACAAAGCTCCAAGGTACTAAATATGAAAAGCGTATGAATTGCTAGCAACCCACAGAACATATTAAAAGCAAAACACAATAAACTAAAGACACTGAGCCTCAGTTAAATCCCACAACATGTTCCTGTACTTGATATACAGTATTTTAAACCATAGTGCATAGGGAGTTTTGGAGGTAAGCACACTGTACAGAGAAGAGCCTGGAATCTTGTACCGCCAAAAACTCCTGAAGAAACCTCATGAGCACCAACTGCTCTCACTCTGGTACAAGCTCTCTTCCAGATGAACAACTTCAAAGCAGGGGAAGAAAAAATTCATGAAAAGGTTGTTTTTACCTTCACAAAGCTAGAACTCAGGATCTGAGCATTAGAAGTTTTCTCTTCTAATGGCAGGCAGATATCTGCCCATAGGGGATGCTCTGCAGGTACAGTGCCCCAAGTGAGCTGCTATCAACAAACTGCTGTGCATTTCTACAAAATTTCTGAAGAACTGTCTAAGAAATCTTTCCAGTAAAAACCCACCAAACCAACCTGCAGGACACATCAGAACCTAAAGTCCACTACACTTTCAGATCTTATGATTTACCAAAGTTATTTGAAGATTAAATGCATGCAGACAGACCAACACTTGAACTACCACAGAGCATTAAACACTAAAATTCTTAAGAAATAAACTATGTAATTTGAACTAAAAATAAACAAAATATATGTGCTATCTTCCTTCCAGCATTACTCTTGGGGGCCAGATCACAAATGTGTAGTGTATGTTTTCTGAAGTATTCAGAGAGATCAAAGCATAAACATTTATAAAGAAACTTGATATTCAAAGAACTTCTAGTACTCCCAATATTTTAAACTCCAGAACAATCTACTTACTGGGATTTACCGATACAGCAGCAAAGGTAATTATGTATCCAGTAAATGTAAAGATATATCCATTGACAAGGAGAATCCAGGGGAGAAATCTAAAGTTTTTCATATCCAGAGAGAAAAAATATTTCATTTTCAAAGAAGATTAAATTAGAATACCTTTATTGTTACTGCAACTCAAGCCTCCACCTTAGCTGGTTTGAAGATTCATATAACTAATGTGACATTCTGGTGTCTAACATTTTGTAAGTCATAGTCAATAACAAAGAAATAAAACACAGTATCACCTACACAGCAGTGCAAATACAAGCTCTATATTCTACCTGTACTACTCAGCAGCAGGAAATCAAAAGTTAACTGACTTAAAGGAGGTCCTCAAGTGACACCATGAGGGTGAAAAAACTGGATCCCCTGCAGTAAAACTTAACTAAAGCTGGCAATAAAGGCAAATCCAGATACTGTTTTCAGTAGCAACATTTTACATATCTAACATAACTAGGGCTGTAAATACCAACTTGCAGTATTTTACTGTAGCCTGACAAGAGTCAAACTAGAAAACACAGTATACTTAATATTTACATATTTAATAAAACTGCTTTTAAACTGACTTCTATTGAAAACATATGTATCAATTTTAGTTCAATAACTGATCATTATAAGCTTTGCCAACAAATACTGGTTTTTACCTACCGTTAACACTTCCTCTTTCACACCACAAAATATTTATGAGGACAACTGCAAAATCCTGCCTAAGCAGAAAAACCCCAAGTAGATGAACTCTTTTAAATTTCCCAGTCACTCCCCCATTCTGTGCCTACCAAGACATCCACTCAGTCTCCCTTCAGTGACTTATAAACAGAGACTGCATCAATTACTTGGAACATCTGGGACTGGATCATTAGCTCAATTCCAGATGAACTGGTGTGGCCCACAACAACTTCTGTCAAGCATGAAAATGAAGCCGCAAGCGCTACACATGCATCAAGTTAGCTGATCCCTCTAATCCATACTTCAAGCCAATGCCCCACATCATTGAGTGAGAACTTTATCCCTTACACATCAGGCATTCCATACAGTCCAAATCTGTTTGTCCTGACACAAAGGACAGGATTCATTTGCCTAAGCACAGTCATCTAAAACCAGTTTAGACAGTCCTGGGCATCCTGTCTGGCAGCCAGCTGACATTCCAGCAGGCCACAGATCTCTTGCAGTTCTTGTGTCACACCCGCTCCTTCCGCGTGGCCACTGAGGATCCTGCAAGGCACCTCCAGTGGCACCAGACTGTGCCAGCAGCTCTCTGGGCACAGAGAGCAACAGGCACAACTTCCCCAGGCATTGTCCTGGGGAAGGCTCTGAGAAGATCAGATAAAAGAATGATAAACCATTCTTATCTTCACTTGCTGCACCTGTTGAACACGTGGAATGTGTTATGGAGATTTGTTTACCAAAGGTGGTTTCTTAATTGGCCAATGGTGATGGTGTTTGGATGGAAGGACCAGTTGGGTCCACGTGTATCGTGACTGTCTGAAAGGGCAATGGGTTTCTTAATAAGTACAGAATAATAAAGTGATTGATCAGCCTGCTGAGAATCATGGAGTCACTGCTAATTATTACCCAGCTGGGGGCCTGTGGTGACACCAGACACCTACAGCTGGACAGATGAATTGCACCTAAGAAGCTTCAGATCTACCATAAAGGCGTCATTCCTTGGCATTCTCCCCATGCCACAGCAGGTATTGGGCTCCTAAACCATTGGGAGACAAATTCTCATACTCAAACAAAAGCCTGCTTCCCACAGTGATGGAGCATGGCTCTTCCTGGGACAACAGTGACGGAGCATGGCTCTTCCTGGGACAACAGTGACGGAGCATGGCTCTTCCTGGGACAACAGTGACGGAGCATGGCTCTTCCTGGGACAACAGCGGAGGCACAGAAGTAACGTGAGGCCATTACTGATGAATTTAACTTTACTGATGAATTTAACTTTACTCCTTTGCTCCTCTTTGCCTTCCTGAAGGAAGCAACTGTACCAATGATAGTGCTGGCAAATGGCTCTCTTCTGTGCAATACATGCTGATGCTCACCAACAAAATCTCAAATTCCTACCAGAAGAGACTTCTTTTTCTGCAGTAATCTCACAGAGGATGGGTGAGATAAAAAAATACCAATGAGAACGGTGTTTATAGAACAACAAAACCTGGTTCAAAAAACCCCCAAAGTTCTTAAATGTATATAAACTTATATTCTTTTACATGCTATTTTTTCAGGCAGTTCCAGTGAACTGGTGTCTTAAAAAAAAAAAAAAAAGAATCAAAAAGGCAGCAAGTAAGGGGAGCAAGAGTCAGTAGCAAATATTTATCAGTTAGATTTTGCTGTTGATCTGATCTCAAATTTTAATAAAGTTCCCCTAATTTTTCAACAAGCAAAGCAAAATACAGCTCTATTACAGTCCATCGATCAGTTGCAGCACTGAAAAAGAGGCTCACACCTGCTTTTGGGGGAGGCTGTATGCATTGATCTGCTCTGCTGCCTGCATTTGATCTCTTTTAAAATATGACCCTCAATGAATAGGACAAAATAAAAGAAGGAAAATGAGGAAGAAAGTACTAGACCTAACAAACATTTAAAAAAATAAACATTTAGGAGTGGCAATGACACATGCCAAAATAATTATCCTCATGTAATACAGGCATATTCCAAAGACATTAGTAGTTTATCTATTCTGCTCCACAGCTTCATGAAGGACTATGTTAAAAAAAGATTAATTCAAAAAAATTTAACACATCCCCAGTACTATTTTCCTAACTCCATAGAAAAGTTAGTCTTACAGTTTATCTTACTACTGTCTGGATGAAAGACAAGACTTAACTACAGGTTTCAAATAAAGCTGCAATAAGCTCAAATAAGCAACTGAGCTAATTTTGCTCCCAAGTAAAGCTTCATTCCCATTTCTAGCTCTAGAATATCTCCTGTAAACCCAAGTACTTTTCTAATTTTTACCTATTAAAGTTTAAGACAGTTTCTGCAAATTTTGCCATATTTTGCATTTTTACAATATCTGTAAAATTACCATAGTCCACATGTTTAAATTAATTCATAAATAATTGAGTCCTTCCTAAATTCTTGCAATTGGACTTTCTTTTGTTACAAATGTGTAACATTTCCCAAATGTTACTGAACATTTCCCAGCAATCTTACTGAAAACTGAAGATGCCGTCAGCATCTTGGTACTTTAAAAATCATCAATTTCACTGTCTTTACATCCTTCCTGAGGCACATTCAATGGCCTTCTGAATCAACACTCAATAGTCTACAACCTATTAGCAAACACACAATTTTCTCAGTAAAAGGGGAAGAGAAAGCTAATGAGGTTCTCCAGAATTCATGACAAGGTCAGCTGCTAAAATAGGATTCAAGACTAAACACCAAGGCTGAAAATAAAACTACATAATGTTCTTGTTCTTCAACATCTGGACTATGTTATAGCTCTAGGCCATGCTATTTGGACCACACTGCACTATGTCCAGCATTAACAAGTCAGGCGCCTTTTAGGACAGGCGAAGGCAAAAAGGTGTAGGAGGACACAGACCTGGTCTTGCATAAAAAATCAAACACTGAAAGTTTTTGGCCTTTTAAACACAAATGTTGAATCACTAGCTGTAACATAGAAACTGACAGGATACTCCTCTATTTTAGCACAAAGTAAAACATGCCTACCATAGCACAAATGTTTTGCTCTCTTATGAAATACCAGAATTAAAGCTGAGAAAGACAGTAACTTCTGGAGCACTCAAGATTTCTGCTAAATGAGTGACTACTCCCTCAGAGAGTTTCCCTATCCAGACACTGATTAAAATAAAAGCATGTAATTCATTTTAAAACGTGATAAAAAAAAAGAAAGAAAAAGAAAAAGCCCTAAAAGAACTTTTACTTGATGCCTGGTAAATTTTTGTGAGCCACATTACATAAAAGACTCCTAATTTCTATCAGAAGTGATGGTTTATTTAACCATTGAAGCCCTTCTGAATCCTATACTCACTTGTGGCCAAACCCCTCACTCAGTTGCTTAAGCTGCCCTCTGAAAAAGCTGCCACTTCAAGTATCTTCTTGAAGTATCAACTCCAGTATTTGCATTTAAAATACTCTGTAAGCCAACAGCCAGTCTTTGCTCAGTAGGCCTGGTTTAATTTCTGTCTTTATTATTTCATCCCCAGAAGTAATTTTATCTCTTTCTTCACAAATTCCTTTTGTTTATACATCAAGTATCCAATTCTCAATAGATTATCAGTGAATCTATTGAATGACCTATTTTAAAATTAATATATTTATCACAAAAGTGGGTTTTATCTAGAAACCACTATCCACAAACTGCAATAATATGCCTAGCATTATTGATGTATGTAAGTTCAGAAAAGTAGCAAAAAGAACCACCACATTTACCTATCTGCAGCTAAGTCAAACAACTGATATCCATTGAGAAACTATTCAATTCAGGACATTTCCAGTACTTAATTCAGTGACACAGAAGCACCTGGGCTTAATGACTTGAATTTTCAAACTATCAATTACATCACAGCAAGGGTAAGAGAGGCACCCATAAGTGCTGTGTTCATTCATCTTTAACATATATCACAAGTATGTGTGATAGGGAAAGGGCACAGGATACATGAAACATCAATGAGAAGGCTGACAAACAGGGAGCTTAAATTGGGATTTACTATTAGAGTGTGACAGTGACAAATGTAAGTCTACCATCAGAGAGATCAATGAGAACAGCTAACATTTGCATTAGTGTGCAAATGTTTTTAGTGTGTTTTTAGTGTGGCCAATTTCTGCATGTTCAGTTCCACTTGCACGTTGAAAATGTAAAACAGTAAGGCAGATTGACAGATAAAACACGGATCCTAGAAGCAGAAAGTGCAATATGAGCACACAGCAGATGAAATATTGAGAAGTTTATTTTTCTGCATTTTAGATCCATGTAGCTTAGGAATTACAAGTTAGTATTTGCACATGAAAACATGCACACCACAGCACAGAATGAAAGGGGCTGCTAATGGCCTTTTGGCTCACTGACCCACCTGATCTCTGCCTTACACAGTCAGAAGTAGAGATTAAGAAAATATGGCAAATCACCTTTCTTTTACTCTCAATGCTGCCACTTGTGGGTAATAAAACTGGTGGTTTTAAAAGGCCCAACTCTCCTCAAACTGGACTTCTTAACATATAATCATAAAATGGTTTGGGTTTAAGGGACCTTAAAGATTGTCCAGTTCCAACCCTCCTGCCATGGGCAGGGACACCTTTCACCAGACCAGGTTGCTCAGAGCTCCACCCAACCTGGCAGTGAATTCCTCCAGGGATGGGACATTCTCTGCTTCTCTGCTCCAGTGCCCCACCACCTCAAGTGAAGAATTTCTAGTCTAAATATACCTTTTTCAGCTTAAAGCCATTCACTATGCCTTAGTAAAACATCCCTCTCCAGCTTTTCTGTAGGCCCCCTTTAGGCACAGGAAGGTGCTGTGAGGTCTCCCTGGAGCCTCCTCTGCTCAGGGCTGAACAATCCCAACTCTCTCAGCCTGTCTTCACAGCAGGGGTGCCTCAGCCCTCTGATCATCTTTGTGGCCTCCTGTGAACTCACTGGACAGAGATCACCTCCCTTGCCCTGCTAACCACTCTGCTTTTGATACAGCCCAGGACAGAACTGGGTATAGGGCTGCAAGCCCACACTGCCAACTCATGTCCAGCCTCTCATCCACCAGCGCCCCAGAAGTTAAAACTCACACCAGATCTGGAAAATCTGACGTGCTTGGTATATGGCTAGCCAGCTTTAGTAGCTGCCATTTCTCTGATTTTGTGGGAGCATGATGCAACTCCTAAATAATATACAGAGATTGTTCCCACACAGTGTTTCTAATGAGTTTGTAAAAATCAACTTGGCAATGCTAAGAAATTTTAAACAAAAACAACCTACACAGAAATGTAGCAAGTTTGACCTTTAAGTTCAATAGCCACTGCGTAAGTTCATTGACCAAAGGACTTTTATCAGGTCAACAAACAAAACAATCCATAATGATAAAAGGATTTTTTGTCAAATAGAGATCTACTCATGCTCATTGCTTAGGCAATCATGGAACACCATGCAGCTCCTGACATCTAATGAAAGCAAAAATATCTAATTTGAATAAAGTAAGGTTTTTCTGCAGGCTCTTAAGAGCTATGCTCCTCAACTTCAGTCCTTCTCACCTTTCCTCAGGCTCCAACTATCCAGAAGTTTGAGGGCTTTTAAGTGTTTCTCAGTTGAACAGAAGAATTTTCACATCAATTAAATACACATGAAGAGGTACCAGAGAGATTCTGGTACCATGAAAATCTTGTTGTCTACACTCCATATAGCTGGGAAATTCCTGTGAGTTTTGAATTGTGGTTACTTCTTGTAAGAGTCTACATACACAGCTGGTTTTCAAAAGGCATTTTCAAGTTATCAACTGCTCTTTCCAGCTGTTGCTATGAAAGTGCATTTTGATGAACAAGCTGGGCAAAGAAAGCAGACAAAATCCAAACCACAAGTCTTTAAAACTAAGATGATTTAAAAATACAATACACAGAATGGAATTTCTGATTCAAGTCAATACTACAGGACACCCTTCACCTCTGAAGGCATTTCAGACACTGAAATGATCCAAACGTAGCTTACTTGCTCATTAGTATTTATGAAAAATAACATGTAACAGTAACGAAATATTCCTAGTATTTCATAGATAACAAAGACGAAAATAAACCCTGCAAGGCAAATATCCAACCAGTCAAGTGGAAGATTCGTGCAACATCTATGAAAGGAAACCCTTAGTAGGCCTTAAATTTCTCCTGTGGCTGTTCACAATTTTAATGGGTTTTTTTTATTTGGTTTTTTCCCCCCCAAAATGTACTTTAAGAAATAATTAAAATAAACAACTCCCCACCAAACAACCACCAAACAATAATCAAAAACATGCAGATATAATGGAAAACACCAAAATAAATTTTTTCATTATGTAACTTGTTCTTAAAAGCTAATAAAAACTTACTCCAGCACTCTAGATAACCAACACTTTTGGGTGATAGATTAAACATATCTGAAATCTTTTTAGTGAACTTATGTTTCATGTTTAATGAAAACAACAACAATCACCACTACCCACAAAATTCTTTGACATTTTGAAAATGTCAGTGAGAAGCAGGAAGACAAAACTTGTAGTTATTACCCTAGAGTATATAAAAAAATCAGATGCTCTTATCATTCTAGAAGCTATGCTGGTTTTGAGAAAACAACTGTGTCTGTCATATGTTGCAGCTGTTTTTCAAATTAAAAATGCTCTGAGTTGCACCTTGAATTCTTCCTTGAATTCTTTTTTTTCTATTCACACCACGCTTGAACCTTGCTGTATTCATCCGTTCTCTCTCTCCATCTTTTCATACAGCCCTTGGCTTGTTTACACATTCCCTCCCTCTCCCACTCAGCTGCTACACTTTCCCACTGTTCTTTTACTGCTATTAGCAACAGTGCTTGCACTCTACAGACAAAACACAGCTCAGAATCCATGGTAATCACTGGGAGTAGCATATGACCTTGCTGTGAAAAGAAGCTTTGCACTGGTTTGGAACAGAAATCACACTCAGCTCACGGTATCTTGCTCTCTCAGGCACAGCCATGTCCCAAACCACATCCCAAACTATGTGCCCACCAACTGCTAATAACAAAGGAGTGGTGGGAAGCAACTACAGGAAAAGGACTGGATAGTCCTTCCATAGTCCAGGAAAAGGACACCATACCACTGCAGGTGTGGTCAGCGTGGTCAAGAAAACACAGGCCCAAACAAGAACAGAAAAGGGAATAAGTGATACACTTCTATCCCACACAAAAACTTCTGCTACTCTTTATATTCCCACCCCCAGGAGACAGCTCTGAATGGTACAAAGCACCACAGTTACTGCCTGGCCAATTTCTAGGCCAGTGCAGCAATTGCTTTATTATCAGCATTCACAGGACTCTGTTGGTTTAAAAAGTCTCCTACCAGAGGATAAGAAAAATCAGAAATACACCTCAGAAATCCACCTGCACTAAAATAACATATATTTTAAATCAAGCTAATGTCTCAAACATCACTGTAGCTTCTGTGCCTTTAATATGTCCAATCCCTTTTTGAGTCAAAAGTAAAATATTAAAGCTGTGCAGCACCCACACTTCACAGAAACTAGTTAATCAGATTAAAGACTTAGGAAGACAGCCTTCCCTCAGAAGAACATCAGGGAATGGAAGATAATTGTTCTCATGCTTTAGGACCATGCATAGATTAATCAAGTATTTTGAAAGAAGACAAAGCACAAAATTTGATTTGCAGATGCAGTAAGACAGAAGGATAATTTCTATTTATAAACCAGTCACATATGCTTTATCACCTAAAATGTGACAAGTGCTTCAAGTCATGAAACATCATTACACGGTATGCCATTTACATAAAAATACACTAATAAATAAAGAAGTGCTTATTCATTGTATGATACAAAACAGTATACTTAGTATACACTAGTGCAACAAATGTGTGTACCAAGTATGTCCTCTTACAAAGCTGATTATATGCTTTTAGACAGCCCTCAAATACCTTATGTCTGGTACTGCAATATGTTTAGTAGATCTTAAGAAAACCTATGTCTGATCTTCCCTATAAGGCCATTTGTAGTTTTAGGCAGATAATTTCGTCCTTATCCTAATTACCTTGCTCAGCTAGGATCAAGGGAGTCCCTCACCTATGAAATCACAGGTAACACAGCACGGACTGCCAAAAAGGTGAGGAAACACCAGTGGAAGCTGCTGGACTACAAGCCCTGGAGAGAGCGCACGACGCGATGTGCACACGGCGACTCCGGCCGCCACCTCCTCAGCAGCCTAATCTGGTTACCAAGGGATAATGGCAGAGATGCATTATCCTCCCCAAGGAACACGGCAACCAGAGCGAGGAACAGCCCCTGGCTGGCTTTCCTCAGCAGCCTCCACAACTTGCACGGCAATCCCAGACCTGCACTCACACCAGTATGTGAAATGCCTTTGAGGTTGAGGCAGCGCGTGCTCTCCCACTGGCACACGCTCACTACAGAAGTTACGGTCCATTTGTTTGCTGGGCCACAAGCACTGGATTATTTTTTTCCCCCCTCCACATTCTTCCAACAATAGCTTGGAGAGCTTGAGACAGTTAACATGGGGGCAAACAGAAAATCTGGTTCTTCCCTTTAATCTTCACTTGAGAAATCAGATTAAGATTCAACTGCTAAGCATCATGCTTTATTTACATTTCTGCTTGTGCTCAAGAAAACGGGAAAAAAATCCAGAAAGTTCCCATAAGCCAACATCTTGCATTCAAGATAAAACTCACATTACCACTTCTAAATAGCATTTCCAAACATAATCTGCAATTCTGTAATACATCCAGACTGATTAAGTGAGCAAACCAAATAAAACAAGTAAAAAAATCTGCTCTCTGGAATATCTGCACAATGCCTTCAGCCGAGTCTCACAAATATTAAGTTAAACATACATACTGGCCACAACAAAGTGACATTTTGCAGAGAAAAGACATTTCTCAAAGGTTGCAGAATCACTAACCTTAAAACATTTTCTTCTATGTTGCATATATTAGGAGGATATACAGAATATTTGCAAAACAAAAGACCGCAGCCAAACCATCGTTAAATTTAGAAAAAAAGATTAAGAAGTTTTCTTAACAGTAACTAAGGTTTTGTTTTCCCTTGCAGTTTCATAACACAACATCAGAAGACTGAAATCCTTGTAAATGTGGTAAGCAGTAGTTTTAAGAGAGACCAACAGCTACATAATCATCCTACACACTGTTAATTGTATCTGGCATTATTGCTCAAAGCTCCTACACAGAATGTCAGCTGACTGCCTGAACAGTACTTTGTTCTTAGTGCCTTTGTTAATGACGAATTAAATTATACAGAAGAGAGCTCCACAACCACCCTCACTTTATAAACCTTGGCCATTACAGAATGACAAAAATCCTATAGCTTTGCCTAGAGAACACAGCTATTTCTTAACATGCTACAACTTGTATTCTTAACCTGCAAGTTACCATAATTCATGTTTACACCATGGAGAACTGTGTTGCCTCACAGGAAGGAAACAAAGATGAAGAAAAACATTTACAAGAAAAAAAAAATCTCAGCAAGAGTGAGCTTGGTACTTATTCAGTTCTACAGAGACCACGACTTCTCTTGCACCTTGCAAATGACAAAAATACAAACATCAGGGAACCACCTACATTTTTTTCTGGACTTACAGTCCAGACATAATTTCACTGCTCTGGTCACAATCATTATCTCTTTTGGTCTCTGACATTTGAAAGAACTAAGTGTAAAACACACATTTCAAGCTGTCTCAATAAAGAGTCTTCCCCAGGACTCTTACAACTACTGTTTCAGCAAATTCAGATAAAAAATTTAATCTTAATCTGTGATCTTTATAAACCATCTTCTTTATGCAAATCTGCATACATTGTCACTTGTGAAAGCACAGCCATCCTACCTCATCCCTAAACTTGCTGCAAGTCCAATGAATGTGCCTCAAGTCTCTCTAAAAATAATAAAGCATATATAGAAAGTCATCAAGGTATTAAGCTCAGAGAACTTGGCTGACATGCAAACCCAAGGGTGTCCTAAAGATAAAACTTAAGTCTAGTTTTTAACGAAAACACAACCATATAGTCTGTACCGCTTTACTGACCTACTTTCCATTGGTTTGTGTAACAATACACTGTGCAGCGAAGGAAACGTAGTAACATCCCATGTCTTTATTAAATATGCATCCCCAGATCTAGCAGCAAGGCTCTTATTTTATGGCTATGCCGAATAAGTAAGAATTTCTTCACACAACAGGGCAGGTTAACATCCGCTTGTTTACAGAGCAGTATAGTAAATTCTGCCTCATCTTGCAGAGGTGGCCAACCCAAGTAACACCGAGGCGAGAGGGGTAAACACAACGCCAACATAAAAATGCACAGCGGAATCGGCCCGAGTAGTAAATAATTGAGATCACGGGCCATCCCAGAGACCCAGGCACGGTTAAAATTCCAAGAAGGGCTGGAGCTGCCACGCTCGGTGCCCGGTACCCTCCGGCTGCCGCACGCAGCATCCATCGCCCATTGCCCGGCTCGGGCGGAAGCCGAGCCCGCCAGCCCGCGATACCAACCTGCCATACCGAGCTCCCCGGGCCGCCCAGAGCCCCCGCGGCCCCGCGCCGCTCCCCAAGGGCACGGCGCTCCCCACTCACCGTCCCCCACAGCCATCATGCCCGCCGGTGCCGCGGGAGGGCGGGCGCGGCGGGTCCCGGCCGGATCCCCGCCGGATTCCTGCCGGCTCCCTGCCGCTGCAGCCGCCGCCTCGCTTCAAAATAGCAGTCCCGCCTTGCGAGGGAGCCTCCGCGCCGGCCCGGCCCCGGCCCGGCCCCCCGGGCGCTCCGCCCCCGCCGTCACGGCCCGCCGCGGCCCCCGCCGCCGCCGGGGACAGCCCACAGCCCCGGGGACAGCCCACAGCCCCGCGGGAAGCTCTGCCCCCCGCCACCGCCACGGAACGCGAAACCAGAGGAGGAGAAGGAGGCTCGGTAAAGGACGAGCGCTCTGCGGAACAGAGATCAAGCAAAACGCCACGTAACACGAAATGAAACAAAACAATAAAGACACAGGAAGGAGGAAGGGGTTCCGTTGAAGAAAGCTGCTGCCTCTTTCTTTGAGTTTTCGGGAGACTTCTCCGGAAATCCCCCCCGCACCTTTGAAAGAGAAACTGCTTCCAAAGCATGTGTGCAACACACGCTGGGAGCATCAGTGACAGCCTGCCCAGACCTGAGCTGCTGATCAGAATTTGTACCTGATCAGTTTGTACCTGAATGTGCCTTTTGGGTGACATGCTGAGGGTAAAGAGTGCAATCCAAAGTGATAAAAAAAAAAAAAAAAATAGTAGCAAGTAAGTAGTACCAATTTACGTAGTCTTGCCAAAAGAAAAGTTTAAAACTCAGGCAGACTGGAGCATATGCTGCTGCACAGAGCATGAGAACTACGCATTTGCAAGGAGCCAGACACAGTTCCTTGTAGTGACAATCCAAAAGCTCAGTCAAATTCCTTAAAACCAGTGGAAGTACAGCCTGATGAGGCCCTTTTCTTGCAAATGGGCTTGAACTGACCAGTACAGTTCATTGGTCAGTAGATTTTCCTATTTAAAATGATAAGCCATCAGGAAGAGCAGTTGAAATGGAAAATGATGTGATTACATTTTGACCGCTTGCACTGAGCACACCAAAGGAATACATGCAGCTCAAAACCTCTATAAAATAATCACAGCAACTATCACCAGTATTCCCAAATGATATATATTCATGTTGTGCTGCACTGGTGAGCTCTATTAACAGTATGTCGTCACTGTCTCCATAGTAACTATATTTCCAAATAGAAAACAGCAAAGGGAAATAAAAAACAATAGTGTAATGTGGAAAAACAGATACACACTCCTGCTATGGATTTTTATTTGCCCTTTTTTGTCTAGGAGAACACATATTTCAGCTGCGTCTTTATCACACATAAAACAGCTCCCTACACCATGATGCTAACATCACATACCCTACCTGTCATATTTTGTGTTTGTAAAGCCAGTCCTTTGAGGCATTAAATATTAAAATGGAAAAAGTGCACAGGTTGAATAGAGATGAACAATTTATCTTCAGCCCAATCATTCTGCTGAGTGTAGCAGGGAGCTCAGTATTAATAGTTTCCCTACTTTTGTTTTAATTCCCTGTCTCAAAAATGACACTACTATCTGATACAGGAGTCTGCTTGAATTCTCTTAAAGAAAATAGTATTTACAAATCTCAGGCAGCAGAAACAAGTGCTTTTGTAGTGCTGAGATTGGCTGCCAGTTCTGTTTCCATAGAAATGAACATTCACTTGCTGAAAAATGGTGGTGGGGGGGTGCTTTAAAGAATCTTCTCCAGTTTGGAAGGCTACATATAGTTCTGGTGGAGTGAAAGGGCAAAACTAGCAGCACGTGTAAGATATTGCTTAACAGGCAAACATCCTGATATGATTCTTTTAATACACATCATTAAGAATGTAAACAAATCCCAAGGTTTGCATAGCAGCTCATTCATTCACGTAATTGACATTAAAGAAATGATCTCTGATTTTACTATACACATCTTAGAGTAAAAAGTAAAAAAAATCAAGGGTCAGCTGGAGAGGCAAGCTAGTAGTGGGATATTATTTAAGGCTGTAAGCACTCTCATCAAGCAAAAGCACCAAGATTCCTACCCAGTTCCCTTGTTAGACATGGCACCTCCTCATGTGTTGGCTTTTGAAACTCCTTGTTACATCCCACCCCAATTATTCCATCCATACATGTTTGAATGTGCCTTCCACCTTGTCTACCCTCAAAGAGGATCTGTCAGTCCCTAACAGTAACTCATTCTCCCCCTGCTCTTTACCATTCCATCAGAGACCAGATTCAATAAAGGAAAGAGGCAACATAAGAGTGAAGGGACTGTTCTCACTAGATCCCCTCCAGCACACTGAAAAAGTAAGATATTACATCTACCAGTGTGCTCAGATGGCAGGAAGGAGACCGTTTCCTGTCTGCCTGTATTTCTCCCACATACCTAAGCACACCAACATGATCTCTTTTAAAACTCTCAAGTATTAGATCAGTATTTTTTTAAATATATATTTGTTTTGACTATCAATAAAGTATGGAAAACATTTTTGTAATCAGGTTGTTAAAAACTGCAAGCTTTGACTCTTTATTCCTTTTTTTCTTCCTAAGTACATGCTGGATAAAAAGACTGAACAACTGACGTTAGTATTATTTGATGAGAGAATCCTCAGTCACATCTCTGGATTCTCAGAAACTAGGTCAACACACCAAATATTCACTACCACAGCAGTGCAACTCAGGGCTATGAAGAAGATGACATCTTCTGAGGTTGTATTAACAAGTTCCTCCCTATCCATCACACACTGAACAGAACCACCATCAGTACAGTCACCCTACTTGGGACAGTAACTCCACCTGGCAAAAAGCCACTCCTTTTGCTATTAAGAAGCCCCACTATGGAGTTTAATGATATTAAAGCCAGATGAAGTGGTTTTGTACTTTCCACCCTGCCTCTGCCTCCCCATTTGGGAAAGACAACCCTATTTCCCCCCCCCCCCACCATCCCAAACCCTACTACAAAATATACAAAGCACCAAAAAAAAAAAAATCCTCAACACTGTAACAGATGTATTTAGTCACTAAAATTTGGTCTTTATCCAGAGATGTTTGATAAAGCCCCTGAAAGAAAAGTTGGAACCAAGGCCACAGGAATTCAACAGTAACTTTAAATCTACACGTGCAAGCAGTAAATACAAATTGTCCTTCAGAGAATAATGAAGCACAAAGCCAAGATAAAGCACTAACAATGGAAGAATACCTTTCAGTAACATTGAAAAAGTGCCTAGATGGAAGCAACAGATGAACTAGGTTCAAGCAAAAATACTGAAACCAATGTATTTAGAGGGATTCTGTCATTTATGGTACCAAAATAGAATCACAGTAACTTTTGCATAGAAATTGCTACCTACAAGACAAAATACATGGTTTATACTGTCATAGATCAGCATCAATATCTGTGTTTTGCACATGAGATAAAAATAGGTTCAAAATAAACTCTCTTAAATGGAGACAAAAAGGAGAGAAGTGCTATATAAACTACTCCAGCAACATGGTATATATATATTTATATATTTAAATAATTTCAATGCTTATATTCCTCTTTGTGACTTTCTCTGTTTTCCTGAGAACTACTGACAGAAAAAATACCCATGTAAAATGCATCTCTGAATCTCTCAAACCTCTGAAACCTACGCAGCTGTATTAATATTAAATGCAAAAGATAATGGTTCATCCTTTCATAATGAGTAAGTTTACAATATAACAGAACATAAACATTTACATTTTATGTAAAACATTCTTACCCAAATTAGAATGCTGTGGGTTTAAAAAAATATATAAATTTTTGCAAATCAATTTTTAAGTGTTCAAGAATAGCAATGTTTTATTTCAAAGCAAAATGCAGCATGGAAACTCTTGCTATGTCAAAGAAAAGGTTACAAAACCACTTTCCTTTGAACCTAGAGTCACTTCTGTTTTCACACTAACAAGAAAAGGGTGAGAAAATTTCAAATGAAAAAAGTATATTTGAGTACATTGAGGAATTATATACATTCCTCAAAATATTTCTACTCTTGAACAACTACACTTTTTAGATACAGCAGACCATAATCAACATAGTTACTTTCAAAGACAAATTAATATGAAGAAACACTTCCTAATAAAACAAGATCTATTGATTCCTCGCAGAAGACAATGAGGCTTCCAAAACTGACTATGCTAATGCCACTGCCTCCTTTGTTTTGCTGTTATGTAACACTTTTTTCATAATTTACAGTTCTAAATTAAATTTTCATACTAAAATTACGGTAGCAATAAAGCAGTAAGAAGCAACAGGGATTTTCTGCATAACTGGTTGTCTTTTCCTGAAATACACCAAAATAAGGAGCTCAAGCTCAAAGAAGTTTTAACTTCAACAATTGTCTTTGAATGCTGCAGTCTCCTATTTCTGTAATTTTAAACTCCCTGTATTATAATTCATGATACATAATTTTAACAGAGAAAGTATCAAACACACCCATCACTAAAGTACATTTTTCTCTTAGAAACATACTAAGGATAAAGGTTCATCTGATCTTTTTTCCCATACATGAACACTTTGCAGCATTCTTCTATCCTCTGCTGAGCACATCTGTAACTCATTAAATATTCCCTGCTTGTTTCCATGCAGTTTCAACACCTTTTCCAATTGTATTCTGACCACAATCCAGCAAATACTTCCAAGTAAAGTGCACAAGCTCGTTTCATCAAGTGTCTCATTTTCTTAGCATTTACATGTTGCTATTCCTCCATCTCACATTGATAATGCTAGTATTTAAATACTTATCTTGCATTAATCTAAAACTGATTATAAATATATGATCTTTCATACTCACCACTGACGTTACTTAAAATCATATTGTCAGAGTTTCTTATTTCATCAAATTTTGCAAAGATTGTTTGCAACCTATAAAGAACAAAAACAACAAAGGATTTTTAAATGTCTGAAATCCCACTGGCTACTGGTAAAAACAGAAATTAGTTTATTAGCATATAAAGCAGCAATGCAAAATATACAAGAGATTAAGTGTATGAAGAAACAATTCGTAAAGGATTTCTCTTTAGCTGAGCGTCTTCACAGAAACGCATAGAAAACAAAGTAAACTTAGCAAAGAACAAAACTTTAGTACAGTTATTAGCATGATTAAAAATAACCTTCTATAGTTCAGGTTCAGTAATAGCACATATTGGGTACATATAGTCTATATATATATTTATTCATACTCAACAATAAAAGGTTACAATTTGAACTATGGAATGTTCAGTACAAGAAAAAAAAAATTTAATTTGTTCTAAGACTATTAATAATTTTCTTCAAAAGTTTTTGTTCCACAAAATTTCCTCAGCTTGGTTATGAAAAGAGCTCTGTGCTAGCTAGCACTTCCACAGGGAAAAAAATGCCAAACAACAAGACTTTCTTCTAAACTTAAGATACCCTAAACACTTAGATGTGTCCAACCCACACACCACTGATTTTAACTGTCACAATAGAGAACACACTGTAAATGCTGTGCTACATGTAAACAGCAAACAGACAAATAAAATTCAGGATAAACCAAATCACAAAACTCTACAATCCTACATTTGCAATCTAGTCCCACAGGGCAAAAAATGGTGTTCAATCAAGAAAGCTGGCAAAACACTTCAACAGCGCTTTCTCATCACTTCTGCAGAAAACTCAATAAAAGCAGTGGAAGTATCTCCCAGAAAAATGTGTCCCACACATTAACAATAGATTTGCACTGACACTGTTCAGCTGCAAACAATTGAGAATATTTTCTTGTATTCCTCCAAAGACTTCTCTGAATTTTAGACTACTTGGTATATGGTAAGATGTAACATGCACATGGGATTTTTAGCTCCAGGACTATCAGGACTGAATCCTGATTTTAAATGAACAAAGTTATGAACTACAAATCACATGACAACCTGCAGGTCTCTGAACAGGTACAGTTCAGCTACATCAGAAGAACCAGAGACTATACTACCCAATTCAAAATTTGCACTGATAGGCTGTCTTTACAATTCACAATCCAAACTGTTGTATGACAAAACAAGAAAAATAGGTAAGAACTACACCTGGGTATGAAAATTCTCACAAGGAGAAAAGTCAAGGACACATGAAGATTTCACTTCAGCATTTCATTTTACTTCACACACCACTTTTATGCAATGATCCATGCAGAGAGGCAGTGCACTTAGCCTACATTCTCTGAGACTTGCATATCCCTTTCACTCACTGGGACCTCATTTACCCAATAAATCTCATCCTAATAAACCTCATTACCTAATCATGAAGTATGTGATAAAAAAATGAAATGCAGACAGACAACAGCATAAAAAATTGGAGCCCTATCCCCACTGCGCCCCCTTTCCAACAATTTGGGACTCTCAGGATGCATTATTTTTACTTTCCAAATACTTCAAAGCAATATGCTACAGAGCAAATTTGTCCTGGACTTAGTAAGCCCACAATCAGAACTATACAGATCTCCACAAAAAGGCTTACCCTACTGCAAGGATCTAAAACAACACAACCAAAAACCCTCTTAATCATTAAAGTCAATAACCCCTACCATCTCAACTTGTCTCAAAACCAGATGAAGCTCAGTAGTAGTTTGCCTAAGCTTTCCCTAGCACACTCACCAGCTTGTGTCTGGAACCTATTATCCCCTCTCCCTTTTGCACCACCATTGCATTTCCAACCAGTGCTGCCACAGCAAAATGAAACGGCAGCAATTCACAAATGTCACTGCTCTACTATTAAACTTCAAGTTTTGAAAAGATCAATTTTGCAAACCAAATGCAGTATATACTGAAATGGGGTTTTCTGCACTTGGACTTGAAAAAGTAAAACTTTTGAAATGAAATGTTTTTGGGGTACTGGAATTTAGTAATGACACATGAAATGCCATTAACATGCTATGTGCTTTCAACTGTAGGAAGCGAGAATCAATAGCTGTAACAATGCATTAGGCCATCTTGCTTTCATAACAAGAAGTTAATGTGTTTGCCTCATATGTTTGTGTTTATCAGGGATTGCTGTGAGTTCCTCTCAACAGTGCTGGATTCCATAGCAAACACTGCATTAGCAGTTCACCTAGTGAATAAGAAAGACTTAACAGTATATCTGAAAGGCTCAAACTGTCATCCCAAGAGAAACTAAGTATGACTAGAGAGATAAACAGATTTGCCTTAAAATTTCACTTTGATTTTTACATCCTGTAAAGCTGATGTTATCCACTTGGCACAAATATTTTAGAGAATTCAAAAGAAAAAAAAATTTCCTGCTCTTTTGAACTTTGTTTTCAAAAATGCTTTCCTGAGTATTTTAAACAGAAGCTAAAAGCAAAATGCTTCCTTGTAAATATTTTACAATAATATACATGTTGCCTCTCACTCTGGGCAAAATATTTGATAAAGTATTAACTATAAACAATTTTAAAAAATGTGTTTGTCAGCAGTGGATGCTACATTGTCAGTGTTGCAGGCTGGAGAACAACACACAGTACTGCCACTCCTCACACTTTCAAAGCATGTCGTTATGACCAGAGACACACTCTGCAGTATTTGTCATAATTGCAACAACAACAGAAGAGCCCATTATAACACAGCTGTCAACATGGTAAAGCACTACTGCAGAACCAACCCTCTCTTTAGAAGAGCTTACAGGATCTGTAACTACTACTTTGCAAAGTCTCTCACAACAAGTTTGTCCCTCCCTCTCCTCCCACTCTGCTCTTCTTACTACCTTCTTCTATTTCTTCACAGGGTGACAAGCAGCAAGGCAGTATGGGCTAGAGTCTCTAAAATTATTGCAACCACCATCAATTTAATTATGTTTACAGGAGGTTCAGCTCCTGGCAAAAGAGAGCCTGCCAAGAGGAGTCCAAGAAATTCTACAGGGCTGGATGAAGACCAGTTTTACTGGCAATAAGGAATGTTTTTGAGAAGGGAAGCATTATTACTCCTTCAGCTCATATCTGCAAGCCCAACTCTGGATGTGGCAATCAAAATCAACCACTGAAGTCACCACAAGTCACTGGTGGACAGAAATACTATCTCCTTTTCCCAAATAGTCATAGACAGGTCTTCCTCAACTTCTCATATAGATGGGAAAATTCCCATTGACAAAAACCACAAGTTTGGGACAGCAGGTATTTCTGCATGGGCTGTCAGTGAATAAATGAAGGAATGCATGAAGTTGTAGCACTTTAAATGGGGGCTCCTGGCAACCTGCCAAACCCTCTCCTCTAGCAGGTGACAGGATGGGCAACAGGAGGAATGCACACGTACCTTGCTAGGACACAGCTTGAGCTGACATGCACACATGGAAACATGGATGCTTCCAGAGAATGTGCACAACACTTCACACTGAAAAGCTGTTTTTCAAGACAATGCTTGATGCAGTTCAACTGTTCATATGATGAGCAGAGGGGCAAACCTAAAAGTGTGGACCTTAGTGAAGAGGCAAAGGGGGGTACCTAGAAGTGTGGACCTTTTGGTGAAGAGGCAAAAGAGCACCACTCCCCTATCAACAGCAGAAGGATAAAGAAGAAGAAGAATGGATGGTGAACTAGTCTGTTGTTTATGTCCAAACTGAGTCTAAAGCAGGAAATAACCCATATCAAACTTTGCAGTTGTTTCTCCATATTTCCCCTTTCCAAGGGAAAAAAAAAAAAAAAAAAAAGATCTTGAAGACATGTGTCCACATCTGGACACACAGATGGATCTCATCTACAGCTTGAACTAGACAGATAAGTAGAATGTGCATACCACATAAAATGTGGTATTCAGAAACGCATACTGCAATATTCTTCAACATTTTAGGAAATGAAGTTTGGCCCTAGACATGGGAACTAAACAAATGACTGGTTTTTTGCATTTCTGTTTCTCAAGCAACAGTGGGGAAATTTGTCAGATGAATTCCTCAATGATAAAAGCTTTTAACACTCAGACTAAGTAACTGCTATCCAGAGCCACGTATACTATTTCCATTCAGGGAAGATCAGCCACACAGATTCCATACTGCAAAACATTCAGTTTGGCCCATAGACAACAAAACCTCTTCAGTATTTTTGGCTCACTGAGCAATAAATAAACATCCATTTTCACTATTCACAAATATATTAGCACTACTGCTTTCAGGTCTGACACCAAAGACTGTCAAACCTCTCTGGCAGCAATTATAACAAAAGGGAAAACAACATCCAAATTTCCAACCACTGACTTTACACTGATTTTTCTGGAAAAAGAAAGTGCTTCAAGCAAAAAAGCATAATAATAATCTGAGATTTCTAAGTTAAAAAATAACAAATAGAAAGAGGAACTCACTGATTTTATTTATAAACAAACTCACCAATTAATCTCAGTAAAGAAGAGAAATGCACTGAACAAAAATAAATAGTAAATAAGTAAAATTGAACTACAAAAGTAAGATCCCATATTTTATTCATTACTTAGATTCCGACAGGTCCAGTAAAGCCCTGCAGAAAATCCAGTGTTTTCCACAAAGGCAAACCCTACCAGGTGCAGATTAGAAAACCTTTTAAGCCTACTATTATTAAAGTACTAACTGTATTTGGCTTTATACAGACACAACATGTATATGCCATTTGCATATTTAAGGAAGTTGAACAATTTCTCAAAACAATGCTTGATTAACTTTCCTGCCTTCCTTTCAGCAGACAGGAGCTCTTATTTTCCAGTGCTCTAGGATGGAGTGCATTCAAGCAGCAACACACAGCTCTGTAATGTGTAATTTGTTATGCAAACAAAACAAGCCTACATTCTATTGATTCATGTGTGCACCAAACACTAAAGTAATAGATTTTTCTGCTAATATTTATGTTTACATGTAATTTTTAATGCACTGAGTTACAGCAAAGGAGCTGCAATGCAGTTCTTTAAGGCTGAACTCAACAACTGAAAGCAGCCGTGTCTGAACTACAGATTATCTGTAATACTTAAAACCCTTAAAACCAACCCAGACACACACACATGAACACAGATTCCCCTCAAAATAATAATGATACTCTACATCAAAGGGTTTTTTCCCCACAGATCATAGCTCCTGCATAACCACTTTTATGGTTATGAAAATTTTACTGCATCTAAGCAAAGGGAAAACCTCTGACAGGCACGGGGGAAGAAACGTCTTAAATGAGGTCTGCCTCTGAAGGAACAACAGTCTGAGCTACCACAGAGCTAATCTGTCTTTCCTGAGCTTTGTCAAACGCCTTCTTAGTTGTGTGAAGGAGTAAGACAGGACTACAGGAACTCTGCTTTCTGTCAGGGATGGATGGGACAGAGAGCAGCAGTCTCATGTTTAACTCAGGCAAATCCTAACTCCCTCCTTTATCCCAACCTGAAAACTACTGCAGAGGACACAGCACTGACACTCAGCTCATGTACTATTTAACAATAGTCCTGACTGTCAGGTGCAAAACTGTTAGAGATTTAGTGGCAACAACCCATTTAACATGCACCAAGTAGAGCCTTGCTTCTTTATGTAAATGCAAATTATACAACCATGCTTGCTTTCAGATCAGGGGGAATTTTGTATTCAGCTGATTCAGACAGTAGAAACAACAACTTGGCACCTACTGCAACTAAATTAGAAGCTGTTGATTGTCCTGAGGATACAAAGCACCTATGGTGTTTAATCCTATTTGGATCCCAAGATGTACTCAGCTTGTATCACATGGAATTGAAAATGGTGAGGAACTTACAGTCAGACCCAACATTCCTTGCAAAAAGGCTGTGATATCTGCACTCTTTTATTCTCTGTTCCAAAACATGTCCAAGGCCCTATCTTAATGCAAGGAAGATCTTCTTGGATATGTTCCACTTATTTGACAGGAAACTTAATTTTTTAAATTGTAGTAATATGGCCTAACTTCTGTGGTAACCATTTAACCCACTACTAGTCTAAAAACAAGACTATCATTAAATAGAAGAGAATGTGTGCAACTTCTCATTCTCATAGGCAGGGTAAACTTGTGTCTCAACTCTGCCTGGAAAGAGAAACAATAAATTCAACACCCTTCTTCCATGGCCCTTCTTCTTTCATAGAACCATAGAATGGTTTTGGATCATCCAGTTCCAACCCCTCCGTCATGGGCTGGGATAACCTTTCATTAGACAAGGCTACTCAAAGCCCCATCCAGTCTCACCTTGAACACTGCCAGGGACAGGGCAGTCACAGCTTCTCTGGGCAGCCAGTTCCAGTGTCTCACTATCCTCACAGAAAAGAATTCCTAATATCAAACCTAAACCTATTCTCTTCCAGTTTAAAGCCCTTGACGCTGGTCCTATCACATCCTTGTAACAAGTTCCTCTCCAGCTCTCCTTACACCCTCTTCAGGTGCTAGAAAGTGCTCTGAAGTCTCCTAAGAACCTTCTCTTAGGAGAGTTAAGTTTTAGCTCTTAGTTTAGTTTCTTAGATGGGTCTGATAAGGCACTCATCTGATACTCTCTCTGAAACCAAGCAGTAGACATATTCAGCTTTATCAAAAAGAAGTGAGATGAAGGTGATGGTAAAGTGGTAGGCTAATATCTAAGGGGTTAACACATTTTAGGAAGTATAAATTGTCTTAACAAGGAATTTTAAAGATTTTATGGAATAAACAGTCTTTCTCACTAAGTGAAATTTCAAGCTCTGTCTAGCTTTCTTAATTAATCAAAGGTAGAAACAAAATGTTTTGTTTCATATGAATTATTATAATACTAATAATAATAACAAATTTTCTTTCATATAAACTAATCAACACAGTCAGAAACTCTAGTAACATCATACTGAAAGGCAAAACTAACTAGAATATAAAATAAAAATTACAGTAATTTAAAAACAGCATTTTTAGTGAGTTTAAAGTTCCAATAAAAAACAGTAAAACATAAATGGCTCAGAATTACAAAATCAGAACAGCTAGCTCACCTTCCAGGAGGAATTCCTCTTTTTGTGAGATCTATTCGTACTTTCTCTCCCACATGTCTATAAACCTCTACAATGGCTAGTATGGCAGCATCTCTCACCTGTGAACAGTTTAAATTGTTAATTTCAGGGTTATAGAAACCAAAACAACATTTGCTGACAGGCCACTCATCTTACAGTTTCTATGGCCCTGTATGCCAATTCAGTTGAAACAGTGAGGGTGAAAAGGAAATAGAACTGTTATATCAAGATGGCATTTGTTCCAAGTTAGAGAGCATGTCCAGATGGTAAAAAATCCTAGAAATAACAGCTTTAGAGGGAATTTCTGGATCTGACATAAGAATAGCATTTGTGGAAAAAATGTGCTTTATCTAGGACTCGCTCACAGCAGGCAATTCTTTCAAAAGTTAGCTCCTGCACTCAGTCTTGACATTTCATCTCGTTTCCATCTGTTTTGACACACAGCAAGGTCCTTCTGGAAGACTAAGACTGCCCACAAGAGTGGACCAAAGTGATCAGCATTTTCTTTATTTATTTCAACTGGAATCAAGTGGCATGACATCAGCACAAGAAAGGGAATAGGGCAGGACACTGAAAGGGGAAAGAACAGGGGAAAGGAGATAGAGTGCCTCTTCAAAAATTTTAAACCATGGCCATCACAATAAAAACTGTCAAAAATGCATTTTAGTAAATGCCATTATTTGCTATAAATAAGGTCTGGAATTCATTTAGTATTATTCTTTGCAGCAGTTCAAAATGAACATAAAATTGCTCTAGCAAGATGTGAACTACATCTTTACTAATGATCAGCAAACAGGACAAATTCTCAACAGAATTTCTATACAACAGAACAGTGTTATGCAGCACAGGGGAGATAAGAACTTTGCTGCATTCAGAAATTAAGCATAAAGACCAATCCTGTTTAAAAGTCCATCTCCTACCAATGTTATCTTCTCCCTTGCTGTATTCATAGTCTTTTCCCTCAAACACAACTTCAGATAAATCAAGATATTTTAACCATTTCCACTGGAAGATTTTCTGAGATTCAGACGTCACCATTATGAACTACTTCCTGATTTTCACTGCAGATGTTTTTGCTTACTTTAATGACAGTCCTTGCATGTTCTTAAATGCCATTTGGTTTCCAACTGGATAATTACACATAATGTTAACTCCAGCAAATTTGGCAAACTAGCACAGGTTTCACGTAAGGGCTGCTTCTAGAGGTAGCTTTTTGTGTCAATAGCTTATTTTTATTTCTTTCCTTCAACATGCTCTGTAAGAAACAATTACTTTCAGCAATTACTAGTTTCAACTTCTGAAGACAAAACTAAAGGGACCAGTATATCATGATACTGCTGCCTTTGCAACTCTACTTTCATCTTCTTAATGGATTGATTAAGAAGAAATTTGGTTTATTTTTTCTCATGGTAGAAAATAATGATCTGCTGCACACAAGGACTCTTATCAGCTTTTCTTTGAATGCTTACATTTATTTTGCTTTCACTGCTCTGTCAAAGTATAGTTGTTCAAGGCCCAGAAAGTACTGAAATCCTTACCTGACTGTTGGAGTCACCAAATGCTATACACAGATGTGGTACCAACTTGCTGAGGATTAATGGTTGTGCACCGTAACTAAAAAAAAAAAGAAGAGTGTTTTTAAGAAAAAATCGGAAAATAATTTTTGCAGAAGTGAACTTTTGGCTTAGATTTTATAGAATACAAACTGACATCAATCAAGCTCTGTCTCTCTCTTACTAGTCCTTTATCTACTTTTAAATAAGATAAAATTTCTGTAACTTTAGTCTTTCTTTCAGAAAGCCCGCTACTTAAGTAGTTCGATTTTTCCTATATATTAATTTAATTGAAGCAGACTCCCTAAAGGATTACTTTCAGAGAAAAATGACATTCAGAAGAAGGATAGAACCATTACATCTCCATAGAAACAAAAAGCTTACATGTTTAAGGTAGCAACAAGACACAAACACACTCCTTCTCGGGATCGGTAATTCTTGTGTTTAAAACCAACAGCAAGGCGTTCCCAAATGTACTATAAAAGCAGAAATAATGGTCTTTAATTACCAGGAGCACAATACAACATAATTCTATTCCATATAATTACATTCATAATAGTTGCAAAAAAAATAACAGAAGGCAGGTCCACTGGAAAAGTGATAAAATTAACTTATGAAATGCACAATATGGAACACAACACAGATTAATTCTACACCAAAACCAATTCCTAAAAAAAACGTCATTCAGCAATCTAGCTGAGTATTTTCCTTGTTTAACAAACAGCTCTTAAAACATACAGAATTGTTACAGTTAATGCACACAAAACAAACATTAACATTACAAACTACTGACTCAAGCAGAAGTTACTATATTCTTTTTGCTTCATATTCTGTTTCCCTGCCAGAATTTCCTCACATCCATTTTAGCTTGTCCTTACCCCTACTCCTGCTGTCCCACTTCTCCCTTACTTTTGCTTTAGATCTATTTCCTCATTTTTTGATTTTCTTGCCCCCTCGTTCTAATTCCTGTGCTTCCATTTTTGCTGCGCTTTCGGTTCTCCTCTCCGCGCTGCTGCCGCTTCCTGTGGTAGGATCCCCGGGCTCGCTGCACCCTCGCTCACCTCCCTGCGCACTCGTTTTCCTCTGCCCGCCCTGGCTCTCTGCCTGCTGCCTTTACCCCGTTACCTTTCCATCTCCTGGCCGTGCTCTAGCCGTGTATCAGGGCGCTGGAAGCACCAAGGTGGAGAAGAGGAGCTCGGGGATTCTCCCTGGGAGCAGCTGCACGGGCTCAGGCTGCAGCTCGGCCCAGCTGCAGCGCTGCCATTGCAGCCCGGCCAGCATCCGGGCAGCGTTGCCTAGCGATGGATGGCTGCACACTGCCAGGAGCTGCACACTTTGCAGCCCAGGCACCTCCCTCCCGCCAACTGCACCCCGGAGTGCTGCAACTGCAACCTGTAATGACGCCACACAAAGCTGCTAAAATGTATTACATGCTAATTATTGCAATCGGCTTGCTGGAAAAAAAATAAAGCCTTCACAAACAGCTGTTGATCAACAGAAACAGAGCGCAAGAGCAGGGAATATGCATCCTCTTTATTAATGAGGTAGCACGCTTCGGAGCAGACATAAAATTTTCCAATTAGAGCCCTGCTTGATAATTTTGTCCCATCTGTGGTTTTTTGTTTGTTTGTTTTATACTTCATTGCATTTAGAGAGAACAAACCTTAGACGAGCAGGATACGGCTTGCCAAAACTGCATAGCTTAAAAACAAAGAACAGGGTTTTACGGAAGAAAACATCCTTCCAATTAACCCACTGTCATGGACAAACGTGGGAAAAAGGAAATCTCCTTGCTAGATGTATAAAAATACAGGTGGAGAGGGAACTGCTGACTACTGAAATAAGCAAAGCAGACCAAAGAGAAATTTCATCTTTCATTGAATTATCCCTTAAGAGCTAAATTTTTTTAAGCAGAGAAATTCAAATGGCTGCTTAGAAATTTTAACGTTCAAAAGTTCCTAGTAAGAGTTGATATTAAGCTCTCTTAGCCCCTTTCATGCACATTTATACCACCTATATTTTTATGCTTTCCTGCCCATAAACAGCTACATCTAGTTCTTGCTCATAAAAGAAACAAAAACCCCCCAAACATCTAAAACAAGTAAAGGGATTTAATGACATGACAAATTAAGTATTATTCAACAATATGCTAGAAGAGGGAAGGTGAGTTGAGTAGAAAGAAATTTACAGGACTTAATCTTCAAACAATTATTCCACTCAGCTCTTCTAAAGGGATGCTTCAGTCTGCAGCAGAGAGCCTAAAGCTCTGTATTTCAGTGTTGGAGGCACAGGAAAGACTCTGCTGTTTTGGTCCCTGCTGTGAGGATGATTGATGTTTTTCATCCAAATTTGTAATGACCCATAGGCTTTCCTGAGAGCAGACAACCAAAGCCAGGCTTCTCCCACTCTGGGGGAGCTACCAGGAGAGCCAGACCTTGTCTGACAGACACATGGTCTTCCTTGGACCCCACAAACCTCATATGCTTTCTGACAGAGAGTCATCTCCACAGGGGGTGGAAACTTCCTTCCATCACCTCTATGTACAGCCTAAGAACTCTGCACAAAGATGGACCAACAATGTAAAACTTTCCTGACAAGGGTTTAGCACAAAGCAACTACCATCAATTTCTTTATCAGCAACTGAAGGTATCTTCAAGGTGCTTTGCTGTGCACTTGTCCAAATGCTGTTGCTGTGGAGGTGCTGGTCTGTATGCCAGGTATTTGGGAGCATCTTGGGCACAGTAACATGTCATTTATGAACTACTGGCACTTTGACACAAAAAAATACTACCAGGTCTTTTGGTCAACGATTATGACTGACACTGCAGCTTGTGAACAGATAAAGGAATGTCTTTGTGGATGATATTAGTAGACCCTGATGCCTAAATCCCAACCAGACCTGTAGCCAAAGGGAAATAAACATGTTCTACAATAGCCAACATGCCACATGTTTTATCAGACAAACAAAGCAACTGACAATAATTTTCTCACTCTAGCTAAAGTCCACAACATCTTACTCACTGCACACAAACATTCAAACTTGAATCTATGAATAAACAAAACCAGGAATTAGCACATACAAAACCCCATTTTTTTTTCTTATTAACATCTAGAATTAGAACTCAGAAACAGCTTTTCTTCAGGAACTGAAAACTTAAAATAGTAAGTTCTTATTCACATCCAGGGTCTCCAGACTTCCAAATAACACCCCTATTCAAGAATATAATCTTGTTAAACAGTCTTCCATTTTTCAGACTCACAGAGTCAAGATATAAGATGAAGCACTCAGAAGCCACAAAATGCTTAGAACTGAAGGTTAAGTAAGCCTTTTTACAACCAAAAATGACAAGCTAAAGGGCAACTTATCCCCACCTCAGTCTGTCCATGGTTCACAGAGCACCGCTGTCATACAGCTAGAAGGCCATGTTCTTTTAAGTTAGAAAATGTGCACCTTAACTGTAGGACTAGTCCTACATGTTCAAGTACAAGTCTCATTTTAAATCAATTTGGAGCTAATTAAACATATTTATTCCCACTGTCCAAACCCAGAAGATGCTTTAATTAACAAAACCCTGACACATGGCATAAAAACATCTACCCAGAATTAAGCTATGATGTGCAAAATATGCAGAATCACATTGTGCCAAGATTTTTATCTTTAGCTGAACAATCAGTGTCAATCCATTAAGAGTATCTTTAACATTTACACCATTAGCAGTGGCAATAACATTGTGACATGTTCAAAGTTCATACAAATGTCATAAGCTCACTGGAGGCCTCCATCTGAATCTGCATTAAGCAATCATACCATGGGTGGTGCTGCTTCACTCATCAGTTTCAATATAAGATTCTGTGCTTGCTCTCGAACTTGGTCTTTGGCATCTCCCATACGATCTATCAAAGCCAGGAGAACTACAAAAAGGGGGAAAAAGAGAAAGTAAAAAAGATTAAACACCCAGTGGACATTTTCTAATGCTTAAATGTATTTTTTTGAAACAGATGTAATATACATGTCATTCAAAAATAAAATCAGAGTTTAAGTAGGCCACAATATTTTAAAATCTCAAGTGCATTTCTGAGTATTTTATAAGACTAACAACAAATGCATAAGGCTGAAATAGAAGAAAATAGTAACTTTCAACAGGTTAAAAAGAAACCAAAATTCCCATTTTCAAAACGGTATGAATGACTTTGATTCTGTCTTCAAAGAATGTTCCACGTAGCTTCAAAATGTCTGGCTTTTCTAAAAAATAATGCTAGGCATGGTGAGTGGCAAACAATTGGAATAGAAATATATGACTATTTTAAATCAGTGTGACTTTGCTGTTTATTGTAAGAAAATCGAAAGTTTTAAATCCCTTTATTCACACAGTGTATCTTCAGGAAATCCAGCCTTACTTCAGTACAAGCATTGTTAAAAATTACTATGCTAAAACAAGCATCCTTGAATAGTATTTAAGAAAAATTGCATGACAGCTGATGATTTCAAATCCTAAAAATAAGTAAAAATCAAAATCAAAGGACTTGCCAATTCTTTTTGTTTGCTTTTCCGGACAGAAGCTTACGATTACATCAGATAAATTAATGCTATGACATTAGGAAAGATATCCCAATGAATACATAGCCAGCTCCATGCTGTAAGACAAACTGCTGTACTGGTTCCCAATCCTCCATCTGGGCCCAACCCTTCGTGAGATTCTTCCCCCCAGTGCTTTCAGTAACACTTTTTACAAATGAGGGGTGATGATACCGAGTGTGCTGCTTTACTTCAGGAAGCACAACTGATGGAGTTGGTGGAATTAGTGGAGATGTCATCCCTCACAAGACAGTGATGTAAGGTACTCCAAGTAAAAAAAAAAAAAAAAAAATCTTCACAACTAAAATAACTTTTTACTACATTTGGTACTATATTACTGAACACATGAGGATATTTTGCAGTTACTGCCTGACCTCAACAGACTGCTGAAGAATTTCTACCCACTAAAGAAATAACTGTATTTGGCTATTGTTTGAAAGGCAGATCTGAAGTCATTTTACCAGTACTTAATGATTTTATAGTAATAACTAAACAATAGATTTGCCAGCAAAATAAAGGGAAGAGAGTCATACATTCTGAGGAGGTTCCCTGAGTCCTCTGTTCCTATATCAAAAACAGCAGCCATTTCTGTACCATGCTTGTTACTGACAAATACACTGCTGAAGTTGGAATTTCCCCTCCTGTGATACCTGAAGGCTTTCTTAGTGTCCTAATCTGAGTATTTAATACTACTGGTTCTGGATAGTCCACTGACATCTTCAGCCACCATTATCAAGGTTTTGTGTTTTTCATCTATCTTCTTTACCGTTTCTCCTCTGAAGAAATTAGTACAGCTACTTTCGTTTTACAGTTTGGAAGGAAGAGTCTGGGGGATTTTTGTCTGGGTTGGATTACCATTGTTTTGATAGCGTGGGACTTTTTCTTTATGGTTTGGGTTTTTAAGGGGTGTTTTTGCTTTGTTTGGTGGTTGGGTTTGGTTTTGGGTTTTTTTCCCATTTTGTGAACAGAGAAAGAACTCCAGACCGTAAGAAATTATTTCTGGGAGTACACAGCTGACCAGTCCCATGAACTTCCAATCACTTTACACCTACTGATTATATTTTTCTTGCCAACAGTACTTTCCATGTCCATTTTCAGCACTTCAGAACTGACCCTGTCCCCATGCCTTACACCACTAGTGATGTCTCCATACTGACCTGACTGCTGGGCAGCTGAAGGCAATTCTGGCTTTACAGAGAAGGAAACAAACACAGCCAGTGCCAGTTCTGTGGGAACACGGCTCCTTTGTGACTAATTAGCACTCTGAGTCATTTGATGGAGCTGCAGATACCAGGGCTCTGCTCAAATCACCAAGGCAAGCACAGAGAACAGCTAGAGAAGCTGCTGAACAGAGATGAGGTCACTGAGTTAAACTAAGCTATGACACAGCCCGCAGATTTCCGTGTGTGCAGCCACTGAACACAGCAGCCTTTGCCACTCCTGGAGCTCTGACAGAGGGACAACACGCTGTGGGAGCTGTTAAAGGGCCCAAATGGCTGCAGGCTTGGCTTTTTTCCCCTAAAAGCTCAAATTTCTGTAAGACCCCATATATGGCATGTTACATTCTATTTGCACAAGACAAAAGAAATTAGGCTGTTGAATGCTGGCAACCACCAGCTGGTTTCCAGTGTGGCTGTTCATCTTCTCTGTCAGAATAAGCTCCAACAGGAAATCATTGGAAGTTGGGTTTCCCATCGATCAAGTTTCAAAACAGAACATCATTTTGGCTGCTACCTTTCCTATAAGATGTACAAGATTTCTCACTAGCATTATTGAATAAGTGTCCCTCTTTATACTGCAATGCAAATACATGCATTTGGTTGTTCCTGGCATCAGCCTGCAAACTCAACAATCTCCAACAGATGTCAGAATTAAAAGAAGGGTGACAAAGAAAAAGTAGGACCATACATGAAGGTTGTATTCAATGTGGTGGCCTCCTAACAAATTACTCAGTGAGGTGTATAATTTGTCACATGCCATCTGGACTGAACAACCCTACTGTTTTACATTTACCTTATCCATCTTTTATCTTGTTGCCTAGATTCTTAAATTATTTCAAATGGATTTTGGAAAACCTAATAACATATGACATCTTTCTGTTATTTATTTCTGCTGATATGCTGAGAAAAAAAAACTACACTAAATTTAGGAGACAGTGATTCCTTTTGCAGCTGTTGTTTATTTTTTGTGAAGCCCTGTATTTCATTCAACTTGCCTTTTCAACACATTTTAGCATGTTGTCAAAGTTTCTTACCACTTCCAGCCACTCCTGAGGTTTTCCTGTTAAGATTTCTACATTGCAGAAATCTCATTCTCCCAAGGATTTCCTGCTAAGATTTCTACATCACAATTTTACAGGTTTTGATTACTGAACAAACCCTTAAAGTGGTAGCAAAAATACTCTATAGCAGACATTAATTCTACCACATCTATCTCAAACTGACCAGCTATTTTATAGTCATAGAATATTCTGAGTTGGAAGGGATCCATCAGGATCATTGAGTCTGACTCCTGGCCCCGCACAGGACACGCCAAGAGTTGTACCATGAGCCTGAGTTCATTGTCCAAACACTCTGTGGTGGTCACAGCACCAAGCTCTGTCACACTTGGTGCTGCGACCACTTCCCTGGAGAGCCTGTTCCTCTGGGCAAAGAACCTTTTAATGATATCCAAATCAAACTGCTCCTAGCTCAATTTCAGGCCATTCCCTCAGGTCCTGTTGCTGTCCAGCACAGAGCAGAGATCAGTGCCCTCCCCTCCTCTTCCCTCACAAGGAAGTTGCAGACTGCCATGAGGTGCCTCCTCAGTCTCCCCTTCTCCAGGCTGAACAGACCAAGTGACCTCAGTCACTCCTCACACAGCTTCCCCTCCAGACCCTTCACCATCCTTGTTGGCCTCCTTTGGACACTCTCTAATGATTTAATGTCTTTTTTATGTTCTGGTGCCGCAAACTGCACTCAGCACTTGCAGTGAAGCCACTGCAGGGTAGAGCAGAGCAGAACAATCACCCCCTTTAACTGGCTGACAATGCTGTGCATTTACATCTGAGCTGCTATTTATGCCTTTTTCCGTTCTGCTATATCCATACCAGAGCTTATTATCCCATCAATTTCTTTTCCCATTGCCTTCCTTCTCTTATCTGAGTACATCTGAATAAATTTTCCTTTTTCCAAATTCATCAAATAATTTTATCACCACTAGTTGGGACAGTAGATGCACGACTAAAGGCCACAACCAGCCTTCAGAGTCAGAGAGCAGCCTGAGAGATTAAATATTTATTTCCTCTGCTAGGATTGAATATGACAAAGCAAGTAAATTGCAGAAATTGCCTAGAATAACACACAATGTATTTTTAAAAACCTGAGCAGTTTAACTATATGACCCCTGCAGCAAAGAATGCCATAGGTAGCACAAACAATTTCCCTCTGTTAAAATAAGAGTTCCTTCTGGAGCTTTTCAGTTTGTATTGTTGCTTTTTCTCCTCCTCTGACCACTTACACCTGCTGCTCTTTGTACAACTGTTCTCATTTTAAGTCTCAGGTCTACCTATTTCTATGAATCAACTTTAGATAGTCCATTACTACAGGAAAAAAGCATTAAGCAAAAAGGAATCTTTATTGAGGAAACGTTATCAATGTTGGCAAAAATTCTGTTACTAAAAAGAAATGTCTTTGAGGACAGAAAGAGATTAAACCTAGGCAGCAATATCTTTGTTTCCTGAGAAACCTTGCCAGCTCAGGCAGCAGCACTGAACAGCTGTCATTAGAAAGGAGGGAGGGAAAGAGCTGCCCCCGCAATTAGGGCAGTCTCTGTTCTGGGCAGGATGCACAGGAGAGAAAAGTATCCCACAGGGCCAGGCTGACAGATCCATGTGGTCAAGGGGCTACTTCTAAGCAAAGGATCATCAGCAGGCTCTCAGAGAGGGCCTCAGTGCTCCCCTCCTCAACAGAAAGTCCTGGCCAGTTTAATCAACAGCAATTTCAGACACTAATGTGCTTCTTGGGGTCTCTCCAGGAGCTAATTAAAAACAGCATTAGTGGGATTAATGACAAATACTGTTCATCAGCAGCAGCAGAGAGGAAGAAACAAAAGCTTTTTTTATATGATCTATCCATGTGCCTATCAAGGCGTCAATCTCAGGAACATGAGAATAGTCTTAAAGGCCAAAGAGTTTCAAGAGGTGTATTAAACCTGAAAGAAAAGTAGAAGATTGAGAACAAATATTCATAGCATCTTCTGAAATTTTTAAGCTCTAAGCTAGGCTTTTTACATAACTAGAATTAATTAGAATCAAGCTGAAAGCAAAGAAGGCTAGGATTTCTCTACTCGGAGTTAAAAACACTGCATTTCTAGGTGTCATACACTGAAATGCCCATGGACAGCAAGCAGATGGCATTTTAAATCACAGCCTATCACTGAGGCACGGATCATTTCAGGTAAAATGAATTCCCACTACTAATAAACTCCAGTACTAGCTAGCCAGGACCAAAAAAAACCCCAAAAAGCACCAAAACACCCGCATAGATTTTTACTTTTTTCTTTTTTAACTGAAACCTCAGAGAATCTAATCACAAAGATGAAAAAAGTTGTGCCTTTAATCCGTTATGACCTTCAGCTGTGACCATTAACTAAAGAGGAAATCAAAGAAAATTTAAGGATTTTCTGAGGTATTGTAGGAAGTTAGTATTTTTGTTACATTTAAAAATACAAAAGCAGCTATTATGGAGGAAAAAAATACTAGGCTATCCCCTAAATGCCTTTTCCAAAAAAGAAAAAAAATGAAGCAGTCTGCATTTTATTGTTTAAGAAAATCCTACAACAATCCAGCACAGCTTTTACTGAGGTCAGTAAGCTATAAAATGAAAAGGCAGTACCAGACAAAACACCTGACTCACATTTAGATGCAACAAAGCATCCTTGAGACAAGACATCTTTCATATAAATAGAAAAGCCTGCTTTACTTGATCTGAACAACTCAGTTTCTTGAGTTAGTTAATTTCCAAGTTTTCTCTAACAGCATAGCTTGGCCATTTTTTAAGCAAAGACACGGAACAGATAATTTTGAAGGTCCCTTCCAACCTAATTATTCCACGTTTTATGTTTAGTTGTTCTGCAAGCATTTTTAATCTTGATTCCTCAGCAGAATGCGCCCTTAGTCTCAACATTCCAATTCAATTAATAAAAATTAAAAATAAGAACACAATCAAGTCAGGCACTAACACCTGAAGATCCAGAAATTTTTTACATGTCATATATCCATGGTAGCTCATGCTAATACAGTTCTTGGTCTTCATGGATTTCATGGATTTTCAAAGCATTTCTCCATACCACATTAAAACCACTTATTAGAGAGTCACAGCTTGACTAAACTGCACACTTGAGTCTTTTCCACCAAAAAATTCAATAATTAAGTAAGAGAAAAAGCAAAAACTTACAATTTGGGTGTCACTAAACACTGATTTCCTCAAACAAGTATTTCCAAATTCTTGGACCAATACTTTCAATCCAAATTCACCGAAAAAGTTAAAGCATGTTGCAAGCCCTTACAACTGCTTTAAAATACATCAGGTAACGCAGAACCATTTAAGTCAGAAAAGCTCTTTTAAGATCATCATGGCCAACCACTAACCCAACACTGTCAAGACCACCACTAAACTTTGTCCCTCAGTGTCACATCTACAAGAGATTTGCAAATACCTCCGGGATGGTGACTCACCCTCTTCCCTGGCCGTAACAGCGCTTGACAACATCTTTCCTCATATCCTATCTAAATCTCCCCGGCACAACTTGAGGCCATTTCCTTTTGTCCTATCACTTGTCTCTTGGGTGAAGAGACCGACCACCACCTTGCTACAACCTCCTTGCAGATAGTTACAGAGAGAGCAGTAAGGTCACCCCTGAGCCTCCTTTTCTCCAGGCTACATAATCCACAGCTGTTCCTCATCAGCCTTGTGCTCCAGACCCTTCCCCAGCTTTGCTGCCCTTCTCTGGACATGCTCCAGCCCCTCAATGTCCTTCTAGCAGTGAGGAGCCCAAAACTGGACACAGGATTCGTGGTGTGCCCTCACCAGTGCCAAGTACAGGGGACAATCACTGCCCTGGTCCTGCTGCTCACACTACTCCTGATCCAGGCCAGGACACCACTGGCGTTCCAGGCCACCTGGGCACACACTGGCTCATGTTCAGCCACTGTCAACCAACACTTCTAGGTGCTCTTCCTGCAGCTCTGCCTGGGGTTGTTGTGACCCAAGTGCAGGACCTGGCATTTGGCCTTGCTGACCCCTCAAACCATTGGCCTCAACCCGCTGCTCCAGCCTGTCCTGATCCCTCTGCAGAGCCTTCCTACCCTCCTGCAGATCAACACTCCTGCCCAACTTGGTCTCATCTTCAAACTGAGTGTGCCTTTCATTCCCTTGTCCAGATAATGGGTAAAAATACTAAACAGAACCAGCGCTGAGTCCTAGGGAATACACTTGCCACCAGTCACCAACTGGATTTAACTTCACTGACCATCAACCTCTGGGCTCAGCCAGCCAGCCAGTTTTTAAGCCACTGAAGAGTGCACCCATCCAGGACATGAGGCTTCAGAGAGACTTGCAGGCTTCATTGTAACAATAAATTTGATGGAGCATTTCAATTAGTGTGAGGACACTAATTTAAACGCTCTTCCAACACCTTCTAAGAACTACCTAGAAAAAATTTAAACACTTCAAATTTGTTTCACATGTTAATATTGGCACTACAATTATCTCCCAAAATTATTTTTGCCCAGTGGTTTCTTTTCATAGTAAGATAAATCTGAAACTACTATTAAACATATAAACACATTTACATATGGAGTTTTTGTGTGTAAAATGTGTATCCCTATTGAGACTTCCACATACAGGTACATCTACAAATATAACCTATCTGTGTTTCATTGTTTTAACTGTCAATTACATTTCCTTTAATTTTCAAATAAGTACAATATTTTGCAACATTTTGTAGGGTTGTATGTAAAAGCTAATGTCAATATAGTTATGTAACAGACTAATGCACAGTTCAATATATGCAGAAAAATAAATCATGGTTTAATACTGCACTGTAAAACTGAAACAAATTCTGTTTCCTTTACTGTATTAATTATTTTAGTAATATCTTTACTATATTCTTTCTTTTCCTTTTCACAATAAGGAGAAGGCCAAGTCATATTCACTTGTTTTAGAGAACAAAACTAAAAGTATGAGTAGACACTTTTCCCAGAAATCCTATCATCCAGACACATATGCCCATAATTCTAATTGTCTCTTTTATTTTGGATATATACAATTACTTTAATAATTGTGTGATCACCTGGGAAAAGAGACTGTGATACAGTAATTATGTACTCTTATGTAACATCGCTTTTAATCACAGAACAAGCAGTAGTTTTAAATACCAAAAGATGTAACACTCAAACACTGCTTTATTTTTTCCAGAATACAAACACAGTCTTATAAAAGAACACATACCCTGGTATTTATTGCTTCCAAAGGATTTTCAAAGATTTGAAGTGGAAGTACTAAAAGAAAGATTCCAAATTTGTGTGTCTAGACTCCCAGAACACTGATGCCAGCTGCAGAGCACACTCAATGTTGCTAATCATAAAAGGATAACACCTTATGAGAAATTTAGTGCAAGGTTGGATGGTTGCCTAGGAAACTGAATTAAGTCTCTTATCACTTCAATACAAAGATCACTAACATGCTCTTTGGAATACTGGAAGGTATCTGCCCTACCACTGTTGTATTGGTTTTGCCCAAATGTAAATATATGTAGGTTGAAAAGATTGTAGTAAAGCAGAAGCCTGTAATGTTTAAGGGGGTGAATATTCAGTAACATTAGCTGTCCTCTGCACTTAAGGAAATCCACCCCCATCAAAACAGAACAGGAAATTAAATTGGGATGGGGTAGGAAAAGATTGAATATGTTTTCCCATATTGCAGTTGGATAATGTATTATTATACTTCCATCATTTACTGAGATCTGAATCACAAATAAAAACATCTCAGGGTCACCAAAATATAACACTGTTTATTAAAAGAAAAATACATTTAAAGTTGCAGGTATGTTATAAGTGAAAACAGCTGTAAAATTGAAGCTTTACCTAGAAAAGAGGCTGCATTGTATTTTAAAAAAAGCAGAGAACAAAGCAGTTAGGTATTTTACATCTATCCTGCTTTGCTGTAGTTATGGTGCAATCCTTATTATTTTTGGAGAATACAAGTACCTACAATAGCTTAGTGCAATAAATGAGAAGTTAACTATAGTTTGAATATTTCAAAGTAATAATTGAATTCCCTGGAAAAATTCTGTTATGTTTGCCTTCAAAAAATAATACACTTACATTTATTTGACCAAAACAGAGAAAGTAAAAGCCAACCATATAAATTAGTACTAAGATAGGTCTGTGGGGCCCCTGTGTTACTTAACTGAACTACTTTGCTTACAAATTTCCCAACATTTTCAAGCTTAATTCCATGATTTTTGTTTTCTCCTAATATCACCTGAATGCACTGCATATCTGAAATACACGATTATATACCCCACTAACAATATCCAGGTAACTTAACTGGACATAACCAAGAGAATCACTTAACTGGACATAACCAAGCTAAAAAAAAAAAACCAAAAAAACAAAAAAAACCAAAACAAAACAAAAACTAAAATCTCTCTAGAGAGCTGGACTTCCACACAGCTCTCAAGAAGGGGTCTTGCCCTAACGATAAAGGCATGGAGCAAAAACACTACCCTGGAGAGTGGGCCCCAAATCCACCATCACTGCACAGGAAACAGGGTGTTGTAGTACACAGTCTCATGCACATATTAGGTAAATTTTCAGGGAGCAGCTGTTGTCATCGTATTGAAGGGGTTCCATACTGTTGTCTCCTTATCACAAAAGTTCCATACCTTCTTGGTGTTTCTCATGGGTACCTCCTCAGAGCACTGACTCTTTCTTCTTCACAAAGCAGCCAACTGACTGCAGTTCCCTTCTTATCCAGCCACCGCACTCTTTTATAGCACTCTGCTTCTCGTTGGTTACAGCTGTGGCCTGGTAAAGTCAGGCCTGTTGCTAATCTTTGATAATTGGCCCAGCTGCAACTCCTTAGGGGTGAGATTACTTTCTACACTCTTTATTTTCTTATATTCTATCCCCCTACAATTGCCCCTTTTTCTTTTAATTACAGAGTTGCAGCATTTCTAGAAGGACACGTTCAAATAAATTAACATTATGACGCATTCATGTATTTCATTTACAACAAATATTCAGACAACATATTACAGTACAAATATATATATATGTATTTCTAAATGTTGGTTCCATTTTGCAGCTTTTCTCAGTTTAAAAAGTATCTTCAAAATCTTTTATACTCATACTTAACAAACATTAATAGCTGCAATTGATATATTTCACTAATCAATAAACACATTGTACTGAATAACAGAACTACTCTTTTTCTAGTTCTTACAGTTACTTTAGTAAATTCTGTTTCTTCTTACTTTTCCTCATGCAGTTCTCCATTCAAATCACTATGGGACCACATTGCTTAATGTTTAAGTCTTGTTTCCTGAATCACCACGAGATCACATTGGTTGATACTTAAGTCCTTTTTCCCAAATCCACAGGGTCATACAGTTTAGTATTTGAGTCCTTTTTCCCGAATCACATCGGGGTCTCCAACTCTCGTCATCTTATTGCAGGGGGTCCATACTGTTGCCTCCTTATCACAAAAGTTTCACACCTTCTTGGTGTTTCTCATGAACATCTCCTCAGAGCACTGACTCTTTCTTCTTCACACAGTAACCAACTGACTGCAGTTCCCCTCTCAACCAGCCACCCCACTCTGTTATAGCACTCTGCTTCTCGTTGATTACAGCTGTGGCCTGGTAAAGCCAGGCCTGCTCCTAATCTTTGCTAATTGGCCCAGCTGCAAGTCCTTAGGGGTAAGATTACTTTCTACACTATTTTCTCATATTCTATCCTCCTACAAGCAGCTATGAAACAGAGGAATCTATAATCAATAACTACAAAAGTAATAGATGACAAACACAAACAAATACAATTGTGCCACTATGAACATAGGCACCTCTCTGGTATGGTGTGACAGATATGGCTTCCTTTACTCAAATGCACCACAACAGAAAGGCACTGAAAGGGCAAACAGTTGTATACAAGAAACAGCTCCATTGTGTCTTTGAGCTGGGGCAGAGGGAGGGATAGCAGAGGACAGGCATGGAAGAGATCCATAAATAGAAACTGGCAGGAAGGTATGAAATGTTAGCTCACCTCTCTAACACAAGATCTAGCAAGCACCAAGTTTTTCAGGCAATCAGTCCAAACAAGTTTCTCATACTTAAGTACTTCTACAGAACACTGCAAAAACCAAATGTGGGTCAGAAACTAAACAGAAAAAGCTGTAGGAAAACAAAGTGAAAGGGCATACACTGAATATCCCATGTGCCTCAGCTGGCCCTAACCTGTAAGACTGCTGAGAACTCCTACTGATGAAGGAGTTATCACTGCCTGTTTCTCCTGTCCTTGCTTTCTTCTCAGGCAACTGCAAACAAATCACTGTCAAATACAAGTCTTTGGTCTGACTTAATGGAGTCAGATTACATTAGAAGACAAATCTGCAGAGTCAACAGAACATGATTTAGGAAACTCCTGGTTCTTTAAGTTTTCTTGAAGGAAGCAGTTCTCTGCTTCACCAATGTGCTTTTAATTATTCTCATAAGCCCTGACTACACAAACCCGAGACAGTTACAATAATGTTTTTATGTTACTGCTTCACTGACAAAAACTGAATGATATTCCCATCTTGTTATGAAACTTGGAGAAAGAGAGCTAACAACTGAGGAAAATTCATATCACTCTTTTAAAAAGTAACCTAAAATACTGTTTTCTGCCTTTACTGAGACTAAGATTTCAGCGACTGTTAGGTTTGTTTATACAGAAGTTGATCATGAACAACAGTAACTTGAATATTCTAGAGATCTTCATTCTGGAGATGCTCTGAGGCTCAGTTTCAGTTGAAAGCAGTGCTTCTTAGCTTAACTGAAAAATACTTGGAGAATACACAGCTTCAGATGTAATGTGTGTTAAACGGTCACCCACTGCCAGTACTCTCTCTCCCTTCTGCTTTTTAATATAAATACTACTGAAATTTAAATATTCAGTTTGCACGTGGTCTCACTCAACTACTGTGACAAGAAAAGCCCAAACCCACAAGAGGATTTTCAAACTATTCTCAGATAGTTCATACTTAAAACAACAGAGAAAAACTGAATAAGCTTCCCAACTGTCCTTTAATAATGTGATGTAATTTTAGGTTTTACAGACTTAAAATAAAAACCAAAACTTAGTCAAACTCTGGAGCAAAACAGTGTTTGTAGCTACAAATGGAGACTATTCAAAAATCAATACTGTGCATAGCACAATATGCCTCCAGTTCCCTTACACTGCTCCAATACAAAATTAACCAGCCAAAGAGAAGCTCTCTGCAACAAAACAGATTTAACTTCTGTAGCACACTACTGCAGTAGCTCCACAGAACACTGAAATAAGCTTTCAATTAATTTAGTTAGCAGCTTTTCATAAATTATACTTTGTATTCCTGAACTTTGAAATTTTATTTCAAAGCTCTTAATTACAAAACTAAACATGTAAAATTTTGATAATTTGAGATAGCTGGGGATCAGGGAAAATGATGTAACTTACTCAAATTTTGAAAAAGGACATTCACTAGAAACTTCTGTCAAAAACAGCCAGTGCTATAAAACCAACATTAATATCCTAATATCACTAGCTCTTTTCAAAGCCAGCAGCAAAATGAGTTGACAAGTAGTTTGCTTGTACCTCCCACAAAAAAGGTCTCATACTCCAGCACATGTAGATCCATTAACCTGAAATTCATTTGAGTAAACATTTCACACAGGAATAAGAGTTAGTACTTCTTTCTTTCATCCCATAAAAACTTTAGATTACTAAAAGCTACAGTCAAGTTATTTATCAGAAGGTAGATCACATAATCCTCTGAGACTACAGGCTTCAGGAGGCATAAATCTCTGATTAAAGTGATCTGCAAATCAAACCTTCCATCTTTAACACAACTTGAAGATAATACTTGTGTTTCAATGTAAATTTTAGAGGACTGTCTCAGGGAGTGGTAAGCAACCATATAGCATCGAACTAATTACTGGAATGGCACTCCTTGAACCATTAAAAAAATCCCAAGCACCACCTAAGAAATCAGTTACAAATGAATACTGACATGCTACTCTACAATTATTTCAATTCCAACACCAGTAAAATGCCTGCCAGTACATTATAATTAGCTCAAGAAGTTTTCAACATGTTCCACTCCAGCTGCTAGGAGAGAAGGGAGGAAGTGTCTTTTACTGTTTGGTCTTAGGGAAAAAGTTGTATTTTCACTTACCAGTTCCTATATAGGGTTTAAAGCGTCCTGATAGTCTGTCAACAAAGGCACCTAAAACATCTAATCCCAGTAGTGCTACCTGTTGAAACAAAAGCATTGCATATTATAAACCAGATCAATAAGGAAAGTTTTAAAATATATTGCAAATAACTTAAGGATAGAAATGCAAGTATGCTGAAAAGCTATCTTAAATTAAAGTTTCAGTTAAAGAGCTAAGAATTCTTTCAAAGTTCCCATCAAGACAAAGTTATCAGAATATGTTTGAAATGGATCAAGTTTATTTACATATACCAGAGCAATTCAGATTTTTTAATTCTTGTCTTAAAACAGAAGAAAATAAGTATTAGAAATCCAATGTTTTCCTATTTTTAACCACAAAACCCAAACCAAGACATGGTTTAAAGTTTCCCAGATGCTAAGAGCTTAGTCCAGGAGCTTACTTCTGGCCACTTAGCTCTTCCACTAAGGTCATTACATCATTTTCCAAACTCCCAAAAGAAAATAATTGAGAAGCTAATTCTGCTTTCCCTAGTGGTCTAGAGTAGACCATTTTTCCACTTGCTTGTTAAACTAGGGAAGCTCAATTTTTCATTTGCTCATTAAAATATAATAAAGAACCCCCTCAAACCAAATGAAAACAACAAGAAAAATGAAACCAAAACAAAGACCAACTCAACCCACAACAATGAAAAAAAACCCCCTCTAACAAAAACTAAACCAAAACAGAAAAAAAAAAGGAAATGCAAAATACTACTGGAGTTTTGAGGCATTTCCCATTCATGTACAGAAACCAGATGAGACAACAATATCCACTAATACAGAAACAAAAACACAAACAGAAATTATCAATTTGACAAAATTATTTTACAAAGCAGGGACACTTCTATTGCTGTTTACTATCCTGCATATTGTTCCAAGACTTCCTTCTGTTTTTCCTACAATAGCTCATAATGAACACCAGAACCTGCATTTTTCACAACTTGTAGTTACCTCAATTTGCTGCTGCCCATGAAGGTGCAAATGCAATAACCATTTGTCAAAGGAACAACCTCCTCAATCTTGGGTGTTCCTTACAGCTTTTCCTCCTCTTCATTTTCTAGTAAGACATGCACTGCACATTTTCCCCCATGAACTCATGACTAGAATTCCTCTCCTTTATTAGCTGTTTATTTTCATAACATTTGGATCTGCATTTTTTGGACCCCTCTGTTTCCTTAAGATCCCTATCTGTCACAATTGTCCGCACTAGGCAGAAGGCCAGAAGAAAATCTGACGGGATATGCATGTGATACACATGGCCCACGCACAGAGCATCATACAAGCCTTGTTTCTACAGGAAACTAGAAAAATAAGGTCCTCAAAAAGCCCAGGATTAGAAGCAACCACACAATGAAGCTGGTTTTAATAAATTCAGTATTTGCACAACAGATCTGCTTTTAAAAAGGAGATACAAAACTTAGTTAGCAGTTAGTACAACTCACCCAGACACAATTCTATTACATACTAAAATACAGGCTAGCATATATAAATGGATGGCATCACTGGCTTAAATTAATAAATTGCCAAGAAGTAACTATCTACAGATTAGAGAAATGGAATACTATAGCTAGTAACTTACTTATACAAAAAAGAATTATACAAATTAGCTTTTGTGGTAATGTCAAGGTTTTTCCTTTAATGTTACTTTCCAGCTTATCAAGCAATATGAAACCATAGTCAAAAGCTCCATCTAAAAACCAGTGTCTGAAAGAAATAAATTCCTTCTGGAGCCACAGTTTTCCTATGCTTCTGTTTCCTGACTACAAACCCACCTGAGACTTGCACTGACAATTTTATGGTACCTTTCCATGCAAGTGTTTTGCACAAACAGGAGCCTTTTCATCTGTTAAGATACATTCTTAAAAGTTTCTCTCTTCTTCAGACATTAGATTATCTTTGCAAAATCTGTCTTGAAGACTTCCATCCTCATGAAGAACTCAGAAACTTAGAGTAAAGCACACGTGCATGAGCTTTACCTCATGCAAAGTCTTCTGTGGTCTGCAACTCTGAACAGGTAACAGGCATGAAGTCACAATAACTGAAGAGTTAAAATGTCAGTGTGGCCACAAGCTGAAGTAATGGAAAACTGCTCTAGCAACAAAATTTGCTTTCATTCCACATCACAAAACAAGTCAGCTGTACCACACAGCTACAGAGGATAGCAAGTGAACTACCTGTTGGTTTTTTAAATCAGTTTTAATATTTCTCTGTTCTGATACACAATGCTCTAAGCTTCAGCATCTCCTGGTAGGTATCATCTGTGCAGTATTCAAGCAGCCCTTTGGAAAGAGCTCCTAATTTATATGGGGTCACATAAACATCATTCAAGAAAAAAAAAAAAATTTAAAAATGTAAATTAAGGCAGAACTTGGAGGTTATGCAGAAGCCCTGCAACAAAGAGGTTCCAAGTTCTGAGGCACTGTGTGGGACCATTTACCAACACAGGCTGTCCACTGTCAACAGAAAAACCTTTCACCAGCATCACTGCTCTTTCCCCAACAGCTCCAATGAAGGATGAATGCCTTCTGGGATTAAAATCAATGGATTTGTTTCTTACTCTGCATTCATTAAGCCTTTTGCTTGCTGTCTAGAAAGAGCCTTTGTATATTGAGAGTGATTCATCGGTTTACCATTGTCTGAGGCATTTAAACAGTGCTTTTAAAGTTCATAGGGAAAAAGAAATTTAGGCTCATTTGAACTAGAGCTGGTTATTTGCTATTCTTTAACAAGCCAATATTAAGCCTATCCTTGACTTCTCAGATCACAACAAAGTTGCCAAACCAACTGAGAAATATTTTATCTGTTCTGGATAAAAAAAGACCAGACTCTTTAGTGAAATCAAGATGTTCCAACCAAAAAACGATTATGAATAGAACCAGTGATTAGTAATTGAGCCTATTCTTGCTCTGCAAGCTTGATCCTTTTCCAGCTCTCCTTCTGCACACACTTTCCAGCACTTCCCCTGTCCTTCTGTGGACAACTTCCAGGCACCTAAGTTTTCTCCTAGAAAAAGAAATACTGTTCTTCAAACCATACCTGGATAACCATGCATACTTATATTATTTTCATTGTGGTTCTGTAATTTCCTATCCCTGTGGGGGACAGCTAGGGGCAGGACACTACCAGGAAAACATCCCTACTTGTGTAACTTGCCAAATAACCTTAATACAAATGTCCTTGGATTTGGTCATAGGATCTCTGAACTGTGCAAGGAAATATGGGTTCTGTAGAACAGGATCTGTGAACTAGTCATGAGAATCTAATGGGGGAATTATGGAGGTCCCTATCTGGGAGTCCAAAGAATGAATTTAAGGCATTGGACTTCCTGTCACCATGGGGACAGCTGTGGTATCACTAGCAACTACTGACAAACAGGACACAGCATGCCAAACAACTACGCCCTGCAAGAGCAAGCATTGTTCCAGCACTGCACTGCTAGAACAAGATATATGCAAAAACTTCATGGGATGATATTTTTTAAAGTATTGTCAGCCAAGACACAAGGTACACTTTCCTTAATTCTCATAATCTCAAGAACCTTGCAAGCAGCTCAACATGAAACAAAAATATTTATGTTCGTGCACTATCTTGTACTTCACTTCTTCAAGTTCTATATTCTTAGTTCTCTCTACTCATCTTTCAGGACACACTTCTGCTCCCCTATTCCATACTTCCTGCTCCCTTTACTGTTTCCCACTCCAATTCTATCCACTTCCCCCATCTGCAGAGATCTATCCATACTCCATTCCCTCCCTTAACTCAAAAGCTTGTAGATACTTAAGCATGCCCTTGGCCCCATGAGCAGAAGGACATTTCCATTTTCCTGGGTCATTTCTTCAACCTGTGTGGTTTTTCAGTCCCAGCCACGACATCTCCAGACTCCATTCTCCCTACCACTCAGCAGCAGTTGGACAGCTGCCTCTGCTGACAGAAGCCAAAACTGCAGACCCAGCTGCTGAAGGTACCACACACATCTTCTATACTGAAGATATTTTAGCTGACAAGGAAGCATTATTTCCATTCTCTTGTGTCTTTCACCTTCAAGAGCACTAATGACACACTTCCAATTCCAATGGCATGATTTTTTTTTTTTAATACGTATCACATCACATTGCAAGGAGAGAGCAGAGTTGCTGGTATCTAACAAAGTCTTCAAGCTCAACAATTGGAGTCCAAGTTGGTTAGCAAATGCAGAGCCCCCTCTACCTCTGCTACTGCCTTCAAAATGATGTTTTGCAACTATATTTTGTACTACAAGGTAAGATTCTCCAAAGCATCCCATCTTTGCTACTGTTAAACCACCTGTCAGCTGCAACCTCATTGTCTCAAAAGGGGTATAGACTATTATAAAAATCCGTATGAACAAACCATGTGATATAACAAACTATTCAGTGTAACGTAAAGACTGCTCAGTGCAAATCTTAAATCACCCAGTGCAAAACAACTAAATAAACTATTTAGTGCAATACAACAGACTATCAAACTTCTGATAACCTTCCCTTCACAATTCTCCTGTGATGGCCAACCACAGAACATTTCAGTGACGCAGTGCAAGCAACCACACTACCAGAGGATTGCTGAATGAATCACCCGTGTTAATCTAGAGAGTGGCAAGTGTATTGCTGCACTGAAAGGCTTGGCTTCTTCAAGGGATCTCCCAAGAGGCACAATTCTAGGATGTCCCTGTTATGTTGACCTCTCCTGCACTGCAGACAGAACAAGCAAGCAAAGTGCTCTCCTAAAAATTCTAGAGGTTAGTAAAAAAAAAGGAAATATGCTTTAATGCCCGGTCCCCAAGTTGGGAACTTGAGCTTCCTATCTTGTCTGCCTAGATTAATTAAGAAGCATTTAGCCAATTCTGAAGAACACATTGATGTAACACTCAAAATGATCACTGGAGAAAAAAAGTTTACAACTTTCTGTTATTTCAAAATCTCTCATCTCCAAACTGAATTCAGACTGCAAGTGTGATCCAAACTGTTCTGTATTATGCGGACAATACAGTATTCTAAAATTTGTGTACTGCCTCCAGCTTGATCCATTACATCCATTGAGCATCTCCAGTTCACTTCACATGTGCATAAACGTTCTTCCCTTAACTATTGTAAGAAATTTTTCATAAATATTTTTCCAAGGACTGTGAGCAAAACCCAAAAGTATATGATGCAGCAACACTTGACATTGTAAGCCATTTTTTTGAGATTGTCTGGCTAAAACTTTATGTGCTACACTAGAAAAAGTTTCCAAACAGAGCCTCTTTAAAAGCAAGATTCAGTGGGAAGACAACGAGATGTATGGTATTTCTCTTTTGAATAAATAATTAATTAAAAAACTTTTTTTGCCCAAAAAAATTGCAGTTGAAAGCCTTTCTAAGCACATTGATGGTGCAAAACAAAGAAACACTTTTATTTTAAGACTCAGTTCTTTCAAAAGAATTTAATTCTTTTTGTGCCCAAGGTCTCTTATTTCCTTTCCCATTTCCTCTTATTTAAATTGTATCAAGCATACAGTGACCCCCATTCTCTGCTACTCACTCCCACCTCTGCAGCAGCTCCTCTGCTGTGGGAAGAGCAGCATTCATGCAGCTGAAGAGCAGCCCACTTTGGGGAAGCAGCCCAACAAAGAACAAGAGAAGGCACCTCCTGAGGCGTGTCTCCTCCCTGGGCCTCCAGCCGGGCAGCTTCGCAAGCGCTGCCATCAGAGCCGTGCAGCATGACGCACCAGCACCACTCCTCAGGCAGGCACAGAAACTGCTTCCATCAGCAGAGCTGCTCAAATCGCCGGGCTCACACGCACTGACTGCTGCCAGCCCTGCTCTGAGGGATGCACCCCTCCTCTGGCTCACACGCCCTGACTGCTGCCAGCCCTGCTCTGAGGGATGCACCCCTCCTCTGGCTCACACGCCCTGACTGCTGCCAGCCCTGCTCTGAGGGATGCACCCCTCCTCTGACACACTGCACAGGGCTGGGAAAGCTCTCTACCCACACCCAAATCAATCAAACCGCAGGCTACAAGTGACCCTCCTGTTATCCCTCTTGGCCTGCAGATGCATTTGATCTGGTGCACTGAAATCGCCTGTAACACGAGTCAAATCAGCTTGCTGAAACACTGGAAAATGAATTGGACATTGACAAAACGTTAAGTGCCTCAGGAACAACAGTGGGAACAGAACACCTGGCCCCATGAGCAGCAGAGCTGCAGTTTCAACAGCCAGTACAGTTAGGCTGTGTCACAGACATCTTTTGTGAAAAATCCTTTCTTTAGGATTTCTCCCTCTTCTGGGAAGCTGAGGCCCCAGAGAAAGAATGTAAACAATGGTTACCTGCTGCTGTGGAATGCAACAGGTGCACCTGTGATTGGCCCATGTTGCATGTTTACAATTAAGGGCCAATCAAAGACCAAGCTCTCTCTGGGACATCATCAGAGAGAGCTCCTTTGTTGATTCATTCCTTTTCTATTCTTAGCTTAGCAGCTTCTGAGACTTTTCTCTCTATTCCTTTTAGTATAGTCTTAATGTAATATATATCATAAAATAATAAATCAGCCTTCTGATCATGGAGCCAAGATTCTCGTCTCTCTCTCTTCACCCCTGAGGGACCCTTGCAAGCCCAGCAACAGGCTGGATAACACAAAACAACTGGACAATGCAAAACAACTGAGAACTGCCAATTCCACCTCTGGAGGACATGCCTGAGACTTTGAGACTATACATTCCCAACTCAAGACCAGACAAAATTAATTTTAATTAAAATAATTAAAACTTCTTGGAAGTGTCCCTTGTCTTCAGGAGATCTGCTTGATTATTTGACCAATATTCCATTACACCTAATGTATCATGAAGAGAACGTAAATACTACATTAAAAAAACAGTAATTATTACTCAAGAAGGAATCAAATAATTGAATTTGAAAAATAAAATTGGATTCACACATGGACAGGTTAAACCACACTCTCACTACATAGAAAAAAGAAAGTAGATCCCACACAGCCAAGATCAAACAAAACTTGAAGAAAAAAAGAATGAAATTCAGCAAAGAGTTCAAAGTCAAACATTTCTTCTTCAACAAAGACATTTAAATCACCAGCATTTGCTAACAAAGACTAAGGAAATACCAGGATCTACACAGTAACTGAAAATAAAGGTTTAGCAGGGTCCTCTTTTATTCCATTTCTCTGTCCTGCATCTTACAGTCCTACAACTCACTATGGCATTTGCCTTTTGTGTAGCATATGTTGGCTTGGGTTCAACTTCAGATCCAAAACAACCCACACATTTTCTTCCTAAGGTCTGCTACACACACACCCCACATCCTGCATTTGTGCATTTGGTCATTTCTAACTAAATGTCCCACTCCACATGTTTTATCTCTGAACTCTCTTTTTTCAGATCTCAGTATCTCCACTTTATTCAGGTAGTTTTAAATTGTAGGTTCCACCTCGCACACATGTGTGGTCAGCCAAGTTTTAACTGCTGTCATCTCTCTGCAAGTATTTCAGACAAGCATCCCAACCACTTGTCTTTACCTATCTGCAAAATTACACTTCAAATATTCCCTTCCTTTCTGGAAATTGAAAGCTCCTCCTGCTGGCCTTTTTTTGAACTAAAGACAAACCAAAATAAATACTCGCCAAACCAAGGAAATACAAAAATGCAACACCAACATTACTGGTATTTTAGTATCTTTTGGCATTTAGCATTGAGACAAACAAACCTCAGAAAAATCTCACTTTTCAAGATGCATAGAATGAGATAATTCCAAGGATTTGCCTAAAAGAAACAGTATCTCTTTCTGATAGTGTGGATAAAGAGTGAAATCAGATTTTCTTCTTCCCATGGCAAACAATCTGCTGCTCTGGCATAAACTAGTGATTATTAATTATTTTTCTACTGCAGTTGAGGAATAAAACAAGCTAAGATACTGACCATAAAGGTAAGAAATCCAAGTGACTCGTAGTTACAAACATTCCTGATTACTCTTCTCATATAAAACTACCTGGAGAAACTACCACCATTTTAGTCATAGTTTTTTGTAAGTTCTGATCAGGTGTGATTTCTTTTAAGAATCAAAAGGTGGCTTTGTTGCTCAACAATAATTTTAATGAGAGTAATTGTTCAATTTTGGCGTTCTTAAAAGACTCCACAACATACTAACAACCAAGAGTAGATTAGCAAAGCTCTACATTAAAAGCAGTATTTCCCCATCCCACATCTCTTCAGCAGGAGTTCAAAGCAGATTTCCAGATTACTTGAGTCAGACATAGAACAGTTTGAGTCACCAGACTGCACAGTTAGATAAACTTGTAATTATTTCAAGTGACTACTGAGCATGAGAGAGACACAACAGATGTGTTAAACAAAACTCATATATACCTAGATGAAGATCCAGGCTAACCCAGTAACACCAGCAAATATATATCAGCAGTACCACTCTCAAAATGGGTAACTCATTTACTGTTTGAAGTTCACCTGAGAGTCCAAACAGAAAAAATATCACTGTTCCCATTTCCTGAGATTGCTAAATATTTCAGATTGATACCAAATACCAGCAGAATAATTCTATCACTCAACTCTTAATACTTTGCATTCAACTTACCTATTCTTATTCCTCACAGCCTTTGGAAAACAGTTGAGGGAGGGGGGATAGGGACTGACATATACCCAAAACCCCAAATCTCTGCATTGTAGAAGGAGAGAGATTAGACCCAACCAATACAAAACAAACCACATCACTAAGCAACCAATTTTCAGTGAGGAATTCTTTCATTCTAGTGAGATACAAAATAAAAGTTTAAATTATGCACATCTTCTGTGCCCTCCCTGACGTTGCAAAGCTTTTGAGTCTTTGTAAGCCAATTCATCACTGCACAGACATGGTAACTGAAGTCCTCATAATTCAACCTTGACTCATCTCTCTCTAGGTCATTCCCTATGTTCTGCAACCAATTTTCACTACAACCCTGAACCACCTGCAGATGAGTCAACACATTCTTAATCCCACCTTTCTGTTTTACCAGTAACTCAAGCTAGTAATTGTGTTTTCCACTTCAATGAGCTAGATGAACTCAGAAATTTTCCTATCTGCTCTCTCAGTTTGGAATTGCCAGCTTGTTTATTAAATAACTATAAAGAGTTGCAAACTTCAGAACAGCAAAAGCACTGTGTTTTATGTGGCCAAAATCTTTTGGGGATGAGTTAATTCAACCTTGCTGATAACTAGCCCACATTTAGAATTATTGAATGGTTTAGGAAAAGGCCTTTAAGATCATTGAGTTCAGCTTGTTTACTGAATGCTTATTCTCTTTTTCCCCCACTCACTATCAAACCTGCCAAGCCAACCCTCCTATTACTCCTCCAGAGTCTTTCCCTTCGGGTTACATGAGCCAAAAACTTTCCAGGGTGGCATACCGTAGAAAGTTTTCTCTTCACAGGCACAGCTTAAGAGTTGAGACCAGAGCTCTCAGACATGCATCTCCTCTTTCAGTACAGTCAGCAGAGTACACTGCATGCAAGAACTGAGATTTCAGTGGGAATAAAAAATACAGCACGTTCAGGGCAATCACATTAGTTATCCCCTTATTATCCATCCCCATCACCACGAGCAGAAATAATGCTCTCCATCAAAACTTCCTCCAGCATTCCCCACTTGTATCTCCAATTCATCTAGCTCAGCAGTTCTGAGTCTCCAGCCATTATCACTGCTTGTGATATCACCAGTCATGTCAACTGGGAGGGATTCATTACTTTAGGACTCCAGAGACCGCCAAGACCTTCAGCAAGATACAAAAGAAAGATGATAAGCAGAATTGTTAAGTGCTCTACGTATCCATTTCTCAGTAGAGGGTGACCAACAATATGTTAAATAATACAGCAATCAAAAATCACTTGGTTTTTTTTTGAGAAGACACATGAGTCTGTGGATTCATTACTTTCTATTGTTCAGGGCCTGAGTGCAATAACGAAATAGGACACAACATTTAAATGTGTAACATCTATGCTGGCATGAGACAAAATATGCAAGTAAAACACATGCCATTTTTCTAGACTATTAATCTGCATTTTGAAGCAGCACACAGTGGCAGTCACTACCACAGCCAGGAACAATGGTATGATGATCATGAGCAAAACACCCAAGATCTTGTGCTGTTGTCATTAATATAGTCACAGAATCTTCCAAGCTGGAAGGGACCCACAAGGATCATCAAGCCCAGCTCTGAAGTGATGGCCCCTAGAGGAATCAAACCCGTGACTAACACCATGCTTTGAAACACAACAAAGAGCCACCAGTAAGTGGACAGAGAGAAGAAGTAACAAAAATACTGTAATAATTTTGCAAGCAATCTTTAAAATTCTCAGAATTTGTAATACTCTCATTCTGTATGACTCTTTTCAGGGGTACCCAGCCACGTACTAAGGGCAACAGGCTCAAACTGAAACACAAAAGCGCCATCTGAATACGAGGGGAAAATTTCCTTTACTTTGAGGGTGACAGAGGACTTGAACAAGCTGCCCAGAGAGGTTGTGGGGTCTCTCCTGGAGATATTCAAAACCCATCTGGCTGTGATTCTGTGCAACCTGCTCTTGATGAACCTGCTTTAGCAGGGAGGTTGAACTAGGGGATCTCCCTTCTGTGACTGATGCTTGTGGAGCACTGCATAGTTGTCATTGATCCTACAGTCCAAACAGCTCTGGAGTTCTGTCACCTTACATCAACAGCAAACAAAATGCCTTGCATTATGAAAAATACATCTTGAAAATTGAATTTCCAGTCTTAACGCCTAATTCTGTTAATTTACAAGTGGAGGAAGAAACTCTTACATTACCCTGTTAAGTAAGTAGCTAGCACTCTTCATGAAAAAGGGTATTTTTAAAGACCTGTCTAGGTCTTGCACTAATCATTTTTTTCACCAACAATCCATCCTCAGATGATGGATTTAAAGATAAATAAATTATATTTGTCCAGCACACGCTACTTCCTCAAGCTAACCCGACCTTTACTGACAGACACGCTTCCAAAATAAATAAATCATGTGCGCAAATCGAGTTAAGCCTTTATTCTTTTCAGACCTCAATCTCAGAAGTTGCTACGTGCAAAGGCTGGCGGATTAAAGTCAGTGGAGGGAAGAAAAAAAATCCATTTCAGGAACATACTGCCCTCCTCCTGTGTCTCAGAAAACAGAGAAAAAAGCGAGCACAAGCTGAGAGCAGCGAGTTTAAAGGTCCAAAGTGCGGGCGGATCACGCCGGCAGGGCAGGGCGGAGCGGGCCCGGCCGGGAGCCCCAGGCGCGCAGCGCGGCCCGGCAGCGCCCCCCGGCGGCGGCAGCGCGGGCCTGCCCCGGCCGCGCCGCGCACACGCGCCGCGGGGAGGGCAAAATTCAAAATAAATAAATAAAATCAAAAAATCGCCAGTGCGAACACGATTGTCCTTGGCACTAAAAATGCGCTGTCAATCGCCTTATCGGCTGACCGACGTCAGAACAATTCGCAAGTGTTAACGCTGGGTGAGGGAGTGATCGCTCTTTTCCCGTGGCTCCGTCTAAAAGACACACGCACACAGGAAAAAGCGAAACGTGAGTCATCATCGGGCCGCCGTGAGGATACTGTATAACTTCCCAGGCACGGGAAAGTCACCTAAAGACGATATAAACAACTTTCAACTCACAGAGGGAACCCCAAGAAGCCAATTATTCCTTTAATTGGCTAAAATACACACAGCGTGATACAAATCCGGTGGAGCAGCACTCTTTACGGCCTGCACAAAACGATGGCAACCCCATGAAACACTACACCCAAGTGCAGACACCATGGAAGGGGAGTGGTAGCGAGAAAAAAATAAGAAAAATAATCATCAGTTCTCGTTTCTGAGTAAGAAACACAACCCGAGTGTGTAATATAGTTGCGGGGGGAGGGGTGAGGGGGTTTAACACAATGCCGCGAAAAACCCTCAAACCAAAACCAAAATACCACCTAGCCAACGATAAAGGCAAAGCCAAAACCCCTATTACCGTTTCTTTAAGGACAGACACAATAAAACATTAACCACCCTTCCAAAATTTCGGAATTCCCCTTTGTGCGGGGAGGGATAATACTGGCACAAATGTAGTTTTACTTCTGCTCTTACCTGATTAAAAAAGTAACCCGGGGCTCTGTACCTCCCAACCATGATGAATCATGGTCTGCCCGGGCCGAGCCCCGCCGAGCAGCCTCACCTTAAAATTACTGGAGTTGACCCACGCTGTTAATTCGTCGATCACTTTGTCAAGGCGCTGCTGGTCCTGCTCCAGATCGGGGGACCTCGCCGGGTCGCCCAGGTACTCCAGCAGCTCTTGGCCGACCTGCATCCTGCGGCCCACGTCCTTCTGCTGTACCTGCTCGCAGAAATAATCCATGCCGGCAGGCTCCATCTTCGGACGCTGCGGAAAAGTTTCTTCGTAGGCGAGCCGGGGGCCTCAGGGTCGGAAGCGCGGGCAGGGCAGGGCGGGCGGCAGGGGCGCGGACAGGCCTGCCGTCCTCATGGAGCCGCTCCCGGCTCCGCGCCCGCCGCCCCCATGCGCACTCGCGGTCCCGCAGGGGGAAGCCCCCGGCGGGAAGGGAACGCGGCGCTGCTGCTGTGCCGGACTCGGTGGGTGCCGCTCACTCCTGCTCAGGGCTTTCCAGCCGCCCCCGCGCTGTCCCGAGGGATCCCGACAGGGCTCCCCGCCGCCGCCCCTCCTCTTCCCTCGCCGGGGAACGGGAAATAGAGCTCGAGAACAGGCGCTGCGGCTGGAGGGGCTCGCAGGCACCCCGGCCGCGGGCTCGGAGGATCCCCCGGGGAGCTGCTGCCGCCCCCGCTCGCTCTCCCTTCCCTCCTCCCGCCGGAGCAGAGATCTGCGGGCCGCCTCTCACGGGCACCGGCGAGGCCGCGGCGAACCTCTCATGCTCCTGACGCCGCGGCCTCCGGCCCCTCCTGCCCGCCCGCGGGGCGGCTCCCAAACTTTCGTCCCGGCGGGTCTCGGCGCCGCCCGCTCCCCTCCACCGTGAGCCGAGCCGGGCCGGGCCGGGCCGGGAGAGTCCCTCCGAGAGCCGCTCACGCTTCGCCGCACCTTCCCCCGCCGGGCTCTGCGGCGGCAGCGCCGCCTCCGTCCCGTGCAAGTTGCGCCTCCCGCCGCCGACGCGGCCGCCCCGGCCGGCGCCAGGCGGACACACCGGGCGGGGCCCGCGCGGCTCCGCCTCCCCCGGGAGAGCGCGCGCCCGCCTCCCGCCCCGCGCTGCGGCGGGACAGATGGGTGGGTGGATGGACGGACGGACGGATGGATGGGCGGGCAGAGGAGGGGCAGTGCGCGCTCCCCCGGGACCCCTGCGGGTCGTGTCCGGCGGCAGTGGGAGGCGCATGCGCTGTCTGCCCCGCTGATGGCCGCGGTGCCGGTCCGGCGCTCTTGGGCGGAAAGTGTTGGAAGAACAGGGGAAGAGGCGTGAAAGGTGCTGGGGTGCTTGGGTGCTCCCCTGCTTTCCTCCCCCCCCGCTTCCGAGCGCGGGCCCGGCTTTGCCTGGCCATGCCCTGCAACCCCTCCCGCCTTGCTCAGAGCCCCGGTGTAAGATGGGGAGGTCACCGTGGAGCCATTCCCAGTATTCCCGGTGTGGTTGGCTCTGCAGCGTTGCTGTCCGCAAAATCGGGTTCCTTATCCGGAATGCGACAACACTCCAGAGAGACACGGGTTTTTAAATTCAGAGTTGTGCAAGCCTGGGTGCTCAGTGCTATTCCATAAATCCAGCACAACCCATCGGACTTTCTGCACTGTTACTTACACAGAATCACTGAATCACAGTTAGGGTTGAATGGGACCTCTGGAGATCATCTAGTCCAACCCCATGCCAAGGCAGGATCACCTAAACGAGATAACACAGGCACACATCCAGTCGGGTTTTGAATGTTTCCAGAGAGGGAGAGTCCATGAACTCCCTGAGCAGCCTGGTACAGGGCTCCACCACCTTCAACATAAACAAGTTCTTCCTCACACTGAGGTGAAACTTCTTGTGTTTTTTTTTATGGCCATTGTTTTAATTTATGGCCCTTGCTCCTCCTGCTGTTGCCGGGCACTACTGAAAAAGAGTCCAGAACCATGCTCTTGGCCCCCACCTTAGAGATATTTATCTGCATTAATGAGATCCTCGTTCAGTCTTCTCTTCTCTAGACTAAACAGGCCCAGCTCCTGCAGTCATTCCTCAGAAGAGAGATGCTCCAGACCCCTAATCATCTTCGTGGCCCTCTGCTGCACTGTCTCCAGGAGCTCCTTTCTTGTGCTGAGAAGCCCAGAACTGCAGATGGATGTGCAGTTGAACCAGATGAACTCTTGTTCGTGGATGGCAATTTCCCAAGTAAAGCCCCAGCATGGCGGACCCACATGAGACTGCCAGGAATCTGCTTGAAGTAAAACAGAGACCCTTAAGTGAGGGGCTGTGATTTTAGGTGTTGTTTCAGGACCAGTTTAAACTGGTCCAAATCCCCTTGATGGTGGGAAAGGCAGTCCTCTCTGTCCCTCTGCATTGGCCTCTGTGGCCTCTGAAGGAACAATTATGACTTTCACATGCAGGGAGAGGAGAGCAGAGGAGGTCACTCATCCCCTTCTCCCACCCTAGCTGCTCCACTTGGCCCCTGTCTTGTCCCCTGTGCCAGACCCTGCACACATTGATCACTGGGGCTGATTTAATGGGCTAAATGACAGAGCTGGTGTCAGTGAGCTGGGCTGGCCCACGAGTCCTGCAGGCAGAAGCGTGGCACTTGGAAAATGGGAAGCACAACAACCTCCATCACTGGCCAGGGACAGTGACATTGTTCTCCTGCCCCTCTGATATTGGGAAGGTTCACCTCATGCTGAACTGGAGACCACTGCTGATACAGGCAGTCCTTTTCTTCCCTGCTGTCGTGTACACAATTCCTCCCTTCCATACACCAGAGCTGGTTTTTATTCATCCTCACTTAAACAGTTCAGAAAGATAATATTTTTATTCATTTTTCTCCCCTTTTTGAAATCACATAGCTAGCTTTTTGCTGATTCAGATTCCTAAATTTTCTCACTCTGGGGTTCAGCAGTTACCAGAGTTGGAGCAGGCAAAGACAGCTAGAAGATAGATGGGGAAAGCAGCCTTTGTGTTATGAGAGCTCATCTTAGTTCCAAGACAGCAGAGTCTGGCTGTCTGGCTTGCCTTGTTACTCCTTGGAGTGGGGAAGAGTGAACCTGCAGGAAAGCAAGGTACTCCCTTCATTTGGCTGCTGGATTTACACTGAGGAACCACACCTGCAAATTGCTGCTTCACAGCAGTGTCAACCAAACTAAATTGGTGCTGCAGTGTTCCTACTTGTCTGCTTCTCACAAACCCCTTTCTCAGGAATTCTCCACTTTCCTTCTGTCCCATTGATCTGAAAAAAAAAAAAAAAAAAAAGAAAAGAACTCTCCATCCAGGAGGCAAGACAACAAGCAGCCTTTTGTTGATTTTGGTGAGATGCAGCAAACTGAGGATCCCATGCTTCATCAATCCCTAGGCTTTACAATAATGAAGATGGTTAAAAAGATTAAAGATGCCTTTAAAACAGAAATGTATGTATTTACTTTGAGCTTATTATAATTTACAAGAAGATTATGAGCTGCTCATCATGTTTTCAGGAAGGAAATCCAAAAAAGGAATTTTGGATGAAGCTGAATAGTTCTTGTCTTGTGTGTGCGCACTGCCACTTATGAAGATATGGAATTACAGGTTGCTTTTCTAGGAAAATGAGACCCAAGAAACTTCTGGAAGTGAAAAAATAAATTTCAGAAAAAAACCAAACTGGATTGCAATATTTTTTATCAGTGCACTAGAATCTGATTCTCTGGTGTTGTATGTTTAAAAAGCAAATATCTTGCTATGAAAGTTTTAAAATTGTTGACCTAATAATATTGGCTAAATAGAAAAGAACCAAGTAGACGGTGCTGGACCCTTGGAGTATTAACAACTGTAAACAATTTCTGTCCTTGTCCAAAGTATCTGAAAAAAAACCCAAAGTAATATAAAATTCACTTTTCATTACAGTCCAAGTTAAGCTCAATCTCTGAAGAAAGAAAATCCTAAGCAAAAAGAGGGGGTAAAGCTTGTGGCACTGAGTTTTTGAAAAATTCTCTCAATTCAAAGCAAATACACTGATTAGGTAACCCAGTTGTGTGACTAGCATTGAAACTGAGGGGAAGGGTAAAGTATAATAAGACATGCACTTGAAATATCAGAACTATTTTGTCAACTCAAAGACGGCATTGCAAAGCTATGCTAAGGGCAAAAAGTCATGCTGGGCTATGTGGCCTTTCTTTTTTTTTCCATTTCACGTAATAAGTGTTTTCTTAAAAACCACAGCAGAAAATAATTGCCTTGCTGTAAAGTCAGAGGATTAGACCACCGTATTTCATCCTGTGAACCTGTGACTACCTGCCATGACTAGTGCCTTTTTACAGTATTGATTATAGGTACACTGTTTGGATGTACTGCTATTGATATAACAGCAGAAAATGGGTAGCCTTTTTATTCCTGAGATGTTTTTCTAAGACTAAGTCAATTTTATTTGAAAGCTACCATTGAAAGTAGTTTTCTCTCTCTCTCTTTTTTTTTTTTTTTTTTTTTTTTTTTTTTTTTTTTTTTTTTTTTTTTTGTTGGTATCAATAAATGTTGGTTGACATTTTCCTTTGCAAACAAATAGCTTTTGGCAAATAGAACTTCTGGATGTTTGGATGTTCATTTCCTTTTTTAGCAAGGCAGGAGTAGCACTCCAGCACTGAATCCAGAGCAGTCCCTCAGCTTGGAAAAAGGACGTGGTTTCATTGCAGATGTTCCCACAGAGTCCTAGTGGACTTTATACCTAGGGATGTGGGCTAGGCTCCAAAAAGAAGGCATTTTCATTCAAGCCAAAGATCTTATAAAGCTTCTTACTCTCAGTTAAGGAGATTGCTTTCTCTGGAATGCAATCTTCTTTTTGATATGCAAGCATGTGAGCATAAATCCACTCCTCTTGTGTATTCGTACAATGCATAATATTTTGTAGAGCCATTAAGCCCCGTAATTGAATGCAGAATCCAAATTTCCTTCAGTCTTCTCAATGTGACTCGCTAGCAAGCAGAGCAATTACAGCAGGAGCCGAGGTAAATGACACTAATCCAGTGCGGCGCGTTTCCAACCTGAATTGCACACCAAACCTGTTCCTACGCCCCCAGCCCATCCGAGTGTGCTGCGCGATTCCCGCACGTATTATCCTGCTCTGGAAAAGGAGAGAATCCTACCAGCGGGCTGGGGAGGGAGGATGCTGTGCTCTTTTTCTCAGAGGCTTTTTAGGGGATTTTTATGGTTCTTTCAGCAACGGGATCATATCCGCTGTGTGGGAAGGGTTTCTCAGGAAGGGAAGTCAGTCTGTAGAAGTAGCTTTTCTGCAGCAGTGACTGACACTCTCTGCTACAGGAGATCGATAACCAGGTTGCATGAGCTCTGAGCCTGTTAGGGCTTACTGCTAGCAAGGGAAGGAGGGCAGAGCAGAGCCTGGAGCACCCAGCGTGCTCCCTTATCAGCCAGGGAACAAAGTTCTCTTCATCGCAGATAGCGAACACGGGCCAAAATAATAAAAATAGAGTGGATTTAAACATGAGTCACTCAGAAAGTTCCCATAAATTACACTTGATGTAGCCTAGGTTGACACTGAAGAAATCTACGAGAAAGTTGTCCTTCCTGCTGGATTCCCCAGGAGCCGGGTCAGCACTTCTACAACATGTTCCACCCTGGGTGACTTGAATCAAATGTTCAGATTGCATCTTGGATGTAGTGTCCTTCAGTCATGTACCACCTTTTAATGTCTTCTAGAAGAACCATACCTTTTATTTTTTTATAAGTTGGAGATAAGTACACTAAGGGTCTTCTTAATACTGTCAAGAGGTAAAAGACTGTGCTATTTTAAGCAGAAATGTGGCAGACTTTGTTATCTATGTTGTATAGGTATTTATTTTGCATCTTTTCTGGCATTCGTTGCGAAAGTATGATGTGTATCCTGTCAAGCTGAATTTATCACTGTTGGTAACTTTAAAGTATCATTTGAATTCCTCCCTCTGAGATTACCAGTATCAGAATAATGAAGTAATAAATATCTTTTGAATATAAATAAATAATTAATGCAGGAATGTTCTGATGATGATATTGCAATACATGTACCAAGCTAGTTGAAAATTTGTCCATTTTTCTCACTGGGTCTTAAAAGATGAAATCAGATATAACTGTATTAAAAATTTACTTGGTGAACTCAGCTACATTTAGGCTTGTGCCATGAACGTTCTTTAAATTATGTATTTAATAGAGATTGCTTTCATATGTTTATTTATAAAACAGTCAGGAGCTGAAACTAGTAGTTTGGTATTTTTCCTGTACATACAAAGTTAATTTGATCACAGAAATGGGGTGTGAGGGGGGATCAGCCTGATGCCTGACTACTGGATTACTCCAAGGCATTAATTTGTTCCTTATTGTCCAAATATGTTTTAACATGTAGACACTGCAATTAAATAATTCCACCTGATAAATCTTTTATGAGTAATTTGCAAATTTTCTTGATTCATGTGATACAGAGAAGGAAGAACAAATTAAAAACTACAGGTAATAAAAAATAGTGTCAGAATTAACATGTAAGTGACAACTTCTCTTTCATCTGTTAGTCTACCATGCCTTATATAGTTAATCAAAGCACTGGTGCATAACTTAGCATCCTTTGTGCCCTTTTTGCACAGCAACAGAGATATTTGTCTTTAGTGATAGTAGAATTTGACCGTGGTTTGCCAAGCAAAGGTTTCTTTCTGTTTTGTGCAGGAGGTTATTTGCTAGACTTTTATCAATTAGTATTTTCTATCTTTAAATTTCTGTGGAGGAATATAGTATGCCAGTGTTCTGTGTGAGACCTTAATTGCTATATAATGATTTCATGTAATGTTAGAAAAAAAATCTGGAATGCATTAGTCCTTTGATATAAAATTTTCTCAAATTTTAAATTTAATAAATTAAACTTTTAGTTAAAATACCTGTGAGAACTATTTCAATATAGATGCAATTACCTTTGTATTGTAATCCTACCCTTTGTAACAGCAGGATGAAAGAACTAGAAAAGGATCCAAACTACTTGTGTCATCTGACCTGAAAAATAAAAGCTGGTGAGCACACAGTGTACTGCAGAGCAGTATCAAGGGACATTTAGCTGGGTGCATTTTGGCCTTGGAATGGCAAAATCTCTGTTCTTGCAAAACTAGTCATGGCATTTTCATTATCTGCAGGAAGATTGCAAGAGAGTGAATGCACTGAAGGATATGAAAAAATTTGCAGAATGGAATCTTTCTCTTTACACAGGAACAACTCTCCAAACCAGGCAGAGCAGTGATACTCATCCTAGTAACACCAGTGCAGTGCCAGACTGCCCCCGTTTGCACAAAGCAACCCACTTCTCACTGCATGGCAATGAGGAGGGGAAGAGAAAAACACGTACATTTCATTTGTTGGCCTCTGGTTGGGCTTGCTTTTGTTTCTGTAATGCAAGTCCTTCTATAAATAGGACAGACTCAGCGGTAATTTGCTACTCGTGGAACTCCTACATCAGCACTATTGATCCAAGGAAGGTTTTCTCAGGTAAGAAATTGCAGGGTTCTTCCTAAAATGAGGACAAAATTTTCCGAACATATATGTGGTTTAACGCATACAGACGCATTTCCATACATATAGCTTAAAACTACTTATTTTCCATAAAGAATTGTACGCGTTTCCGTGTTGGGATTAGGCTGACAGAATTTTTTTGGCTGCTGCCGGATTCTGGCGTGTTTTTCCGCTGGAGTTTGCTGGAGTTGTCTGGCTGCTTGAGCGCTCCCTCTCGTGGTGAACTCGCCTCTAAGGAGATTCCCGAGATTCCCGGCCAAGGATTCCCGACCGAAGGAACTTTACCTACCATATCTGTTACGGATAACGCTGTGCAGCAAAAGAAAGAAGCCGAGATTCAGTTGTTACAGGGGTTTTTTTGGTTTTTTTTTTGTTGTTGTTGTTTTTTTGTTTTTGTTTTTTTTTGCTTGGCTTTCCGCCCTTGTCACATAGAAACCTACTGTTTAGTATGGATGCAAATATCAATTGGTATTTTGAGGGGGGAATTTCTGTAAATCAGTAAACATATGAAGGAAATGTAAGTATTCATCTGTGTTCTAAGGGAAAAAAAAATTGATGAATGATTTTAATTTTTTTGCCCTGAAAAGAGTAAATGACTGTCATTCTCTAGAATAGGTTAGGGTCTCCTGTATCTGGTGCTGCTGAACCTGCTGTTTAAAGCAGACTGTACTGAGCACGGCCATCGGCAGCTTTGACCAAATACCCACTGTTATGGGTCTGTGCTGTACCCATAGGGTGTGTTTTTATTAAATTCATTTTCCGCTCGGAACTGTCACCCATTCTGCGCAGGAGGAGTACTGAGAGTTTCAGAAAGAAAGCCTCAGGCATCCTCCTCCCTCCTTCCCTCCTCCAGCCCAGCTCCTGACCCGGGAGAAGGTGTGCATCTGCAGCGTGACGGGCGAAAGCAGCAGCCACAAACCCCGCAAGCCTCTTTGCGGCGGCTCTTCGCGTCTGCTGCGAGATGCTGAGTCACGGCTCTTGGGTGTCTGCGCCGCCTGACACACGGACACGGCAGGGCTGCTTCCAAGGAAGCTCAGAGTGCACCAATTCTCCCTGTTTTCCCATGGCTAAAGCGATAGCCTGCACAAATCTCCCAAGCTAGGTGGGAGAAAAAAATTATAAAAAGAAAATTATATTATATAAATAATATAATTATTACATTACTATATGTTTATATTTGTACTTACATATATATGTGTATTTGTATTTATATTATATGGTTATATATTATTTATATAATTATTATAAATTATTTAGAATATACGCTATTATAAATGATATAAAAGATGCGCTTCAAAATATACAATTAAAAAACACACTTCAGCCTGACACACGGACATGAGAGCCTTCTAAGAAATCTCAGAGTGCACCAATTCTCCCTGTTTTCCCATGGCTAAAGCGATAGCCTGCACAAATCTCCCAAGCTAGGTGGGAGAAAAAATTATAAAAAGAAAATTATATTATGTAAATAATATAATTTATTACATTACAATATATTTATATTTGTACTTACATATATATGTGTATTTTTATTTATATTATATGGTTATATATTATTTATATAATTATTATAAATTATTTAAAATATATGCTATTATAAATGATATAAAATATGCGCTTCAAAATATACAATTAAAAAACACACTTCAGCCTGACACACGGACATGAGAGCTCTGCTTCCAAGAAAGCTCAGAGTGCACCAATTCTCCCTGTTTTCCCATGGCTAAAGCGATAGCCTGCACAAATCTCCCAAGCTAGGGGGGAGAAAAATTTATAAAAAGAAAATTATATTATGTAAATAATATAATTTATTACATTACTATATATTTATATTTGTACTTACATATATATGTGTATTTGTATTTATATTATATGGTTACATATTATATATTATTTACATAAATATTATAAATTATATAAAATATACGCTATTATAAATGATATAAAATATGCACTTCAAAATATACAATTAAAAAACACACTTCAGCCTGACACACGGACATGAGAGCTCTGCTTCCAAGAAAGCTCAGAGTGCACCAATTCTCCCTGCTTTCCCATGGCTAAAGCGATAGCCTGCACAAATCTCCCAAGCTAGGTGGGAGAAAAAATTATAAAAAGAAAATTATATTATGTAAATATAATTTATTGTGTTATAATAATTATTATGTATTTTATATTTATATATATATTATATATAATTATTATAAATTATGTAGAATATAAAATATACACTTCAGAATGAATATTTGAATGAGATAAATAGCTATAAATACAGCTCTGAAGATCATAGCAATGTAAGTCGAGTAAAATAGTGGGAAAATTATAAAAAGAAAATTATATTATATAAATAAAATAATTTATTATATTATTATTGTATCTATATTTATACTTATAATGTTATATAATATATATTATTTATGAAATTATATAAAATATAAAATATACACTTTAGAATGAATATTTGAATGACATAACTAGCTATAAATACAGCTCTGAAGAGAATAGCAATGTAAGTTGAGTAAAATAGTGATTAAGGAGGAAGATTGCTTTTGTGTATGTGGGTTCTGAACTGGACTGTTTACTAGTAGTTGAATTCATGGTATATTAATGATCAATAGATTGCCCTGTCAAGAAAATACAGTTTTTAAGCACATCTAACTGGAAAAGAAGTAAAAAACCCCACATGAATCCAAGCAGCTCAAAATGACACAATTTTTGAAAACTAAGACTGGATACAGGTCCTATGACTCTGACCAGTGTCAGGGATTGAGCTTGTTATTTTAGGTGGTTTTTTTGTTTATTTGGAGAAAGAGGGTGAGGTACTGATGTGATGTGTATGGATGGGATCTCTTAAAGAAAGCATGTGGAAATAAGTAATAATTACCTAAAGTAATAGAAAATTTTCTTAAAATTTTTTTAAGAAATTTTTTTTAATTAAATGTAGCGTAATTGTTAAAACATAATACAATTGTTGGAACTTGAAAGAGAAATTGTTATATAAACATATATGAACAAATTTAATTTAAAACCCACTGTATTTCAAATAATTATTCAGAACAGCCTCCAAACTTTTCTTTGGCGTTTATTGAACCTTTATAATTTCCAGTTTACTTCCAAATAAATCCTATAGGCACTAATTTTAGTAGTGAACTTGGCAGTGCTGGGTTAGTGATTAGATTTGATAATCTTAAAAATATTTTCCATCCTAAATGATGGTATTATTTTAAATTACTTGCTCTTAGCAGATACTTTTCTACACACCCACATAAGAAATTTTATATTCATTTGCCCTAATCCATTAAGTTGGAGTCAGAACTTCCATAAGCCAATGCTTATGTGCCAATTTATTGATATTTTAATAAAAAGTTAGGTACTTTACCATTTCTACATTCTAGAAGGGAAATGGTTAGAGAAGTGAATGTACAGATTGGAAACACAGGCACTTTGGAGGGACAACATCTCTTAGAGTCAGATTGTGAATAGGGGTTTTGTTCCCCCTTTAGAGGCTCTATTTTTCCACTGAGAGAACTCAGTTATCCACATTGCATAGGTCTGGGGGACTGTTTCACTAAAGACGAATCAAGAAAAACATGTCACATTGTAGGAAACACTATAACTTTTTTAAAATATAAAATCCCAAGTAATATCATGCAAATTTGTGGCAGCAACAGTGGACTCTTTTTAATTTGCCTTTGACTGAGTAATGATGATGTCTGTGATGTCTCAATTATGAATTCCCCTTTTTTTTTCAATATTGCATGAGTCACAGCAGAGACATTCTTGTATTCATTGCCAGCATTTAAAGACAATAACCAGCCTATTTAGAAGTAAATTCCCATTGAAATCAAAAGTTCAGCCTACGAGTGTTTCTGCTCACAAACCTGCCCTGTGCTGTGGATTTTCCAGAGCATACACCCCGTGCACAAGTGGGCAAGCATGTCAGTGCTTTGAGTGACAGCAGGGGGAAAGCCCTACCACCCCCAGCATGGTACGCACCTATCTCTGCAGTGGATGTCTGAACCATCCCCTGTGTTGACTCCAATAATTGGCATGCCAAACAGCAAATCAAGAATGTATAGAAGTGAGGGTGACTAGCTTAAAAATTCACCTTTAACCAGACTTTTAGTTTGTTCATTTTAGATACCAGCTTACATTAAACATTTTGGTTCTTTTTAAACTAGTTTAAGTGCCAATCTACAGCCTGATCCTTTTGGAAGGAAAAGACTGTGCAACCTCTGCAAAAATAATATCAATTTAGTGACCAATTTAGTAGCTTGTGGGTTTTTTTAAAATAAAACAATGTTCTTTGTTTTTAGATCTTGACAATGTAACTTTTATTCAAGGATCTTGGCATCAGGCTGATGGATGCTCCTGCTAGTTCATGTGGAATCCTGCGAATGGCACAGGGATCAGTGCAGCAAGGACTGCAGCCAGAGCAGGCTGCTCTGGAAGGGAAGGAAAGCCAGCAGCTGGGCAAGCTGGAGTAGGGGTCCCACGGAGCCCTGTGCTGGAGCAAGGTGAGCAGAGCTGTCCCTGGCAGTGCCCCCAGCAGCTGGGGGCTGCCACACTGCTCTCAAGGCAGCTTCCAGGTCGAGACAGGCGTCTGACTTGGGCACACCACGGGCCTCTGCTCAGGGCAACAGATGGAGCTTAAGCTCTGCTCCCAGGTGAAGCTAGGAGGCCTCCAAAGGGGCTTCTCACAGCTCCTTCTCACCCACCAGCTTTTCACAGCCACATCACTCAAGCTTGCGCTGCTATACCACATGGCAGTCAGGCCTCTGCTGGGAGAATGCACCCAAGGATCCTCATACTTTGGATTTATTGGTATTTTTGTGGTCTCTGACTTCTTGCTTGCAATTAAAATAGACAAGTTTCTTAGCTCTGTGTTTACTCTCTTGTTTTCTGAAGTGTAAAATACATGTTTCTTTATGTGTATGAAAATGGAAATATTCTTTTGCCTTAAATGCTTTAAACATTTGGATGTAGAACTTCTATCCCATTTCTGTCACAAAGCTACATGGCAAAGGAGGAGTAAAAGCAGTAGAACCAGTCCATGCAAACTGTGGATTTGAGATGGATCTGAATGACAACATCTAAAATTTCAACATAAAATCTGATTTTCCACCCACAGTTCACTTTTATTCATCTCTGTGGCTTTGCTGTAGAACCATTGGAAGTCTAAGGATTAGTTTCAAAACTTTAGCTGCAGACTTTCATTGAGATTCAGAAATCCAGAAAATCCTGTTATGATGAGGCTTAATGTCAGTCCTTACCTAAGCACAACATCCCTTGAGTGCAGTGAGTTGCTCAAGTATGAACTTCTGAAGTATGCCCAAAAATAGGAATGAAGCGTATCTTGGCAATGGCTACAATTCCTCATATTTATGAAAGCAATCCTGGGAACTGTTGACATTTTCAAAACTAGCATACAGTTATATGTTTATTTGGGAAAAAAAAAAAAAAAAAAAAAGAAGAGGCATATTTAAATAGAAAATGTTTTCTTCTCCCAATCTAATTTTTTTGAAGCATATATGGTGAAAGTGCTTTCCAATAATCAAGTGCTTTCCAATAATCCAGCTTACTTTTTCAAGCAAACACTTTAATCAATCAGATTTTGCTAACTGAAAAGACTTTTAGAAAACTTTTGACATTTCTCACATTTTGTAGCACTACTTTCTTTTCCCCGGGACCCTGGAAGCTCCACGACAACTGTGCTCTCTGGGTTTCACGGGGACAGATTAGACCAGCAACATTCTCCCTCTTTGATGCAATGTAATAGATATCTTGATGCTGCTTCAGGAAGTGCTAACTTGAGCCTGGAGAATGAAGCAGATACGCTGGCTATGCCTGTACTCCATTTGAGGTTACTCTATCCATGTTCACACTGCTGGCTGCAGCGTGCTTCCAGGGATGTCCATACATAGGGATATGCTATAGTTATAGCAGAGAGAGAAAGCAGACCTTTTGGCTTTGAAAGCATTTTTGAATGCATATTTGTGCAACCTGATGTGTTTCAAGATGTTTGTGCAGACCAGAGGCTGCCTTCAAGGCAGCGTTGCAGGAAGAACAGTATTTGTGTGGTTATGTGACCATATTCCTGGCCAGGCCAGGAGCTTTGTTCAAGGAGTGTTATTCAACACAAAATACTTTTCCTGTTCTCATTAGCATAAGTTTTAGCCAGAGCCTGTCACAATCAGCTCCAGAGAGTCTTGCTAGGCAGTGCTTGGCGTCCCAGGGTCTGGTGTTCAGCTGGCATTGCTGGAGGAAGGTCTGCAGCTGCAGGTGAAAGCCAAAGTGAAAACATACATGGCTGCTGTGGTCATGTCTGTCTGCTACCAACCCTGCTTTGTGCTCATCGCTGTAGGTCAGGGCAGGCTCTGGCTCCAGCAGTCGCCAAGCACTTGGACCTTCTGGAGCTGGAGTGTGACCTCCTCTCCCGTGCCTCCTTGCTGTGTAGTCAGCCTAGCAAACAGGAGAGCTGAATGGCCCCCCTGTGCTGCAAGGATGCCCCAAGAAGCACATGGCAGGTGAGGGTGGCCACTGGTGGTGCAGGCTCTGGTGTGTCCCTGTCACTGTCCTTGCAGCAGGGCCCAGAGCTCCCCCTGGCACGCGCTGGAGGACGTGAGGAGCATCCTCTGCCGCCGTGCTGAGGCTGCCCTCTGTGCCTCTGGGTGTGCATAAATCATTGATGGTGCACAGTCAGGGGGTCTGGCCTCGGGCAGTGTACAGTCTGGTATGGAAATACACTGAGATCACAGAACCTCTGTCAGAAACCTTAGTTTTAAATACACTCTACCTTCCATGCCGAGACATGGCCGTTACATGAAAAGCCAAGAGCACAATTATCACAAAAAGTTTCCCTGAGCCATAACTGTGTCCAGTAGTCCATGTGAATGGCTAATCCGAACAATACTTTTCCACAAAGAGGAAAGATAATGCAAATTATATTTCACAGAACTGGGCGATAGCTATGTAATTGTTGAATCCAATCTTTATCAGCTTTAAAACGTGTCTGTAATCTCTCCTTGTAAGCATATAGATCTCAGCAGGTATTTTGCCTCAAGGCTTGTACAGCAGCGGGCCTCCTGAGATCAATCAAGCCAAAACACATCATATGGTTTTAGTATAAAACTGTTCCACCTATTTTAAATATTTCCAGCTGTAATTAACTAACTTCAGCTACCATTACTCACTCCTATTTAATGTACCACCACTACAGTTCAATTGCAGATTTACTTTCTTTCCATAACCACTAACTAGCTGTTGGTTTTATGAACCCTGTTTTTCTCCTACTCTGATAAACGTCCATTATATGATAAAATCTGACTTAATTTTAGAAGTGTTCTGGTCACTGTTCTTTATTTCATGTGTCAGTAATCATAAAAAGAGCTAATCATGCAATAAGGAGAAAATCCAATATTAAATTACATAGTAGCTTTGTACAGTGTAATCTTTTCACTCTGAGAGATTAATTTTATCAGCATGGCATTTGCAGCTGGTAGTAGATTCAAGAGATACACTACTCCTCTCGGGAAATAAGTCAAAACCATGGCATGAATATTATTACTTTTAGCTTTATCTTGTGGCTAGAAGAAAATGAGCTCCCTGTCATTTTTATCAGTATCCCTATTTATTTAGGCAAAGCTGGGGGTAATGGTAGAAACGTGATTCACATGGTAATTATTTTTAAAACTTTTTCCATTCCTTCCTAAAAGCGGTTTTTTAAGTTAAAAGGAGAAAAGTGCATTTTTCCTCCCGATGGTGACAATGTTGTGTGCTGTGCAGTGACAGTGGTGTGACAGCTGCCTCTGTGCTGTGATGCACAGCTAACTTGCTTGCAGCAGTGCTTCTATGGGCTTTTGCTCTGAGAAGTACTTCTGCTGGGGCTACCTCAGCAATGTCTGCACTGCACATTAAATACCTTGAACATTTTCACCTATTTTCATCTGTAAGCTCTTTACAGTTATATGGTGCTTCAGACTGAATTTTTGGGTTGCTTTTTTTGTTTTGTTTTGTTTTTTGTTTTGTTTTGTTTGTGCACTATTTCATGCACTTGTGTTCTTCCTCTGCAGCACAGTAATATTGAGAACATTGCAAAAGTGAGGCAGCGTCAGACAGCTCAGTTCCCTTCAGGTGTAGTACAGAGCAGAAAGCAAATGGAAGGTATAGGTATTTATCTCCACTCCAAAGTTGCCACAGGCCAGTTTGGTTCCTGGAAAAATTCCAGCTACCCTAAGAGTTGCTGTAACTTGTACCATAATTGCTGTGTTTCCCATAGGACTTTTCAGCTCTCTGCATGACAGGCACTGAAGAACATCCTGGCCACACCCCAGAGTGCTCTCATGCTGGCTCAAACACAGAAAGATCCTTAGCAAATTTCTTCTTATTTTTTTGGAAGACCTCTTCTGGCGCAGGTACAATGTGATGAAAAGCAGAAGAGGAAAGTCAGGGACAGCTAATGTCCCCACAATATAGTAAAATTTCTACTGCAACAGAAACCCCTGGCTCTCTTGCTGGATCTAGCATGAGAGTTCTCCTGGCAAATAACTTCTCTGGTATGTTTATGATAGGTCTATTAATATATAATTGCTTCAATTTTTGTCTAATTTAACAAAGTGTTCCTAAATTTTGCAAAGACCCCTGCATTCATCTATGGTTATTTATTTGGCATTATGGCAAGTAAAACCATGCTCCTTATGTCCCTCACTGAACATCCAAAAGCCCTAACAATTTTACACTCACCCTACTCAGGACACCCTAAGCTTGCTGCTTTTTCACAAGCATTGTGTCATCACCTCAGCTTGCAATAATTGCCTACAGTCCTCCATTCTTTACAGTATTCTCTTTTCCATTTCCTATAGAGTTGCCATTCTTAATTCCTACATTTCTATGCATATAATCTGGTTAATATGCCATTCTCAAATATGTTCCAAGTGAGCAAGGGAGAACACAGGAGAGGAAATGAGCTGAAGCAACCTTTAGTTTGTCAGTGATGAAATACGGTGTCAGCAAACTGTCACAGCCCAAAAGTGGAGATGACTGGGTACAACTATAGCACTTCTGAAGATAAATTCTGGAGACCCTTAAGTTTTCATCTTTAATTTTTACCTTTGCTCTTAACAAATAATACATCACAAGTAAAATTTCTCATCTCTTGCTGAGCTGGTTTTTTTGGCATTTACTTTGATGTGCATGCATTTAGACCTTATATATGAGTTTTACACAGAAGGAGAGAGCTACCATCGAATCATTCCACACATGTCTGGCCAATAAAATGTTACATTTAAATAATTAGCATATAAACACTAGGTACATTGAATGAAAAGTCATACTGAGTCATCTGCGTGGTAGAGCAAAAATTCTTTGCTGCTTCATCCCTGCAAACAGGCACAGATAAAAGTATTACCATGCCAAGCAGGTAATACTGGTATGATCAAAATGGAAAAAGTGACTTGCATGAGGTGGAACAAAACACACCATGGGAAAATGAATTGACCTGCTATGATGACTCACATCCAGCTAACCAATCCAAAGTACATTCTTTGAAGCCTGTGAAAAGTGGAGGAAGCAGACGCTGTAGACATAGGGGTACAGAAAGGATACACAAGACCAGAAGCCTGAAAGTGGACAGACACATGCACATCTGGTGTTGTCAGGGTTACAGAAGCATGAAGGATTGTACCAGTAGAGAAGTGGTTAGACTTTGAATTTAACTTTGTGAAATTCACTTGCTATCCTAGAGTGATTCCAAGGGCAATTTAATGTCACTTCTGCCTAGTCATAGTGGAATTCCTAGTTAAGTAGGTTGGAGGTAATGCCAGCTGATTGTGAAAGTGGCTGCTGATAAGCCTGTCAGTGCTTGCAAGAGAGTGGAGAGTAATCAAGCATTCTTTTAAACATAATATTGGAAGTAGGAGTAACCTATCTCATATTCCTTGAATTATCTTATTTGTGTACATCACCACCTCTGTATCTGAAAGGAGAGGAAACAGTGCTAAGTACCTAGGCCTACCAACACACCAGTTTGAAAGGAATGAAACACTGTAGTTTATAATCAGTCTGAATGAAAAAATGTACAAATCAGCTGAATGTTGGATTCTACAGAAGGAAATACCACTTAAGGAACTCATTACAAAAATTTCACTCTCTGTATGTGACGCCAAGAACTTTCTGGACCTGCAGAGGGAATCCATGAAGTATTAGGGATAAACTCATAAGCTTCTAAAATATAATTTGCATTATATATTCCTTGGTGTAAGGTTTACATACTAGCATTAGTCAAGCCCTGTCCAGCTACTTTATGTCAGGATGAATCATATATGACAAATGCTGCACTGAAATCTGCCCTAATTTATGTAAGTTTTGCAAAGGTGTTGACTGAAGTACGGTGTCATGCCACAAACTGGCTCATCCAGTGTCTTTCAAACTCTCCTCTTTAAGTCTGAGTCAGACAATGGGAGGTCCTATGGATGTCCTACAACAATGTGAGAAACAAGGTGAGCCACAGTTATCTCCTCTGATGGAAAAAAAAAATAGAAAAAGGCACGTATTGTAAAAATTTCCTTCATCAACTCATTTTTTGTTCAAAATCACACTGCTGCATTTTGTTGCCTGCTTGCACCACATACATTTTTATACAGCCAGGAGAACAATAAAATAGAAGACTAAACAACATTTTTTGCATCTTATTTTTTTGCAAATTGCACTAGTACAAGTCTGTCTATAATTTCTCCTTTGAACATTGTGAAGCAAGCATTTTAGGAGGAATCCTCTGGCAGTGTGGTCAGCAAATCCTGTTGCCATTTATTTATCCCCAGATTTTTGTGGTCAAACCAAACTTTTCAAAAGAGCTGCCTGTACTGGCATTTGTTACATTATTTAACAGATGAACTTTGTTCCTATTCATTATATTTGGCATATTTAAGATAAAAACCACATATTACGGACAGGTTTAACAGCAGGACATGAGGATCTTCACAGCTTTCAGAAGTTATTAGAGGTGTCCCTTTGTAAACTCATCAGTATGTGTGTTAAGGAGGTGTTTTAAAATGGGAAAAGTCATAAACTCCCTGTATGGAGCATGGAACAACACTGAGCTCAGGGTCTTCCATCCTTTGTTTGATCTTCCCATTTTTTGTAAGTCTTAGAGTGTTTAGCACTGGAGTGTGTTGTTTCCAGAGAATAAGGACCACAGCTGTCCTTCCTGGACCATGCTCATAGGGAATGATTCATTCAATTCTCACATTAGAAGGAGAAACCTTGAATTGACAGCTTTTAAATCACATCCTTGCTTTCCTCCTTACACGCTCGTCATCCCCCTTGAATCTAAAATTAGGCCTTGGCCCCTGTTGTCATCTCCTAGTACCTCCCAGCAGAGTGAGTCTGCTCTGTCCAGAGCAGAATGGCAAATTCCTTCTCCTGACTGTAAGGTGCTTTCACAGAACAGATTCCATGTGCCCAGTGACAGTGGCAATATGTGCAGATGTGGATATACCCACACAAGATGCGGATATACCCCATGAGGATCAACCCACACAAGCATGCTCAAAAGCATGTCTGGCTTTCCATTCACCTTGGTCCAAAACCAAGGTGAATGGAAAGGGTGTGAGGACACCCTTTACTGAGTGGGAAGAGCACATTCCGAATCTGGAATAGTGAGTTGGTGACAAATAACCTGGCAGTGAGTGAAGAGCTGAGCTGCCTCTTTGGGCAGCCACTGCTACAGGCACAGGAATAGAAGCACACACCTCCAGCCAAAGGACAGATGCCTCCCACCCCACACATGATTGTCTCTGTTGGAGCAAGGCACACAGCCCATAGGAGGGAAAAAGTTTATTTTACTGTCTTCTCAAACCCCACTGTTTTGTGTAGTAAAGGAGTTCTAGATAATTGAACAGAGACCTGCAGGCTCTTCCCCATCTAAGATGCTGAAAATTAAAACTTCACTACCAATAGAAAAGATGACATAGTGGTGTGAATCTCTCACTTGCTATATAAGGCATCAGTTAAGTGACAGAACTGAATTTCAGCAGTGTTTTTTAGGGAAATTTACCTAGCGAAGGTACTTCTGTTGGGCTCTTTTTTATTGTCCTGCTTGTTCCATGTGGCAAGAAGTGATGTCTGTACCAGCAAGCATTATTCTGCATAATGACTAGCTACCTAATTCCCTACCTCCATCCAGACATCTTGCAAATGAAGTAAAATTGTTTCTATTTGAATATTTTACAAGTAATTTCAGAATAGAAGATGTAGTTGAAGTATCTGCTACATCCGTGACGATGCAGAAAGGATCTTCCAAAATTAAACCCAATTAGATTTCTTCTGTATCTTCAATGTAGTATACCTAGCAGTCTTCAAATTATACATGCAGTTTTCAAGATTTCAAGACAAGCCTTGTAATTGTAGTGTAATAAACAGGAAAATGCATTTTTCTTACATTGAATATGCAGACAGACTAATAAAAATTTAATTATATATTGTAAAATACTAACAAAGGAAATATATTAATTTCTACCTCTTTGAAGGCTACTCTGTCCTTTGGTTCAAAAAGCATTCAGATTGAATGGATGACATAGTTAAACAAAATTCTTTATAAAATATGAAATGCAATGCTTTAAATAAAGCAAGCAATATTTTAAAGTGAATAAACTAATGCTGTTGCTTTAGGTATACCCTAAGATGCAATAATTAAGAGATTCAAAGTTACCCCAGTATCTTTCATCTATTTTGCTGTTTTCCACTATTGATGTTTGCATTATTTACTAATAGAGAATTTAAGAGAAAACTTTGTGACTTTCAGCTGTTAAGGGCTAGCTTAATCAAAGCTTGAAAGAGCAATTTGTAAAATAAAAACAAAATACAAACAAACCTTCTCTCTTCCAGAATGTATAAAGAATCACATATTTAGGTTCAGTCATTTATTATTTTAAAATTAGAAAAATAAAACACAGCATAGTTAGGGGAAGACTATATTGCAAAACTCTTCTGTTTCAAGGTCATTAATCCTTTCTTCTTCAAACATTTAATTAAAGATGTGATAACATTAGAACGCTACCCATCTCCTGTTGGGGCTTCTGAAATCCTATGACACTTCAAGGAAATGTTCATAGCAAGAATAAGTGCAGAGTAAGGGAAAACTTAGTCCATTATCACAAAAAGCAGATGTTTGATTTTTCTTCTGCTTTCAATGCAATATGGCAGGTCCTTTGTTTTCCATTCCTAAGGGTAAAAATTGTTTAAAACTCCATAATTTATATATGTAAAGTAGAATTAATGATTTAGTAAGTAATATCAGTGGTTAAATGCTGAACAAAAGTAGAGCAAACCTTTTCTTCATTTCAACAAACTCTGAATTATAGAATCCTAAAATGGTTTGGGTTGGAAGGGACCTTAAAGACCATCTTGTTCCAAGACCCCTGACATGGGCAGGGACACTGTTCACTAGAACTGGTTGCTCAAAGCCCCAGCCAACTTGGAAAAGTTGAACTTTTTTCTAAAACCCTACCATAAACCTTGCAATTAAATCTGTTGATTACAGATTTTTCATGCCAAAATATAAGTTAAACACTCATGCATGACTTTGGATTTTTCAGAAACTTATATGCAATGTTTCAGTAAATAGCTGTAATCATTTTAATCTGCCCTGGATTAAATTACACTGATTCTGTATTGCATCCACTTTTTCTTGTGCATAGTTGTGCCATTACCAATAGATGGGCAACAGGGTATAAACTTACATCCTCACAAATGCTTTAATTCAGAGCAGAAGTGGCCATTTTGGGGCCTTCCACTCACCTGACTTGTATCAGTAAATCTATAGCACTGCATATTTATGGTTTGCTTTCTTTCAGGACAATTTCCTCTGTAATCATTGTCTCTTGTGTATCTGGAGGCTGAGCATGGCTGCACCCTAACATACAGTACTATGATAACACAGCTAATTAAAAGCTGTTTTATGAAATACATTCTGAAAAAACATTTGATATTTGTATTCACAGATCTTGAATTAATTCCAATCTTCAGCTTTTGGGAAACATGTTTTAAGAGCATCTCAGCTATTTCCTACTGAACTAGAAGCTGCTATTGTCTTCCACAAGCTCTTCTGCTTTGCAAATCTTCTACAACGACAGTGATATGAATAGTCTAAGCAGTAAAAATAATAAAATTTTTAATAGGATTTATGAAAACACTAGTGATGCCACGGTGCTTAATATGAAGACCCACTACTACAAACCATGATGTGAGAAAGTGAAGAGCTGTTTGTTCATGTTTCTGTAGTATATGTTTAACAAGCACAGGCTCTATCATTATGTGATCAGTAATATGGCATATTTCTGAAGCCTGCTGAGACTTGAGGAAAATTCTAGGCTGTTCTGTAGTTGACCTAATAGCTAATACTCTTGTAAGCATTTATGGAAAATATTGCACTAATGCTGGTTGGATTACCTGTTTGTTGGCTCTAGTTCATCTACAATAATCATGGAATCACAGAACAGTTTGGGCTGGAAGGGACCTTAAAATGATCTAGTTCTAGACCCCTGTCATGGACCAGGACACGTTCCAAAAGACCAGGCATCTCAAGGCCCTTAACACTGCCAGGGATGGATCATCCACAGCTTCCCTGAGCAACCTGTTCTAGTGTCTCACCACCCATAAAGTAAAGAATTTTTTCCTAATATTTAATCTAAATCTACTCTTTGTCAGTTTAAAGTCATTACACCTTGTACTGGCACTGTATGGCCTTGTTGAATGTCCTTCTCCATCTCTCTTTAAGCCCCCTTCAGGTACCGAGAGTGCTTTAAGGCATCCATGAAGCCTTTTCTTCTCCAGGATGAATAAACCAACTCTCTCAGCCTGTCTTCACAGGACAGGTGCTCCAGCCCTCCCATCATCTTTGTGGTCTGCTCAGGACTTGCTCCAACAGGTACATGCCTTTCTTATTTTGGGATCCCCAGAGATGGATGCAGCACTCCAGGTGAGGTCTCACCAGAGCAGAGTAGAGGGTCAGAATCCCCTCCTTTGCCCTGCTGGCTTGAGGCTGCTTTTGATGCAGCCCAAGATGAGGTTGGCTTTCTGTGCTGCAAGTGCACATCGCCAGCTCATGCTGAACAATGCAACAGGTAAAATTATTTACTTATGTCAACAGTTTCCAGGTCTGACAAATATCTTTCTATAAACATCTACAATGTTATTTTCTGAGGCACTAAGCATGTGATGCTCTTCTCATTCTAGACCATTCAGCCAGCACCCTCTCCTCAAGCAAAAATCAGACATAGTCACTATCTTTAACTTGAGGCTGAAAGGCAAGTTGGTTGTGAAAATTTTTTATGTAGCTGGTGAGTGAGCCCACCAGGGGAGGGACTATGTTAGATCTGTTGTTTGTAAATAGAGATGGACTGGTGGGAGATGTGGTGGTTGGAGGTTGCTTGGGGCATAGTGATCATGAAATTATAGAATTCTCAATGTTTGGTGAGGTCAGGAGGAACATTAGTAAGACTTTTATACTGGTCTTTTGGAAGGTGGACTTTGGCCTATTTAGAAGGCTTATTCAAAGAGTTTCTTGGGAAGCAGTCCTTAAAAGAAAAGGAGTTCAGGAAAAGTGGATGTGCTTCAAAACAGAGATCTTGAGGGCACAGGAACAGACTGTCCCTGTGTGCCGAAAGATGAGGTGACAAGGCAAACACCCAGCCTGGGTGGGCAAGGAGCTTTTGGAGGAACTTAAGAATGAAAAGAGGATGTATCATCTTTGGAAGGAGGGTCAGGTCTCTCGGGAAATATTTAAAGGGGGCTACTAGAGCATGTAGAAGAAAAATTAGGAAAGTCAAAGGTCAGTTTGAACTTAGAATGGCGACTTCAGTAAAGGATAATAAAAAATATGTTTTTACAAATATATTAACGAGAAAAGGAAGGGTAAGATCAGTCTTTGCTCTTTATTAGACGCAGGAGGGAACTTGGTAACTGCAGATGAGGAGAAGGCAGAGGTGCTTAATGCCTTTTTTGCCTCAGTTTTTAGTGGGAAGATGACTTGTCTTCAGGAAAACTGCCCTCTTGGGTTGGTCAGTGGTATCAGGGAGCAGAATGGTCCCCCTGTTATTCAGGAGGAGGCAGTCAGAGAACTGCTGAGCTGCTGGATGTTCATAAATCTATGGGACCAGATGGGATCCATCCCAGGGTGAGGAGGGAGCTGGCAGATGAGCTTGTGAAGCCGCTCTCCATCATTTACCAACAGTCCTGGCTCACTGGTGCGGTCCCAGATGACTGGAAGCTGGTCAATGTAACACCCATTCACAGAAAGGGTAGAAAGGAGGATCCTAGTAACTACAGACCACTCAGCCTGAGCTCAGTGCCAGGCAAGATAATGGAGCAATTTATATTAAGTGCCGTCATGCAGCACTTACAGGATAGCCAGGGTATCAGACCCAGCCAGCATGGGTTTAGGAGGAGTAGGTCATGTTTGACCAAACTGGTCTCCTTTTATGACCAGGTGACCTGCCTTTTGGATGCAGGAAAGGCTGTGGATGTTGTTTATTTGGACTTCAGCAAAGCCTTTGACACTGTCTCCCACAGCACACTCCTGGAAAAGCTGGCAGCCCACAGACTTGGACAGGAGCACTCTGTGCTGGGTTCAGAACTGGCTGGATGGCCATGCCCAGAGAGCGATGGTGAACAGCGCTGCATCCAGCTGGTGGCCAGTTGTAGTGGGATAGAATATAAGAAAATAAAGAGTGTAGAAAGTAATCTTACCCCTAAGGAGTTGCAGCTGGGCCAATTATCAAAGATTAGCAACAGGCCTGACTTTACCAGGCCACAGCTGTAATCAACGAGAAGCAGAGTGCTATAAAAGAGTGGGGTGGCTGGTTGAGAAGGGAACTGCAGTCAGTTGGTTACTTTGTGAAGAAGAAAGAGTCAGTGCTCTGAGGAGATGTACATGAGAAAACACCAAGAAGGTATGGAACTTTTGTGATAAGGAGACAACAGTACGGAACCCCTGCAATAAGATAGCAACAGCCAGTCACCAGTGGTGTCACTCAGGGGCCTGTGCTGGGGCCAGTTCTGTTCAATATCTTCATCGATAATGTAGATGAGGGAATTGAGTCCTTTGTTAGTAAGCTTGCAGATGACAGCAAGTTGGGGACGTGTGTTGTTCTGTTGGAAGGGAGAAGGGCTCTGCAGAGAGACATGGAATGGTCGAATGGATGGGCAGAGTCTGGTGGGATATAATTTAATAAGTCCAGGTGCTGAGTCCTGCATTGGCCACAATAACCCCCTGCAGCGTTACAGGCTGGGGACAATGTGGCTGGACAGTGCCCAGGCAGAAAGGGACCTGGGGGTACTGGGTGACAACAGACTGAACATGAGCCAGCAATGTGCCCTGGTGGCCAGGAAGGCCAGTGGAATCCTGGCCTGTCTCAGGACCAGTGTGGCCAGCAGGAGCAGGGAGGTCGTTCTGCCCCTGCACTCAGCACTGGTGAGGCCTCACCTGGAGTGCTGTGTCCAGCTCTGGGCCCCTCAGTTTGGGAAGGACATTGAGATGCTTGAGCACATCCAGGGAAGAGCGACAAAGCTGGTGAGGGGCTTGGAATGCAAGCCCTGTGAGGAACGACTGAGGGAGCTGGGGGTGTTTAGCCTGGAGAAAAGGAGACTCAGGGGTGATCTCATCACTCTCTGCAACTTCCTGAAAGGTAATTGTAGCCAGGTGGAGTTGGTCTCTTTCTCCAGGCAATTACTCTCAGAATAAGAGGACACAGTTTCAAGCTGCCTCAGGGGAAATATAGGCTGGATATTAGGAAGAAGTTTTTCACAGAAAGAGTGATAAAATATTGGAATGGCCTGCCTGGGGAGGTGGTGGAGTCACCATCCCTGGATGTGCTCAAAAAAAGACTGGATGTGGCACTTGGTGCCATGGTTTAGCTAGCGTGTTTAGGGCATGAGTTGGACTTGATGATCTTGAAGGTCTCCTCCAACCTAGTAATTCTGTGATTCTGTAATTGCCACTATACTCTAAGTAAGTGTACTAACAGTATTAATTTGATGCTTTCCTATGTCTCCAGCCTCTCGCTTCTTCATCCTGACCTGTATCACCTCTGGAATGTAGGCTGAAGATGTGTTTTTCTTATTTAGCATTGGAACGGGGTAGGATGACATACTGAGCATTCTTGTGATTGCAGCTCTACGAGCACAGAGATAAACATGGCCCCTGCCCAGCTAAGCTCACTATCAATGTATCTCCTGGTGCAGGCCCCTCCTCAAATATGAGAAATATAAAACTTTCATGAGTACAAATAAAAACTGAGGAAATTAGGATTAATAATACCTCTACATTTTGAAACAAAGAGTAAAGGAGTGTCAAATTTGAAGGAAATGGTAGGAATTTTTCCTCATGTTTTTGATTATGGGATGCTGAGGAGAGAATTCATCCATATGTCAGGAATTTTTCAACTTCTAAATAGATTCAGACCAAATCAGACAGATTTTTTTCCTGCATTTCCTCATTTTGGTAAATGATGATAACCACTCCTGAAACTCATGGTCAAAAGATAATGGTGATAAAATACTTAGTTCTTACTCTATCTCACAAAAAATGTTAGGAGTATCAAAATGGGATTGGATCTGAGTGATAAAATAAATAGAACTTTAGGCAAGAGGACCATCAGATTTAATTAAATGAACAACTTATCACTTCCTTTTCTGATTTTTGATTTGTTTGCTATAGCATCTCTTTGCCAATTAGTGCAATTGCTACAGGGTGAGTCTTATGCTATGAATAAAGCAGCATGATCAAACTCTACAGAATAAAAATGGTTATTTAGGAAAAAGAGGAAAGCTGGGAACATCTAATGTCCACACTAAAATGAAATGCATCAGGGACCATTATAAGGCTTAAATGTGGCTGTAATATGTTTATGCTGCATGAATTTAAACATTTTAGGGGAATCTGTGTTAAAGTGGTTCCCTTAGATACTATCATAAATCTGTTGAAGAGGGAAGTATGGTGTGTTGTTTAAAGCACAGGACTCTGAGTCAGAGGATGTAAATTATGCCCCCTCTACTGATAACTACTGACTGTGGCTTCCTCATCTTTAAGTTGGGAAATAGTACTTAGCTAGACATAGGTAACAAGGAGACAAGTCATTACTACTTAAACATTGTAATAATCAGAATAAAGCCTTCAGGAGTGCTGATTTATTAAGAGATCTGTGGGAAAGAAGCAAATCACTTGTTTGAAGTTCTGGAACTTGTTCTTAAGACAAAGTGAAAAGTTGTTCTGCGTTGATGGACGTTCAGGAATGCAAAGCACCAGTCATTCCCTTCATTAAGCAGCAGCCATCTAAAGGTCACTGGGGCTCTAAAGTAGAACTATGATCTCATAGCTGCAGTTTTTGCCCTTCCCTGCTCACACCCTTTCCGTGTTTATGAGTGTTATGCTGGAAGATATTGATGGCTTCCATCTTCCATAGATAGGCAGCCACGTATCTTGTAATGATGTGCAGGCTAACTATACTCCAGAAGGTTTTGATATTGGAAACTGTCCAAAGTTAAGAGTATATCTTAAGATTGATCAGAATGTGAGCTGATGAGGGAGGAGGTTTTCCCTGAACAGGAAAGTGTGGCCAGTGCAAGGCTAACTCAAGCTGAGAGATCAAAATGCTTGCAAGTGTATGTGGGCAATAAAGCCTTAAGAGAAAACAAGCACTGAGGAACTCATGCACCCAGATAGGAGTATGGCACGACTGCCTACTTTTTGTGTTCATTGTAGAATAAAAATACCTTTTTAAATGTGAAATTAAGTCAGTTATAACTTGGTTTTGATTGAGCTGGGGTTTAACTTGGTGCAGGGGTGCTAGAAACTGTTAACATATAGTTGTATGACTATATATATATAAACTATAGACTATATATAAACTATAGACTATATAACATAGTCATGTTTTGTGACTACAGCAATCTGGCAGAGCTCCAAGGGCACCCACTTGGGCCCCACTGAAAGTGACTGGATGCCACAGAATGAGGACAACTCCATCATCCCTTTCCCTATCCCTGTGCCTAGGAAGGCTTGGCTGCTGTTGCCACAGCATCTTTGGACTGCATACAGGAATGTTTAATACTGGACAAGCTGCCCCTCCCAGTGGTGACAGGAGTGGTTAAGACTGATTTCTCAGGCTCTACCCTTTTCCTCCTATGCACCACCACTTTAGACATTCACGACAAAGACAGCTCTGCTTAGCACAGAACACTTTCAGAATGGAGTGATCTCCTGCTTTACAGCAAAACTCATGGTCTGCTGCAACATGAGAACAAATATGTAATTTTAAAAGCACTTTTACTGTTCCTTTTATGGTGTCATCACCTGGTGGCTTATGAAAATATCAGGCTTGGAGGCTTACCTGTCTGGAACAAAGGGGAGAAGAAAGGGGGAGATGAGCACAAGGGCTGAATATTCCCTTTTGGTCCCCAGACCAGGCAGCCTGGCAGGCTGAGTGCCTGTTTCACTCCTCTGAGCCATGCTGGGCTGAGTCAGCAGAAAGCAGGCATGATGTGAACAGCTGATCCATGACTACACAACACGAGAATCCGTTCCTTTTCCTGCCAATAGAGACATTTGAACTTTTGCTACAGAGAAGCCCCTTTTCACTTGAATTTAAGGCAGCAGCCCTTAGGGTGGGTTGAGAACAGGACCCTGTGAGGCATTACATGCCTGTCTGCTGCACCACCTTTCTCAAGGCCACCGCTGTCACTGCCATGTCACAGCTTGTGTTCCCAGCTGGTGAGGTTTTCCCTTGCCACAGCCAAGCTCCACAGTCACATCTCGAGTGCTCGAGGTCACTGCCTTCCTGGGGTCCCCCTGGATGTGCTGACCCTCTGACAGCCGGGGTTCATCTGGGGAGGGAGCACAGTGCCCTTCTCCCCTCAGGCAGCTGAACTGGGGATACCAAACCCTGCATCTCATAGTCTTAGATGAGGGGATCATACTGAGCCCATCAAGATTTGAGTCCCTCAAGGTTTGAATTAAATTTTGTACCTTTTTTGAAATTGTTAATTAGTAGCTGTAGCTGGACAGGTATGATTAAGTAATTGCACAGTGAGCATCACATGGTGCCAAACTCCTTTCGGTGGTGCCCAGCAACAGGGTGAGGAGCAATTGCCATAAACTAAAACACAAGAAGTTTCTCATCAACAAGAGGAAGAACTCCACATTCAGGGCGGCCGAGTACTGGAACAGGCTGCCCAGGGTGAATGTCTGGAGACATTCCAAACCCACCTGGATGTGTTCCTATGTCACCTGCTCTAGCTGACCCTGCCTTGGCAGTGTGAAAAATGCCAATCACTTGGGTTTTTTAAAAGATTTTAAGAGTTTAATAGTAATAAAATGGTAATAAAAATAGTAATACAATTAGAGTAATAATAATTTGGACAGTTTGAATTAGGACAATATGAGACAACAGAGACAAAGTTACGGACATCCGGGTACCTTTTTCTGGGCAGCACAAGCCTGAAAAAGGATCCCTGTTAACAGAGGATTAACCCTTAAAAACAATAGCTGTTGCATATTCATACACTTCATACACAATGCATAAATTCCATTCAAACACAGGATTCTGTCTGGTTATTGTCAACTTCCTCTGAATCCTAACAGCGCCTTCGAGGTGGGAAGAAGTTCAGTTTCTTCTGATAAGAGGGCAACAAATTCTTTTTGTCTGAAAGATTTAGGTGTCCTATGGCTGCTATCTTGCTGCAAGTCCTTTCTTTAAAAAAAGTATCCTACATAGCATAGTTTCTATTTTAACATTTTTTATAACCTAAAACTATATTTAACACACTACTTGAGAGAATTAATACAGCATTACTTTCTAACACAACACATATAATATTCATTTTAATATTTGTGAAAAGCCAATCATAAAATACGCATTTTTCACAGTAAGGAGTGCTGGACTAATGATCTCCCTTCCAACCCTAACGATCCGGCTTGCACGCTTGCCTAACCTTTTGTTTTGAGCATAAAATAATCCCAAAATGGTCTGTCCGGACAAGAGCTACCACGAGTGAGGGCGGCAGAACCCAGCAGACTCCAGACTCAAACTGAGGGAAGAACTGCGCCTGCAGATTAATTAGCGCCACAAGCGACAGATATAACCACCAAATAGGAACTTGGTTACTAATTCATAAAGTTATTCCATTTAGAACCAGTAAACGCTGATGCCTTTGTTTGTTAATATGTGTAAATAGCATAAAGTTTTGATGACGGGTGAGCCCGCCTTCCGCGGGTCTCGCGGCCGGGCGCTCCCCTCAGGAGCGGCTCCCGCTCCGGGGGCGGTATCGGGACAGCGGCGCGGGAGGCGGGACAGGGCGCGCGCGTGCGCGGCGCTCCCGGAAGCGCGGCGGCGGACCGGGAAGGGGAGCCCGGCGCTGCGGCGAGGAGCGGTGTCGGTGGCGGCTCTGCCCGCCCGCCCGGCGTCGGCCATGACGAACTTCATCTCGGTGCAGCTGAAGAAGGCCTCGGAGGTGGACCTGGCCAAGCCGCTGTGCAAGTTCATTCAGCAGAGCTACCCGGGCGCCGAGGCGCAGGCCGAGCACTGCCGGGCCGCCGAGGAGCTCAGCAGGCTCCGCAAGAGCGCGCTCGGCCGCCCGCTCGACAAGCACGAGAGTTCGCTGGAGACCCTCCTCAGGTAGGGGCCCCCCACCCCCGTTATCTCCCGGTTCGTCCATCTCCCCCTGCCCTGGTTCCCCGCGAGGCCCCGGCGGCAGCTCCGGGCCCTGGGCGTGGCGGAGCCGGAGCCAGGTGCGGGCGGGCCCAGGTGTGGGCGGCCTTTCCTGCCGGCAGGAGGCGGCCGGGGCTGCCGGGCCGGCTCCGGCGGCCTGTGGGATGCCGGCGCCCCGGCGCTCGGGTGTCCTGCGGCATGCCGGTGTCCCCGGCCCTCGCCGCGCCGCCCGGGTGTCCTGGGGTGTCACATGATGGCAGCGCGGGGAGGGGAAGGCCTTGTCCCCATCAACATCCCCTTCCCAGGGTTTGTGTCTGCCAGTAGCTCTTAGGTGTACGTAGAAATTGTAAAAGCAGACAGCGTTAAGTGTTTGGAAGAGAGTTTAGAGATCACCCAGTCCCAACCCCCGCAGCCGCCATGGGTAGGGACACCTCCCCTAGACCAGGTTGCCCAAGGCCTTACATGCAGCTTGGCCTTGAGCAGTGCAGGGCTGGGGCACCCACAGCCTCCCTGGGGAAATCCCTCTGCCAGTGCCTCACCTCCCTCACAGTAAGAAGTTTCTTTGAATGTGAATTTCCCCTCTTCCAATTTGTACCCATGACAGACCATTTTGTTTTTCATATAGGGTTGGTGTTTCTTTCTCTTCAGTGTTACCTTTTGCTATTACAGCTTTCTTTTCACTTCCTGTTCAGTTCTGTGTGTGGATTTGTTTTTGTGTTTTGTTACCAGCGTGATTTCCTTTTGTTTTCTATGTTTAGCAGCTTCTTAATGTATTTGTGAAGTCACATCCTTTCGTTTTTTCTGCTTAACACACTTAGTTTGCTGTCAGAAAGTTTGATAGAGTTTCTATGGTGCTGGAGTTACCATAGGTTAGATGAGCAAAAGATTCATCTGTGCCTTGTGCCTGGTGAAGTGCATAAAGCCTGCATTAGGACTAACAGCTCCATTGTCCTACCTGCCCAAAGCACTTAGGGATTGCAGTGTTGAGAAGAAAGAGAAGGAGAGGGTCCAGAGAAGGGCCACAAAGATGATAGGGCTCTGGAGTATCTCCCTTACAAGGAGCTGCGCCTGTTTAATCTGGAGAAGACTGGAAAGGATTGTAGGGGATTGCAGAGAAATACCTCACAGGCAAGTTTTGAGAGGATGCTGCTGGTCCCTTCTCAGTAGTGCCCAGTGACAGGATGAGGAGCAGTCGCCATAAATTAAAGCACAAGAAGTTGTACCTCAACATGAGGAAGAAATTGTTTATGTTGAAGGTGACAGAGCATGGGAATGGGTTTTCCAGGGAGGATGTGGAGTCTGTCTTTCTGGAGACATTCAAACCTCACTTAACAAGTGCCTTGCCAAAAAGAAGGCAAGTTTTGTGAAATAAGTTGCTGATGATTATCAACCCTTCACTGGTATTTGGGCTGTAAAAGCTCTGACTCCACTGATTGTGTTTTACAGTAGCTTTGTAGTTCCCTGCTCTATTTCTGTCTACTGCTGTGTATGCTTTTGAAGGTACTTGAGTTTATCCCTTTGAAGGTCGGGGAAATTGTGAGCATCTGTGAACGGAGAGAGGAACTTTGGTACCCAAATTGAAAAGCAGATTATGTTTCTTTGGAATTGAGCTTCATTTGAGCATGCTGGAACCGAGCTTCCTTTTCTGAAGGTGCCAGTCAGGTTTGTTGTTAGTTTCTGTCTGAAATCCCTGTTTGGCACAGCCACATTGTGTGACTTCACACGAACAGTTGCTTTGCAGCACCAAAAGAAGGCAACCCCCTTTTCAATTTTGATCCTTGCACCTTTTCTGGAAGGCAGAATGTATGCGTGGCATTCTGAGCAACTTGAATGAGTTCAGTGGAGTGTCAGACAAACATCAGAGATGGTGCAAAAATAAATAAAAGTAGTGTTTTGGAAAGCCAAGAGGCTGAGCAGAACCTCCCTCTTTCAGAGTCAGCCAGTTATTAAATGAATTTATCCATAGTATGCAACTTCACCTCAGGTTTTCCCTCTGAATAATCAAGGGAAACCACTTGCAATTGCATAATTACCTAATTACCAGCTTTGAGTCAATTCCACGTGCAGTGATCTGTTCTCCCTGCTGGAGATGATCAGCAGTGAGCACCAGATGAGTTTAGCTGGCCCAGATGCTCTTGCAGTAGACTGGAGCTGTTGGATGTAGCTCTGAACTGATGTAAACATGAAGTGATATCCCTCCCATGCTGAAGTTCCTCTCTTAAAACGTCTGCATTTTTAATTGTATTGCTTGAGAATATTTGTTCTTTTTATAGTGACAGTGAGATAGGATGAAGGTCTGAATTAACTGTAAGTTAGTGAAGATAAAACAAAGAGATGCATATTTTCCCTTATTTCTAACAAGTTATGCCTGTTTAGTCCATTTCTGACCATTTATATTCATTGCAGTTGCTAGAAAATCGTTTTGCTCTTACTCTGTAAGAGTATTCTGACATATATTCTCTTAAGTATTCTGTAAGGCACAGTTATTTTAAACTGTCTGGATATCCAGAAGTTTGAAGTATCCAGTGCCTGAATGCCTTTTGTTTCCTCTGAAAATCTCTGCCTCTCCAACTTCCAGTGTTTTTCTGCTGGTGTTTAAGAACAATACTCAATTAAACAATTAATGTTTAATTTCATTGAAGTTGGAGTTTAAAATGTTGTTGGTGAAGTAAGGTTAGAAGAACTAATTAGAACCTTGCATACCATTTGCATAGTTTTACTTCCTTGTGGCTTTTTATAGACCTTAATACCTAGTAGAGCATTGTAGACCATTTAACTGTTAAGAAATGAGGGCTTAATCTTCTGCCAACTAATCTAGGATTTGCCCATGGTTTTGTGATTTCTAGAAGCCTTGTTTTGCTGAGTAGTCACTCTAGACTTTTTTTTTCTTTTATGGAAGAAGTGAGCCCTGTTGGAGCCACATCTCCTAGACAAGCATTGACCAATAAAGCTTGAAAGGTGTGGTGTGCTGTTGTTCAGCTGATAAATGCAAATGCTTCTCTTGGAGAAACATTTGAGATAGATGAGCACCATTTCACTGGGAAAGACCTCAGCCTGCTTCCAAGCTTGCTTTGTTTTGTGAGAATCTGAGTGCTCTGAAGGTGATGTAGGTGAGCTTGGTACAGATGTTTCCCCTTAAATTCTGTTGTGGCAGATTTGATTTAGTGGTGGTTTTTTTTTTTTTTTTTAAGTTCTGAGTATAATTATAGCTTCAAGGGATTCCTTGCTTCCTCCAATATTAAAGATAACCTGGATTTTATTTCCTTTTTCTGGAGACGTGGAATATTAGTGCAAGTTTAATTGGTTTAATTTTGCTAACAACTCCTGCAGTTTTTTTTTTTTTAAAGAAAATCGGGAAATAGAAGGGGGGTGGGAGGAGTGCACAGTTTTATTTTGAATGCTCAAATTCCCTTAGGGCTGAAAGTTGCAGTTGTGATTTCTAGCTGTGAGTTCAGGACTCTGGTTCTTATCTTGAAGAGCAAAGACAGATCTTTGGTCTTTTTGATGTTCTTTTGAAGGAGATTTTTCTTTAAGATTCTTTGGAGGAGGCACATTATTTGTGTTTAATGCAGTACATAAATTTTAGTTAAATTCTAATTTAAACCTTGACTGCCTACTCATTTGATGACCTCTTTTTGCTGGCATTTAGGAGTGTATAATGCCAGTTTTGATGAGAGATTGCTGTATTTTGAGCACTAGATCTGTGTTGCTGACATGTGCCCCTCCCTTTCACTGCTGCAGTTGTAGTTCCTCACTGGCACAGCCAAACTCACCACTCCTCTGTGTTGTGCCCTGTGTTCTTTGTATCTTGATGGTTTAAATTACTGTAAATTTAGTTTTAAATTACACCTTTATATTTACTGTCCTCCTCTGTGTGTAACTGACTTGTGCATCCATTGTGGCTTTTCCTTCTGTAGTTACTTTCTGGTTTTGTACTGATGGTTTTGTGCTGTTCTGTGGTTAACATCTTCATGTACCATTTTTGTATGTTTAATTTTATGCGTACTGTTATATTTATACCGTTTATATTTATAAAACTAAAAAACTTTATGTGGTTGTATTCTGGGATTTTTTTTTTTCTGTCTGCAGAGTTTTAAAGAGCTCTTAACTCTTGAGTAGATTTTCAAGTTCTCTAATAAGAAGAAATAACATCACATGCTTAAAATAGTAAAGAAAACAGCGAACATAAATTCTGAACTTGTTTAAAACCAACCAAACAAAAAGCCCTTCTTAGGAGGAGTTATACACCTCTCTGGCTTATTTTGTCTGTGCTAATGTTGACACAAAGAATAGCCTGTTCGCAGGGAGCCAAGGCTTGGGCACACCCGGCTTCACAAGGACATTTGACAAGCTTTGCTCCTTTACTCCATCCTCATGGCAGATGAGGACAGTGTAATCGTGGAATGTGGGAGGACAGCTTGGCTTTAGCAGCAGCTTTTAGTTAACAAATTAAACTGAGTCAAGAGGAGACAGCATGCAAAGTCTCCTTTTCTTTGTGATACTATGTTAAAGCAAGTGTGTTGAGACCAGACCAGGCCAATGGAGGAAGTATATTTAAATATATATTAGCAGTAATCTTCAGGGCTAGTTGTTATTTTTAACTATACCTTTCACAAAGTTGGTAAGTTGTTTAATCTTGATAAAATTGCCATCACAGTAAATGTTTGCAGACTTTTGTTTAGCCTGACAAGCAATTTCTTTCAGTTCATTTATTGGTGGAAGTCCTGTTGCTGTTGCAGATTATTGTAGTTTTTGACATGGCTTGGTATATTGTGTCTTAAATTGCAGTGGCTCATTTGAAGTCAGAGACCTGTAGTCTGATATACATTGGCAGATACAATTAACTGAAGAATACACTAACACTGGTTTTATTATATATGAGATTTGAAAATTTTTCTTGAATTTTTAAACAAATGTTTATTGTCTGTACAATGCAGGTCTTGTACATGCATCTCATGCCTGTATCTGTTGTGATCAATATTTAATAGTGAAAGGAGCTGGGAACAATGTTAGTCCTGTTTCATAGACCGTGAAAACCATTACTGCAAGGTGTTTTGTGTATTGGGAATATAAATTCTTTATAAAACAATTTGCCCAATATAATGTTGAGCATATAGCTGCATGGCCAGTGCTGCAGGAAGAGTATAGGAAACAGGCTTCACATGTTATGTGTTCTTAGCAGTTAAAGAGTTTCATGTTCTGCATCTAGCCTGTCATGTTTAACAAATGGTGCAGGTGCAGGTCAGCACTCAGGAGAACTTGGAATTCCTTACTGTTACCTGGATAGATTGGAAGGGACTGTGCTATATTCAGTACATTATCTTTCCGGCATCCTTTCCTAAACATCTTCCACTGTGACTAGTCAAAATATTGTAATGTAGAAGTTGTTGATTTAATTCACTGTGACTACTAGAATATATTCCAATGAAAATTAAGTTTGCAACTAAAGAATTTTATCAATGATTGGTCCAACTGGTACTGTGCAAGGCAAATGGCATCTATTTCAAAAACATTGAAATTGGGTTATAATGGTAAGATCAGGAGAGTACAGTGTAGCATGTTAATATTATGTTAAATGCTGCACTTAATTTACTTTTGCAGCATGACTTAATGTACTCATTGTCTGCCTGTATGTGTACAGGGACTCCTTTGCATGGTGCCTTTTCTAATCCACCATCCATCAGGCAGTGATACCTGGATCAGCTTTGTCTGAGATACTGTTTTACTTCCGACTGAGACAGGGTTCCCATGTTATCTGTGAAAAACCACCTCCTGCTGAACTTGCTCCTCTACTGAAAGAATCTCTTTATACAGAAACTGTCCAGCCTGCAAATCCTCCATTTCTACAAATGAGCTTCTTAATTAATTGTGTGTAGGATTTTTGTGCCCTTCTCCCTACTTTATATGCCAGTTTAATAAACCAAAACTATTAATTTCATTTATCGAATAGCTGTGTGTTTATTTTCTTTTTTTCCTTTTTTTAGATACTATGATCAGCTGTGTGCAATTGAACCAAAGTTTCCATTCTCTGAAAACCAGGTAAGAAGACTGCCAAACCAGTTACTGAATCATGGCACCTGTGATGTGTGACTTCCAAGCCTGTACCTAATCCCCTAACGAGTACTTTTATTGAACAAGACAGCTAATCTCTCTGAGCCTTATTTTCCTAATCTCTGTTTATTTTCTAGTTGGTGCTCACATTCAGTCTATGCTGTAACTTCACCTCTAGTGGACATAAATGCCTTTGTTTTACAGATTGAGAAGCATTTTGGCTTTGGCTAGGTGATCACTGTGGTCTAGGGCAGAAAGGATTGGGCTCTGCTGATTGCTCTTCAACTCTCTGCTTTCCAAGAAGTCTATTTCATGCTATGTTCTAAAGGATTTTAAATTCATAATTTCTATGGGAAAACCTATAGAAGTGGATGGAATCTGATCTTTGTTTTCTGAAGCAGGAGAGGTGTTTCCTTTACAATAGAATATTCCATTTAAGAGCTTATCACTTTATTCCTGCCTCTGCATGACATAGTTTTTATGTAGGTAGTGTTCATTAGGGTTTGGGGTTTTTTCTTGCCATATTTCTTTAGAATCATGTCTCTAGAGAGACATTCAGCTGAACCTTCTCCCTTTTGAAGGCTTCTTCACGTGGAGACAGGAATAGATCTGTAGGCTCCTGTGTTTTGTTGGAGAAAAGTGTGGATTTTCTTTCAATGTGTTTACAAATAAGAATTTATATTTCTTTATCTACAAATCGTACTTCAATGGTAATATTATGATCAAAAGGAGAAATTTCTTAATTTCTTTCAGTCTTACAGGTTTTAAGTAATGTTAATCTATTTCTAACTTCTACGTGAGTTTTGCATGTAGCTGCATTTGCTTGCACATTGATTTTCAGTGAGCAAATCCTTTGCTATGGTAATCTGCAAACCCTGAGACAAGGAAAACTGGAAAACTTAGACAGCAAGATCTGCATGTCTGTAAACTGTTCCACCTAAAGAGAGAAGTAGTGGAAGCAGCAATGCAGCTGGGGACCAGAATGTCCTGTACTAGCCCTGCTGCTAGAGGAAAATACACTCTCAAGCAGTACTGTAGCTCTTTCTGAAGTGGTTCTCCCCAAGCACTTTAAACTGAGGAAGTTTGCCATCTTTTCTGGTTTGATACCAGTTGCCTACAATTACTTGATCAGGTGAAGAAGGAATTGAATTGTGGAACTTGTAAGCAGATTCAATGAAGTGTTTGCATTGCCTCTGAAGTATATGCTGGAAGTATAAATAAAACACAGTGTTTCTACCTCCATTCTCTTTCCTGAGGGCATTTCCTGATAATGCTGCTATTGAATTCATTCATAATAATGAGTGGATTTTGGTATTTCACAACAGCTCCAAATACACAGATAATTTGGCACACTGGAAACTGCCTGATTGGGTGGTTTCCTTAAACTGTGATTATACCAACCCATCAGGCTTACTGGGAGAGGAGGAATTGTTCAGAAACAAATTTATCTGTTGCTCAGAGTATGAACAGAGCTGAAAAATGATTCTGACAATTTCTGTCTTGTCTACTTGAAATGTTTTGAGCAAAGTAACAGAAAGGAAAAAATGTAGCATAATTTTGTTTTGAATACTTCTTGATGATTTCCTGAAACTTCCAGAATGTTTGTAATGTTCCAAGAAGCAAATGAAAGGTTTTATGCAATTAGGATATAAGGGCTAAATAGATAGATTTGGGGTATTTTAAGATTATATTTGATCTTAGAGGTAAAGATCTTTGTTTTTCACAATTTCCAGGTCTGTGTAACATTTACATGGAAAGATGCTTTTGACAAAGGATCTCTTTTTGGAGGATCTGCCAAACTGGGTACGTGAATGTAGCAAAAAACCCAAGTATTAATGATACTAAACTTTGAGAATGTTTTTATGTAGTTGAATTAATGTCTTTCTGGCATTCTGAACATAGCTTTCAAGTGAATTCAACTGTATTGGTAATGGATTAATAACTTCTTTAACATTGATAATGAACATGTAAGCACCATGCAAAGAATTTTTACAAAATTGAGATTTTATATTAGATTTCCAGAGGCACAAGTAGATGTGCAGTCTGATAATAGTTGTACTGTGTGCTTCTCAGATGTCTTCTGGGAATAACTCCAGTTGATACTAATCAAAATTGTTCATGTTAACATTAAGATCCAGTAGATTTTGGGTAATGCAGCTCTTCCTGTTCTAAATGAGTAAGATGAAGAGTGCTTAGGAGTGAGTGAGTCCACTCCAGAAGAGGAGTGATGGTAGCTGGCTTCAGTAACCTAGTCTTGATACCACGTTTTCAAGAGAATAGAATTATTTCCCTGTGCTCCAAAATTACTCTTCTATAGCTTCTTTTTGAAATATTTTCATACAGATTTAATCACTTGGGAAGGAAAAAAAAAGTATTTTTTCCCATGAACATAATGAGTTTGAGTCTGATTTGTTTAGTCATAGAGGGACAATCCTGCACACAAATTCAGGGTTACTTGCCAATATAGAAGTAAGACTACATCCTTTGAGTGAGTGAGGAGTGGTTCAGATGTGTGTCATCATTCTTTTGTATTTCTATTTATACCTAAGTGTTCATCATGATCAGCATTGCAAGATGACCATGGCAATTTTGAAGTTCCAGACAAAGCCTGAAAAAGATATTTGAACTTACTCTGGTTTTATTTTTATTAAAGTTTTTTCCTGCTTTATACAGCTCTCTGTTAGCAACTACTGGAAATCTTTGCAGTTTTCTATATTCTGAATACACATGCTAGCAGTTGCACTTGTGTAAACCATATCTGTAACAATACACCTATGCCTACCTATGCATACTCAGGTGATCCTTGCTTTCTGTTCCAACTGTTCTAAGAAGTCCTGGATAATTGGAAACCTTCCTGGAGATGCTTTGGGTTTTTTTTTCTCAGAATTTGGCTTGTTCTTTCTTCTTTGGGCCTAATATTTAATGAGGATTGAATCTATTTCTTTGTAAAGAAATTCAGAAATGTTTAATTATGATGGAAACATAGTCTGTGAATCACTAGAGATCTGTAATAATTGTGAGAAAAAAATCAGTAACCATAACAATGATGATTACCGTAAGAATTTGAATAAATGTGATGTTACTGCAGCTTGAGGAAGCTGGCTTGTCTGCAGGTTAATTATATGCTAGTCTAAATAATCTGTGAGGTAGATGGCCAAAAATTTATGCAGCAGTCTGTGTCAAATATCAAAGAAGTTTTTAACTGAGATGAGAGTAATGCTCTGTTAACAAACAATGGGATTAGGGTCATTTTGAAACTTTGAAGCAGATCTTGGTGGGAAGAAATTAACAAAAAGAGATCAGAATTGGTGGTGAGGTTTGTCAGTGTAAAGCAAAGATATCAGGAATCAAGGAAGCAAAATTTCTCTTGACTTCTAAGAGGAGTTTCCAGATAGAAATTCAGCATAAAACTCCTGAGACTTCTGTGGCAACAAGATGCAGGGATGTAATTTGAGAGTTCTGGCTCTTGCAGTGGTGCTGAACTGTTGGCTTCCCACCTTCCCCTGGATCCCAAGTCTGTATCACAGTGGTATCTGACAGATAATGTGATTGCTTGAAAAGTGACTGAGTTCACAGCATGACACGTCATCTGAAATATATTGACTTAAGTTAATAGGTAGTGCTGGAAACAGATGAGTCTGTGGAAAATCTGTATTGCTGTAGTAAATCACACTTGTGCTGTGGTCCAGAGTATAAAGTAATTCTGCACTTCAGAAACTTTCATATTTTCTGTCCTGAGTTTTAGTGTTTTCCAAGTCTAAACAACTTTTGTCTGAGTTCAAGACCTTATTCTGATAAAAATTCTGGAAAATAAACTTAGAGAAGGGAGATGATCTAGATAAAATAATGACTGTGGCAGTGTAAATCAGAAAAAAGTGGGAAAAATTGCATGTCAGATTTAGGCTTACTTGCTGAAAACTTGGTGCAGGTTAGTGAGCACTAACATAGGAGCTTCAGAGAGGTGTTAGATAAATATGTAGCTGTTTAAGGAGGTTGGGTGTCAGTGAAATGAAAGAAATGTACATCTTGAGTACCTTCATGTTTTACTGATAACCGTACCTGGGTTTGTGAAATTGAAAATTCAGTAGTTGTCCCTCCTGTATTCTCCAGGAGGACTGTCTAGATACCTTTTGACACTGGTAGGAACTATTATCTACAGTATTTGTTTTTTTCAAGCACTTTCCTAGGGCAACTAACCTTTTGAAAGTGATTACTATTCAAAATGGTTCCTGTTCAGGTATTTCTAGTTTCAGAAGTGTGGGCTCCATCCTCTGGGCTGAAGAAGTACTGCAGGAATAGCTTCGAGTAGTCTACACTGCTGCCTAGTGAGATCAAGTTTTAACTAAGTAAATCCTTAACTGTTTCAGTACATGTATAAAGAAGATATTTTTCAGCATTTTCAGCCTGCAACAATAGCTTTAAAAGTGAAAATTTCCCTACATTTAAGTAGATAGAAAACAGAACATGTCCTTGTAATTGGTCACTCATTGCAAAGTGATTAATGTGTGGAAGTTCATATTTCAGATGACCACTTGGTAATGAATGCTTCAAAAGCCAAAAAGCTGCACTCTAGTTAGAAAGACTTTGAAGTTATTTTGTATACATTTTCATGCTACTGCTTTTATGTATTGTGTTGCTTTCTGTAGTTGCTCACATGGAAACAGTTTGTGGTAGTACTAAATTAGACTTTACAGTCTTCAGATTGAAGATGACTTCAACTTGACAAGTTCAGTACGATTAGGGTTTTGTTTGTTTTTACTTGAAACTGTTGATACCTTTACTGATAAAGAGTAGTGTTTCATATGTAGGATGCTAGAGAACTGAAGTTTATTTTCTTAACAGTCTGGCTAACTGTCTGTCTTGTCTGTAGCTCTGGCAAGTTTGGGATATGAGAAGACCTGTGTTTTGTTCAACTGTGGAGCATTGGCAAGCCAGATTGCAGCAGAGCAGAATCTGGATAACGATGAAGGACTAAAAGCTGCAGCTAAGCACTATCAGGTACAGAGGCTCCCTGCTTCTGCATTCAGAATTTGTGTTGTTAAAACATCAAGTATCTCTCAATTTTAAAACTATATACACATTTATAAAAATGTGTACATATTTTCCTGCTCTTAATTGCAAACATGGATTGGCTGTGTACTTGATCTTGTGTCATATTTGTTTATCAGATTTGGAGGATATAATTCTATAGAGTTCTGCATACTCCTTCCTTCAAGCGAATTGGTAGCTAAACATTCAGCTTAAGATTTAATAATTTTAGCTAGTATAAATTTTAGTTTTCACAAATATTAGAGTAATAATCTCTTATGTCTTTCTGGAATGTGTTAAAATCTTAGGTTGTTAGGTGTAACCAATACACCATTATTTATAGTCTGTCATGATAATGGTCTCATTGTAAGTGGCTACAAGAACAAGAGGTCACAATGGCGTGTTTTTAATGACTAAACAATAAATGGGAGACCATAGACCAAAGAAACTTTCAAAAAAATTATATGTATTATATTTGTTAGTGGGAAAATGCATATGAAAAGAATGGGTGATAATATATTATTTTGTTTATTTAGTTTGCTAGTGGTGCTTTTCAACACATTAAAGACACAGTTTTGTCAGCCTTGAATCGAGAGCCTACAGTGGACATCTCTCCAGACACAGTTGGGACTCTCAGTCTTATTATGCTGGCTCAAGCCCAAGAAGTCTTTTTTTTGAAAGCGACAAGAGGTATACTTTAGTTTTTGTCTTGTATATTTAAGGGCATATTACAACTTGTCCCAAAACCTTAGAAGTGTTTTAAGTTACTAAGAGCCTGTCAGGGGTGTTTCAGAAGTTTTTATGTTTGCCTTTTCTGATCCTCCCCATGCTTCTTGCAGGTCATTAAACACAAAATACAGATGTCCCTTAAGAATTTGTCTAAGGTTCACCTGACAGTGCAGTTTTCCTGTCTGCTTTTTTATGTTCTTCATCTTTACAAATGATATTGCTAAATTATTTTTTTCCCTTTCTCCCTTGAAGACAAAAGACTCTCTGAATTAACTGAGAGTACTAAAAGTGGGGCATAAGGGGTTTTGCAAGTACTCCCCTACTCCTCAGTCTAGGGAGCGATTTCACAAGAATTTAGAAAGAAATGACTGTGCTAGAAACCAATGAGATTTTCTAAGAGTTGAAGGGAAACAAATTCTGTTTGGTTGCTCCTGCTTTTAACAGAGAAACTCTTTGACCAGTTCTTTTAGAATGCCCAGTTATCTTGGGGAGGGAAATTCTGCTGGTAGAACAAAAAATAGTTTCCCTGGATATTAAGGGTTGATTGTGAAATAGACATTCAAAGTCTAGCTATCTTAACACCACTATTAGAGAACTTAGGCTTCAAATAAGTTTTCCGTGGAATGGTACTATCTTTGATACAAAATTTCTTACTCTTCTGCTCTTCTCTCTTTGTTCAGAAAAAGTTCTTCATCTAGAAGCTAAAGACATAGAGGTCAAATGTGATTGCCCACAAATGGCTCTCTCTCCTGACATTATTTGGAATACTTTGGAGGAAGACATGGGTTATCTGAACTGTGATGTTTCTTGTCTTCATAGGGAAGATACCTGAAAACTCTTGTAGCCTTTCTGCTCTTAGGAGAAGCTCAACAAGAAGCTGTTGTCCTTCAGCCAGCTGATAAATTATGTTTGTTCTTTATCATGCTGGTAGTAGTATTTTAGTCTCTGGCTGTTTGGACATTGCTTTGAAATAAGTTAGTACAAGAAATAGCCAAAATGTTTCCTCAGGAACGGAGCAGGTGCTTCCCTCATTTTGTGTGACAAATAGATTGTCATTGTCTTGATTTCTTCTTTTCCAAAACATAAAAAAGATGAAACAAGGCTAATCCAAATCCCAGGTGTGCACAGTGACCTGAAGATTTTTGTGATTACTCCCAAGACCACAAGTCTGACAGTGTTTTAAAGACAGTAAGGTTAATAATCATCTGATTATGAAGGCTGTAGATTTTGGTGGATTTAGGTTCTTTTCTCTGGGGGAAAGACATTTTGTGAAGAATCATGGTTGACAACATGATTGCCTTCAAAAACCCGTTTTTCAAGCGCAAATCCTTCAAAGTTAGATCTCAAACCAGAAATTAAGCTTCTTGCTGCATTGACTATTTACCTTACTTGGAATTTTCTGGGCTTTCTCTTATGTGAGATAGTCCATTTATCAGCTTACCAGCTACAATGGTATTTCTGATACAGCTGAGTTTATTGAGAAGTTAAAAGAAAGTAGAAGTATTTGACAAAAGCCAAATTGATCAGTCATCTCTAACTTCATTATGTAACTATAGGCCAGTTATTTTATTTTCTGAGCCTTTCCTGATGTTTTAATGGTCTTGAAGTCTGAACATATTTGCTGTTCTGAATCAAATCTTACATTGTAGCTGCAATATTTTAAAGATACCTGAGTAAAAACTAAAGCTTCTGATGGTGAAAGATATGTTCTGAGTTGTCTGCATGGACAGATGAGTCTCCTCTAACATCTTCTTTGTTAATGGAAATGTAGTTAGTATGCCAGTATTTTTCCTTTCTTAATGGTCCAGCTATAGAAAGGAAGATGCAACTACTGCACATTTGGTGGGGCTAGAAAGGAAGTTATTTAGGTTTTTTGTGTGGTTTGTACTGCACCAGACAGGAACATTCTAGCAAAGAAGAAAGGTAATATATCTCATAAGCTACTTTCTCTCAGCTTGTCCTCTAAATCCTGTTCTTCAGTGAAAAGATCTTCCTGGCATACCTTAAACATGTTTACTTCATAGAAGCTGAATATAGTATATCACTGCTCATGTCTGAAATCCTGTAGATAGATGTGTGAGTATGCTGGTATGAGCAGACCACTTGGGAATTCTTTTGGTTGAATTTTGGCAGATAAACATACTCTGCAGAATTCCTAATCTCCCATAGTCCACAGTCATGCTTATCAGTATGTCAGTACCTAAGGGTCACTGGGTGCTTGTGTCTAAGGGCAGCTATTTAGAGTGGACAGCCAGTGTTTGCATTGATTGCCTGCCTTATCTTGGAAGGCTGAATTGCTAGTGCAGGCCAGAGGTTATCTTTATCTCTTTTATACAAGGATATAATCTCCAGCCTGCACTAGCAATAGTGCAAGTCTCCTGTATAGAAGGAGATAGAGAGCTGCAGAATGTTCCTATTCTAGCAGCTTTGGCTTCAGGAGCGGGATGAGGATGTGAGGCAGGGGATGCCACAGCAGATAGGCACATGTGCCGATAGGAAGTAGTGGATATGACTTTGAGGAGCTGTGGTTATTTATGTCTAGGAGTGGTGTTTCTATATTTGCTGTAAGCTGACAGTGGTGTGGACTGCAGTGGGAATGACCACTCCCTTCCCTATTGCAGCTTTTCAGAGTCCTGACATGGAACTGGGTTAGGAACAGATCCTGCTGAAAATAAAACCTATTTTGTTAACTAGATTTCAGCTAAATTCTTTGACTATTGGTGCACAAGTGCTTGTGCTGGCACTAGGAAGGGCTGGGAGCGAGCTGTGAGAGTTATGAGTGGGACTGTTGTGGCTTTTATTGGCAGCTTGCCATTGGTTTGAGGTAAAGCATCACTATTAATCCTGCATAAATGCTTGCAGCTGCCAAAAGATTTCTTGTACAACTGACTGAACCTTGGATGTCATAATTAAAGTAGAAATCCTGGAAACTGCTGCTGGATATCGAGAGGGAAGAATGGGATCCCACCTTTGAGATGTAATGTAAAGCTGTACACTTAAAATGCAGTTATTGCTGTTTAAAGATTAAATAATCGCCTGTTCAGTTGTAAAAATTTATGATTGTCTTAATTGTTCTTTGGTTTTTTTTCTTGTTCTCCCCACAGATAAAATGAAAGATGCTATCATAGCTAAACTAGCAAATCAAGCTGCAGATTACTATGGTGATGCTTACAAACAGTGTCAATATAAAGATACTTTGCCCAAGGTTAGTAACTCATGGGAATAATGTGGGATATGTTGTTATTGTGAGTAACTGTTATTGTTTACAGTGTACTTACTGAAAGACACTTAAAATGTGTATTCTCAAGCTGCTTTCAAGGAAAATGAACCTGTAATTTGAAAAACAGTGAAGAATCGAGGGGGCAAAAGAGTGTGGGGTTTTTTTAATAAGTAAGATCTCATTACATGAAGTGCATTTATTTGTAATGCATTTCATTAAAGTAAACTTGAAATGGTTATGGTGTTATTTAGAGATGCATTCTTAGAACTTAATGCCTTACTAAATCTGTTTTCAAACTAACACTTTCTATTTGGGCTTAATTGGCTCCTTAGTCTCAGTGTTTCCATGTGAAATTTGCTCTCACGTTGAGTACAGCATGAATACGGAGGTACTGTTCACTGACCTGTTAGTGACAAACATGACTGGAAGTCAGTGTGTCTTCTGCCTGCCTTATCTTGCACTGCCCCAAAGCAACCTTGATACTTGTAAAATATCCCAGTTTAATCTTGACTGGTGATTTGAATGCTGTTAGTTTTGGAAGAGGTAGAAAGATCTTTCTCATGTTCCTTGAATGTTTCCACGTAGGTGTTATGTTTATGATGATTTTGACAGGCAGTGAGATATAATACAGCCATTGCATTATGTTTTGTTGCTGTGTTCCTTTCTAAGCTGTAGATCTGCTCCTTGTTCCAGTTGCAAAGTAATCTGTCAAGTGAGGTTATTTGCAAGAGCATAAGGTTTGCTGCTTAACACCAGCTCTGAGAACAGTTCCATGTTTAGGAGTGTGCCGTGAAGGCTGATTGGATGTGTCGAACTCCAGTTGCAAGGCCTTTGAGACAGCTTTGTCTTCCAAATTTACCCTTTTTTTTAAATGTTATTTTTTCATCTCTGGGGGAGCAGCAAATTTGCAGAACTGTGAAGAAGCAGGTCTTTGTATACTGAGGTCTTTAAAACATCACTCTGGTTTTCCAGTGCTGCTTGACTTAAGAAATAAAACAGTAAGGCCAAATCCTTGATCTAAGACCATGTCTGTACTGTGCGCTGCAGCGTAATGTTTTCTTCATGTCTTGGTTGGTACTCCTGCAAAGATAAGTGCACTTATATAAAGTCTAAAAATGACTTTTAAGTTGCTTTCCATGTCAGTAGTTACTGGTCTTCTTTATTTGTTCTTTCATAATTGTAGTTGTTTTCTTGATAGGCCTGCTGCTGTTTTAAGTGTAATTACTTTGTTTAATTAAAAAACCAATCAAAACCAAAAAACCCCTAGAAGACCTATCTTTCCACCCACCTCCATTTCTTAAGAACACTGTCTTGGCTTTGTCTGGGGGTATTTGGATGTGTTCTTGCAACTGTCCTTTCTACTACATGCATGCATTTCTTATCTTTGAAGTAAATGTTGTGACTTCATGGCTTGGATTTAAATCATAGTTCATTTAAAATAATGAACACCAAGAATTTTGCAACAGCAGATTTAAAAAAAAAATTCAATCCATGCAAAGCCACATGATCTCTGACATTTACCTCTAATGTTTTAACCTATCTAAACCATTAATTGGGTGAATCTAATTTCCTTTTCTTCTTCCTTTTTCTTCCTGCATCCCATGTTGTCTGTGGTGGTTATTGTGGTTGGACTTTCCCCTGGTCAGTATTTTTATTTCCAGGAGGTGTTTCCTGTTCTGGCTGCAAAGCACTGCATTATGCAGGCCAATGCAGAATATCATCAGTCTATCCTGGCAAAACAACAGAAGAAATTTGGTGAAGAAATTGGGAGGTTACAGGTGAGTAACTTTCTTCTCTGAAAAATATGGAAAAACTTTTAATCCTGGAAAGCTGGGTTGGAGTTCTGAAATCCAAATAACTAAGAATAAATGTATTCAGAAATTGTTGAGCATGCTTATCACATGAATTGAATTATTATCAGCTGCAAAGATAAAAGTCACCTCTCTAACTTTTTTAAAGATGTGTTTTAGTGTTTTTTTTGGCAATTTGATACTGCTTGACATGTTAAATCTTTATCTTAGTGTTTGCATAAGCTTTATATCTAAGTACAGCTAATATGACAGATTTCTTGATAAATTTTCCTATGTAATGTTATTAAAAATCCCCCAAAGATTAAAATTCTTCCTGATCTATACCTAGTATTTTGCTGATATCCTGCTTTAAATCCGAGTAATTTTAAAAAATTGTACAAACAGTTCTCTTTTTAGTCTTTATAGTTTTTTCCTCATGTGTTTTTTCTAGAGGGACTCAGATGTTGCAATAAATAAGGTTGTCTCCTGTTTTAAATACAGTAGAGAAAAAAAAAAAGCTAAAATGAACTACTTCCTTTAAGTCCCTGGAAATTTATTTTTGGAAAATGATTATATGAAATGCTACTAGTGAAGATCCATGTGCACTGTGCATCTTCTGATATGCAAGAAATTTGACAGGTGATCGTGTTGACATCTTGAAAGTTACTGTTATGCATTTGTCAACTTCATGCAGGATGGAGCTTGAAACTTCTTTTTTGTACGCTCATCTGTTTTCTTAATATGAAAGGGAGAAAGAAAATTTATTATTTTAACTGTATTTATTTTTTTTTAGCATGCAGCAGATTTGGTGAAAACGGTGGCATCTCGCTACGATGAATACATAAACGTTAAAGATCTGGTTGACAAAATCAACCGTGCACTCGCAGCTGCCAAGAAAGACAATGACTTCATTTACCATGACCGGGTTCCTGACCTGAAAGATTTGGAGCCCATTGGAAAAGCCAGTCTTGTGAAGTCTACTCCAGTTGTTGTTCCACTCAGTCAGAAATTCACGGGTAAGCAAAGTGTGTGGAGTGCACAGGGTAATTGTTACCTTGTGAAACACATGATCAACAAAGTTCATTTGTACCATGCAAAGATAAACATTTCCTTTTTGCATTCTGTTAAGGGTACAGCTGTGTTTTTGAAACTGCTGTTTTTCTTCTCCAGTCTGTTGTTGTTGTTTTTCTTGATGATAAGTGTAATAAAGCACAGATTGAAAATTCTTACCTGAAATGTACAATCCTCCTAAAGATCTTTATAAGATTTTCTCAGCAATTGTATTTTCTATATTAAACCAATCTTTTTAATTTTAGAAGGAAAGTTCTGTAGGGGACAGTACCAAGTTAGGCAATATTAACTAACCTTGTTGCTGGTCTCCTATAAAGTTGAAAAATTTCAGTTCTGCAGATGAGTTGTGAAAAATTTCTCTTAATTTTCTCATATTTTTCCTTTAATGAAACAAAATTAGAAATGAAGCCTTAAGGGAAATCTAATTTGTAACCCTACAATTGGTGCAAATATATTGTCTTTAAATTACCTCAAACTCAATTCAGCCTTAAAAACTGAAATCTAAAGGTCTTTAAAAATAGATTTTTGTTTTTAAGACATCTTGGGGAATAGGTGGAAAGCATATTAAACTGTTTAGGTCAGTCTCTGTAGTACAATATGTACAAAAAAGCTGTGAAGGTGTTTGTGCTTTTAGTTTCATAATGCTGCTTGTATAATTTATACTACTCTAATTGCAGACCTGTTTGAGAAGATGGTTCCATTGCAAGTGCAACAGTCTGTGAGTGTTTATAACCAGAGGAAGGCAGATCTGGTAAACAGGTCAATAGCCCAGATGAGAGAAGCCACAAATCTGGCAAATGGGTAAATATGGCTGCTTGTTAAGTTTCTCAAGTGAGGCTTGTGAGCCTAGGGTGCCTTGTAGTCTGCAGATATCCAGATTATAGCAGTGTTTTTTCATTACTGTTTGCTAGGCTGGCAAATTTAAACCATAACAGGGGGATTTAGAACTACTTTTCTGTAGGTGTTAAATCTGAAAGCTTATTAAAAACAAGTAGTATTTATTTTTCTGCCATCTTCCCCTATTTTTTAGGAGTCCAACACTTTCTCAGAACCAGTACCATTAATCTAGAAGGATTTTCATATTCCAATGGTCATTAAAAAAAAAAAGTTCTTTAAATAATTACAAAAAGTCAGTGCAATCTGAGAGATAGCACTGTAACTTAAAGCAGTTGTTTCTTTTGTCTACCAATCATTACCTAAAATGTTTTCCATGTTTTGTAAGTACTAAAAGGCTAGGATTTCTTTAGCTTTTTAAGAGCTTTGAAATGTATTTTTAGTGAGATGTATGTTTGAAATTTCAGCCCAGGCATACATTGCACTCCATTTCCATTGTAATTGACTGTGTGATTGTTTGTTTGTTTAGCTAGCAGTGTTATTTTCAGATTAAAAGTTGTTTATTTAATACATTTACTTTTTCAGTGTGTTGGCTTCCCTCAATCTTCCTGCTGCTATTGAAGATGTGTCTGGTGATACTGTTCCTCAGTCTATTTTGAACAAGTCTAAGTCTGTGATTGAGCAGGGGGGAATTCAGACTGTTGATCAGCTGATCAAAGATCTGCCTGAGCTGCTGCAAAGGAACAAAGAAATTCTAGATGAAGTAAGCCCAAAACCCACTACACTAAAACATACTTAAGATATATCTCCACTGAATGCTTTAAATGACAGTAGAAAAAGTGCATATTTATTCAAATGCTTGTAACTTTAATAACACTTTCAAAGTATGCTATTTAAGTGTTTAGCCCATACAAAAACTGTGCTGTCACATGTGGATGTTTCCTTACAAATATTTTCTTTTTAAAAAAGTTGATGGAGTTCTAAAGAACATTCTAAAGAAATTTGAGTGATTTGTCCCTTTCGTGCCTATTTTTTATTTGTCAAATTATATTTTAAAAGAATGTGTAGGCAGTTTTTGTTTTCTACATTAGCTACATATTTTGAAGCTATTTTATGTTTAAAACAGCTCATAATGCATGTCACATTTTACTCTTGCAGTCTCTGAGATTATTAGATGAAGAAGAAGCTACAGACAATGACCTGCGAGCAAAATTCAAAGAACGCTGGCAGCGAACACCATCCAATGAACTCTATAAGCCTCTGAGGGCAGGTAAAGTCCATGTTTCATGCTTTGGGTTCTAAAGATGTCCAGAGCATAAATTAAAGTAGTTTTCAGTGCTCTGTAAGTACACAAATATCAGTTTGAGGCAGGTTATGCCAAAATATTCTGATTGCAATCTGCACTGTTACTTGGAGCTGAAAGAGGATGTGACAGGAGGGAATTTGCTGCTGGTTTTGCACTTGTGGTGTGTATGTGCATGTTGCATATAGGTAAAGTCTCATGAAATAAGGGTCTTGTTGCCCTTGTAAATCATGGCTCAGGCTACTTAGACTAAGTAGAGGGGAACTCTGGGGGAGTGACTCAGCTGGAATAGGGGTAGAGAGACATGAGAGATGTGCTGCATGATTGCCGCATGTCCACGTCATGGTGTATGGGGCTTGATTGACTTGGGCTTGTTGTGCCTTAAAAGTATATAAACTGATAACTGGCTAACTGCTTAAAAAGGCTTAGTTTTTGCAATAAAGCAGCTCTCCTTTGCACTTCTGGGGACTCTGAGTCACTTTGCTTCATACATTGCATGCTAAAGTTTCAGAAAGCAAATGAAGTGAAAAATGTCTGCCCTCCTAAGGATCTAGTTTCAATTGCCTCTTCAATACGTCAATGTATTTTACTTTGTCAACATATTTTTTTTTTCCATCCATGTGTTGTCTCTTTAATTTGGTGGGTGTTTTTATTTTTTCCCCAGCAGTTAGGTCAAACTACTTAAAAACACCACTATATCATGCTTTCTGTGTACCTAATATGTGTTGTCTTTTGAAGTTAACAAGGGACTGATACCACTGACTTGGTCTTGCAAAGTTACAGAGGTTTAAATTGGCAGAGTAGCTCAAAGCAGTGTTTATTCATATACCTTTGTGTGCTTCATGGGAGAATTGTTATAGGTGCCTAGTTTATGCATTTCTTAAAACATAATTTGGAAGCTTAAGTTTTATATAAAAATCTTACATATTGTGCAGGTTTATAAAAATGTATGATGGCTTGCTGAAAAGCACAAAAACTGCTCAGGTGCAAGATTGGATGGAACAAATTTTGAAATGATATAAACTCTTTTTTTCCTCCTGCCCCCAGAGGGAGCCAATTACCATAATATTTTGAATAAAGCTGTGCAAGCAGATGGGCAGGTGAAGGAGCGCTATCAGACCCACCGGGATACGATTGCGCTTCTGTGCAAGCCAGAGGCAGAGCTCAATGCTGCCATACCTTCTGCCAACCCAGCCAAAACACTACAGGGAAATGAGGTAAAGCAGTGAAATCTCTCTCTATTTTGAATAGAAATGCTATTTGTCTAACAAAGTAAACTTGCTTGAATTGGTAATCTAATTTTTTCTGTGTCAGTTGATATGTGAGGTAATTAACACTTGTCTTCATGTTTAAAATCTTCTTGAGCATAATTTGGTACATTTAATGTGAGCAAAGTCAACCACTATGGACAGCAAGACTGATTGACTATTATAAAAGGAGTAATGAATATTTTTGTTGTGTAGAGAAGTGGGATGTAGTGCTCAGGGACAACATAAGACGTGGCTCAGTATTTTAAAGTTTATTTTAAATAGTAGGCAATTACACCAATTGCTTTCCAAGAAGTTAATGGCTCATCTACAGCAATATTACTGTTTTTCTCATAGTAATGATTTTATGTCTGTTTTTTGCTGCTGTCTTAGAATATCCTATTGGAAGGTATCTGATCAACTTAAAAAAACCCAAACATTTTGCTGTAATTCAGCAAAAGCAAACCTGTAGAAGAGAATATAGATTGAGAAATGCTTGAAGATCTTTTGTTTGGTCATATTTTGTCCTGGTTTCTCACCTTTAAAGACATTCATAAAAAAATACTCATGGAGAAATACTGCCAGCATCAGTGAGGAGTGCAAGATGGAAACACGTTATTAGTAGGTTATACTTCCCCAATAGTTGCTCTAAACTTGCTAACTTAGGACATTTCTATTGTCTAGGTTGTTAATGTCTTAAGGACTTTGCTGGCCAGTCTGGATGAAGTTAAGAAGGAGAGAGAACAACTGGAAAATGACCTGAAATCTGTGAATTTTGACATGACAAGCAAATTCCTGACTGCACTTGCACAGGATGGTGCTATAAATGAGGAGGCTATCTCTGTGACTGAGTTGGACAGAATTTATGGAAGTTACACACAGAAAGTGCAGGAGTCCCTAAAAAAGCAGGAAGAACTGCTCAAAAACATTCAGGTATAACACTTCGCATGTTTTCCTTTCTCCTAAACTAAGAGCAATGATGCTTCTACCTGTCTAGTCTCACTTTGCTTTCTAGTCTGTTTTGCTTTTTATTCTGTATGTCAGTAGATACTCCTTTATGCCTCAGCACTGAGAAATAGAGAGATGTCTTTGTGTTCACTAAAAAGAAATGGGAATGTTTAGCAGGGTCTCCCTACAGCTCCAGTGTAGATTCTATTGGACCTTTTCTTAGCCCAGTTCTGCAGATGGTTTTGTCCTTGAAAGAAGCTTAAGTGGTGTGATAAAATGTTTTTTTGGTTTTTGTTTTTTCCCCTCACTCCATTTTAATTCTTCATGGGATAACAGGAGATGTGTCCTTAATGTCTATTAGAAGACAATTTGGATCTCTGAAGTAGAGCTTGGTTTATTCCTAATTGCTCTTTACAATATATGCTTGACTTCCAGTATGTGCAGAGCTCTTTGAAGTAAAATTTAATAGCATTTCTCAAAGTTTATTTATAAATTCAGTCTTAATTTATCAGAGATGGGTACCTGAAACATCTGGCAAAAGAGGAGGTCTTAGTGCTTGGAGAGAAGATAATGACAGCTTGAGTAGTGATGGACACTTTTTCCAGTAGGGGAATACTTTTTTTAAAACGACCATAAACACCATATTTAGCAAGGATTTTATATTTGGATATTTTTTATCACAATATAGTTAAAAAATCCTGGTGGGTATTACTTTAATGTTTGAATGTCCTGGAGTTCAAGTTAGTTGGCTTCTGGCAGTTGAAGCAGTCTTTTAAAGTTTGCTTGTTTATTTTCCTGAAAGAAATGAGATGTAAATAGGTGATCCTTCTGTAAGTTTTCTCTTCCCTGTCCTTTTAATAGTTTGCCAATGTCAACCAAATTTGAAGTAATGCTTCTTAAAAGTACTGACTTTCAGTATGATTTTATGAATATCAAGGGAAGTTGGTACAGGAGAGAGCCTAATTAGTGTAGCCTTGGAAAGACAGTCTGCAGGATGAGCTTGAGAATTATTAAAGGCAGCCCACAACAGAGCAGGTAATTAAGTGGTGCTACCTACTGCCAGTGGGTTAACATATGTACAGTTCTGAAATATACATTATAATGGTCACTGCATTTGGCAGGTAGCAAGTGTGGAAGTCCAGTGGGGATGGGAGATGAGGAGAAGCAGGTATTGGGGAAAACAGAAGCAATGACCAAGAGAAAAGAGAAAACAAAACATACAGAATCTTACATGGAACTAGCTTGCATTATTTACACTGTTTATTCTCTTCTTTTAAGAATGCGCATCAGGATTTTTCAAAGATGAAGCAATCAAACAATGAATCGAATTTAAGAGAAGAAGTCTTGAAGAACTTAGCTGTAGCAAATGACAACTTTGTGGAACTTGTAGCAAATTTAAAAGAAGGCACAAAGGTATGGTAATGCTTAAGGGATTGAAAGGACTTTTTTATGTATACAATGAAATGTGATTCAAAAATCATAACAAACTTTGGAGACATGGTAGCTGACAAGTACATTTTTGAGGATTTTACTACTGAAGCAAGGACAGTGAGTTGCTTGAATTTTGATTGTTTCAAGAGCTGTGAAATGCTTCTTTGTTCCTATCTGGAAAGTAAGCTTTTCTGAGCAATAGGATAAGTTGTTAATTACAGCTGACTAAATGATGCTGAAGCACCCAGATAAGCTATTTTATCTGAGAAATTCTTTCATCTGTTCTCCCATGGTATTTAATCATCTTATAAAATTGGTGTTTTAAATGTTGTTACTGCATACATGAGAAATAATGAGAGCTGTATTTAGCTTGCTTTTTTGATCTGGCCGTCTGTCTTATGGCTTCTGTACTAAGTATTTTTTGCTGGCTTATTGATAGCTCATTAGACAGAAAAAATCCAATCTCTGAGATATCTATACAAATGAAATGCATGGAACTGAGAGCAATAAAATTAAAAATTAACAATTATCCTTTACAAAAATAAATAGTTCATCACCAGAAGTGATCTAGTTTTGCTTTAGTTTTAGTATGTTTTTTAAGTTATCCCAAACTATTTTTATATTTACACACACACAAAATTCTATATTATTACAGTGATGGGCAGCAGCAGCTGACAAATTTTGGTTCTGAAAAGTTAATAGAATGTAATAGCAAACCTTACTGGAATGACAGGTTCTGGGCACTGTAATAGTACAACACCAATAGCTGGATCAGTATGTAGAAGTATGCCAGCATGGAGTATGAAAGTATTGATTGAGCATATTGTGTTTTTATTTTTCTTTACTAGTTTTACAATGAGCTGACAGAAATCCTGCTGAAATTCCAGAACAAGTGCAGTGACATTATCTTTGCTCGCAAGACTGAAAGAGATGAACTGCTCAAGTAAGATTTCAACGTTTTGTTTAAGTATTGCAGAAATATTCAAGTATTTATCAGAAATTTGTCTTTGGGGACATGTTGAAATGAGGAAGGCTTAGCACACCTATTCTTCCTGTCACTTCTTTTCTTTAATCCTAGTCCTACTCTCATTTCTCCTAGGAAAGTGATAGGAGAAATAAATGGAAAAAATCTACTTTGAAGTCTGCTCTGTTGTTCCTATGTGCAGTTCAACACAAATCTGTTTCATGTTATGATTTCACTCTCTATTCTTTTTGGCATGCATTTGTTAGTTATTTTATTTTATTTTATTCTTTCCTTTGAGGAGCTTCTGATTTCCACACCCTACTTCTGCTGTCAGTTTAGTTTGAGAAATTAGACGCTTCATCATGAGATTTGCTTCCATGTCTTCAGTGTGAGGGGGGAAAAGCATTGGTATTCTACTTCTGCTTTTCACGTCTGCTCTAGTCCCACACTTTATCATTGCTTAGATATGTAGATTGCCTACAATGCTGGGGAGAGAAGCATTTTGTCCTTCATGTGAGGAAGAGTGTTTGATGTCATTGTCCCCTATATGAGATCAGACTTAGTGTAGTATGTTTCAGATGTGATTTTTAGGCTCTTCTCTTCAGAAGAAAGCATAACTGAAAAGGTTTGCCATTTAATTAGTGTTCTTTAGCAAAGCATGTAGCCTTTTATAAGAGCTTGTTACTAAAATTTTGGTTGGTGAAAATGCAGTTGTTCTGTGTACTTGCCATCTTAAAAATGGGTTGCTCAACCCTCAATTTTTACCTTTCCAAACTTGATCCTTTGTAGAATTGTTATTTTTCATTTGGGCTCTGTGCTTGTAAACAAAGTCCAAATTACAACCCCTTCTGCCTTTATTTGGCTTCCTACATTCATGTAGTTTGGAAGCTGTTAGTCTGCCTAAGGCAGAGGCCTGAGTATCTCACATCTCTGCTGTGTTTGTGTTCACTGTTAAGGCTGTAGGTTAGTGTTGATAGAACATTCTGCTGAGTCTTGCTGTGCTCTTTTACTGTTTTGGATGTGTTGTGATCTATACCCAGTACTGAGTTAGAACATAAAGACGTTATTAGAAAATAAATGTAACAGTTAATCAGAGAGTTGGCTAGAGGATGGTTTCTGTGGAAGTGATTTGGACTTCACATTTAGTTTGAGCTAGCTCAGTGATCATGCTTTAAATATTAGACTTACTCTACTGCATCTTTTTAGCTTAACTGGCTGCAGTGTATAACAAACCATTCTTAAACTAAGCTGCCTGTTTGCTCTTTTGTTTTTAATAGAGATTTGCAGCAAAGCATTGCTAGGGAGCCCAGCGCTCCCTCCATCCCGCTGCCTACGTATCAGACCACGCCAGCAGCAGGAAGTAAGCCAGCAGCATCTCCTGCTCCCACTCCAGCCCCAAGAACCATGGTGGTAAATACATGCTGCACAATTAGGGGGTTGAAAATACTGGGTCTGTTCTTGAGAACTCTAAACTGATCTGTAATTTGTGTGTATCACTCCTTAGTATACTGGTGTGGTTGGAAATGTGTGGAAGTTATAGAGGGCAAAATCTTAAGGCTTTCCAGAGAGGTGTCTTATGTACTATTCATATTCATCACTTCTAGATTTGAAATGAAAAGCTTACTGCCATTTAGATGCTTTGCATTATCTGAATAGACAAAATATGGAATGTCTGTTTAAAATGAAAATAAAAGTGAATTAATCATATAACCACAGCTTTTGATTCCAAGATTTCGATAAATGAGCTCTAGCTTAATTCACTTTCTCTTGTTAGGGGACTAAACCACAGCCACCAGCACGGCCACCACCACCAGTGATTTCTGCAGCAAGCAGTTCCCCTTCTGCATTAGCTCCCTCTGGAACAGCTGCAGCTCCTGCTGCTGCTCCAGCTCCTACTCCAGGAGCCAGTGCACCTGCAGCAGGCACTGCACCTTCACAGGCACAGGGACCACCTTACCCAACTTATCCCGGTTACCCAGGGTAAGTTACAGGAGCACTTAAGCAGATTATTTGTTAACCTGTTACTTAAAAGCACTTTTTCTTGTGTGTAACATTTTAACATTAGTTATTGTTAAAGTTGAAGGTTTGTTTGCTGTTTGAGGGAAGGAGTTATTTTGTTTGTTAGTTTTTTGGTTAGTTGGGTTTTGTTTTGTTTGTTTGGTTTTTTTTTTAGTTTTAATCATGTAACTCTTGTAGGAATCATTTGCTTGTACCTTTTGTGGGAACATACATTTTAAGTGTTTACAGTTCATCTTCTTTAAAGGAGAAGGAAAATAGGGCTGCATTTCCCTTATCGTGGTTTGTTGATTATTGCCAACACTTGGATAATCATTTGGTGGTGGTTATCTCAAAACCGTTGGCATATCTTATTTTCCAAGTCTTTAGTATGATACTAAGATACTGAAAAATACAGAGAAAATTCCAGTTGAGTAGTGCTTTCTTCTGATGCTTTTTTTCCATCTTCCTGGTGTCATCACAAGGAATTGAAGGCAGCTGTGCTCTCCTTTGGTAGCAGGCTCAGCAATGTTATTAAACATTTGAGAATTAATTTAGATCAGTTCTAGTTCCAGCAAGTTGCCTTTACTCCGCCTTCTGTCTGATTTCTGTACCACATTCCCTGCTGCACTCAAAGCAAAATGAGAGGAATGCATTTGTGGAGACTGCATGTGTGTTTGTATCTATTAATGAGTTGTTTTTGCAAATTACCATCATCGGTGTTTTTCAACTCAGGTATGCTGTTTTTTTCCCCCCACACAGGTATTGCCAGATGCCAATGCCAATGGGCTATAATCCATACATGTATGGGCAGTATAATCTGCCATATGCACCCTCACCTGTGTATCAGACTCCTGGACAGCCACCATATCCACCACCTCAACAACCTGGATACCCTTTTCCTCAACAGCCTTATTATCAGCAATAATGTCTCTGCAAAGAAGCTCTGCTTGTTAAAATTTGGGAGAAATTGGCAATAAGTGTACTAAAACTTCTGGCTTCCGTTAGTGTACCATACTGAACTGTATGCAGCTATAACTCCTGTCTCTTGTTAACTGCTCCAAAATGTCTAGATCAGTTTTTATGACACTAAACTCTTTGAAAGATCTGCTGCAGTGGTTTAGACCATAGACTAATGACAAAATTCGAGCCTAATTCAGTGGTCTGAAGCAGTAAAGTACATTTTGGTTAGACCAAAATATTTGTTTTCAGAAGTCCTCTAAGTAACAAATAGGTTCAGATGAGAAAAACAAAGCAGTGGATGCACTGGGTGTGATATATTCTACAGAACCATATAGCATTTCCTTCTATACTCTATTGGTTTGTATTTTTTTTAGTTTAGTTAAAATATGCTATTTTGTCTAATAATCAAGGCCTTGTAAATCATCAGTAAAAAGAAATAAATTACTTAAGAACGGTTTAAACACTTGGCATTCTCATTACCATAAAAATGTGTTATGTGTGTCTGTAGATTTTCATTTGTCCCTTGACTTTCGTAACAAAGAAGTTCTCAAGGGTTTAGCCTTACAAGTGAATTTTCACCTCTTTTCCATGGTTCTGTATTTTTGTGACAGAATCTATAATTAACCCTTTAAGTGTTGGTAGATGAAGTCTTACAGGTAAGAGTTTTCCTATAAGTTTGAAGTGTACTGGACTGAAATACATTTATTACCATTTTGTAAGAATGGTTACTGTCATCTGCAGGATACTGTATAAAAGAATGGAAGTCAGGGTCCTCTTAGAGGACCAGTGAGTCGTTGTTCTAACTTGTGTTTTCCAAAGAAATGGTGGTGGAAAATGTGTCATGGCTCAAAATAGGGCAACTATTGATTGCTGGAGCTTTGCAGTTTGCTTTTTAAATAATTGTTTTTTTCCCTTGAAAAAATAGATGTATTCCCTCAGGGAGCTTGTTATCAGTGGAAAACTTTTTTTTGGGGGGTGGGGGGAAAAGCAAATCTTGTGAATTAAAGCATATTGAATGTTTACTTTTGGATCCATCATCTCAAGGGATAGGTAACCTTGCACTGCATTTTACATAAGATAGTGAAGAATCTAAGTTTGGGGTTAATGGCTTCTACCAAATATTTGCTAACCATTTTTCAGCCTTTTCTTTTTCTAACAGGCTTGTCTAATGAGGGACTCTCCTTTCATTTAGACCTTGATAAGAGTTGGTTCTGTGGGACAGTTAATTTTCTGAATGCTTGATAGAAGATGTTCTGGCCTTACAGAATAACTATAACAGTACCTGTGTTACAAAAAGTTACTCCTTTGTTTTTCTATTAAAGTGCCTGATTAAGATATCGAGGTATATTTTAGTGTAGGGTGTTTAGAGGTGCCAGTTATTGTAGCATCTGGGTGGAAACCTCACTGGATCATGAATATTCTTCCTCATGAAGAAAGCAGCATTTGTATTCATATGAGCTCCTTTCTTTCTGTCTCAAGTTCCTCTTGCTGTGTGATCATCCCGATTACTGTGTGAAGACTCCTTGTCTTTAATACTCACTAACCCCCATAGAAAATGTGGATCAAAAGGTAGAAATGAGCACCCCTTATAGAACTTACTGAGTACCTAATTCTAAACAAATTGGTTAATCTGTAGAAGCTCAGTGATGTGGGGAACATGATGGAGTAAGAGAATCCAGCACCGTAGGTGAAACCACTGCACAAAGACAGGTGCTTTGCATTTCTTCAGAAACGTTGTTGAATGGGGTGGCACAGAAACCTCTCAGTTTTTTTGTTGTTTTTTTTTTCCCCGATGAGAAGACATGAGGCAAGCGAGGACAATGAGAAAAAGCTAGGAAGATAACTGTTTGGAAACAGCAATCAGAACCTGATTTTATTCTAACAGGAAAAACAGTAGTTTTCCACTAATTTCACTGTGTCAATGTGCAAGTGCAAGTCTAATGCAACCTTTTAAATTCTTAATTTTTAGTATACCATGGGCTGTAGGTTTTTCAGTTCACAAATTAGATGCATTTGAGCTACTGTGTAAGTTTGTTTCTAGTGCCTCAATTGACAAAATTTATTTTCATGCTGTATAAAAGAAGTCATTTGTTCCAGCATAAAGATTCTTAGAACTGAAATTTCCTTTTCAAAATTTCATAAATCTGGAATTACTGTCAAAACATTTTTTTCCAGTTGTGTTTCTGCTTGCTTTAGTCTATTATTTGAATATGTGTAGAAATCTATGCATTGTGTTCAGTTTTTCTCTTTTATTTTTTTCCTAAAGAGAACAGAAATATCCAGACATGTTATGTATCTGCTTTTAAGCATGCAGTTGTCATGACTTTGGTTGAAATGTTACCTTGTTCTTCTATAGTTTATTAAAAAAATCAGTTAGAAAACCTGATTTCATGGTGTTTTTCTCAACTCCTTTGAGTTCAGACAAGTGTTGTTTTGGAAAGGATGGAAACAAGTTATGGGCTTCCAAGAACATTTGTGCTGTGATGAAGGCGTATCAGCTACAGCTGCTTGGTAATAACAGCCACGTTCAAATCCTGGTAGTTGTGTTTATTTCCAAAGCTGATGGAGTGTATTTCCCTCTGTTTATATGAGGAGGAAATGATTGATTTAATGGTTCTGTGCCTTCAGAAACTTGTATTCCTAATTTGTTTTTGTGAACTTGCGTTCAGGCTGGGTTACATGAGATCCCCAGCATCAAGACCATTAAAGCATGGGATGCAAGAAAAGGAGTTGTAAGGGCAGCTAATAACAGCAAATAAACAGTCCCCATGGGCAATCCAAGAAGTCTATTTTAATTTTTTTTTTTCATTTTAAAGGCTCTGAAATGCCATGCTTGTTTCAATTGCTGTGTGGAGGGAAAAAGTTTGCAACCTTGTCCTTTCAGAGACTTTGAAGTCAAGCATTTATTTCATCTTACATAAAAGCTTTCATTGCAATTAGTAAGAAAAGCAAGTTTTAGGAAGCAAGCTAATAGCAGATCATCAGTGAAATATCAAACTGTTTAAGGCTAGCAGGTCTTTCTGCAGTCTTTATTAACATGGTTTCAGCCCATATGGAAAAAGTGTCTTCTTTCCTCACCACTGATGTGACACTGCCAGCTAATGGTACTTCTTTTACTATCATCCCATTGTTTTGAGTGCTTTTAGAGCTGATTTGTGAGATTTGTTTTGAATTAGACTGAGTGAAGTCCTTTGCTATTTCCAAGTACCTTGAGGCAATATTTGAACCTTGACATACTGTAACAGCCTCACCCATTGTCAGGTAGCTGAAAATCACAAGAAAATCCTTTGGGAAACACTTTTTTCCCCCTCTGCGTTACCTGAGAGATGTGCTTGCTTATTGCTGAAATGTGTTCAGTTTTGAAATGACTTGCATCTCAGAAGCCATTTTCTGGCATGCATTTATCCTGGCAGAACATTAAAATAGACTAAAAAGAGCAATTGTGGGTTGAGTTTTAGTTGTATACTATTTAGAGAAACTACCTAAATTTTCAGTAGTTCACTGTGTATAGTTTAAAAGAAACTATTTGGAAAGTTTCAGTGCCTGAAAAGACGAGCTATTACAGCAGAGCAAAACTCAAAATTGCTTTTTTGTATTGTTTATGGGGAAAGATTTGAGGTTCTTGCTGCTTTTGACTAACATTACCCAATGTGCTGACTTTTTAGGTTTACCATGACTTTTGAAAGGTATATTTGAAATGGTCAATGTTTCTTTTTTTTAAAAAAAAGTGATGTCTTGTTCATCATGATAGCTAAGTACTGCTAGATTTAAAAAAATGAACTAGTTTTTTTAATTGCACTGCTCTAAATACTTTCCCTTGTGCTTTTATGTTCTGACAGTCAAAAATTTTATACTCAAGTTGAGATTTTTCTGATTTGGACTCCTGTAACTTACTGGCAAGCATAGAGTTACTGCTAATCTCAAAGTTATGACTTTAATCTTGCATATAATTCCCCTAATTGAGTGTAATAGTCCCTGGTGCCAACAACTGTATCTCAGTTGTTATATTGTGCTTTTTTCCCCCTTTTTTTTTGTTTTTAAATGTTTCAAAATCCTTGTGAGAGGCTGGCCACCAATTTTATTAACCAGGTTGTGAGGAAAAACTGTTTACTGTCAAGCATGAAAAGGAAGAGGCAACTGCCATTGCAAAATCAGCACCAAGGCTTCGCTGCAAATTACTGATTTTGGTCCCTTCAGTCCTTTTACCTTTAATCCATTCAGCAGTTCTGCATGGCAATGATGATTTGCATTTGCACTTCCACATTGAAGCACTTCTGGGTGCTGGAGTGCTGTTCTTGGTGCTGGTGAGCTGCTGGAGTGTTTGCTGGTGTGAAGATAACCTGTTCCTATGTTTTCCAGCCAGGTGAGGTGTGTTGTTGGGAAAGCAGAGCAGTGGAAGGGCCATTCCCAGTGCCTACAGTCCCTTTCCTTGCAGGCTGAGGTGGTGAGCAAACACATGGGTATGGGCCTGGAAACCCAGCTGGTCTCGGACTGTGCTCCTGGGACATATGCAACAGCTGACAGCATCCAGGTGACAAAAATGTACTGAGACTTGGCTATGAGTCACTGTGGGCACTGGTGAGATTTATACCAAAACCAAATTTCACCTCCTGTGACCTTTCACCTAGACTAACCTGTCCTGTGACCTGAAGTAACCTTTATCCTAGAGTGAGTTTTGTCCTGTGACTGTGAGGAACCTTTGCCATTGAGGAACATCTGTCCTTGGACCTCAAGGTCCATTAACATTTGATCTTGAGGATCCTCTGTCTTGTGTCCTCAATTAACCCATGACCTTGAGGAGTCTGTCACCTCAATTAACCTTTGACTGGAAGTAAGGTTTGACCTCATGTAACCTCGGTCCCAGTGGAGTAACATTTGAAATAAATTAACCTTGGCCCTGTGACCTCGCAGAACCTTGCACCTTGAGTAACCTTTGTTCTGAAAGAACTTTTGACCCAGCATAACCTCTGTATTTTGGTCTTATGCAGTGTATGAGCTCCAATTACCTTTCTCCTTGAGCCCCTGTCCTGTGATCTCAATTAACTTCTGTCCTGTACAGAGGCTGGACTAGTCTCATTCTGGAAATCTGCCTTAGAAAGTAACCTTTGACATCAAGTAGCTTCTGCCCTCTGACCTGAAATAACCTTTGATCTCTCGTAATCTTTGTCCCATGACTCAGCCTGACCCAGGCACACTCTGGAAGGCTGTCTGAAATTGTTGGGGACAAGCAGCATTGTGTGATCTGGGCAGAAAGCACTGGGCTGTTATACAAGCAGAATGAGGGCAAATGGCTTCCTCTGCCACTGCTGAGCTCCAGCTTCTCCTGCCCCACCTTAGGCATGCTGCTAGCAGTGGGAGACCCTTCTGGCTTCAATGTTGGCAGTGGGATCCTCAGGACCTACAACCCTGGTGCCAAAGTAGACAACAGGAGGACTTGCTCATGGCGTGTGAGTTGAGTGTCCAGGTTTTGCTAATGATGACTTTCACTGGAACACAGAGGCCGCCTGAGGTACATAACTGCCCTGTTTTGGCTGGTGCAACATTTACAGGTTATTTCATCTAACAGATTTGCCATTGGTTTGCCTGCTTTTCAATGTGTGACAGCAAGTCTGAGTGCTGTGTGAGGTGGGAGGCTGAGGTGTAAGTGCTGACTACCTTACACCTGGGGAGTTCACTGCAGTGCTGTCTGCCTGTGGGTGGGCCTTCCCAGCTCTTGTTTCTCTGCTATTTCCTACTGCAGGTTTTTAAATCTCCCCAAAACCACACCTGGTGGCACCTCTTACTTTTTGCTAGCTTAAACTTTTCTGAGTTGAATATACATTTGTGTACACATACACACACACACACACACACACACACACACACACACACAATATCTGAGTTGTAAGACAGGTGCAGCCTGTGCTGTTTACATTCTCAGAAAATAAGCAGCATCACAGAGCTGTCTGCTGAGCCTGCAGCAGAGGGCAGACTGAAACCATGTAACCAACAAATCTTTTTGGTGTGAATATATGCGAAAAGAGATTTGAAGTCTATGCTGGTGGAAGGACAGGCAAATCGTTTTTTAATTAAGCATCATCAAATTTAACTTTGTGTAGATACCATGAGTGCTCCTTGGTTGATGACCTGGAGCCTGAACTGTAAAGCCAGCCAAATGCAGGGACAATTATGTCAGCTGCCTGCATCCATCTTCCTGACCAGCTGTATAACAAACTCAGAGCACTGTGCTGCCAAGGTGAAGGGATAGGTAAGATTTCAGGTCATCCTAAGCTGCTTTATTGGCCTTCTGGAGGTATGTAGCTTTTGGGAATTTTCTACTTTTAGTTTGCATACTTGGGTAGTGTCTTTCTGTGTATATACCCAGTGTGATTGAAGCTCATCTGGCACGATAAGATGTCTGCTTACTTAGAGCAATGCAAAATTAACTGATTAGGTTTGAAGAGCTGAAGCAATGAGGTGACAGTGTAACAAAGTGGAGGGTGGGTGTCACCATGACCCATTCTAAGAGGAGGAGTAGAAAAAGGGTCCTGTGCTGCTGGCAGGAGAGAAGTGTGTTGAAAGTAACAGCTCTGTCCCTGTCGGCCAGCTACAATGCTAACAGCAGGTATTGCACCAGGGGGATGAGAAACACTTAGAGAGGGAAGATGTCCAAGTGGTCAGGGAGGAGAAGGGGCCAGGAGAAAATGGAAGGAAAGCTGAGGGAGGGGTAGGATAGCTAACGGCTGAGGAAACAGGAGGTAAATCAAATGAGTTTAGGAAGAGGAAGAAGCATGGAAGAAAGGCCCCAAGACTTTGACAGCATGAAGCATAGCATTTTAGGTGGTGCAAGGAAAGCAGAATTCAAGCTGAAAGGGCTGAAATATTAACTGAAACAGAAGAAAAATCAATGGTAGTAAAGGGAGGGGGAAAAGTAGCTTTAGCTGTACAGAGAGAGTTCAGAAAAGAAATTTAAAGGTGAAGGAAACTCATTTTTATGCAGTGAGTTTAGAGTGCTGGATGAAAGCTGATGATGGGCCGAGGTGTTTAGAAGGGAAGGTGTTTAGAAGGGAAGACAGAAGATGTAGCAGTTCATGTGCATTTGACAATGTTGGTCCAGGCTAGCTGTAATGAGGATTTGTGTTTCAGAAATGAGTAGGATAATCCATGGAGTGATCAGAGTAGAGGAATCAAGGTAAGTGCTTACATGCCAGTGTCCAGTGTTGGAGTCAAAACCGGGTGATGTGAAACTGCAGCCTGTAAAGCAGAGGAGAGACAACAGGTCAAGGTGCAAGAGCCTAAGTCCTGGTGGTAGACAGGAGTATCTCAAAGGAAATGGAGTTTATTATTTAAGAAAGCTGAATTTCTTCTCTAATCAGCCTCTTGCAGTCAGTAGTTACATTTCATTAGTGAAGGAGCATTTCATATTCTATTAGTAAATTTTTCATTAGCCAGCAGCTTCCAGCAAGTATTAATTTCCATAAGCAGGAAAGGAGTATATGATCTATCACAGAAACAGATGTAGATTCAGATTAAAAACACTTCCCTGGCGCCTTGCTGTTTTCCAATGTTGTTATATGGCCACACTGAAACACTTTTTCATTTTGCTTTGAAGTAAACAAAACTTTGCAGGGCATTTCCAATCCCCAAATGCAGAAGGAATACCTAACCGAGTGTGCCTGGCAGTTCCTTAGCGCTAGGTGGCATTCTATGGAAAGGCATAACAGCAACCCCGCTCACCCACCGCGCACTGCACTGCTGCTAAATCTCTGCAGCTCACCAGCATCACCGGCTTTGTGTGGAAAATTTTGAGCTGCATCGTTAAGAGTCAAAACAAAATTGATGCAAGAGAAAGTTTTGCTCTGCAACAGCAAAAGATTGTTCTGAAAATATTGGAGAAATTGGAATGCTACCTGTAAGCCTCTAGAGGATGAAGAATGTTTTCTGGATTTTGCCATCCCCAAAAAACGCACTTTGGCTATGTTAAGCATGTGGCATTTCAGCACAGGGTTGTCAGTGGGGCTTAACAATGGACCCCCTCCACCCCACCCTAGTTTTCTGTGAAATAACACCCTGTGCCTTTTATTTTTATTCAAGAGAAAGAAAGGCAGTGGGTTGTGTGAAATACTGGTAGCAATGACCCACACTATCATTTAATAACCTTGCTAGTATAAAACACTTTTCCTAATCTCTGAAGAGGAAGTAATAGCATACATGGGAGTCTTCCTCATCCACAGTTTCGGATAGCTGTTCATTCTGTTTGGTAAGGAAAAGGGTCCCAAGGTGATTATTGAAATTGTGCTGGTTTCTGTCATGATAAAGAGCTGACAGTAGGGCCTTGAATATGATCAATGCTCTAAGAGGCTGGTTATGGTACAGTTTATGCTCAGGGAGAATTTATCTGGACTATTTGCCTCCTGTTGGTCCATGGTGGCTGTGTTTTGTGTGGCCTCCACTGTGGAGAGGAGTGGCAGGGGGTGAGAAGTAGAAACTTTTGTGCCTTGGTGTACTTCCCTTGAGCTGTGCTTGCTGTCATTTGGGGTGGTCTGAGGAGATCTGCTCCCTGCACAGCTGCAGTAATGTTCATATCACACTGCACAGAAAATGAGCAAGCATTTGGACCACACTCAGTTGATTTTTCCCTGTTACTGAATGTTACCTGCACACAGGTTACTGAAACTGTCTGTGCGTAGCAGAAGTTACAAAGACTTTGTGGTGAAAAGGATAATTCTCAAATACTGCTCAACAGTCATACAGGTCACTTTGAAAATGACTGTAGGTGTAAACAGAGTTTTCATCTCCCAGAATGCTGATTAATACAGGTTACAGTGATTTTATACAGCTGCTCTTAAGTATGGATGATTTCTTAAAGCCCACTCAAGATGAGGCTGATGAAACTTTGTCACAAATAACTTACATGGTAAGCTAGTCCCTAAATCTTTAGAATAAATGCAAATGCTCCAGCTTGCAGGTGTCTCCTTCAAGCAGATCCCTCTGCCTCCATATGTGCTCTGAGTGATACCTGTTGTGGCAGCTTTGCTTTGCACACTGTGAGTTAACGCTGTGCGCGGGGAAGACCAAATACAAACAGAAATTTGCAATTGGAATGACCTTGACTTCTGCTTGAGAGCTGCAGAGTAAGGGCAAGAGCAAAATTGGGCTCTGTGGGAAAGCATCTGGTGTGTGTCTCTGCTGACAGCATCTACCGCAGCGAGCAGAGAAATGGCTGGCAGCGCTGGCGGAGAGCGGATTAGGGATGGGGAAGTGTAGGGAAAGAAGACAAAGGTACGGGTTGTGCGCTTGCATGCTCTCACAGCCTACTAGGGTGCAGCCTTGTGTGACTTAGTTCTTGTAATTGGATTACCAGCTGTGACAGGGGAGCATAAAACTATGAATACAAAGGTATGCTAAAGGATTTCATGTCTTCCTGAAATGATGAATGCACTGATGGATGCTCAGCTTTTTCTCTAAATTTACCCTGATGATCTGACCATTCCTCCTTCTTGTGTACGTGGCTGTGAAAGGCAGCATGGTGGCTTGTTTTGGAGGAAAGGAGAGATGGACCAAACTTAGTTGCCTGCTTCATTTTCTTTGGGTGCACGTGACAGGGCAAGGCACCACAAGGGATGGACAAACAAAGACAGATATTATTCTGTGGGCCTCCTAAGCCTTCATGCAGGTTGTCTTGCATTTTGACAGTTTCTAAGCAGGAGCCCTGAGTTCCAAACCCAAGAACAGATCTGTGCCTTGTGGCAGGCAGTGTTGAATGTTCAAGAAAAAAAAGTGTTGAATGTTCAAGAAAGTATGGGCTTTCCTACCGAAGCACCTTCTGGAGATGTAGCAGTTACAGGCGTGGCCTTGTTCTCCTCCTGTGCAAATTTTCTATTATCTAGTGAGCTTTCTTTGACTGGAAAACTTACAAGACCACTTTTCCCTTACCCAATTGCTTTCACAAAACTCCTTCTATCTAACTGTCTTCAGAACCTCAGCTTTACTGGTAGGTTTGTTCAAAGTTGCTGGAGGCCAGGAGAAGAATTCACAGAGGAACAGAAGTATGTGTGCATTTACTCACTCCCTTGCAGGACAGCATCATTACACAAGTGCTGTTTCCATGGAAACAAGGATAAAAATACTGAATAATAGAAATTAGAAACTCATCTTACAAGTATTTTCTATCCTGGACAAGGTTATTCTCATCTGTATTCTCTGTTTGCATTTGTTTTCGGGATTTTATATTCTTTTGATGGTACTCTTCTCCTCTTAGACCCAAGGAAGGGCCCGCAGCAATAGCCCCTGTTGTTATTCTTTCTGAAGAAAAATGCTGCATTGCATCACTATGTGCTGCTGAAGCACCTCGATGAGATCAGAAATTCATGTTAAGGATTTTTTCCCCTGTGTTGGCTGCTCTGCAACCACATCCAGCAGGAAGCAGCCTCTGGGGCACTGCAGTAGGCAGCCCAAAGCAAGCTGTGCATTCTTGGTCTTTGAATCAGGGACAAGAACTTGCTCCATGGCAGCGCTGGGAGTGTCAAAAAGGCACATTAGACACTGATTTATCCTTGCCCTGCAGCTCTCCCAAACGGGTGTGTGGGACAGCTGGGCTCTGAGCCAGTGGTCTCAAGCACACAGCAAGTGGCTGTGAGTGCCCTGTGCCCTGCCCCAAGCAAGCTGACACGGCCAAACAAAGCCTGCAGAAGCTGCCAAAGTGCTCTTGCAACTTGCATATAAGCAAGGCTCTGCACTTTAGAAAAATCTTACATTTTATTTCATAAACATAGGCATCTGCTGCTAATTAAAGTAGCAGCATATAATTATACCCTTTCTTATTAGCAGAGATAGAGTCTGACAGTTGCTTAGATACAAAATAAGCAACTACAGATTGTCTTCTGCACTTTAACAAGCAGAGTGAGCTGGAACAATAGAATTGTAAACTTATTCTGTATTATCTTTCGTAAATGTGCCTGGGAAAAATATGTTTAATCTCACTGCTTGCTCGTAATGTCAGCTATAAAGTTCTTTAGCTACCTCTTTGCTTTCCTCCACAAAGTACCAAACAATTGCTGTGGAAAGGGCAGGATATCTCCCTGGGGAAAGCATTAGACAGAAGGAGCAACAGTGCAGTTAACAGCCACCATTTTGCTGAGACCACCTTTCCTGGCTTTTTATGTCCAATGAAAGTAAATTCCTTCTTAATGATTAAAAAATCTAGGTGCTAGTGCAGTTATGCTGTGGTTTAACCTTAGCTGACAGCTAAGCAGCACACAGGCACTCGCTCCCAGAATGGTGGATCTGGGGAGAAAACCTGAACAGTAAAACTGGGAAAATTTGTTGAGATAAAGACAGTTCAATGGGTAAAGTAAAAGATGCACTGTAGGAGGAGTCCTTTTAAAATATATGTATTGTATAAGTGGCCTTGCCCTGATCCTAGTTGTTCTAAATGAGCTACAGCTGTGATACCCTTAATTGGGCAGCAGCTGTGGCTAATGAGGAAAACTGGGATAAAAGGGGGTGGCCAGTCTGGAGGAGCCTTGACAAAGCAGCAGGAACAACACTGCTGAGAAGAGATGCTCATGAGAAAACCACCTAGAAGGTACAGGATTTTAGAAATAGGATAACATCAATATGAATACAACAATGCACATGCAAGCAAAGCAAGGAACCCATTCACCATTTCCCATGGGGATCCAGGTCTTCAGTCATCCCTAGGAGATCATCATAAGTAACAGTGACTTGGGAAGATAAATGCCATCACTCTGAATGTCCCCACTCCTCCTTCTTCCCCCCACCTTTATCTACTGGAATGCTGCCATAGGTTATGGGTACCTTTGGTCATCTGGGGTTCCCTTCCAGCTGCCTGGGCACCCCTGGCCTGCCTCAATGTCAGGGCAATGTGAGAAGTAGAAAGGGGCTTGATCCCTCTGTAAGCCCTGCTAAGCAGCTACTGAAACACTGCTGAACTATCAATGCTGTTTTTGAAAGCACAAATCCAAAATTTAGCCCCATGGGAGCTATTGTGAAAAAAATGAATCCTGTCCCAGCCAAAACCAGCAGATAAATAGGAACATGAAGGGTGCACATAATGTAGCTACTATCTATAAAAGGCAGGTGTTACAGAATGTGGTTGCCTTCTTTTTTATGGGTTAAGCTCACAGCCAAAGCCCTCTGGATGTGACAAGATGGATCTACAGCTTTGCTAACAAAGTCCTTATTGCTTCTTATCAGAAAACTCATGATGCTATATTGAGAAATCACTTCTTCTGCCCCACAGATTGTCAGCTGTATCCTCAGAGGCATATTTGAGTGTGTGACCTTTTCTTTTCTCACATTCTGCTAATAACCCCCAACTTTCTTTGCTCACAATCCAAAACTCTGTTGATACACCTATAGTCTCACTGCTCTTGTTATTAAACTGTAGGGAATGTAATCAGAGCAGCTAATGCCACAATAATCCTCCTGATCCATGCAGTTATCTCTGAAGATATCAGAAATGATGCTGTCTGCAAGAGAGTTGATGTATTTTGGTTAATTCTGCACCTGCAAACCTTTGGAGGAATACACTGAGCTTCCAGATGCTAAAACACTTGAAGCTGCAATGAGATCTCAAATGCCTTTGTTATTGACTATCAAAACTGTTCAATATTTCTCGATGGACAGAGCTGGCTCATTCCTGAAAAAAAAAAAAAGTTAATTTTTGACAAAGTCTTTCATCCTTCTGCAGCACTATTGTAAGAGATCTAACAAACAGATTTCTGAGCTCACAGGGATGCTTGCTGTAGGGCTTGGGCTGCAGGGGGTGCCTGGTGAATGTCACAGCCTGCCTTACTCCTTGAAGAGCCAAACTGCTGCATTCCCTCTGGTGGCTTGTTTGAGGGATTAGGGGTAGAACAAAAATCTCAGGTTTTTTCTTCACTTAGATATAGCAGCTTTGCCAGAATTTAGGGCACCATTCTGTGGCAACCTGCAGAGAGAGGTAATATGCAGAGAAGCAGCTGCAGCTTGCTGCTCAGCAGAGCAGGTTCAGGCAGCACTGAATTACCTCTCAGATCACCGGTACATCAGCCTGCTTGCACAAGGACATGATGGGATTTTTCCAGCCACCTGCATAATTTCTAAGGTCTATAAGTTCTGCTAAATGTGACTCTTTGCCACCCTGTGTCAGATGTGAAATGACTCTCCCACATAAGAACCTTTATTTTGGATTTTCTTCCTCCTTGCCAAATGCATGATAAGAGTTGCCATCTGTGCAACAACAAGTACTAAATGTTTAGGCCAGCAGTGTGTCAGGCAGGAGCTTGGGTTCAATATGAAGGTGATGGTGTGGTTTGTTGGTTATAACATATCTCCCAGCAGACCTTCCTGGTGCACACAAGTCTGGGAAACAGGTTGCTAGTGGAGAGAGAAGCATGGTTTGCTTATCATTGCCTATGCAGCCTGCTGGGGCTGAAAAGTTGGCAAAGGTTAGACAGGCCCAGAGAGGCTGTGCAGCTGGAATTGCTTTTATATGCTAAAATTTATTGTTGTTGTCCAAGATTTATTTTAAAAAGGGGGAAGAGAAAAAAAGTGAGGGAAAAAAAAAGAAAAAGAAAAAAGGAGAAATAAAAATAGCAAGAAAAAAATGCATAAAGAAGAAAAAAATAAATTTCTGAGCCTGATGCAGTCACTGGAAGCAAAATATGGTCTAAGTATCCTGTGATGGCTAAGTGTTGGTGGGTTTGGAGCACCACTGTCTTTCTCCAGATTGCCTTTTAGTGTTGGTGGGTTGTTGCTGCTGTTTTCTCCTCTGAAACACGACCAGTTTTAGATTCTACCTTACTCTTTTGGCAAACATGCCTTTCAGTAGCTGGCATGAATAGTTAAGCAGTCTCGTTGGTGCTTTCAAGTTGGGCAGATCAATAGCACAGGCATTCCTGAAATGCAGATGAAAATGCTTTTAGGTTCAAAGTTTTTGAGCTACAAACAGCCTCAGGGTGCCAGTGGGTAAAAGCCAAGGCACCTTTTACACTTGCTGTGTCAGCCCTTGGAGCCTGGATCCTCGCCTTCTTCCAGTCTGTATGTGGGCTGGATGGTTTGCTCTGCTCTGCATGTCGCCTTCCAGCCCACTGTGAACTGACACAGGGAGGACACAGATCAAAAGACACCAGCACATAGAGATGTGGGCAAAACATTACAAGAAGGTAAAGTGCTGCAGTGAAGAGCTCTTAACATCTTTCTCTATTCCCAGGTTTTGCTACTGGGTTATTTCCCTTTCCTTCCCAGTGTGATAGGAGTTTTATCATCCCAGTAACATTAATTTGCCAGATCTTTTCCTGAAAGTCTCCTGACAAGCAAGCTGCACTGTGACTTCTTGTGCTCTTTCCCTCCCCATCAGATTTTTCAAATATTTTGATGTGGGTTCAGAAGCTTCTTTCTTCTGCTGTTTTTCTTTTCTCAGCATGAACTTCATGGTCTCAGGGGGTATATTCAGAGTACAAATGCAAGCAAAATGCAGTATCATTGGATATGCTTCAGGCTCTTCTACATGAAACAAAGAAACATAGCAATCCCTTCACCTCTTCCAAACATAAGGATCATCCTACTTCCTGTCAGACAAAGTCATGCAAAAGTCAGTGAAATCCTCAGCCAGCTGAGCTGACTGCTCATCCTTTTGATTTGTGGGCAGTTGACAGTTGTGTGAGATGGTTTTTAGCAACTTTCCAGAGAAGTTGCTTGTAAATTCTGCCCCCTTCAGAGCACCAAAGACCCTTTCCAGGAAAGCAAGTTCCAAAACAAAGTAATCTGAGAGGTAGGTTCCCTGCTGCAGTCTTGCTTGACATTTTGGCTTCAGGCAAGACATGGAAGCGCATTGGTGTGCTGTGCCAAAAAAGGTATTTCTCTTTTGTTTTATTTTCTTGATACAAAACATCTTCTAAGCCAAGCTCAATTTATCTGGTGGCTCTTAGATGAGTTGAGGCAGTTTGCTTTGTGCTTGGATGATGATACAGGTTCTACTGACAAAACATACATGCAGGGCTCACGTATGATCAGAAAACCAACCTCCAGTGAGCTGCCACAGACCTCGAATCATACCTCTTTTTTCTGTACTCTACAGTTCCCTTATCACTTATTTTTTTTTTATTTTTTTCCTTTTATTTTTTTTTTTCTTTTCTTTAAATAAGAGATTCTCCTCAGCTGATGTGCCTCTTTCCAGAGAACACCTCAGGAATCTGGCATACCATACCTCTGCGGGGCTGTGGATATCCTCTCCAGAGGTTCAGGGTCTGTTTGCCTGTCACCCTATTGGGGATTTTGCTACTTCAGCACCAGAGCAACAATTAGACCTCATCTTTCTCAGAAAGGGCTTCACAACACAAGAGGAGAGGCTTTTTCCAACCATCTGTAGCTGCCAGGCTGCAGGAGAAGGCTCTTCACATGAGCACATGATTGCCATGGACTAGTTGGGGTGGAAATGTTTCTCCCAAGGCTCAGGCCTGTGGGCCTTGGTGCAGGTAGGTGTTTGAGCATGGGTAAGGAGGTAGGGGCGGGGTGGGTGAGGCTGTAGTGGAGAGGGGATATGGAAGAATAGGGTGGGAGAGCAAAAAGCATCTTTTTTGTTCCATCAAAGGGACACACATGGGCTGGCGTAGGACTGGTACCACTTTGTCTCATGATCATTGTGGAGGGACCACTGCAGGGATTGCTAAGCAGGTTTCATGTGAGACAGCCCTCAGAGCAGATGTCTCTTATTTTACACAAGTTCCAAATTGCTTCAGATCCAGGAGTGAGTTCCTAATGCAATACACATGATCTAGGAAGGAAGATACCTGAGAGGTGCAGAGGTGGTCTTCCAGCTGGAGTGGGTGTAAAACACTAAATGCCTTCTTATATCCCCTCATGGGCTGAAGTGGTATTTGATTTGGGCCCTCACAAAAGCACAGACACCACCAGAGCTGTAAATGGAGCAAAGAAGGAGGAAAACTGGAGGCCCAGGAGCTGCTTGGAAGCTTCAACATGTCACATCGAGAAACTGAAGGTGTCACAGTTGGAGGGAGAGCTAAAGCAGGGTCCCCTTTGGCAGACTGCTCTCTTCAGGCTGGCCAGTCCTTATCCCTTGCAGTTAAAGGATGTCTGAAAGGCACAGCTATTGGAATAACTTCCTCTATCCTGATGCATCTTAACACCTCTAGCATCTGAAGTACCTTTGCTAAAAGGAGTTTTTGAGAAACTTTAAATAATTCCTTGGCAGCAAATTAGATTCCAAGCACAGGTCAAGTCTGTCTTTACTCCTGCCATGCTTTTCTTTTGAGACTTTACTTCCAAGATGTTGCTTAAGAACTTGCCTCATTACTTTGCCAGGGAGGGGAAAAAGAAGAAAAAAAAAAGAACAAGAGAAAGAAAGAAAAAGTTTTGTTTTTTTCCAAGGTTTATTGGCTGTTCAGCATGAATTTCAGTGAATCTGACAAATCTAGGATGCTTCTGCATCAGGGAACTATAAGGTACCCAAATAAATGCTGTTACCCTGAGAACTGCCTGGTGCCTGCAGTCCAAGCAAAATGGGGAACATCCATATTTGTCACAATGGGGTCATGTTGTTCCCTCTATTAAAAACAAAGCTTTTTTTTTTTTCAGAGTATAAGCTTCAACAGTTTGTTAGGCACTGTGTTTCTGAAAAAGAACTTCCAATTTTCCAGTTTGTTAGTGTTCTTCCTGTGCTGTAAACAGTGATGCTCGATCAAATACCCTGACACCATTATAATGAGCTGTACCAAATACCTTAATGAAAACATCTGTGTGTAGGCTCCAGGGGAGGTGAGAAACAAGAGAGACTATTTTTTTGACTGTATCAGCATGTTCACAACTCTGTATAGCCCAGCTACATTCCGCTCTGGGTATCCAGCATTGAGCATCCAGTCCCAGATCACCAGCTGAGGTGGCACTGCTGCTGCTTGGGCTGAATTGGTAATTTTGGGGAAATTCAGCAGCCAGGAAAGACTGTGGTGACACTCTGTGGCTTCCCTGCAATGAAATCCCTCATGCCATGTTGCTCTGTTTTCTAATCCCCTTGAGCAAACATTTTGACTCCCACTCCGTACATTTCTGACTTAGACCCCATTTATATTCACCTCCAGCAGTTGGAATATCCTTCTCACGTTGTCTGTGCATCCCTCAAAGCCACTACAGCGCACGAGGGCATTGTTCTGCACTCAGTACCTCATTCATAAATTTTCACAGGCATTCTTCTAGACCCAGCCAACAAGGGCATTTGTTAACTGGAAAGGGATTTCAACCTGTCTGATACAGTAACTGTGGGGTTGACTGAACCTGCAGAAAGCTGACAAGAGATGATTTCTTACAACTGTGAAGCCTTGAAGCGTGAAGTTTGCAGCATTTCTCATCCTTTCACAAGGCTGTCATAATTTGATGGATTAATCAGGGTTACTTAGCAGGGATGCTTACCTGGCAGGACAACTTTTGTGCCTCTCCTGTACAAAACTCAAGGCCAGTGAGCAGCTGCATCTGGCTCAAACAGTACTGTTAAACTTTAGTACCAAGACCTGTGTGAGTTTTATGTTTCCAATGTGAGTTTTTCCATGGTTGAAGGTGCTGCTGTGCTCTGTCTTAGCTGAGGTGCACACATTTTTGTAACCTGTGTGTTTCATATGATGACATGCATAGAGCATTTTGCCCTAGCAGTGTTGAGGAGGCATGCATTTGCTCTCTCTGATGTGTATTTGTTACTAACAGTCCAGTGCAACTCAGCATGATTGTGTAAAAGATAATATGCTTCACACCCTCTGGTGCAAGTTCTGTTGTTAGCTTTTAAATCAAACACTCTGCCTTTCAACAGTAAGTCTCCAAGTTTCCTAAAGCCTGCCCTGGGAGGTGATCAGCTCTCTGACATAAGGTCATGCAAAATTGGGTGTGCCAGTGTCTTTTGGCTCAAATGTTCTTTGCCCTGAGGAAAGGTTGTGAAATCTCTTTAGCTGGTGAAGCTGGGGCCTCATTAGGCTTGGCTGTGAGATGGCAAAGACAGAATCCTTGCTCCTACCTGTGTGCAACCTTTTCAGGTTGGACTTTATGGCTTGTGATTCCTCCTGCCCCCCTTTGTGCTGCAGCCTGACCTTCAGGTTTCCTCTTCTCCTGCCTGATGGAGGTCAGAGCAAGCCAGCTTGCTGCTTTCCCTCCTGCCTGAGCTGGTCTGTGTGCCATGCTCTGTGCCTGTGGCACCTGCCTGGGCAGCTAGTTTAGTATTTTGATTTTAGTTTTCACCTTTTGATCTGCTCTCCTTGAGCTATTAATCATCTTGTCTCATTCATCAGGGAGACTGCTCTTCTCCTGAGAGGAGACGCTCTCTTTCTCTTCCATGTTTCCCCTGCTATTAGAGTTACACCTTGATCACAGTGCCTGAACTTAGCTGTGCTGTGTGTTTTTCTCTAATGCACTTTACACAGCAGAATGCAGCTTCTCCAATGACATCTCTCACCTGCAAATATATCTTCTTTTAAAAAGTTTTGAAAAGACTATTTAAAGTATTTCTCTAAGTTTTTCCTTACCACCATGCCTAACTTGTGTCAGGGCCAACAGGAGGAATGTTTTTCAGAATGGGAAGGTTGTGTTTCAGATTGGAAAGCAAATGTGAAGCAAGTGACACTTCTGCCTTGGATCAAATGCTCAGACCAGAAAATACTGACCTCTCTCTTCTGTGACTCACCTGGGGCTGCAAGTTCAGCTTAACAGAGTCTTATCCTTGGTAGCCAAAATCTTCAGAGGCTCTGCAGGGCTGAAAGGCTTGGCTCACCTTTTTCCCCCAGAGAAATCCAGCAGATCAGGAGCGAGCAATAAGGGCTGATTAGGGCTTCCAGACCAGACCTCCTGACTGTTTTGTTAAATCCCAAAGCAGAAGCCTAATCTTTTTCCTAGGCATCTCCTACAAATTGCATTCTATTAATTGAAAGCCCTTTTAATTAACATTTTCAGAATGCACTTCTTGAATAGCCACTAATTAATGTTGGCTCTATTTTGGCACAGAACCCAGTAAAATATATCTCTTTTTAAGTGTTTTGTTTTTTTTTTTTAACCATTGCATTGTGAGGAGTTTTATACCTTCTGAGTGGTTTTAGGTAGCTTAACTATACATATATATTTAATACTTTTGTTTTTTCCTTTTTCTTTTTTTTTGCAGTTTTGCTGCAGTCTGTCCTAGAAATACCCTGAACTGAGGAGTTCTCCTCCATGCTAATTCTCTAAATGCCAGAAAGTCTTCCTGCATCCACATGAAGACTTTTCTAACCTTTTCTTACCTAGAAAACAATGTCTGGCTGCTGCAGAGAAATTCAGCCTGCTCTTGGTCCTGCTGTTTCAGTACAGCCACATCACATCTCACAAAATATTCCGCTTCTAAATGAGAACCGGTTTTAAAAGCAAAGTTTTGGCAAATGGAGCATTTCCTCCCTTTTTCACAACAAAATAAACCCCCTTTCATCCCTGGACACACACAGCTTGTTGCAGCCTCACCACTGCTGAGCCCCAGCAGCGTGGTGCAGCAGAGCTTTGTTTTCCTGAGCTACAGAAGGTCTCCTTCTCTCTCTCCCTGTGGGACGTCTTCCCGCTCCCTCTCTGTGCCTGTCTGTGCCACTGCGTGTGGGAAGCTCAGGGCAGCTTCTGAGCTGGAAGAAGCAGGCTCTGACAGCACGATGCCTGATGGCTGAGTTGCTGCAGGGCTTGTGATGCGATCTGCCAGGTTCCTGAGGGTGCCAGCCTGCCACCTCCCACTGGCAGAGAGCACCTGGAGTCAGAGCCAGTCTGGAAGCAAGAGTGGGCAACTACTGAGTGCTCCCAGATGACTCCAGACATGGTGCTTTTCCTAGCTAACATTTTTCCCATGCAGACACCCATTTTTCAAGCCCTTGCTCTGAGTAAAGGTGTGTCTGGCTGCTCCTAAGTGGATGGATTATACTGTTCTGAACTCCTCTGACGTAGGGTCCCTCCACCCTGAACCTTTCTAGATCCTCACTTGCTCTCAGATCTTCAGGTAAAAACAGACAGCAGGATGTTCTTTCATTCCTAGTTGTCAAAAAGATTGCAAGAACATTTTTTTCTACAGATGGATGTGAACTTGCCCTAACCATCCAAGCCTTTTTCATTTTCATATTAGATTACTTCAGCATATTTCTACACGAAGCTATGCCAAGTGCAGCATACAGCAAAGTTAATAATGGAAGAGCATAGAAGTTAAAAGTAAATCTGGTAGTTTAAAATTCATTCATGTTAATAATGCAAACTGCTACTTTTTAAAATTCCTTGCTATGTTTTTACAGTGCTACTTCAAAAATCTCTCCATAAAGAAGGCCAAAAAAATCAAATACTACTCATGACTTTTTAATTTGCTTATGATCTTAATGGAGGCTGCTGTCCTTTCTTTCAATGTTTCTCCTGAAGACCTTAGGAGTGTGGGATGAAATTGAGGGAAGTTCATGTATTTTTCTTATGTCTTTCCGTTGCTTGTGCTAGTTCCACAACACATTGCAACTCTTGGTGATGGTTCTCTGCTGATGGTTTGTGAGAGGGCTGGCAGCTCCAATTGATGCCCTGGTATGAGGTTTGAAAGAGAACAACCAAATTGGTTCTTTTTAACCTTTGCTCTGAGATTTCTGGTCTGTGTGGGAATATGTGGGGGGATAGAATGTAAGAAAATAAAGATAGTGCAGAAGGCAATCTCACCCCTGAGGAGTTGCAGCTGCACTAATCACCAAAGATTAGGAACAGACCTGCCCTTAGCAGGCCACAGCTGTGTCTAATAAGGATGAGTGCTGAAAAGAGTGGTTTAGCCAGGTGAGGAGGGAGCTGGAGTTTGCTGGTTGTGCTGTGAGGAAGGGGTCAGTGCTGTAAGGAGCTGACTATGAGAAGTCACCAAGAAGGTATGGATTTTTTGCAATAAGATGACAACAGGATTATTTTCTAAGGCCTGAAAAGCTGGATGTTTTCTCCCTTTCCTTCTAAAAGGTGATTAATTTCCCATGGAACTACCTGAAGTAAAAAGCCTGAAGGGACAAAAGTCTTTGAATAGTTGGGAACAGTAAGGCCTGGCATGGTGTTGGATGGTCAGGTGGGTGGGTAGTACTATAGTCACACATGGGTTTCTCTTCATGTGTTTTCATACTTCTAGCAGTGCTTAAAAGCTGTTCTTTATTTTGTGATACTTAATGGACTCCTAGAGCCTTTGATATGGGACATTTTGGCAGATTAACATGGACTTAGAGCAGTTTAGCTGTTCTTAGGTGCAGTATGTTCACTGAGCTGGAAATACTTTGCTGGAAAAGTGTATAAGGAAGAAAAGAAAGCATTCTTAATATCTTTAAGTTATGTGTGATTAAAAAGAGGTTGAAAAGGCTTGGTAAGCAGAAGTTGTGCCTTCTAAACACCAGAACAGGTAGAAGTACCAGGTCAGTTCTGGGAACTTGAATTTTAATTCCCAAAGAATGCAGGTTGGAAGGGTGCAGCTGCAAACAACCCAACCTGGTGGTTCCCAATCAGTGCCTACAGCAAATGCATGAACTGCTGCAGCCACCTCTGTAATGGGAGGCCTGTGGACAGATAAGGAAGGTGGCCTTTTTCCTCATGTCCAACTCTGAGAAGAATTGAACTCCGTTTTGTTTGGCATCTTTCTTACTGGAGACCACCAGCAGCAAGTAAGAAGCACCAGGTGGAGGCAATGCCCCCACCAGGACCACACCTGCTCTCACCTGGGGTCTTCTGTAGCATTCACGTTCTCTGAAAAGAGCCCTTTGCCCAGGATTTTTCTCCTGGGAAGCTGAGAAGCCTCAGGGAAAAGGAAAACAATTCTTATCTCATTTGCGTCTCCTGTGTTTTGCTGCTTTGTAATGTGTTTGAAGATTGTTTACCCACAGGTGATTGTTTCACTGGATTCTGGTGTGAGTTGTTTGACTCATTGGCCAATCAGGGCCAAGCTGTGTTGAGACTCTGGAAAGAGTCACGAGTTTTCATAATTATCTTTTTAGCATTTAGGAAGTATCCTTTCTGTATTCTTTAGTTAGTACAGTATTCTTTAACAGAACATAGTATCATAAATAATAAATTAGCCTTCTGAGAACATGGAGTCTGATTCATCATTCCTGCCTTCATATTTGCAGCAAATACAATAGTCTCCCACCCTGACAGTGCTCCAGGAGCCTGTGTGTGGCAGGCACATGATAATTTGAGTCTTGCTGGGGTTTGCACAGCTCTGGCTCCATGGCTGATGCTAGCCTGCTTGCCCTGTTAGGCTCAGCCTGCCTGTGCAGAGTGGTGGACACAGGAGCTGTCTGTCCCTCTGAAAGCCATCTGCTGCCCACCTGCTGAAATAGCAAGTTGTTGCCATCTAGACTGAGGTCACAAGCTCTCCCAAGGAGTTCTTTGTGCGTGAAGTCTAACAGGGTAAATGAAATCCCCCTCTGAGAAGGGATCCCTGAAAAGGATATGGGAATAGGTGTTGCCTTTCTCCTACCTACAGAATGTCACTGCTTCTAACTCTGGCTGCTTGCAAAGGGTCTGTAAGCCACCAGTCCCCTTTGCATTTGCTTTGCAACTCAAAGAATTCTTAACTTGATGCCTGACTTTTCCCTAGTGACCAAATTGCTTTGGCCCTGGAGCTGGCTGCTCTCAGTCCATGTCCTGGCCGTGGAAGCAGTGTCCAGGCTTGTCCCCAGCTCAGGCTCCGTTTTTCACAATGTTAACTTTGTGAGCTGAGCAATTTGAAATGAAAAAGGCTAGTTTCTTCATTTATGGCCACTGATGACTGTGGGAGCCCTTTCCAGGCTTGTATCTGCCATCCACTTCCCCAGTGGGAAGCCAGAAGAAGCATGAGGAATCTATTTCCCACTGTTTAGCTGTATTTATTTTCCTCTGCCTGCAGTAGTGCTGATGTTCCCAAAGCACCTGAAGTCATTTATTTTCTCCCTCTGCCTGTGGCAGTGGTATTGCACCCTAGAAGGTTTCGCTTGAGGCCTTCTGGGCTTGCTCTAGGCATGTGAGAAAATAAATAGATTTAGGAACAGCATGTGTTAAATCCACGGTGGGTGTCTAGACTGCCAGGGTTTGTATACGTTTTCACTTTTAATAAGTGTACATAGATATATTGCTAAATATCTGGTAGACAAACATACTCTAGATGCTGCAAACTTGCTGCTGGTATGGTCCTCTCAGGAGCCATTTGAACAGCATCAGCTTCCCTTTATAAACACTAACATTTCTTTAAAAACTTAAAGGAGTTTTGATGGTCTCCATTTAATTAGGAAAATCTTTGCAGTGTTTGTTGTGCTTTATGAGCTTTCCTGGGTCATCCAGAGTCCTCTGTGGATTAGGAGGATGCTCTGTCATTGCCAGGGCTGTTCAGGTCTTACTGCTCTGAACTGGGCTGGGCACGCACAGTGCAGGGTTCAGGGGTTTGGGTGAGAACAGCCAAGGAAAGGGGCCAGTTGGCAGGGTTTTTGCTGAAAAATTATGAGGTTTGGCATGATAAAATGGCTACAGGCTTCAAAAGTAATAGGACTTTCATTCTTGTCTATGATTATAAATGGCTGGGAGTCAAGATGGGTCCATTTATTTCCACAGCTGGCTGCTTAGGAAGTGCCTGGTTCATGCTTTGAATAACTTGTGTTTTCCCCCACAAGTATTTTCTGATGGTCTTTTGCGGATGTACCTGCATTTACATCATCACACTTACACATTTCTATCAGCTGTGCTCCTTTAGCCCAGGTGGAACCACTAATTTAATTTTTTCACCTTCACTGGCAGATTTCTTGTCTGCTGGCTCAGTCACATAAAAAAAGCAGCAAAGCTGCTGGCTTGAAGGTGGGGCAGGTGAGCAGGGCTGCTGTCCCTGGTTTGTAGCCAATTGAACCTCTAACCCTGAGCCTCCAACTGGGGAAAGTGTGAGGAAGGAACACGAGAGGGTAAGCCAAAGCAGTTTTATTTTCTCATTTCATTTGGGCACTTTCCCTCATTCCCCTGTATCTTGCTAGCAAAGGCACCTGCTGCTTGTCTGACAGCTGCTGAGGCTGGAAAAGAGCTCATGAGAGATTCAAAATTTCTGCAATGTGAGCTCCCGTGTACCTTCCCTACTTACCACAGGGGAGACAAATCCTCTTACCCAGCTGTCAAATAAGCCCAGCAGCAAGGCTGGAAGTGAGGAAATGAGCTCTGTGTGGCTGCCTGGTCACTGTGGGAGCTCTGGGGAGTGTGCTTGGCCCTCTGCTTTAGAGGAGTTTTCTGGAACTTTACTGGGACCTGCAGGGTCATCCTGGGTACCCTGGCACTGAAAGGGTCCATCCTGCTTAGCAAACTCATACAAGTGACAAAATCAATTTTAGTGATTGATACAGTTTGAAGTTACAGATGAAAAGGGGAACTTATAATAAAACAAATTAATTTTTTTCCGTTATGCTGTTTCCCCCTGGCTTGCTCTCCAAACAATCCTCTGGTGGTCTGTGTTCACAGGGGTCATAGGAAAGCTTCTATTTCTGTGGAGGAGGAGAAAAGTCTAAAAAGAATTTGGTCTCTTTTTTTCCCCCATGAAATTGAAAGACATTAAGTTTTCTGGAATAGCATGTCAGTTTGGTCTTGCTGTGGAATAAGACCAGTGCTACACACAAATGAGGTTATTTGGGTACAAAATGAATGCAAACCAGTGCCTCATTCCAGTGCAAGCTGGAATGGCTGCACTAGAAACACAAAGCATCTGGTCTATGTTCAACAGAAGCTACAAGAAGCCATAAAAAAATGAGGCTTCTTTGCTCGTTTTCTGAAGTTACTCAGAAAGCTACAAAATTAAAAATAACAGATGATTCTTATGAATTTTCCTTCCTGGGAGTTTATAAATGCCTTAGGTATTTTTGTTTCAGACTCTGTTTGACATTCACACAACCCTGTGCAGAAGGTGTATATATAAGCTCTAAAATGCCTCCCTGAAAGATTTTGTAGGCTTCTCAGCTGGCTCTGCAGCATAATTGATATTATGGCTTCTATCCCTTTCTTAAAATTTAAAAGTGAAACATAAGAAACCGATTTCTCCAGTGCACTACCCCAGGTCACAGTCTGAATTCGGCTGTTTGTTAGCAGTGTGGGCTTCTAAGAAAGGTACCTTCTCAGGAGGTGAGAAAAGGTGCTCCATGAACTTTGCAGCCCCTCTGGTGAGGCTTCACTTGAGCCAGCTGCTCCCCAGGTCATGCCAAGGTGGATACAGGGCTGACTCATAAAGTTTGTCTCCAGGAAAAAGCAGATTTCTTGAACAAGAAGGGTATCATTGAGACCTTTGAAAGCTCTGGGTTGCTCACCTTGAATGAGGTAACTGTCTGCAGGGCAGCCATGCACCTGGAAGGAAAACTCACTCAGGCAGTTTTTCAGAATTTGCTAAGATTGGGCATTTATCTGCTGTTTAGTTGGCACCCATCAGGATAGCAACTAATTGAAGCCAAAGGGACCAATCATGGCGTGAGATACTGGGCAATGTGAGTAATGATAATATTATTTGGCCTTTAATTAGTCATTTAGAGTTCATTTCAGAACTGGAGAGCTTAGGTTGGATTCGCTGCTCCTGCACATGGGCTCCTTGTGGATTAATTTGTGGCTCCCACAGAAGGGGGCTGGTGACTGCAGAACTGCTGATGTCTGCAGGTGTTTGCACCACTTTCCTACCCCTGCCATTCATCACTTGAGAAATTGGGATTTTTCTCCTCTTTTGCCACAAAATATCTGTGGTCTCTCAGGTGTCTCAAGTCTTGCAGATTTCTCTAGGTGCCAGGTAAATCAGAGCAGCTTTGCTGCAGGATAACAAGGCTGGCCACCTTCCAGCTGTTTCTTTGCTGTTTGTCCGGCTGTTAACCTGGCCAGGAAAGTGCTGGGGATGGATGTCTGTCACAGCACAGTGTTTGCTGTTCCTTACCTTGCTGGAAGTATATTTGATTAGGGTTGAACAGCTGAATTCTGTGAGAATTAAATTACTTGATTATTGCCCATTAACATCTGTGCAGGGAAACAGGTTCTAATAAAGATTGCAGAATATTCTAAGTTGGAAGCAATCCACAAGAATCATAAAGTCTACATCGGAAGAGGGATGGATGGATTTTTTTCTCCCCCTCTTCACTGCTGGATTTCTTTTAGGAATATATTTTCCTGGAAAATTTTCTTCTGTTTTTGTTTTACTTATCCTGTCATTTCCTGTATGCTTTAACAGGAAGAATGACTACTGTGGTTGTTGCTGCTGAAAAAATTTTGGATGGGCAGATAGGATAAGGGATAAATTTTGGTGTACCCTTAGCATGTGTCCTTTGAGGTCTGATTTTTTTTTCCTGTGTTCTGGCTATTGTAATTAGATGTGGATTGATGCTATGGCATTGCCTCTGATCGCTAGATTTGATGTTGCTGTGAATTTAGAGAGGTGTTTTTGTGTTAATCAGCATCTCTGTTTCTTTGTTAAGGTCATATGTGCCCCCCTGCTGCCTAAAAGCTCCCCATGAACTTATACTAGGATCTTTTCTTGGCTTTGTCTCCTTGTTTCTGTTTATGCTTGGCTTGAGCAATTATATGTATTGCAGTGAGTAACATATCATTTGCTGAATCCTGCCAGGAAAAAACAATCTCCTATTGTTCATAGTGGCTTTATTTATTTTTTTTTAATAAGCTGGATTCTGTAGTACCTACCTTTGTCTGTTTGGTGAAATGAATTCTTCACTGAAAAATGGTTGTCACCAATACATCTACCTATACCAGTACTGAGAGACAATCTCATAATAACAAGGGTACATGTGTTTTAGCAACGGTCCCTTTAGAAAGTGTGACCAAGGTTGAGGAAATAATTTTGGTACTTCTGGTCTGCTGATTGCTACCAGTGAATCATCAATGGCATGAGGTCTTGACTGAGTTTTAAGTGGAAACAGCTTCAAAGGAGAGCTGCTGTTACACATACAGTGAAATCTAGAGCTCAGTATCCTGCAAAAGGCAGTGAATTCCTTTTAGGTAGGGAAGTGGCAGCTTGGGTCAATGCTGAGCTTAAGCACAGCAGCAACAATCAACTTCAATATGATTGCTGGAAGATCTGCTTGCTTCCAGCAAAGATGATCTCTAACAGAGCCTCCAGTATGGAGTACCAGGCCTAAGGCTGGTGGGGAAGTTGCTGAGGGGAGATGGGCAAAGCAAATGGCATTTTTGTCTTATCTGCTACAGAAACACTAGAGATTTAGATGCTGTCTAGAGCCTTATCCTGTAAAAATAAGTCACAGCAGCACAGGAGTAGATCCTCACCCAGCTCCAGTTTATGGCACTGGAAGGTCTGGCTTGTCTCAGTCCCCAGCTCCTGCAGTCTAAAGCTGCTGAAGAGTTTTGTAAGGATGCGTTGCCACTATTCTCCCTATTAAAATGGGCAGGAAAATGAACCACAAACAGTCACACACTATCAGTTAGCAGATGAAGGCTGTAAAAAGAATTATGGCTACCTGTCCTCAGCAGTTTTGTGGTTGCTGTATTTATTGAGCCTATTCCTCTTTGCTGAAACAGATCAGAGTATGCAACTTTTCATGCTACTGGTTAGTGTAGGCAAACCAGAGTGTTTAAAAATCACCTTTTTGTGGAGTGAATATTTTCAGCCCTCCATTCTTCCACTTTTCTGCTTTTTCACACTGTCTTCTGAGCTGTGAAAGCTTTTAATTTCTGTGTTTGGCTGTCACCCCTGAGGACGTGACTCATCGGTGAAGGGATGGACACCAAATTTGTGTTCTGCAGTTTCTTTGTAGGGACACATCTGTCCTGAGGCAGTTTTGCTTTTTAAGTAGCAGGGGATTTTAGGGAGTAGAAGAAAGGTATTTTTGACTAGGAATGATAAAGGTTATCTAGTCAAAGCTTCTAAGAAAAAATGCTCCCCTAAATTCCTTCCATTGTATGTTAATAGGGTTTTGTGTCAGCGTGGTCTGTGGTGGCTGCACAAAAAGATGAGGACATCCTAGAGGGCTTTCTTTCCCTATGTAGTTCTGAGCTTGGAAGGGCCACTTCTCTGCTTTTGAGCAATTCCAGAAAGATTGAGATAATCTTACTGATAGTACAGACAGAGTCAGTGGGGGGTACCTGGGCTCTGACACAGAGTGCCACAGAGAGTTCCCCACAGCAATGTTCTCTGTGCAGCCATTTTTTCTTTCCTTTGTCCCTTAGGCTGCTCCCACTGTCATGGTGTTGGGATACTCCAGGGAATTTTGCAACTTTGGTGAGCTTGTGCTGGCTAAATTAACAGCTAGCTCACCTGGGACACAGGTGCTTGTGATTTACTGGACACCACTTGGAACAAAGTCACAAAATTTTGCTCCTGGATAGATCCAAATCCCTTCAAAGTGCTCAGTCTTGCCTGTGAAAAGGCCATAGTTGTGTTGAGCTAGCTGGAAATACTGATGTATTTACTTAAAAAAATTATTTTGGCTTTATAATGTTGGTTCAACTCCAAGGAAAACACAAAGACCTTTTTCCAAATAAATCAGTTCTACTAATTGGCAAGGAGGACTCTGTCACATGAGAAATAGTTCTGGTCCTAGGGGCTTTGCAGCTGGACTGATGGGTGCAGTTTGAAGGGAATGAAAACTAGGAGTATTAGACTGGAGAACAATCATGAGATGGCTGCACTATGCAGTGACTTTGTCTGGTTTTCAGACCTAGGAAGGAGTTTACCAGCAATGAATCTAGAAGCACCTTGCTCATGTAAAATTGAGAAATTCAGTATGACTGAATATGTGTAATTAATAGAGTAAAGCTGTGGTATTGGGTCTTAGTCATAATGGGGTTTTTTGAGTGATGGTGTGTGGAGCAGTGAAGCATTCTGAAATATCCCTTATCAGACTCTTTTGCTGACTGGCATGCATGGGAGGTGATGGGTGAGAGTCCTGTGGAAGGGAAAGCTGCTCAAAACCCCTTTGGATCTTGAAAATGTGCTAAATAGTTTTCATCTTTAAACAAATGAGGCACAGAATTGTTTATTCTCCGAGTCTCTGCTGGTTTAGGGCATCCTGGGAAGATGTTTTATGTTTTGAGTTCTTTCAAGAAACACGTAATGTTTCTCAAACTCTACCATTGAGGGAACTGCTGTGATTTTGCTTTTTCTAGTAAGGGTAACAACAGATGTGTAGGAATACAACTTTGTAAGCCCATGAATTTGAAGCAAATGAATGTGTTTTGTCCAGTTTCTTATGGTTTTAATCTCAATAGGCTTTGATAATATAAGAACAGGGAAATGACAGCATGTTGTGATGGACAGTTTAATTTTTCCTCTGGTCTAGAGACCTGAGAAGCATAAATTGCCTTTCTAATACTAGCAAACAGTAACACTGAGGGAGGAGAACTTAAGAAAATGTTACATCTCAATTGATATTACATCTTAACAGCAGTTCTCTGCTGAGATGCACAAATCTGGTTCATCCTTGAAGTTTGCTGTTTACTACATCTCTCCACCCCACAATAACTGTTTGCTTAACCCTTAGTAGACTGGTGACATCTTCTGTGGTGCAGCAGTGATTCTACAACAGCTTTGTGGTGGGGCTTCTTTGTCCATGCTTGTTATGTGACCAAAGCAATCAGCAGGCAAAGTATCTGTTTGCCCCTTCTGTGACTTTAGGCAAACTCATAATGTAAATGATGTTTTAACACAAAGAGAGCGAGGTTAGATAATCCCCCTAGCCCTTTACAAGGGGGTAAGCTCTGTTTCTTCTTGCTTCAGCCTCTTTGACTGAATAGAAAAGGAAAAATAGGGGAACAGATTGAAAATATGCAACTTGACTTAATCACAAAAGTGTAGTACTGGCAGTGACACTTGAAATGTTTGTTGCACCCAGCCCTTCATTCTCCCTCGGGAAGAGACAGGTCCTTGTCAAGAACTTCTTACTGTGTCTTACTTTTCTAGGATGCAGGACAGGGTTTTATCAGATTTTCAAGCTGGTCTGACATAAGAGAAATTAAAAGTCCTACAACCAGCCACTTGATGACCAAGCAGCCAGCCTACATATGCCACAGCTTGGGAGAAGATCTAACATGGGAACAGAGAATGAAATGGAGTCTGGACTGGACATCAGGTCAAAATTTCCCAGCAGTGAGGTCTAACAGATTGCAGAATATCTCTGGGTGAACAGTACCAGAATGCTGATGCATGTGGCCTCTGTGTGAGCGCTCAGAACCAAAACCCTGTAAAGGGCAGTGCTGTGCCATCAGGGCCGTAGAGCATAGGCAAAATGATCCCAGTCAGAGGAAAGGGGCTGCTAACACTGTGGTGTTGGCATCTGAACTGACTTCTGTAGCACCTGCCTGGGTCACTAGTGGCTCCCCCCCCTTAACTTGCTGCTGTGACATGGGAAAGGATGACTGGACTCTGAATTTTAAGAGCAGCCTGTATTTGCCTTCTGCAATTGTTTTATATGAGCTTGCAAGGCCAGGCATGGAGGAATTAATTTCAAAGGACAAAAAGGGGTCATTTGACACTTCTCAGAAAGCTTGATAGGTGGAACAAACTTAAATATCCCCTTCAATTTTGTTAGGAGAAATTCCATTTGCATGTTACACCATTATTAGCAGAGACAATGGGACAAACATTGCTATCCTGTTAATTACAGGCATGTTAATGATATATATTTCTGCAGTCAAATAGCATTGCAAGTCTATTTCCTGTCTTAATTTTGTGCTGTGCTGTTTGAAATGTTAATGAAGCCAGAATTCTCAAAGGTCATCCTCTGAATGCATTTTCTTTTTTTCTTGTTTTGTTTCAGAACAATTTAAATGAGGTTTTGTACCTAATGTTGCTAACAATGTTAACTTTCCTGTTTAATTAATGAAAGTGTGGGAACATCTCTGCCCTGGTCAGTGAGTTAAATGAGAAAAGCTCTGTATTCCTCTTTAAACCCTCCCTTGCCATTTTCCTTCCATGATACATATCCTGTGTCTCCACCTTTGCCTAGGAGCCCCTACTACTTTCCTTTCATAGGCTGTGTTAAAAAAAACCCAAAAAACCCTTCACAACCCAAAAACCAACAGAAAAGTGCAAATTTAGCAGAACTGAGCATTGTGTTTTCCAAGGAGCCATTAATCATCCTTGGAAAGTTTTGGTTCTTCACAAATAATAAAGGAAAGGACTGGTAATTGCTGTTTTCAGCTAATTGACAGAATTGTGTCATGAAAGAGGGAGAATTTCTGAATTACCTTTGCTGATGACACTTGAAGGTTGTTTTAAACTTTCAATTGCTACCAAATTGAGAGACTGTCCCTTGTCTGTGCTCATCATTAATCCAGTTAGGGGAGTTTCATTTGTTTTTAATGCAATTAGATGATGGGCAAATGGTGAGTGTAAAGGATGTTTCTATCAGCTCAGTTTAATATTGTGAAGTAGATCCTGATTTGGATTCTGCAGTCTTTCTGTGGGTTTTACTGAAAAGTAGATGGAGGCTCTTCAGTATTTGCTGGTGGAAGCCTATTCTGACCTCTTAGGCACAAAAATGTTGATATAGGTAGAACACCTGGCAAAAGGGATCCTACACCTTCTCCCCACCAGGCAGAAAGTGGGACACAAGTGATCAGATAAAAGTCTCAGCCTTGGGTGTGGGACAAGTTCCTCTTTGACTACCTTGCCTTCCTGGGTGCCCTAATACAAAAGACAACAAGCTCTAGAATCAGAAGGACAGGGACATGAAGAGGTGGATGATGCTGATGAGGGGTCTGGAGCACAAATCTAATGAAGAGTGGCTGAGGGAGCTGGGGGTGCTTTGCCTGGAGGAAAGGAGGCTCAGGGGAGGCCACATTGCTCTCTGCAGCTGCCTGGAAGGAGGTTGCAGCAAGGTCAGGGTTGGCCTCTTCTGACAAGTAACAGCAATAGGACAAGGGGAAATGGCCTCAAGCTGTACCTCAGAGGTGATTTAGATTACACATTAGGAAAAAAAAAATCACAGAAAAGATTATCAAACATTGGAACAGGCTGCCCAGGGAAGTTGTTGAATCACCATCCCTGGAGGTATTTAAAAGATGTGTAGAAGTGGTGCTTAAGGACGTGGTTTGTGGAGTACTTGGCAGTACTGGGTTAACAGTTTCACTTGATGATCTTAAATGTCTTTTCCAATCTACTCAATTCTGTGATTCTATCCTAGAGAAGTTAGTGAGATCAGGTCAGCCTAACCCCCACTTCATTACCACGTCCCAAAGAAAAAATATCGTCATAGGTGGCTCCTTTCTGAAGGGAAGACAAGATCCACTCTGCCAACTGGACTCACCTTTCAGGGAAGTATCCTCTGGGATTCTAGTTAAAGACATTGCCAGGAAACTTCCTAGTGTTGTATGTTCCTCAGATTATTATCTGTTACTGCTTTTTCATGTGTGTACCAATGAAGTTACACTAAGAAGTCCGAGGGACATTAAAAGAGATTTCAGGGCTTTGGGGAGAGTGATAAAGTGATCAGAAGCACAGCTGGTATTTTCCTTTAACCTTCCCAGTTGTAGGGAAAGACATCAGGTAGATTCAGCTCACCCATACCTGCCTCTGAAGCTGGTGTTGCTGGCAGAATTTGAAGGTTTAGATCATGGGAAATATCCAACTTGGATGCTGTAATGGAAGTCTATAGGTTACACAGCAAGGATGATGACACCAATCTATTCTATAAGGAATTAAAGGATATCTGTAGATCAGGTACCCTCATCCTTATGGGAGACTTTTTAACTGGAACTGTCATAAAACAAATGTGAACAAGTCCAGGAAACTCCCAAAGCATGTTGAGGATAAGTTTTTGATATGAGTTCTAAGGGAGCTGACTAGAAAAGGTATCCTCCTAAACCTGTCATTTGTCAATGGAGATGGTCTCATGGGTGAAATGATAATTGGTGGCTGTCTTGACCACGGTCATAATGAAATGCTTGATTTTAAAAGCTCTGACATGAGAAGAACTCTCATCAGAGTTGCCACCATGGATTTTGGAAGGGCAGGCTTCCAAAGGCTGATTAGGCTTAGGCTGCTTGAGAAACTAGTCAGTAAGGACTAGTTAGAACCTGCTTTTGAGGGTAGTGGGGTGCTGGTTACATTTTAAGAATCATCTTTAAGAGTGCAGGGGCAGGCAATAATGTGTCATAGGTTAAAGAATGGCAGAAGCCTGGCTTGGCTGAACAGGGATCTCCTGGGTCTTTGGGAGAAAATGACGGTGTATGTATTTTGGAAGCAAGTTCAGATTATGTAGGACTACAGAGACGTTGTTCACTAATGCAGGCAGAAAATTTGTATGGCCAGAGCTCAACTGGAGTTGAAGCTTGCCAGTAGTGTGGTGGATAATGAAAAACTTTTCAAATTATTTTAACAATAAAAGGACCCCTAAAGTAAACCTTGGCCTGTAACTTGATGAAGTTGGTCACCTCACAAATATAGATGAAGATAAAGCAAGGGATGTTTAATGCCTTCTTTGCCTTGGTCCTTAACACTAATGTTGGGCCCTGGTACTTTGAGAGGCCTGGGAAAGAGGATTCCAGCTGGGGGAATAAGCTCCCAGCTGACTTTAAACTGGTGTAGGATTTGCTGCTGTAACTGAATGCCCATACATCTATGGAACCCAATGGCATTCATCCCAGATTACTGGAAGTGTTGGTCAATGCTATTGTGAGGCCTCTCTGATATTTGGCAACAATCTAAGAAATCTGGAGATATCCTAGTTGACTGCAAAACAGAAAATGTTGTTCCAGTTTTCAAAAAGGGTGAGAAAAACAACCCTGACAATTACAAGCCTCTCTACTTCCCTTTGGTGCCTGAGAAAATTTTGAAGAAGTTTATTCTGGGAGTTACTGAAAACACCACTTGAAAGGCCATACTGTCATTGGTGAAACCCAACACATTCACAAGGGGAAAGCCATGTCTTGCTAATTTAATATCCATTTTTATGTCTGGATTGTCCTTCTAGTGGACAAAAAGAAGGAAGTGGATGTTGATGGGATTTTTTTCCCCTGTTTTTAGCAGGGCTTTGATTATCTCTCTCACATTATCTTGCTGGACATTATGTCTAGCATACAACCAGGTGCCGTATGCTGGGTGAACAACTGGCTGAATAGTTGGGCCCAAGGAATTTAGTAAATTGGATAGCATCTGGCTGGCACCCAGTCAGTAATGGTGTTCCCCAGGGCTTCATTTTAGGGCCATTTTTCTCACGCTTCAGTGCACTGTAAGTATGCTGATAATACAAAATTAGGAGAAGCTGTTGATCCCCTTGAGGTAGAGATTCCTTACAGAGAGATCTTGATAGATTGGAGAGCTGGGCAATCACCAAGCATATGAAATTTAACAAGGACAAATGGTCATTTCTGCACCTGGGAGAGAAATTCTATATGTGTCTATAGATGGGAAAGAAGGGGCTTGAATTAAGCCCTTCAGGCAGGGATGTTGGGGATTTGGTTGATGACAAGCTCCATATAAGTCAATAATGTGTCTTGGTGGCCCAAAGAACCACTTGAACCCCATCCTGTGATAGGCTAAGCACAATATAGCTAATGGATCAAAATAAGTGATATAGCTCAATGTTGGTGCAGCCTCACCTGTGTGCAGCTTTAGGCTCCATAGTATAGGAAGGAATATAAAATATCAGACTATGTCCAAAGACCGGCAACAAAGATGGGGAAAGGACTAGAGGGTGTGATTTAGGTTCTGGGGTTACTAAATTTGTTCAGCTTAGGAAAGAGGAGGCTAGGGGGTGACCCTGTTGCTGTCCAAAATTTACTCATGATGGGGAGCAGAGAGGGAGGGAGGTGCTGATCTCTTCTTTCTGGTATCCAGTAATAGCAAATGGCTTAAAGCTGTGTCAGGGGAAGTTCAGGTTGGACATTAGGATAAAGTTCTTCACTGAGAGAATGGTCAAGTACTGTAAAATGCTCCTTAGGGAAGTGATTATGGCTCTAAGCCTGCTGCTGTTCAAGAAGGATTGGGAGAATGCTCTTGGGTTTAGAGCTTAACTTGTATGTTGCCCTGCATGGAGCTGTACTCAATGATGCCCATGGATTCTTTCTATCATTCTGAACTGTAGCCCAACTCCAAGTTTTTAAGTCTCATATGGTGGGCTGAAGAGGAAAATGGATGAAATGGTAATATGCAGATTTTGGTCTTTACTGGGTTAATCAAAACTGGAGTGAAGGGAAGGAGTTCAGGGTTTTAATGAGGTATTTTTTTGTTATGCTTCAGTGTACCCATAAATATATGCAGGTGAGGTCAGCTTGAGACCTTTTGAAGTTAGCTTGTTATTTTTCTTGTAATTTAGATATCATGATCAAACTGCATGTAAGGGGCCAGCATGCAGGTGGAATTTTACCTGCTTCTAATATGAACAATCCAGAGTTTACTTCTTGTTTCTTCTGTGAAGGTGACTTTGGTCCACTTGCATCTCATTTCACTACTGAGATTGTCAGTGTTTTTTGCCTTCACCACCTAGAGCCAGAGAGTTCCTCAAATATTGTTTTTATCACAGGGGTTTCCACCCACATTTTGCTTGTTAGAGCACTTCAAGGGGAGCTTTCCAGGCTGAAGACTCAGCTGTCATTTGGGTGCAGAGGACACTTAATCAAGCTTCTGAGTGGGGTTCAGCATGTGCCCAACATGCAACCATTGCACAGGCACTGCTGCTTTTGTCCCTGCGTGGAAGACGGGGAAATGTTTATCCGGTGGCCAAGAGCTCTGGACACAGGGAGGAGAACTTTGTGGGAAGAAGTCTGTAATTTGTAGCTCAAGAACAGGCACTGTTGTCACCTGCAACCCTCTAATTTAGTGCAATTGCAGAGGTCGGGGACCTCTTAAAATAATAGTGCAAACAAAAGCTGGGTTTTGCTAATGCCAGCTACAGGCAAGGTCATTTTCTGAGAATGGCATTACTGGAAAAATTAAACAAGAGTGCCGTTTGACTTGGCAAAGCTCAAGGGACAGGTCTGTGGGAATACTTGCCCAGTGAGTGCAACAGTAGAGCTGCCCTAGATCTGTTTCCTGATGCTGCAGGGGAGAAAGGCTCTTTTTCTCCCTTCTTCTTGCTGAGGTTTTCAAGCAGCAATTGATGCAAAGGCTGATCTCAGCTTAATTTGCAACGGAAAACAGACCAAAAAACCTACAGGCAGAGATTGTCCTCTACTAAATGTTAAATGAAAATGAGGCTTTGGAAGAGCATATACTGCTGTATGTCTTAGACAAGAGTTTTTTATGCTTTTGCTCACAAAATATAGAGCAGTATTCTCCCCTTCCCTCCCCTACCCCCAAAAAAAGAAAAAAAGGAAAACAGAAAAGGCAACCACCCTTGTCCCCGTTCCCCAAAGTACAAAGAAAAGGACACACAGAGGTGGGGTTGTGTTGTGGGGGGAGTCCCTAACCCAAACTACTGGGCAATGCCATCTCCTACACCCCTCTTTTGGGAGATCAAGCAGTTTAGTGATGTTTGTGCTAGCCATACTGTGTTATTATCCAGCTGGGAATTCTTTCATCATGATAGATTTAATCACAAAGTCTGGCCTTGTACCCAAAGCACTAGCACATCCATCAAGATGGATTTTGCTCTTTATGGCTTTTTATTTTATTTTCTTGAAATAAAGACTGTATATTTGGCTTCATATTAGAAATAAGCTTTGAGAGAAGATGGATGTTTTTAGCAGGTCTTGGTATTTTATGATATTTACAAGGTGCAGGAAAAAAAAGTGACAATATCTTTTCCCAAGTAGCCCAAACTCTTAAACGGGAGTTCTTTGTAGTTCCATTGCAAAAAAAATGTCTTGTTTTGTGAGGTAATTATGGTTTTTCATGAGCACTCCTTGCTAATCAGGTTTAATGACACTAAACCCAAATCACATTATAGTTATTTTCCAAGACTGTGTTGGAGACATGCTGCATTAACCCAAAAGAACAAAGCGTAGAGATGACAACAAGAATAAGAGCAAAAAGAAAAGAGGAAACAGTAGAGAAGCAGAATCACTTGTGGCTCTGTGTCCTGCACAGTAAGAGTAGCACAGCACTAGAGGAATAGCAGTGGTAAAACTAATGATAGGTAACATTGTCCTTGAATCTTCTGGGAATCTAAAGCACACTGGAAAAATATTTGCTCTTAATTTTATCATCATTATTGCAAAGTCTAGCTGATTTACCTAACAGAAAGCCTGTGTAATGTTGGGTTGCGTTTTTTTAGTATAATGTGTTACTGCTTTTTTTCTTGCTAAGCTTAACCTTCAGTTATAAATCAGTAATAATGAAGTCAGTTTCAAAAGAAAGGGTTGTTCTGAGCCCCCCCCCAAAAAAAAACAAACCAAAAAAACCCACCAAACTTCCAGACTCTGGAGGCAATAAAATTTTAAAATTTTCACATTTTTCTCCTGGTTGGATAATAATTTTTAAAGCCTGTCCATGTAGGCTGTGCTTTAGGGAGTTGGTAGGAATTTCACTGAGCTGAGGAAGGGGTATGATCATGTTGGAAGTATCTTAACATTCATACATGGAGCAGACTTTTGTATATATGAATCTTCTTAGTCCTGGGAAGAAAACAAGACAGCACACTGACACATTTATATCAATTTTGCTATTTTGTTGTGTGCACTTATTACTTAAAAACCCTCCTTGTCATTCCTAATATGTACTGTGGGGGACAACATAAATTACCTTGTGAATTTCCCTCTGCTATAATTTTGCTTTCTAAGCTCCATAAAACACCACGAGCACTTTGGCTGTAATTAGTATGTGAGTTATTTGTGGTATAGTAAAGCATTAACTGCCTTGTAACTGTTGTCTCTTGGCACTATGCATCTCTCACAAATGGGGTTGTGGTCTAGGATATCATCAATCTTTTCTTTGTGCTTCAGAAAAGGAATCCATTTTCTTTGATAAAAGACCCATTGGTCTTTGTGATCTATAAATCATTCTTTTCAAAGAAACCCTTTGAAATACCAATTCAAGGTAGTCTCACAGAATATCACTTTATAGATTTTTCTTAGGATGGAAGATAATCCTTGTGCCTATCAAAAAGGAAGATCTGTACTATTTTTCACTGAATTTTGCAACTTTAGAAGAAGCTCTCTAGAGGCCTAATATTGCCATCTCTAATCTCGTGTCCTGCCTGAAGTTAGAACTTTTTTTTTTGTCAAAACAGCATTTCTGTAATGTCCGAGTATGAGATGACTGAACTATAACCAGGATCATATTAAGGCAGCATTCTTTACAGCATTGAAAATCCTTAGCCCTGTTAATGAGAAACATTGGTGTCTTGTGTGTGTGCTTTTGTTTTTTGTTTGTGTGGGGGTGTGTGTCTGTGGGTTTTTCTTTTTTATGGTTTTGTTTTCCATCCCTGTAAAACTCCTTTAGAGACCCTTCTGAATTAGCCCTTTTATCAAATGCATCCCATGCAACTGATTTTGAACATGTTTTATATTCTGTGAGAAAACACTTGATGTTATTTGAGCTTGTTCTGGTTTTACCTGCTTGTATAAAGACTATAAGCCAGTTCTTGATACTTCATGGTCCTTGGTGGAACATCTGAAGAGGAAGTGGCCAGATGTCAATGTCGTGATGCCACCACACTCCTGCAGACAGAGCGTGGTGTGGTGTGCTGGGTCACCTGATTTTGTTCTTTGCTTTTATTCTAAAAGCATTTTTCTTTTCAAGAGTATTATTACTCTGTGAAGAACAGGAACTTTTCTTCATCTAAGTTGAAAATTTAATCCATAACTTTTGGGAAAATGCCACACAGTGCAAAAATAACAGAAAAAATCAGCAGGGGAGGCAGCAAAGCAGTCATAGGGTGGTTGCCTTTCTGTGGTGTAAGAAATGAGCAACACTTAAATGTGCAGGGTTTATAATTTCTTGGAGGCCTTCAAGAACCTGCTGTACAAACTAAATAACAATAAACAATGTAGCTCTTTTACATAAATAATCCTTTCTGTTTCTAATCTACTGGTTTAATTCCTGTGGTAGCATATGTTTGCAGTATTTATTTCAAGGTACTGTTATTGAGCTCTACTGTGCAAAGGAAATGAATTTATCTGCATGAAACTACAATGTTGGAGGGGCATTATGTGGCTGTATTTACAGTTTTCTTCTGTTTAGTGATTATACTGTATCTTTATTTTTTTCCCCTCCCTCAATTTATCTTTTGGCTGGCTCAGAGCAGCAGGATATTTGGTGTGGGCTGTGAAACAGATTTAAGAAGACAGAGGTACTTTTAATTCAGTCCTAACTTCTTCAGTTTATAATCTGCCTGTGAAAATAATATTATCTTTCTTCCTTTTTTTTTCCCCCATAGCTTTCTTGCAGGGATGTCATCAATCTGTACTTTAAATATTTCCAAAGAAATGAGGACAGTCATTAGAAGAGTGGAGAAGGGTGGTATAAACCTACTGAAATTGCATCCGTAGCAAAGCTGAACGCGATAGTCCTAAAGGGTGGAAAAGGAACCAAGATTTGAATCTAGCTGAAGGCAACCCAGGAGGGGTGGGGTTTATGGCAAACATTTTCCTTAGCCTATATTTCCTACTGTGAGGAAAATGTGGCTATTGAAGGCTTTTTCAAAGAGCAGGGCCTTCACCACACAGTTGTCTCATCTAAAAGCGTGTAACAAACAGCAAGAAACCCCTTCTATCTGGCTCTAGGCTGAGAGAATAAAGAGAAAAATCACAGTTCTATTTCTGTTCACTTGTCCTTCACGACATTAGAAACGGGGCGGTTGTTTTTTAGATTTCAGTAAGTCAATTATTTCTTTGCTTTTTACTTGGCTTGTATTATGGGTGGTGTCAAGGTAACCAACAACTACCCAAGCTTGGTGCTGCTCCCATCAGTTTCTCATCCTTAAAAAAGGGAGCTGAACTGCTTTTGTGAGACCCAGCATCCTGAGCTGATCCCCCAGAAGATCCAGAGCAACCAGCTGCAAGGGCTGGCTCAGCAGCTGTCTCCTGGGGCCTCAGAGGAAGATGAGTTTTTTGGTGCTTGGCAAAGAAAAAAAATCTCCTTGGCCTGCAGCAGGATATTGGGGAAGAGGTTTGAGCTCAAGAGAGTTCTTAAAATTTGCCTGTAAAGCGCCCTTTTGCTTTTTCTTATGGAGCTAAGGTACCAGTTCCTTTCTTTCCTCCAGTTAAGTCTGCCCTGCAGGATTGCTGTGGAAATCTGCTGGCTTCAGCTTCCTGTTTGACTGCCATAAACAAGGAAATCCACATCCTCCTTGCCAGTTTTTCAGCAGAACCAACCTGCTTGTTCCTGGGCAGCTGGGTGAATTGGATTTTGGAAGGATGCTTTGTGTCTTTGAAGTCTTTTCTGGCTAAATACCATTAATCTTCAGAGTGATTCAGTTCTTAAGGTAATTTGTGGCTTTCTTCTTTTCTTTAAATCCTTTAAAGGCATGATATGGAAAAACTTCTTTGCTCCAAGATAATCCAGTATAATTAGAACAGTGTCACTCAACTTAGCAAAGTCCTTTATGCTTGTTTTTTCCTGTCTTGTTAAGATTTAAATCCATGGTAGATAGGAAAAGGTGTGATTTATTGTTCATTTATTCTTTCTTTCCTCACACACTGTATTCCTAAAACTATTTAGCACTTTTTCTTTTGGTTTTGTGACTCTGTGATGTTGAGCACAGTTACCTGTATGAAGGGGTATTAGTAGTGTCTAGTGTTGGTGCTCCCCATTCCTACACTGAAGGAGACAGTCTGGAGTGAGTGATATAAATATGAGGTGATGGACCATGAGACATCCTGGGGAGACTGAGGGACATGGGTTGGTTTAGCCATGAGGAGGTGGCCAAGGTGGGGAGCCAGGGATCTGTTTGCAGCCTTTCTATCTCCTAATGTGGGCTCTAGGGAAAACGGGGTTTTCTCAGTTGCACAAAGAATAAGAGGCAGTGGGCAGAAAAAACTGCATTGGTAATTCCTATGGGATTAAGGGCAAATTTTTCACAACAAAGGGTGCCCAAGCACAGGAACTAGCCCAAGACTTTCAAATCTTCATGGGTGGAGGCTCTGAGAAACCTGGTCTAATTTTGAGCAATGGATGGGCCTAGATGATTTGCAGATGTCTCTTCCAACCTGTGTTTTTCCATGATTATCAAAATCATTTTTTTCTTTTAAAAAGGCTAGCTGCAGTGTTATTTTCAGGTAATATGTTTTCTCTGCTGGTATACCTGCTGGGAATCCTTCTGCTCCTCCAACAGGAGTTGAATGTGGCTTTTCGATCTCTGGACTTCCACTTGAGCTGTGTCTTTCCAGGCTCTGTCAGATAGGTTGCTCTCATTTCCAGTGCCTGGGATGATAAACTGGCTGTTCTCTGTTTCAGTACTTCATCTTGTTGTGGAAAGTTTTATTGCCCAGATACAGCTTCTGTCTTCCTTCAGCAAATACCTTAGTTTGGTGGAAAGCTGACTGCGATGTCATGGGGCACTGTTCCTTTTTGCTTTATGATCACTTCAAATTTTATTAATTTGAGTTAATACAATTTAAAAGGCTATTATTGAATTAGAATTTGTGTTACTAAATGTGACATTCTCTCATGCCTTGTGTAATCATGCTGTTTAGTAGATTTTAATAGCTATTTTGCCATTTTTGTTTTTGGATGCTATGAAAGTATTTAAGGCAGCTCTGACTTAGCAGCGTATGTGTTTTCCGAGTTTTTGATGTGGCTTGCTTTCCTTATTCTTTGGACTTGTCTGTTATTGTTGAATGGCTTCTTTAAGTATCAGACTTTATTCTTCTATGCATGCAATGATAAAATCATCTTCTAGCTTTTTTCAAGGATTTGACTGACTCTTTCACCACTTGATTCTTGTTAGTAGCCTGTCAGATGCATAATGATTCCTTGTCTGTGTAGCTCGCATTCTTTGTCAGAAGTTGTAATTTCTTACAAACTGCTGGATAACTGCACAGTGTTTTGCTCAGTTTGTTTGTGCTTCTTTCCTAAAAGCTTCCATTCCTCATTTGCCATATCTGTAATCTGCTCTCTGTTCGAAGTTCAGTTTTCAAAGTTCAGTTTTCTTACTCCTACAAGACTTTGTTCCAGTTGTCCCATGTGAAATCTCCCACAAGCCTGATCTTGCCTAGGGAATGTTTCTGGGACTTTATGAGTTATCTTTCACCTCACAGTCTCCTAGGAGGAACCTTCCCTCTGCCTCTATGACAGGGGGTGTTGGAGGGGCAGAGCACCTGCCTAGATTGCTCACCTGCCAAAAGGACTTAATAGAAAGCTGTTATTTGCAGACATTTCTCCTGCTGTGTTTGAAGAACAGAGGATGACAATGGAGCTTTCTCAGGAGCCTGGCAAGGCAGTTTAACAGCGGGTAGTCACACAAAAGCCTCTCTCTGGGGACAGCAGAAGGCAGGTCTGTAGAAATATGTCTTCATGGTCCAGTCTAATTCTCATGCTTAGTAGAATAAAAGTGTCAGACTTCATGTTCTGAAAACCCTAATTTTGGTTTGATGAAATATTGGGAAATGTTTAATGATCATGCTAAACGTTCTTCCTAAGTGCTTTGAACTTAGGAATTTTTGCTGTCATTTTGATTGTCCTAACTCAAAATCAATTTCAATGCTCCCAGGAGTTCCAGAATGGCGTAAAATTCTAGATGCATGGTCCATCTCACAGTCTCCTCTCCAGGAGTTCAGGCAAGAATACAAAGTTACCTGAAAGCCAGTTCTGAAGTGCTGCTGGTTCACTTCACATCATCAGATGGGATTACATCTTTAGCGCTTTTAAATGCTTACTGTGTGTGCTTACATCATCCTTTCTGTTAATCTTGACCTAAACCCCCCATGGTAAGGCTTTCCACAGCTCAACCATGAGCTCATTAAGGCTTTGATTGTAGATTATAATTGAAGTTTTCAAAAATACGAAATGATATTGCTACAGATGTGCAGCTGAGGTAGTGGAGATCTTTAGAGAGAACCTGTCAGTGAAGCAGAGGGCTAAGGAGCAGGGCCTCAGTAATCCATCCAAGGACTGAGCACAGGCTGTGCAAGAGCTAGAGGAGAACAAGTGGCTGGGAAAATTCAGTGTAGTGTCTCTAGATGACAGCTCATTATTTGAGCTGCATCTCTGGTACTGCTAACCACCGGAATTTGTGGGCATGTTTTTACTGTGGAGAAAATAATTAGCCAAACATACAATGTATTGTGGATGACAATCAATAAAACAGAGTGCAGTACATCCTACTGATAACATACACTGGATGTAGCCCAGTTTGGATTCTTTGGATTCAAAGAGTTAGAGTCCCCTGGGTACAATTTCTAGTTGTTTTATTACCAATGATGTGACGTGTTTACTATTTGCCAAATGTAACAATATAAGCTCAATGTTACAACATGATAAGCTAAGGCTGACAGAATCAGATTCTTTGAAAGAGATGGAATAAGAAATGTCTTTAAGAGAGATGAAAAAATCAGTGGGTGATCAGTTGTGTTCTGTTAGCAGAGTTTTTTTTTTTTAATTTAAAACTTATTGCTATATAATCTTTTTACAGCCACATTTTTTAATGGAAAATTATTTAAGTATCATCTCTATTTACCCATTGTGCTTGTTGTGTGTATACTTTCCCCTCTTAATTTTTTTGGTAGAAGGAAACATTTTTCAGCTGACAAGGAACTTTTCTGATATGTCCTTTTACAGGAAAGAAGCTTAAATTTTTTTCTCGTATGCATGGTGGGAAGTGCTGACATTAAAGCCAGTAGAACTGCTCTCATGCAAAAATCCTTTGTATATATATTAGGAATCAAGTTAAAGGAATTTTTTTCAGTTGCTTGGATCAAACTGATTCCCTGGTTTTAGACCCATTTTCTACTTTGCTTTGTGTATCATAGTCTTGCAATCCGGCTTTGGTATCAGAGAAATTTCTGGAGCTCTTGTAGATTTCATTTCAAGAAACTTTTCCCCAGTCTGAGTGGGTGTTTCTTATAGACTTCCAATTATATTCAGAAATAACTTGTCTGCATGTATATGCCCCCACTGGCTCTGTGCCTCAGCATACACCATAGTATTACAGATGAATTCATTAAAGTGCTTAGACATTCCTTGCTGACATTTGTTCTGTTTAATTGAAATAATTTCTTCACCTTTTAAAGTTAGCTTTTATGACACATCTAAACTTTGGAACATTCTCTTTTAAATTATTTATAAAGCCTACAAGTTATTTCTTAATTTCCTGTTTAGTTGTCCCAGATTGTGTTTTTATGTTAGTATGTAGCTGTAGAAGAGCATGCCCTTCATCTCAAAAATGCTGCCTAATGTCTAGATTCCTAGGAAATGCATCTTCTATGGGCTATAGGATGAATGTACAACAAAACCAGCTCTGTTAAAATGCATAGAAAATAGTGATGTTTTTTGAAACAGAGGTAATTTTAATGAGTTTGTATTTCTTTGTGGAGTAACCTGTCCGCTGCTGCAAGTGCCCTGGCATCTGGAGCTGCCTGAATGAGGATTTCTTTGTGACTCAGCTACATTGCAATGACAGAAAATGCAGGACACTTTCTGTCTTCAGCTTGTTCCAATTTACTGAAAACATGGAGGTTTTTGTGGCTGAACCTAATCTTGGCTGCTTGAACTTAGAGATGTATAGGCCAGCTCCACCTTGAAACATCCATTCTGCCAGTCTGTAATTGAGTAGAGCAGAGAAGGAGAGGAGGATAGGGTTTATTGACAGAACAGCATGTTCTGTGTTCACAGGCTGCAGCTCAGGCTTGTATTATCAACTGAAACATTGCTTCCCCAGCATATATCTGTTCTCTGGCTGTCTTAATCATTTTGCATTCTAACCTCTAACAGTGCCTTTAGTGTGTTAGTAGCAGCAGGGTCACTCTGTAAATGAGTCTGAAGAAACATATCTTTTTTTGTTGTGTTTGAAGGGAAAGCATAAAAGACCCTGCTGCTGCATGAATAATTTTTGCCTGAGTGCAGAAAAGCCCAAAGAGTGTTGTGTTTTTACATATGTGAGTCTTTTCCTAGATTGCTACCTCTGTAAAGATACTGAGGAAGAACAACCTGGTTAAGCTCATCTCCCTGTAGGAGACCTGAGGCAAGGGATTGGTTTTCTGACATAAAGAGGCTTTTTTCCTTCCTGAGTTGTTAAACTTTATTTGTCCATCCAGCCACTTGAGAGGGCAGAGAGAGCATTGATGTGATCTGCAAGGCTGAGTCCTCAGATTTCCAGACCTCTCTTTTTGCTCACATTGAGCTGTGCACCTCTCTGGACCCCTAGACTGAGGCTTGTGTTTTCACTTGCAGTGCAGACATTCTCTCAGTCCTTGGAACTCTGTTCTTTCTAAACAGGAGCACTAATTTTTTTGGTAGTTATAATTGATGAGCAGTGTTGGCACTAATACCTTTGCTGTGGGCTGCACAGGGAGCTTCAGCAATACCATGGGGTTGTTGTTAAGGGCAATGAAAAGCAGCAGTGTCTTCTAAAACAAAAAATAACTTGCAGGAGTTCCTGCGGAGATGTCTGCTTTCTTGTAAGTGCTGAGAATTAGTGTTCATAAAGAGATCTTAATACTAATAGTCCTGTAGGTTCTTTTGAAATAGAATGTTTAATTTTTTCCCGTATTCCCTGAAAAGTTTTTAATGTTGCCTCCTACACTTCTTTCAATGAACAGAGTCTCAGATTTATTAATGCATAATGTGTCCCAGAAATCAGTTTAACTGATTCTCATCCATCAGTCAGCATCACTTTTTTTCTATCATTTGGCAGAGCAGATTTCTTTGAAGCTGCTTTTTGCAGACTCTGGATGATATCTCTGCCTAACTTTTCTGAAGAAGGGAGAGAGCCCATCAGCTTAATTTTCTAAGGCTGAAGGGTGCATTAGTGAGAGCCAGAAAACTACTTTTCATAAGAACACTGAGTTCTGTTCTTCAGAAATGGCCTTTCACTCACTTTTTAACTCTTAGCTATGAATTTAAAATCAAAAAAGGACTACCACCACTAGTTAAAGCAATATTTAACACCAGAAAAAGCAATATTATGCACCAGTTAAAGCAATATTTAAGACCATATCTCACGTTTCTTATGTAGAAATGTGAGATCTGTTACCATAGAGTACAATTTCCAAATAAATCTCAACTGGAAATATTATGCCTCAGAGGCAGACAGCACACAAGTCTGGTGTAAAGACTAGATTTATCTTGATGCATTGTCAAGCAATCGTCTTCTGTCCTGCTATTTCATGTCTGCCCTTCCCCTAACAGAACTCCTAGTGCCTGTCCTGAGGCACTGATCTCTGATGAATACAGAATAAATTGATTTGCATTTCTACTCCGTGGCATTATTGAAGCCTGTGTAGAGGGAAGCAAAGCCAGTATTATGGCACTCCAACTATAAAATACTTATACTACTAAAGCAATCTGGTAGTCTGTGGCCAGAAAACAGCCATGTGGACACAAAGACAAACCTTTGTTTTGAGCACCTATTCTCTTTGCTGGCATCTGGGAATGATTTAGAGCCCCCACCAGCTAATCATATCCAAGGCTATATCTGGAGCTGAAAGAGCTCAGCTGCCATGTGAAGGACTTGTATGGAGCAGATCAGGAGACAAGCCCTGAGAAAAATTGATCAGCAGTAGCTTACACCCAGTCTAGACATATTGAAAGCAGAAGCCTGGAATCCACATTCAAGTAAACATGCAATTTCATGTGCTTAGCTGTATGCTGTGGGCATGAAGGGGTCTGGGAGCAATTCCCCTGAAGTGTCTTCTTTTGCATTTGCTGATAGAAAAGTGATATTACCTGACCTCCCTCTCTGTGCACAGGGACAATTGAGGTTGTCCTTATTTTGAACCAAGCAGCTTTCTGCCTTTCAGCAAAAGTTTGCAAAGCCTTAGATTAGTTACACCCTTGTTTCTCCTTGGGGTGAAAACTCTGTGCAAGCCCACAAGCAAGGCTCTATTTTCCTGTTTCTCAGTGAAATGGTGCCTACAGCTTTATGCCTTTTCCCAGAGCATGTGGGGTAAGTGTGGAACCTGTTGTGGACAGCAGCACTCAGAGTTAGCTAAGAAGCAGATGGGGTGTAGAGAAGGAGCTCACAGGCACCCCATATAACTGACTGCTGGAGCACTCACTGCCTGCTGCCCTCTGTGCAGAGTAAAACAGGAGAGCTGAGTTGCTGGTGACTGCAGGCAATTTAGGAGCACAAAAGTGTGTGCATCAGCATCTCTTAAATAGGAAAAGAAGTGGAATCCTTGAGTCTGAAAGTGTTTTACAGGCAGGCAGCACCCAGTTGCTTTAATCAAGGCTAGAGAAGAAGTGCTAAAGGTGACCTGTAAGGGTCTGCTGCTTTACCAGGTGTAAAAAGAGGACCTAAGCTGGTGTGAGTAATAGCATAATAGTGATTTGCAGACCTGAGAGAAAAGAGCTCACTGATACTTGCTAGTGAGGAAGAGGAAGGCACAGCTTTTGGATGAGCTGAGACCTCCTGACTTCCTGAGAGCAGGTCTTAGTTCATTTAACTATTCAATAGGAATTCATGTTTATTGAATGCAGCCCTTTTCCTCCTGTGAAACAGAAGCTGACAGAATATTACAACACATTTCAGCCATTATCTGTTTTGTGCTTTTAACAAGATTGTGACTTAAAGGGACAGGTGAGCCTTGTGACCGTACCCAGAGGCTGCAGTTCAGAAATGGCATGTACAAAGAATAACCTCTCCCTTTCCATAAGATGTGCTGTTCAGAGGTGGATTCTGGCCTTTGTGAGGCCCTGAGGAAGATCTGTTGAAAACTCTGGTGCAACAGGTAGATAAAGAGTGGAAAATTTGATTAATATTAAACATCAAGAAGCCTTGGTCAAATAATGAAATGAAATCTGTGTTGAAGAACAAACAGGAATGGAGATTTGATTAGCTCAGGTTTTCCTCTGAAAAGAGAACTATGACATTTTCAAGTCATATAATGCACTCTTTATAAAGAAAGACATTTCTGGCTGCTGTTCTGTACAGAGATGTAAATACTTGGTTTGTTTTCCAGGCTGTGCCTACTCTGGATAATTTCATTTTGATAGGACCCCAGTGGTTGCTAGCACTGAGATTTCTGGGTCCTTTATGCCTGAGGAAGAGTGTCAGTCTTGTCTGTGTGCTTCCCATGCTGTGTGGCTGTCAGCATTTGGGCCTGTGACCTTCTTCTGACTGATGCATCCTGTGCTCTGAAAGACACACACAAGCACGCCCACCACTGCCCAGAGTTCATAGAGAGGACACATAAAATCACATCAACTTTGTTATTGAAATCTGTGGTCTTTGCCCTTTGCTTATTTGTTTGCTTTTGTACAAGAGTGCTCTCTGTGCATCTTTGTCTAGCTTACAATTGACAAAATCTGATGTCCCTTGGTGCTTGTGCTTGTTTGCTTCCATATGGTGATGAAATACATGTTCTGACAGAGGTATATCCATTGTGAAAACAAAATGATGTGCTTGTATACTTCTTTTTTTGTGATTAAAACTTTTCCTACTGCATTATCTTCTAATCAAGCTTGCAGGTAGTAGAGCAATGAATGTCCTAAGCCAAGCCCACTTTTTAGGTAATCTCTTCAAAACACAGTCATAACTCTGCATAGTACCTTACATGACACTTGTATTAGATGACCAGGTAGAAAAGGACAGGCAGTTGCTGTAAATAAAACACAAACCCCAAATGGCCTTTAAACCCCAAGTAATTAGAAAGTTGAGTCCTTAACTTCCACATAATATCTGGGGGAAAGTAGATGAAGTGCACTGTGGCTAACTCAGCAGCTAGTAATCATCAAAGGATCATGGAAGAGGCAATACAGGAGAATTGCATGCAGATGTTTTAGTGCTTCAGGTTGTTGTGAAACTTTGAGGATAAGGATGATGGAGAAGAATTAGGACAGTTTTCAGTTGGTAACTTAAATTTTGAGCGATTTCATTTGTATCTCCCTTTTAAGAGTGTGCTATTGACTGATGGTAAATATCCCACCTGCCCTTGGTATGCTTTCCTCAGGGAAGCTGTTCGCGCTGCACAGGAAATTTCAGTGCTGGACTCTGACTGAGTTGCAAATTTAGTGGCCAAATTCTAGAAACTTTCTGTCTGGATCAGGACTGCCTTTCTTCTCTTTGTGTGTGTAGGTGTTTGCTCAGCTGGGAACAAATGTGTTTATTTGGGAAGCCCTGGTGCTGGATAAAGGCTGGCACAAAGTAAAGTTGCATCAAAGCAAAAGTTAGGCTGTACAATGTCCACAGCAGGTCTGCCTGTCTGCAAGTATCGCATGGATTAGGTAACATGAAATTAGAGTTTCCGTTTTCTCTGCTGGATTATTTGCTGTGAGTGACTTCCACAGCTATATTGCAAAAGAGTGATGGGTTCTTTCTCCTAATGCCATTTTCTTTTATCTTCTGTTTACCAAATATTTATGACTGTAAAATGCAGTGTGTTATCTCTCTGAACTATCCAAAGAGATTCAGCCTTCACAGCCAGAAAAATACAGTTCTTAAAATACAAGTCATGCAGGGAAAATGCTCTTTGTGCTTTACATCTTATTATTGTTGAACAGCTTAATATTGTTGACCAGAGTAACCCTGATTATTGTTAATGTAGTGCATATAGATTCTTTATGGAAGAGGAAATTCATGTGGAGTCAGGATAAATATTCTTAATAGGGTCTATTATGTGACCAAACAGTAGTAATTAATTTGTAATTGCTGTATATGTATTTCCAGGCAAGTCAATAATTTGTTTCCAAAACCACTTGTAATTTTATGTGGCCACTTAGAATGAAAAGGTTTGTTCTGGTTAATTTTCAGCGCATATCTTTTGATCTCCCATTGAAGATTGAGCTATGAGCCTGGTGTGGCCCTTGAAAGGGGCACCCTTGTTGTGCTTTACAACAGAGAGTTGTTCCTATAGTTTTAAAGTGGATAAATTAAGCTTGACAATGTTGCAATGAACAGAGGGAGTGGGGAGAGACAAGGATCCCTGAAGTCATCATTCAAAAGCAGCATGTCTCTTTATCAATGCCCTGCTCATTTCTCTATAATGAGGTGTGGGCAGAATCAAAAAGAAAATTACATAAACTCCCATTTAGCCTCAGGGTTCTCTCAGGTAAAAAACATTTATGAATCTGCATAGATTTATCAGGGCAAAATATGTCCTCCTAAGTGCCTTTTCATGGCCTAATTTAACTAACTTCAGCAAAGTGCCCTGTCACCTGAGAGGGATGCTCTAGGTACCAGTAATGCCATAAGCCTCTTGTTTTTTTGATGACAGCTCAAAGTGTCCCAGAAATGTACAAGATACGAAAGTCACAAGGAAATGAAAACCAGAAATCCTTAATGCTTAGGACATGCAAAACTATTCTGAGTGGTTGGGAAATTTGAAGGGCTTGAAGATTTGAAATTTGACTTTTGTCACTTGTGAGCAGACTGAAAGTTTCAGTGAAGTCTGCGCTTTCTGGCAAGTCATGGAAAACTGAGAAGGAGTCTGCTCTGTATTGGTGTTAATGTTGTATTAAGAATACCCACAAAAAGATTGTAAGAGTTTATCTCAGGAGGAGCAAGGTGAACAACAGATGTCAAAGATCACAACTTCAGAACAATAATTCTTTTTAATGAAAATACTTTGATTTTACTTGGTCATTTAAAAACCAGATTAAGTTGCCTAGTTTAACTGTTGCTCCTATCTCCAGAAATGCAGCATGGTTAAACAAAAAGTACCTTCAGAAAATAAAACTTTACTGAAGTCTAATATGGGAGCTTGATGTTGAAGCAGCTTTATTACTTGTTTAATGTCATTGTCCTATAAGGTTAATTGTTCTTGCAACTACAAGAATGACAACTACCTGCTCTGCTTTGTGTTGAATTAAGTCATTGTATACTTCTGTCTAGAGTCATATGCTTCTTGCATTTTAAATGCTCTTATGTAGGCTATATAAATTAACAAAACTTTTTTAGACAGACTTTCAAGAGGCTGATGCAACTTTTAAATTGTATTTGGTTGCAGTTTGTTTACTCACAGAGCCATTAAAGAGAGAGACCTAAATGTAAATTGTGTTGTAATGTGTTTGATGCCTAAGTAAAAGACATGTTTTGTTGTCCTCAAAAACTATCCCTGCTCTCACTCTTGTACCATTCTATTCTTTTATGCAGGTTCAAAATGGTATTTGCTGCTCCTAAGGGCTCAGGTACAAGAAGAGAACCTGTGGGGAATCCCAAACTGATCCATTTATTATCTATTTTAAAGCAATAATGTAAGGACTATTATGCCCTCAGTATGGGTAAATAGGAGAGGAAAAGAGATCAGGATGAAAAACTGGGAGGTGTAATAGGCTGTCATGCTGGCATATAAGCATGAAGAAGTTTTGTAGGGACACTTGCCTGTGTGCAGTGCTCCTAAGCATGGTGGAGATGGTGCTTGTGGTGTCCCACAAGGGCATGGGCACACAGCTACCCTCTACATGCACACAACAACGTAGCACGGAGCACAAATGCAATTTGTGGATACATTAAAAAGTATGTGCTGAGAATGTAATTCCTCAGGAGCAAGGGTATTGATTGTTTGACTCAAATTGTTTCTTAATTGAAGCACAAAACAGCTCCTCTTTAAAATTTAGACTTCTTGAAATCAGATCTGGTAGGGAATATATAAACTGCATCTTTCAGGGATGGTGTGACCACTATTTTTCCCCCAGTAGCAGATGTTGTATAGATTAGTATCTAAGGATTGTTGCCACAGCAGCAAGATCTGATGAGAATATCAGATTCTCCTGAATTAAAGAGAACTTGACAACAACATAAATCAGACGTTATTGCTGCACATATAAATGTTCATTTGTTAGCCCAAGCAGTAGCTCATTTTTGCACAGCTGAGGAATTCCTTTTTTTTTTTTTTTTTTTTTTTACAAGATATGATTATAATTCAGCAGTGTATTTGACCAGGTTTATATACATAAATGACTCCAGTAGCACCCAAGAAACATTTGTTTCTTATCTGGGCCTTTCCATGATCAGGAGTTTGTCTTTTCTGGCTTTTGACATAGGGCCGAGTAATATCAAGTATTAATTTCTTTGGGTAGATTCACAGATATGTATGTTTCACCTCTGATTTTCTTAAATTAAGCACATGTCGGAGATGTTAAATTCCAGTCTTCATTAAACCTCTATCAGATCTGAGCTATCTGGACCTGGAGTTTTTCACTTCCATTTTATTAGAGTAAGGAATGAGTCTTTAAATCCCAGTTTTTAGCCTTAAAGTTTGGGGGCTGTTCAGCTCTAGGCTTTTTTGGTAACCTTGCCTTTGTGGTGCTAAACAGAGCATAGCATTATTAGCTGTGTTGTGTAGTTAGGTATAAGCATTCTGTGTGTTGCTAATACCTGGGATTAACAGTTTCCTTTGTTCACAGCCTGACCAGGCATAACAACAGCTCCTGAAAGCCAGAAGCTTTTGCTTAGGGAATACCCTCTGTGCTGTTCTGAGTCAACCTTCTCTTACCATTGAGATTTCCAACGAGAACAAAATATTTTGCATGCTTTTCTGATTTCCCAGTGGAGAAGTTGGTCAATTCTAATGTTTTTTCAGGCCTTGAACTATGAGAAGGTCCTTCTCCCTATGGTTATTTTTACAGGTACAGTTAAAAAGATCAGGGGAAAAAACACAGTCACCTGAAAATGGCTTGTTAGCACTCAGTTCATTAACTTCTGGGTTGCTTCACGAATTTAGCACTAGTTTTCAGTGTTTTGTAGGTGGGAATCAAAAGAATGGTTATATTTTTGTTTCAAACAGCTTGTGATTTAATACAGTTTGGAAATTTCATCAGGATTCTTCCATAGTGGTACATGAAGGCAGCTACAGTTTTGGGTGAGTGTGGCCTGGGACTTAGTCCTGTACTGAGTGACTAATTAATGGAGAAAAGGCCCTCCTAGCCACACCATTTCTGGCCCATAAGTATTTACTTTTAACACGTTATAGCAAAACAATTAAGGAGCACATGTTGCTGCATTTTCCCTGAAAGTATTGAGCAGGGCAAAAGCAGAGGGAACTTGGTTCATTTCCATGAGTGGCAGAGCTAGTGGAATCCCAATCTGTATTTGTGCTTGCTGCTGAAGGGGGCAGATGCTTCTTGATGATGCAGAAATTGCACTTGGAAGAATCTCCGAGAAATATTTGCTGCTTTAGATAGTCTTTTGGACAGGGAGATATATATATATTTATTTTTTTCTCTGTAGGATAATGCTTTAGCTATTCCCATCCCTTTCCAGCCTCCCTTTGGTAGTACTTGCTTTGAATGGTACAGTCTGGCCTTGCTTTGTTCACATATGCCCATTATTTCTACCTCAAAAAGTCTGCAGTGAGTAAAAGCAAGATTCATCTGTCTACAACTGAGTTTCCCTTTCAGTTGGTGGAGATCAAATCAGGACAGTCAACAGATCCTGGAGTGTAATTCCTGCTTTCCTAAAGCAGCACCAAAATAGGTCAGATAAACCATGCCTGAGAGGCTTATTTCTTTCCACTGATTTTAGAGGGATAATGGGTGGTTGTTGCAGTCATCAGACACTGAGGTTTGGTGGTGTGCATCCCACCTGCTGTGTCAGTGGAGAGTGGCTCCTACAGCAGGGTGCCTTCTCTCACCAGCCTCCAAAGGGCTGGGCTCTTCTGCAAGCCCACACAGCACAGTTCACGGTTTTGAGTGTCAACTCCCCATGTGTTTTAAAACGCTGTGCTTGTACTAAAAGTGACATATGAAAAGGCAAACTTCTGAGTTTTAATTTTTTTTCTCTCTCGCTGTTTAGTCAAATGTGCCTTTTGCTGTAAACCTAGTGCAGATTAGCACTGCTTGGAGCAGGGGTCAGGTTATGTGACCTCTGAAGGCTCTTTCAACTGCCTGATTTAGTGTCAGCTTTGGAAGTGGTCTCTATTTAGACTGCTCTTCATGTCACAAAACATCTCAGCCTCAGGTGTCAGCCCCATCACATTTTCTGACCTGTTGCTGAGTCCAGATGAGGAGTTCTGATTAGCTCTTCTTCCAGAGATAAGGATGAATCTTTATAGACATCCAGAGTATTGCTTTTGTTGTATTAATTTTCCCCCCTCCTCTACAAAGAGTAGATATATAAGTTTGAGTGGAAGATATTTTTCCTGTTCTGCTAGGAACATCTTACAAGATTCAGCAGGAGTATCCTGGGAGCCTGAACTAAAGATGGTGAACATACGGGAAAACCCAGGAGGAAGCACACAGTTTTAGGTTCTTAAACCTAGCTCTTGGTTTGTCATGCTAATGTAATGAGAGGACATTAAATGAGCTGAGGTTATTAAACCCTATAGGTTACCAAGTCCTATTTGGGATCACATTAAGATGCAATTAAACCAAGTCCAGATATTTTAATTTCTAGCTGGAGATTTACGCAACATAAACTGAATCTTTTTCCAGTTCTGAACTTTATGGAAAATAGGCTTGTTAATGTGTTTATTTCTTTTTAATATTAACTGAATAGGCATTTTTTAGGCCCACTTGACTCTAGTGAAACAGTAAGTATCAATTTCAAAGTCATAGTTCAAATCAGGTATCTGCAAACATAGAGGCTTGCTCACTTTTAGTAAAACCTCAGTCCCCTCAAACTATGCAAAGTCTGCCAACAGATGTCCTCTGAGGCTCTAGCTGAACATGTGTATTGTTCCTGACAGTCCATTGCTGCTGCAAAGCTCTCCACTATAGAGTGTGAGGTAAGAATTACCTAAAATGTTAATTTCCCTTATTAGGAATATGAGATTATGCTCATTAACGTGGATTATTTCCACCTAAAACATTTCAATTACATTGTAATGTGAACTAAATTATTTTACTCCTTAATTTTAAGAACACTCAATATCCCGTATAAAAAGCAAAGAACCCAAACTAGTTTGACTTTGTTGTCCCAAACAAAAGAGCACATTTCTGTGTGAAACACGATTTGAGCAAGCAGGGGATTTTTCCTCCTGGTGGTACCACCGCTATTCAGGCAGAATATGTGGAAATCAGCAGATAGCTGCCTGCAGGGTAACTGGTGCACACACCCACTGGGCTTGACTGGTCAAGGTTGATCAGACACTGAGGCAGGGCATGGTTGGGGACAGAGATATGGATTAAATCCCCTAAGGTCAGAACAGAGACTCCAACCTGACTCCCTGACCTCTGAGAGTTTTCCATGACTGTTGGAGAAAATTGAATGGTCCTGCAAAGAATGTTTAAGTTTTGAATTTAGAAACAATTCTGAGATAACCAAAGCTGCCTTTATAGGAAAACTTATTACTGACTCTAAATTTTTTTGTCTGCTGCACCTCTGAGAACATGAAAAGAAGGAAACATAGGACAAGGAAGAGGATGAGGAGTGTTTTTGGGGGAAAAAGATACTATATCTCAAATATCCAACTGTTAGATAAACAAGGTATCTGAGACAAGTGGAGTAGAAGAAAACTTTTTAGAAATCTACTTTCCCCCAGAAAGTATTCCTGTGTGAGGGTACTAGAGATACTTTAAGATTGTAGATAGGTTGTAAAAAACTTAATTCAAGGTCTCAATTCTTGAACACTTTGAATCCAGAGGAATGAGGATGTAAACTTTCATTTTTACTACTCTATGTAAAAAGTCTTTTTGGGCTGTGTAGGGGTTGGCCACTGAAGTGAGCGACTCTCAAATTAGGGAAAAGGTCAATTTAGGATACTCTTCTCCCTCTGTCAGTGATTAGAAAAAAATCTAGACAAGTGGAAAGCATTTGGTAATGTGTGGCAGTAGCCTCGATATGCAGAACCGCCTGGAGAAACTGGCTCAGCAGCAGATCTGTATGTGGGAGTCAGCCAATAGTCCCACATTAATTAATGAGGTGAGGAAGGAAATGGAAATGCTTGTTCTTCAAGTTCATTCTCTGTGGAAGATTTATCTGGAAAAGCTTCTAAGTATATTTAATGGAAATATACACACTTCTGAAAAGAACTTGTATGTACATTTCTGGGCTATTCAAACAGAGGTCCCAAAAATAGAGTAGGGCAAGTAAGAACAGGTTTCCCCCTGTTGGTTATTTCAGGTTTTATTTATTTCTCAACAAGCAAAACTCCAAGGAATTGAAGGCATTATTTGAGCCAGCTAGTCTCCTGTCCTCACTTGGAGCTGCTCCCTGCAGGAGTGTATACTGAGGAAAACAATGAAAGGATGGGGATTAAGGAACCAAATTTATCCCCAAAGAGCAGTTCTGGTAGTTTTGTCTTGACAAGGTACATGTTAGCACAGGCCAGTGCAAGAATTTATTCCATATCCAAAATATTTCCTTAATGCTGGCAACATGACAATGACCTAAAAAAATATATAGGGAGGGGGAGATGAGTGGTGACAGAAGATGAGGCTAAGCAGCAGTAACAGCATGTAAAAGATATCCAACTGAACAGGATAAAGTGAGAAAAGAATATCCTGGGGCTAAGGGGAACTATTTTAGATGAGGTCAGAACTGAGGGGGAACAGGTCAGGAATGCAAGCTAGAGAATTTTGGGTTTGAAAGGCACTTGGGTGATTTTATGCCTGCAGTGAAGTGAGGCAGCAGCTAGCTGTGATTCTGCTGTTAAGGCTGAGTTCTGAACTAGTGCTTGTTGCGTGTGAAAGATGCAAGAGATCTCCCCAAAATGCTGGCTGAATGTAGAACTGGGTTTCCATGGAGTGCAGGAATAAATCAAGTGTCGCATGAGCTAAAATGAGTGAAAAGGGGTCACTATGGATAGTCGGTGTCCCATGGCAGCCAGTGGCTTTATGTCGAGTGATCCCAGCAATGCTGTGCACTCTCTGCAGACTCTTTGGCAGAACAGATGTACTGCACAACAAGCAAGGAATCCTCACTCTGCTGTATATTAATGAGAGCTTGATGTTGTGCTTTGCTTCTACTGCCTTTAAAAAACAGAGTTCACAAGTGGTTGGGGTTGGAGGAGCCCCCCTTCTGCATCTGCTGGGCTTGGGTGGGTTGGTTTGGGCGCTGCTGGGGCTGCTGCTCTCTGCTCCCTGTGCAGTTGAGGCTGGAATTTGGCTGGCTCTGGGCTGCTGCCCTTGCATGGAAAGGTGTCATCTCACACTCTTCTGGTGCGGGAAAGAAAGCATCTACAAAAAAGATTTATTTTGTAAAAGCAATAAACTAGCAGTTAATGTTGGTTCTGAATGCCAATAAAGGCCTTTAGGAGGCTGTAACATCCAGAACAAAGCGCTCAAAATGCTGAAAATTCAGACGCAGCCAAATGTGAAACAGACCTAAATACTCAAAAATCCCGGAAATATCTGAAGTTTTGGTTTTGACTAGTTGCATAGGGAATTTTTAAAAAAAGAAAAAAGGCAGCATTTCTCATCTCACATAAAGTCCTGCAATACAAACAACCCCTTCAGGTGTCAGGTGTTTTGAAAATTAGTGGGACTTTAATTATACAGCACTCTGAATGGTATCATTACACCTTTCAAGGAGGAAGAAATTGTATTGTGTGACTTCATAAAAAGTTTTTATGCATCATATTTTACTTGAATTTCTTTATAATTTAAACTGAAATTGGAGTTTCCTCAGCTTTACAATTCTTGTTTGAGTGATTATAATAATATTGCTATAGTGTTTTTGCCATCACTGTACTGCTGCAATTCCATACTCATAGAGGTTTTATCTGAAATACAGAATAAAAGAGAGCTAGTGCTGGAGTTTGAATGCACTTGGAATTATGTGCATATTTAAGGAGGCCTCCTCTTTGATAAATTTATTTGAATAGTGGAGAGAAGGTACCCCTATATTTCCTGGAAATTGATACAGAAAGTGCTCGAAAAACTGGAAACATTTTTTGGTTGGAGGTTATTGCCTTTCCCTCACACACAGTGCTGAGCTCAGGTGGGAGCTCTGGAGACTGGAACTGATTTTATGGAGTAAACAAGTTCCCCATTATTAGAGCTTGTTTTCTCAGCTTTGCAGAACTATGCTTAGTGCCCTGCTGTTGATATCTTTTCTTAGGCATTTTTAAATTTTTGACAGACCAATTATAATTAACATGATGGGCCTAAATCACACAAGAATTCTCAGCTCTTCTCTTGAAGTATGTGCTGTGTCAACATGAAAAAAAAAAAGGTAAATACAGTCTCTCACTTCATAAATTTTCAGGATATTTAATCTTTCACCTTCTGATAATTATAGCTCGTGAGATATTTGTGCACTTATTTTTTCTGTTAGTTATTTCTTTTAGGACCAGCAGGCCTTCGTGGTTGCAAATGCTGTATTGAAGTTTGAATCAGTCTTATTTTCTCTCCTGTTTCTTTGTCTGAACTAGCATAGCTTAGGTTGTTCAGGGTGCATGGCACACAGATACTATTTGGGTGAGAATTTCCAAGTGGGGCAAAGATCCTCCTGAGGAGCATCTGTCCTTTTCTACAAGAGCTGCCCCCAGACCCCAGGAATGCTGGAACAACAGCTGGCTGTGCTTTGCAGTGATCTAAAAGGCAGGTGGAGGATGAGGCTTATCAAAAAACAAGCCTATAAAGCATTTTAGATAGGCAACTTTCCTGCTGTCTCTACATACATTCAGAGTCTGTGTTTGACAACACCTCTGTCCTCCTCACCAAGGGTTTTGCTGCTTGCTTTGAAGCTCTGGAAGAGGAAAAGCACTGCTGTGGTACCAGATCTCATCTGGGGGTCAACAGGCTGCTGTCATGGACAACAAACCCCATGGTCACCTAGGTGTCACTAATGCCTGGCCCCAGATACATCCTGGTATGCTTCTTCCCAGATAAAATGATGGCAGTTTTGACAAAGGCCATGAAGTGAGAATTACCAAATCAGAATGTGTGTTCTCTGAATAAAGGAGAAGATCCCTTCTGAGACTGGGGGAAAGACAGAAATAAAGTGAATCTTTCTTCTAAATGTACTGCAGGAGGCGGAAAGAAACCCTTTGCAGGCTTGGCTGAATGATGAAGTTAGCATGAAATAAGCTAGAGAATTAATTGTATAGACAATCACACAGGTAGACTCTGAATATTTTCATAAACACAGTTTCTTGTATTATGTTAATGCCATTGACAAGACTCCTACCTCTCCCTTACCTCTCTGGAGGTTTGCTGGATGGTTATAAAAATTTTTCCAGAGTCTGGGAGATCTAAGCATTTAGTTTGAACTCTGTTCTAGCTCCTTTTACAGCCATACACTGGCACCTTGATGGTGGACTATTGAAGTGGTTCAGTTTTTTTCTTTACTGCCTATTTTTCTGTCTCTATGCCAATCAGTCTGTGACAATTTTTTATCCAGCATTATATATGTGAGTGTTTCTATGAGCAGTCAGACCTTTGGAATCAGCATAAGTGGAAAAGAGAATTTTCCTGTTGTGCTCTGGATACAGTAACATGACAGGACCTATAACAAGGCAAGATATAAATCATGAGCAGAGTGTGAATTTGCTGTAAGGGGTCACTAGAGTCTCCTTAGATTAGAACAATTTGTTGTTTTCTTTGAGTGGAGACCTTGGAAAAGCATTCAAAGTGGACAATTTAATTTGTTTGATGTGAAAAGAAGATGACTTAGCAGAAGCCATTCATGGCTTTTTAATATTTCCAATTTTGCCAGGAAAGGAAAAAAATCTAGTAGCTGTTCCTAAATGATTTCTATGGCCCATGCAGTCCACACTCCTTTAAGGGCACAAGGGATCTCTCACAGTAAAGAGTGCTAAGTTTGCATGCTTTAACTTAAAATCCTGCTCAAATAGAGTTTAACTGAGACCTTAACTATCTTGACATCGGACACAATTATTAGGCAAAGCAAGTACCATCTTTTATTAAACTAACCTGTAGGATGGGATGGTGAAAGTAGGCAAGCTCCTGGGCATACAAGAAACTGTCTGCTTTTTCCATTTCTCTCAGTCTCTTGGTCTTAAGAAAAAAATAAAAAAGAGCAACAAAAAGAAAAAAAAAACTTCCTCTTTCCATTCAAACTTTGTATTTTTATGTCCTTAGATCACCATAAGTCCATCAGGGCTGAAGTATCCATTATTATTAAGCATAACTTGTACTGAGGTTGATCTATACAGACAGATCTCTCTGTAAGAGACAGGTCCTGCTGGGAGATGCTGCAGCCTTGTATCAAACCAGACTACATTGTGAAGTCTAATGGGCATAAGAGGAGGGAGCACCCTGGAAAGGTTATCAAAGAGTGATTTTTAGCTCAGATCTCCATACAGCTTTTTCCAAGGTGCAAGCATGTACTGGAGCACTCTTTGGAAGCCTCCAGTGGCCTCTTTTCCTGCTTGCTGGAAGCTGTTGATGGGCTTAGTGGTACAAGAGGCCATTTTAAAGGATGAGTCAAGAATATGCTTGTAACTAATAAAATTAAGGTGTTGCATGTTAACATGCAGTAGGTGTGGGCTTTCAATGCTAAGTTAGCCTCCATGTTCTGCCACCCCTGGAAAATACAAGGTTCATGAAAGTAGGGAGAGTTCAGACCTAGGACCTTTGGTTAGGCTCTTGAGGCAGAGAACGCAAAAAAAATTGGCCTGAGTTGAGCCTTTCAACAACGAGCTCTGAGAGGCTGGTGAGATGCTCGACCTTCTCTCTCCTGCTCACACAGAAAAATAGGGATGAAGTCTGCTTGGAATTTCCAGCTGCAATTTTCCACTTTAGCAGAAATTTAACTGATGCAAGTCATGTATAAGAGGTATCTGCAGCCTTCTCTGAGTCCCTGATGCACCCTGGGTGTAAACAGCAGCTGTGGCTGCTGTGTCCCATTCTGCAGCTGTCCCTGGTCTGGTGGTGCTGTATCTGTTCGAGAACGATGCAGAGATCTCTGAGCAGCTGGAAAGCCATAACAAGCAGACCTTGCTGCAAAAATTACTCTGGTTTGCAAGAATAATTAATTTGCCTGCATTGCTCTGGGTTCACGTTTTTTAGGTTAAAATGAACACATGGCTAATGAATTTCAATACATATATACATCAAATCTGATAGAATGGTGCTCTAATATGTAGTAATTAGCACAAGAGTCAGGAAAATGCAATTAAGCCTCTCAAAAGCTAAATTTATACCCTCTCTACTGCCCCATACTTGTCAACATCACCACCTCATGAAGCCTTTAGGGCCTTCTCCAAGAGTGCAGCATGTAGCGCTTGTCCCCTGGGCTAGGCCTGAATCAGAGCAGACTGATTTATATTGGGTTTCAAAACATGTGTAACCCATTTCTGTGAAATATTTATATTCCTGAGAAGAATTCTATCACGGGAGGATTTCCCAGCAGGTTAGGTGCATACCTATGCAGCTTTCATTTTTCATATTCTGATGTAACTGGGTCTGTTCAGGAAATGAATAATTGCTACCCTTTCATGATTATTGCTTTTTCCTAGAATTACAAGTTTAGCTGCTGGCAGTGACACTCTAACCCGAATCTGATAAAGCAAGAACAAGGTGTTGCCTTGGACTATAGGTCACATCAAATCTTGACTTAGGTCACTTTGCATGAATCCTGAAATGATATGCAATGTCTCCAACAGTAGAGCTGATAAACTTCAAAGGGTAGTAGGCAGTGACTCCATCCAAGCCAGAAAGAAGTCCTCTAAACTATGTCAAATTCAGACCTTATGGCCCCAGTAGTGCTGCGCTGTTGTGGCAAGCCATCCTTAGCACTGGCAAGTCCTGATGCAAGGGATGTTCAGCCACTGCCCCTGGGCTATTGGCTTTCTGGAGCTTGTGTTTGCAAGGGGAACACTCAGCAGCTCCAGACATTTCCAGGCTGTTGTACTCCCTAAGTTCTTAGGAGTGGAAGGCTGAGGAAGGCATTCTCAGTGCCTTTTACCTGCTAATTGTTGTCATCTGTAGTCTTGTTATTCTGATGGTTTGAGAATGCCCTGAGACTTGAGGAGTAGCTCAGGCTGTACTGTCTGTGAATGATCTGACCCATATCTGCTGGTCACTTAACTTTCCCAGTTGCTTTTTATTTCAGGAAAAAACCCAAAAACCAGAGCAGTGGAAAAATATGTAGGTTTTGCAGTAATAAAGGCTGAAAGATTTTTCTATAAAAATATTCCTAGTGGTGTTCAAAACAGCGACTGGGGATCTTTTCTCCACCTTCTCAGCCTTAAACTCCAAACTGTACGCTTTCATCTAAGACATGTATTGATTTTTTTTTTTGGGAAGGCTATTTTGATGATCAAGTGTTCATTTTCTATCATTGTCTTTTTTTAAAATCTGGAATGTTGTCTGCCAACTCTGATCATTCACACAGGCATGAAAAAGAAAAATAAGGAGTAAGAAGTGAGACATAGCTAAGATCCAAGAAATCCATCCAGTACTAATATTGCATTGCAGTGTGAATCATGACTGACCAGTTTAGTTTTGCTTTCCTAAGCTTACCTATGTTACTCAAGGAGCTCTGAAACATGAGACTGAATGAGACAGAGATGAATCTACTATGTGCAGTTTTTCTTTTAAATGCAAAGCCTATCCTACTTTGCAGCATAATGTCCAATTTTTCATCTTTGAAGTGTTTTCAGACCATTTGCTTTTAGTCCCAAAAAGGCAGGTACTTGTCAGAGCAGAGAAGGACAGGTTGAGAGATTTGCTTCAGGCCACAGAGAGAGCTAGTGCCAGAGCTAAACCCTGCTTGGTCATTCCTGGCAAAGGATTTGGATGCTTGTAACATATATTTGATTCCCAGTTACCTCAGTGTTATGACCTCCCAAGAAAAGCCAAAATCTCCTTTTTTTTTTTTTCTTTGGCAGAGCAATGTCTATATTTTGTTTCTCCAGCTCTACTATGCCAACATTAATGCAAGTTCCAGCTCTGCTGGGGGAGAATGAGAAGGTGTTTGTCAGGCGATGGTGTAGCATTTCTAATACTGACATCTCCACACAAATGATAATTCAACAAGTCCGTGTTTGCGTTATCCGATGGCGACAATACTTCCAGAATCCATGGTACGAGGATAATTAGGACTCTTGCTAATAATTCTGTGCACTTTTCATTTTTTTCTTCTCAATGAAATGAGATTCACATGGATTAATTACTACCTGCTATAAATAAACCCTGCGAATGGCAATCTTCATCGCAGAGGCAGAGGGTAGCTGTCTTTTAATATATCACAGCTTTCCATGCACCTGTTTGCCCAATGCTGTTGCCATGGGAACTGCACTTTATAAGAGAAGCTCTGCATAATTAGCATGGATTGAGGTCTATATCAATCAGAATAATTTGGAGGAGCAAGAAGAGCCCGAAGGAGAAGGCAAAGCTACTTGTCTCTGTAGGGAAGGTATCAGACCTCTGCTGCGTGGTAAATAGTGAGGCAGTTACTGGAAGAATTCAGCAGAATTAGCAAATTTAAGGGAATCAAATTATACAAAAGACAGAAAACTTAGTCCCCTTGGTTTTCATTATGAAACACTATTAGGATAGACTTTGAAAAATTAACAAAGACAAAAAAAATGTTTGTGTAATTAGCTTGAAGGTTTTGTCACAAGCTAAGAAGTTTCCTAGGCTGCACTAATGCCGTCAGTCTGGGAGTCTAGTGATGATGCACAGCACTGCTGGCAGTACACAGCTTTACCTTTTGGATCTCCTTCCATCTATATAGATAACAGAAATGAATTCTATGACATAGATGACAGAAGGATAATAACTTACACATTCCCACACATCAGTTTCATAATAAGCCCTTGTAACTAGGGTTCACTGCTTTCTGCCTAAAGCTGCAAGACACACGGCAAACGTGCAGATGCAGTTATCCAGTCAGTGCCTCATCCTAACCACAATGCATCAGACTAAGGATAGAACAGCAGCTTTAACTTTTTCTTCCATCTCGCCAGCTGGTGTCAGAAATATCACTTTTAAGAAAAAGGCTTAATGGTTTTGCAAAATGCCTGAAATGGAAAAGTTATTAAAAAAAGTTGGAAGAACTTTGTGTGTGCCTGTGCACAAGTGGTTGAGTACATATTCTTCTAATGTTGGCTTGGCTGTGAATCTCAGCTGGTATAATACACTATTACTGGAGTGACTGCAGTATGGGAGCTGTCCTGGACTGTAGTTGTAAGTGAAGCAACACCTTTGTATTCTTTAGGGGTCCACTTTGAAGGCAGGTGTCAGCACAACATTTCTGTGTTGGCAATCAATGCTGGTAGTATGAACCATAAAACAGCTCAGAAGGAAAAGGTAGGGAAACAAGGGAAGTCTCTTCTCTTTGGCATTAATAATGTCAGGGAACAGTTTCTAACACAATGGATAGTAGAGATTATCTTATGGTAAAACAGCAATGTGATGGGGTGTAGTATGTGTCTGTTACTTGCTTGAAGGTGTAGTTACTGAAATCATCTACGTTTGAAGAATTTGTACACAATAGACAGGCTATTGGTCTTGGATGATACTGCAGCGGCCTGTGCTACTTTGTTTAATTTATGTAAGAAGATCATGATAATCTTCTGTAGGGGGCAGATTGTGAGAGGAAAAAAAAAGGAATTAAAATCACAAATTGCTTTAGTTCATTTCCATGGCATTTTAGTCTGTGTTCTGGAATCCTCCCTTATCCCCGGGTTTTATTGATTTAAAAGCTTCTTGTAACATGGAGTGCTGCACAAGAGTGTGAACTGGAAAAAGCTCCTCTGCTGCATGTGAGCAACAAATGTGGATGAGAAGGTGAGGTGGTCCTTTATGCCTGCTGACCCTTGATGCTGCATGGAGAGCCTTCCACCTGTGCTATTATCAGGTGGAGGGACACTTTGTGAGCACAAGCACAGATTTGGATGCAACTACCACAGAATGTTGAAAAAAAAGTGTCTTATAGCTGCTTCTGTGGAAGGACAGGGCAGAGACTTGGCCCCCTTTACTGAGGGACTGTCCTCTCCAGTTTCAGAGCCGTGCTGCACTTGCCACTCTTCCTCCTCCTGCTCAAACCCCTTCCTGCATGGCATTGCAGCTCTGAGAGTCAAACCAGTGCATGCCTTCCCTCAACAAGGGTGGCTGGAGTGCTCCTTTTGGAAAAATAAAAGGTTTTGAATGCCTTCTCCCTACAGAGGGACCCAAGGAAGAAGAGCCAAGGGTGCAGATGTGCAGATCCTTGTAGCTACTCTTGCTCCAGTCTGGGTTTCCATCAGGCCAGAACTGCTTGCCACTGGTGTCCTGGGAAGGCTTGGAAAAACACGTTAAGGCACGTGACAGCTTCCACTTAAAAAAGGAAGTGCTAAAGGAGTTTAACTGCTTGCAGAGAAAAGCTGCAATTGAGTGAAATCTCCTGGGTTATAACTTTGAAAGGAGGCACCTACATTCAGGAGAAAAATCCTGCTTTTTAGGAGCAAATCTAGCTTTAAATCACCATTTCAAGTTAAGCGTTATAGCTCTGAGAGTAATGATCCAACCTAAGTGCTTCCATAAATTCAATTCATTAAAATAATATTTCCTCTGGCCCCCAAAGTGCCAGATCTCATAAACTACCCATTTCAAATTGTTAGATAAGTTTGGGGGTTTATTGTTTTTCAAGAGAAAAATGTTGCCTCGAGACTAGGAATGTGTTTGGTACAATTTAGTCAATTTTAGAGGTGTTCTCATTGGAGTTATTCCTCGTTTTACTCGTTATAAAGGAGAGGAGAACTGACTCCTTAGCTCTAGTGCTGCAAATCCATTTATATCTGCACAGTAATAATTTAGAGAGAAGGAGAAAAACTTAGAAATGCTTAAATAATGGGGGAACAAGTTTGGAAGGTTATCTTTGTACCTCATTAAGACTGAAGAATGGCATAGATGAGCAGTTCTAAAAAATTCTTAGTCTGTGTCAAATTATTCTGTGATCTAGCAAAATAGTTAGTTAGATTTTTCTGTATATCTGCTTCCATCTTTTTTTATTTCTTTTTAAATCAAAAGCCACAAGTTTTGTCCTGCCTATTAAAAATATATTATCATCTATTTACATATGCAACATATACACATCTGAGAGAAGAAAATGAATAAAAAGTCTCCTGATACAAAGCCTTGAACAACTGGACGGAAAAATTTTGAGGTAGATGTTCTTAGTGTATAATATTTATATGTTAACTCTTAAATATGTTAGATATGTTTAATGTTTATGAAAGGAGCTTGATAGTGACAGCAAGGGGAAAAATTTGCTGTAGGTTTGAATTATTAAATAAAGAAAAAACCCATAGATTCCCTGGCTGCAGCAATATTGCTGGCTCTTTAAAGGAAATTGTTGAGGTATATTTTGCCTTGGAGATGAAATAGGAGTTTGGTCCCCAGCCCCCATCTTGCACCCATATCTCAGTTTGGTGTTATTGGAAAGGGACTGCCATTACGCAAAAAAATAGAGAGAAAGCACTGATTCATTTCCTGTGTGCCTTCAAAAGCCTCATTCACTAAGACAGACTTCTATCTCTGTCAATACCTGTCCTTTTGAGGTGAAATGAAAGCCTTGTATGTGCATTTTCCCTTTGCCAGCCAATATATTTGCCATAACAATATGATAATATTCTAGGTTTAATTTCAATGTGCCTTGCTGAAAATAAAGAGACTGGAAGGAAATTGTTCTACCTGGGACATTAAAGCTCATCATTGAAAGGTGCTAGAGCCTTCCAAGGTAGGAAAATGGAACCAAAGATGTCCTGAGATATCTTCTAGCTGTGATAACAGCAGCAATGTGTTGGCACTTTTTGTAATTTAGAAAGCTTCAGGAAATTCAGAAAGCATTGTCCTCTCATTGAACACTGAACAATGTTTAATGAACACCCAGAGATGAGGTAGTCACAATTACAGGAAAGATTTTTAATAGGTTGAGGATAAACATGATGTATTTGAAGTTCTGATTTTGCTCAAAGACTGCATGGTCCCATTGAACCTAAGAGAATAAGTTTATTTTTGAAGCATAGTCTATTTCATTGTTGCTGTTGATTTTTATTTGAATTTCCATGCTTGACACCTTGCTTAAATCTGAGAACACTGAAGAGCCACTGTTGTCAGTGTGCTTTTATTCCTATTGCCCCCCTTCCTTTACTTGCCTCACTTGTCTCCAGTTTTATTGCTCTTGTGAGTTAAGTCCTCATTCAGGGCTGGAGAGCTGGAACAGGAATGGAAAAGCTTGGAGACAGAATCAGGTCTGTAACCTTCATCTCTTTGGTGTAATATGTGGCATTAGCTCTAGGTCTTCATTACCTTTATTTTAGCAGTGTGCTGGGTTGCTACACTGATTTTTCAGTGTAAACGTGACTCAATAAGCTTTTAGGAAGCAATGTGTAATTCAGATATATCTTATATAGCCACACAAGGCATATTTTGGAGTTTTACATTGTGGTGGAGGAAGGGAGTAAGAAAAGAGGCAAATCTCAAAACAAAAGTACTGCTAACCTCACTCAGTGGGTGCATTTGTTTCCCCTGGCATATGGGGTTTGGAGGTGCTTTGGAGAGCAAAGGGATACAAAATTTTCCTGTGTGAGGCTGGTATTGAAATGTCACATATCCTTACAAGGCTTCATTGAGCCATTTAGAGATGTTTGTGCTGGGCTTGCCTTGCAGCACAGTACTTGATGGACAGCAATGCAGTAAAAGGAAAGGATATAATTAATGGTGGTGAAAGAAAAACCTATCATCCTATACTTTCCCTTTGAAACTCAGGGAACCTTCAGAGGTCTGTAGGCAGCAGGGGCTGCTTATCTTGCTTAACTATGTCTGCTGCCACTGACACAGCAGCACCTTGTTTTTATAGCTACTGTGGCAGATTCTCCATTTTTATCCCCATTTGGCTACCCATGGAAGTTATTTACAACCTCAGCAGAAAGATCAAACAGCACTGTGATAACTGGCCCCTATCGACACTGTCAGGTCTGCATGTCTGTAAGACAAATGCTGCTGCTGGCTCGCAGCACCCTGTGTGCTGTGCATTTTGATGCAGATTTTTATTACCTGGCAGGTGGCTTGGGAGGCACAGATGGAAAAAAGAGCTGAGATCAATAACAGAGAATGATCAAGTCATGTCAGAGAGGGGTCAGCAGGCAGCAGTTGTGGAAGTTGCCCCTTGACATGGCTCTCAAGGGGGTGGGCAGTGTGGGGGAGTGCCTTGGTTTCTGAAAGGTAACATGCTGTGCTAAGAGTGCCTAATTATAGCTGTCACCATGGCCAGCTAAAGTAATGAAGGGCTCTGAGCAGGGATGGTGAATAACTGCATTTTGTTCTGGTTGTTGCTGTGGCTGCCATCTCTCTGTCTTGCACTGGGCAGTGTTGGGTGCCCTAAAGCACAGGCTTTATGAATGCCATAGGGTCAGGAGAAGCCCTGAGAGACCCTCTAGTCCCATTTAACCATTTTATTCCTGAGATGGTCTCATCCTCCCTTCTCTTAAAAACTTCCACTGTCAATTTCCTTTAATTCACTAACTTCTTTCTGTGAACTGGTGCTGCCACTATTTTATCTGTAGACATTTCAACAGAGCATTAACTTTCCCAGCTCAAAAATGCAAATGACTAAGAATTCTGGCAACGGATACGGGCTGTTATTGTGACTTAATCCTGCTTTGCTTACTCCAGGATCAGAGAAGTCCTGCTTTCTGCAGTCAGAGCTGCAATATTGTTGTTTGATTTCAATAATTTGCTAAAACCCTCACTGTTTTCCTCTGGTTGCACTAGCAGGGCTACGACAGGGAAAGGTCAGGCCAAAGTTTCAGGCAGAACTCAGTAGTGGATGCCTCTTTATTTTATCTTAGTTTATCTTTGTCTCCTTGGAATTTGATGAGCAGCAGATTCCGCAGTTTTCTTCCAACACAATTCAGGAAGATGACTGTAAGCAATTTCTGCATTATAGTCCCTATTTATATCTGTAATTAAAGAAATAGGCATCATAGTTATATTTCCAATTTCATAATTGCCTCTTTGAAATAATAGTCCCATTCCAGGTGTTTTCTAAAATAAAACAGCTAGGGAGATTAACTTCAATTAGAAAAGAAAAAATATAAACTGAAATGGAGGTTTTTTTTTTTTTAAAAATCAACCTAAAAATACAATTGCAAAAAAACTCCTAACCAAAAGAAACGTACTTTTCTTGGAGGGTACTTCATTTAGGTAATTAAATCTGTGCAGTGTGAATGAACCATTGGCAGCAGTGCCCTTTATCAAATGACATTTGGAGCACATTAATCTGCTGAATTCTGAGGCTTCACAGCAGCTTAAAACACATCTGGAGGCAAAAAACCAGCAAATTCTTAATGGGAATGAATAGTCTTTTGGTATGTAGTACAGATGCTCTAGGGTTTCTCACTGGGAAGATTTAGTAATGTTGAGAAACCCAAGTTGTATACATGTAAATTCATAAGCAATCACAAGTTTATGGTGTGTGCATGTTGGTGTTCAGAAGGAAGATAAGTTTTTCATCCAACAGAAAATGAGAGAATCCATGAAGGGAATGGTTTTATCTCAACCACAGCTTTCTTTTCTCTTTCTCTAATATTTCTTCCAGCACCTTTTGTAATGTCTGTGACTATTGCAAATCCTATTTTCTTCCTGAGACAGAGTAGCAGGGAGAAACTGTTTGATGTTGGTGTGTGGAAAGGAGCTCTCAGAGAGCTGCCAAGCCTGGCAGGTTTTGGGAGAAGGTCATGCTCGTTAAAGCTCAAAGTCTAAAGTTGAATTCTGCAGCAGCGCCAGTTCTCTTCTTCTGCAGCTTTAGGAAACTTCCTAAAATGATCATTGGAACAGAGCTCATGAAAACAAATATGTCCTGAAAGGAAATTGCTAAGGCCACAACTGTTTTCTGGAGTTTCTTAAAGTGTGTCTGTTGCTATTATTCTTGTAAGGTTGCTGCTGCTGCCAGAAACTACATCGACATGATGTGGTAGCACTCACCATCATGTAGGACCCATTGAGCTATTTAAGTTTTTGAAGTATTAATGGTGTTTCTTTTCCTCCAAGTTTTAATTCATTCACGCAGCCCTACTGGGATATGGAGAGTCCTGGATGAACCTTCAGGTTTAACTGTTGTGTACAGGTGAAGGGCTCAAAATTTGCACCTTTGAATTTGCTGGTAACTGTTGAAGCTGGCCTGGCCATCTCTCAGGAAATCCTTCTATTGCTGGATCATTAAAGCCTGTCTTGTTCTTATTCAGCACAGGGAAGTGCTGTAGCAGAGGTTGAAAATGAACAGGAGAGTTCATTTTACCCCTTCAGAGGCAAAATGCAGTCTTGGGGGATACTGAGTGTCTGAAAGTGTGTACTTATAGGCTTGGAGAGAGCTTACCAGGTCTGCACGTTATGCTAGCCACATGTAAATTCCATTTTGGGGTTGGATTTGGCACATGTCACCTCGGCCCACCACCCAAACCACCTGAACTAAATGACTGTGTTCAGTTGAAAGAGTTCATTTGAATTAAGTATCAGCCCTTTCACTACTGAAACGGGACTGCAGACTTGGCAAGGAGATCCTGAATGGGCATTGGGAAGGGATGAAATGAAAAATGACCAGAATTTATTCCCAGAAAGGGCATGTTTCAAATGGTGAGTGGGATTACAGATTGGAAGGACAGAAACTAGGCACTTAGGATCTTTATGACATCACTGCTTCAAAAGGCATTTGCCTTCTAGGGAAAATATTCTTTGAACTTTGCAAAACATATGTGAATTTGCCTCTGATGTATTTTTCAAAATTGTTCTCTTTCTTTGTGTTAATAACTAAGGCTATTGCTGCTTAAGGACTTGATCCCATACAGCCTTTTTCTCTGTCCTTGATCCTGCAGTGAAGTCATAATACTGCATTTTTTGTGATATTATGATGATTTCCATGGCAACAGACTGATGTCCAAAGCATGGGATCATGACTTTAGTGTGGGATCAAGAAAGAGGAGATAAAATCCTTATTAAAACAGACTTTGTCAATAAGAGGAAAAGGAACTAATAAAAAAATCCATTAATTTTATTAAACATTTCCTTTTCTAACTGAACTTAAGTGCACATGAAAGTACTTTTTTTAAGGATCTGTTTGGTTTTTACTCGTTTATGTTGATCAATACAATGTTGGCTTGAAAAGAAACATGAACTAAAGAACTACAACTGCTATATATAAAAGAACTTATCTAAAATCCTGCTGGCAATATTTTTTCCTTGAAACACAGGAGAGCTTTCTAATCCCAATGGCAATGGCCATGAGAAGTTGCTTGGCAGACTCACCTTCAGTCATGCAGTGAGTGGTTCACACGGGGAGATTGTCACCCCTGTCAACTTCTTCCAACGCCTTTTTCTAAACAGTTGTCACCTCAGCAAGGAAATACTGGGTTATCTGTACTTCTGTAAAATACTTGTGGAAGGGCCAGCAGGTGGTGGTGAGGGAAAGATTTTGCTGCATTTGGAACATGAGTCCTAACCTATACCATGCCTTGGTTTCTGTGGAGCCATTATGAGTCAACCTGCATTACCCTGAATGTTCCTTCTGACCTTTGCCAGCAGGCTAAGATGCCAAATTCTCTATCGTCATCCCAGGGGCCTGCTTTTCCTCAGGCTTACATTGAGACATGTCAGAAGAGCTCCCCCTGAGGCCAATATGTTAGTGTAAATGAGAAGAGAATCAAGCAGTGGGTGAAGATAGTCGTGGGCTCCAAGATCTGCTCTCCCTTTGGTGCATACTGTGATTTATGCACAGAACTCCTATTAGCAACAGTGAGAAGAGAGATACTTAGATTGCTAAACAGGATTTTTATTTTCTCAGCTGCCTGAAGCTACTCAGTGTAAGCCTGTTGTGAAAGTGATTGGAGATTTAGGGGAAGGAATGTCAAAGAGAAATAAGAAAAACAAAACTAATCCTGAACTAAGCAACTGTAAGAATTGTGGGGCTTTTGCTGTTTTTTTTTTTTTTTTCTTTATTTTTCTTGAAACATGTAGGGGGTTTTTAGCAACTAACTAATTGTTCTTAATAGTCCTGATTTTTTTTTTTTTGAGTGACTGCATGTGTGGGGATTTGCACAGTAACTGATGAGTGTGGAAGTAAAAGGACAAGAAAAGTAGAAAGTTCAGAAGCTGGGCTGACTTTTCTGCTCGTTTCCTTCACTGCAATTTGCCCTATGGCAGCAGACCTCTGTAGAAGTATAGCTGCTGGCTTTGTTGTTTTGCAAACCAGGTTTTGCTTTTTTCCTCCCTTTTAACAGAAATCTGATTGCCAGCTTCATAACTGTTACAATTAAGGGAGGTTTTTCCTCTCTGCTGCCTTCTCTGCAATATCTTCTGATTTTCTAGCCTCATTAACAAAAGGCTTATTCTCTTGCCTTATGCCCTATGCATAAGGGCAAGCTACTCTTTGCCATTATAGGGTAGAATCCACCAGTTCTGCTATTATCAGGGTCTGGGTATTGCAGCAAACTGGCAAGAGTTAATCTTTATTAAGCAAAAGCATACAGGACCCACACAGGCTCTGTAGTTGCACTGTATTCTCATGCTTACCATTTCCTTTATTGATTTGCCTATCTAAATGAGTACTTCTAAACTCTGTGGGTGTTTTCCAATTAGATAAAAGGCAATTCATGTCACCCTGCTGCAGCTCTGAGAGCCATAACCGAGAGCATGCACAGAGGACTCGTGAGCAGAGCAGCCCGGTTTAATCAGGGCGGCCCCCTTGAGCGCTGCCTCGTCTGCAGGACATCATTCTGTGCACATAATGTGCACACACTCTGTCAGAGCTTTGGGGAAAATGGGCCACAGCCACGCTCACTGCTGAGGCTGCCCTGTGTGGGACAGCTCTATGGGTGCTGGAGAAGGTGCACGAGCTTCCCTCTCTCAGGAGGCAAAGGGAGAGCGCTCAGGACATGGCACCTTCCAAATGGGAGGAAAAACGGCTCAGAGGATTGTGACTGCTGCTTATGTGAATGGTGCTGTTCCTGTGAGAGGTGAATCTGATAAACCTCCTAACAGTCAGAACTGACATGTTTGCTGCAGAATCACAGCCTCTGTCTTTTGTGGGATAATCATGTTTTATGGCATGTCCAGAGAGGTCTCACTTTTCCTTTCCTGAGACAGTCCATAGATGATGGACAGTTTCTGAGCATGGCTGAGGAAACCACAAAGGGAAGTGAAGGTTTCACTCTGAAATGCTGTTTGGTTTAACACTGCTTCCTATCCTGGTTTTGAGTGTTTGCATTTCTCTTTGCTGCTTCCCTTCACACTCTGCCTTACACTCTCTCAGCAAACCACCCAGCTGAAAGAATTTGGGCAGATGCTTCCCTTCACACATTGAACAGGGTTCCTGTGCTTCTTGCTTTGCTATCAAGCACCATGTCCCCACACACTGATTTCTCTAGTGACACATCCCATGGGACCTCCATGGAAACCTTACAGCTCTGAGCCTGTTTTTCACCTTTACGTAGAACCACTGAAGTCAATCTCTAATGCTTGAAGTAAGCAAACAGCTGCTCCTTATGTATCAGCTAGAGCTCTGTGAGGGATGGGGAAGGCATTCCTGGCCTCATGTAGTTGTTAGCAAGAGAGAGAAAGAAATGTGGCTGAGTACACAGAATTTCCTTTGTAATGCTTTCTACTGGTAGATCTCTTAGAAGATAGCATGGCTACATACAAACTCAAAATCACTAAATGGCTCTGAGGTAAGGGGAATGGATTTCTGTTTGTGTACTCCATGGTCTCAGTCACTGTCTCATATATTAGGTTTATTCTAATCTGGGTTTATTATTATAGTGTCCTGCAGCACCAACAGAACTTTCAGTTTAAACTGTAGAGTGCAGGAGTGGCAGAATATAAACTCGGGTGAGATCTGTCTGTACACTGTGAACTGCAATTTCTTTACTTGCATAAGATCTCATCCAGAAACATTTCAGTATCAGATATTTTTGTCTGAAGGAAACAGTCCATCTAAGTGCTCCTTGAGCAGTAATGCTGCTATAAACCCCAAATTGGGATTGAATCTTGTGGAGCATCAGGTAGCCAAGGAATCCTATTCAGTCGCAATTCCTGGATTGTAGCCAAAGTTGTGATGAGTAGTATTTTATTTACCATTAGTATATTTTACTGTTGCCAAAGTTAATAATGTATTATTTTACATTTAGTAGGAGGAGAGAAAAAGCATCCTGTTAACTTCTGATACAAAGGATAAGGTAGTGCTCTTTGTTGTTGTTTTTGTGGAGGTGTTTTTGTTTGCTTTTGAGAAAGCGAAGAGAGTGAATGGCACTTGATTATCACTTTAGGTAAGGATCTTGTATTAATGCTTGCGTGTTGCCTGTGCAGAGCAGCCAGAGGAAATATGCTGTGATTCTAGAAATTCTGGGGGCGATTTTGAACAGGGCCTTTTAATTTTTTGTTCCATGGGCTTGAAGCAAAATACATGATTCTTCTTGATTCAGAAACTACTAGGTTTTTTGCTGTGACAGCATCAAGTGTTAAGGGATGATCTGAAGGGTGCTGGAACTAGGCTGCCTGTAAGAGATGAGTGGGACTCTGAGGTTTGGAGCTCTGTTACCTTCTGGCCTGGGGAAACGTGCACAGAGCCAAGAGACTTGCCAGTGTGCTATGTATCCCACCAAAACCCATTGTGGACTCCACTGTATTAATGAGAGGCAGCTGCATCACCTCCACAGTGCAGAGAAATGAGTCTCTGCTAAAGATAATACGTTTGTTCAGTGTGCGCAGAAAGTGCTCTCAGCAGTTGTTCTCCTCCCACTGACACCAGTGTCAGCCAGGCTGAACGCTGCATCAGCTCCTCAACCTGGCCCCCTGCAGCCCCTTTTCAAAGTTCATTAACTGGCTACTTTTAAAAGTCTAATTACTTCTCCCCTTAATTGCAAGACTACTTGAATCCTTCCAACCTGTACAACACCCTTTAGGTGGGAATTTTGCAGGCCACAGCATTAATTTCTCAGAAGCAGCGCATTTTTTGGAGAAAATTATGTTGAGATCTGGCTGGTAAACTTTGTCAGGAGCATTAAAGTACAATCCCATTGAGAAAATAGACAATGATTTGTAATTCCTTTCCCCACTGCTGCAATAGCCCCCTGGCTAACCTGCAGCTTTGCATATTCAGCGTGCTAATGCCACCTGCTTGCTGTGACAGAATGGGACATGGCTCAGCTCCACTTGCCCCCCTTCTGGGCTGTCACTGACCACATTAATTCATGTCTGTCTTCTTCTAGCCTGCTCATTTTTCCATTAAACTTGTAGGAACTAAATTATTTTGGAGGCTTATGTCCTTGTCTTTTAAATTTGGATGAAATTAGACATTAAGCTCTGAAGATGAGGGAGGACCTGCTAATTTACACATTTACTGGACAGACAGTGTGAGTCTATAAGGATCCTATTATTAGAGTGTTATGCTAAAAACACATGCTAAACTGCCTGGAAATTTTACAGGATGACTCTAGTTATCTTAAACATCATCATACAAAAGTACACTTGTCTATAAAAATAATTATAGAAACATTTTAGTGAGGAAAAATAAGGAAAGCTCTCCCAAACAATAATGGTAAATGTAATTTTTCATCTCTCATTGGACCATAAGCAAAGAAGCAGAGACTAAACACTAAAAGGTAAAATGAGTATTGTGTTACTTATTTCTTGTACTGAAAGGCTGAGAAAAATGTGAAAAAGGATATACTAAAAGTATAAGAGATGAGTTGAAAATACTTTGATAGCAGTTTGCATTTATTTCCTTTCAAAAATTAATGCAATTTTTTTTTCTTCAAAATGTGCATTTAAATGCCTCCAGCACACTTACAGCTATTCTGAAGGACTTTATTAGTTTTTAGAATTCTTTAACTTTGCTTTACATCATCTGAGAGATGTAGGTTTACTCAGGAATGTGAAATCACTGAAAAAGAGCTGCATCACAGTGCAAGATGAATAAAATTAAGGTTGCCATGGGTACTTATCTTTTGAAATTTTTTCACTTAGAGTTTAAAGTCTAAACATAAAAATCCCAGTGATTTTTGGCTTTTGTAGTTTAGCACTGGATACAGACATAAATTAACAATTTACTTGTGGCTGCAAGTGGAGCTATTACTGTCTAATGTATAATTCCCTGTACACCGACAAGCTTTGTTTTTTCCCTGGTTCTGTAAGTTTTTAATTGCCTAGTGTTTTGCAGTATGATATAAAGAGCAGGTGTTCAGAAATCATGAGAAATTAAAAAAAAGGCAAGAAACAGGTTATTTTTTTGACTGAGAAATTTCCTCTGGCATTTGGAAGAATGGAAGCAAGATAAATGAAGGCCAGGGGTTTTATTGGTACTAGTGTAGGCCATAAAAAAAGTAAAATGAGGAGAAGAAGTAGACTGTGAATAAAGACATGTAAATGACATGGATTTAGGGAATATCAAATTGCAGAGCATTTCCTCACCTTGATGCAAACTCATGAATACAATCTGTTGCTATGAGATGAAGTGATTCTAGACTAAAAGTTTCATAAAAAGTTTTTTGGTGTTCCCACAGCGCCTGTAGAGGTGTGCAGATGATGTGGTAGTTGCTGCACTGAAATTCAGAAAGCTGAAATCATCCCACGAGGCCTGAACTTGCCTCCTGTATTGCTTGCTGCAGGGATGACAGGCTTGAAGGCTGGAGCTTTGAAGTCTGCTTTTTGTACCCCTTCAGGCTTAAAATATTGGGGTGATGATCTCATCTCCTGTTGGATAGGCACGAGGGGAGAACCAGCACGTGCTGAGCCTCTGGCTGCAAAGCTCTTCACCAAACAGTTCCTCTACAGACAGAGCCAGGCAATTACTGAAGCTGCTGCTTAGGTCCTTAGGAACAGCAGAGTTGTTGGAGGAGTCTTTGATGGTTTTGGGGAGGGTTTTGTAGCCTGGTTTGGGTTATGCCTTGCAAGACTTTGTTAGCCAGTCCCAAGCAAGCAAGGTGGTTCAGAAGTACCCTGGACATCTGCAGGAGCCCCCATCACTGCTGCACAGGCACAGTCCTGCTCCTGCTCAAGATTCCTCTTCAGGTTAACTCCAGGGAATTCTGGAAAGCAGGGTGTGCCCGTTGGCATCCCTGCTACCCATGGCAGCTCTGGTTTGATCCCCAGATTTTGGAGATTTAAAGAACCTAAAAGATCATCTTGTCCATCTGCTTGGCTGGCAGGGGACTGTTCCCCACAGTGTATTTTCAACTGTTTTGTCTCACTTAATTGATCCAAGTGGTGGGGCTTTTGTTACTTGTCTTGGGAGGCATGTTTCAAGATATAATAGACTTGCTTGTTGAAAAATATTTCCTGATATGCAGCCTACTCTTTTGGTGGTTTAATTACTACTGCCACTTTGCAATTACCAGTGCTAATTACTGTTGCCATGTTAATTTTTGAAGCAATGCAGTGAGCACTGAGGTAAGCTGGCATTTTAGGATTCTGACAAATTTAACTGGATGAATACTCATCTGGTGGGAAGTCCTCCAATAAAATGTAGCATTCCATTATAAATCAAAGTAAACCATTGAAATGTAAAATGAGACCTTCTGGGGGAAAAATCCCTAAACACTTCAAAATGAAATGTTTGGAGTTTGACATTATGTTAAAGAATTGAATCTAACTGTGAAAGACATTTTGCATCTTAGTTACCTATCTTTCTGTGCTAACCATTTTTCTTTTTCCCAATGAATGATATTTTGGAACAACAGAAAAGTCTTTCCTGGCTGACATGTCCCTCGATTCAGATGTGTGATGCTGTGTTATCCTTTGGAACATAGAATTGTTTTCTCACTATCTCTGCGGCCCCTGGGGAACTGGAATCCCAGGACTGCCTCTGAGACAGTCCCCTGACAGAATATATTTTTATACAATCCTACAGATCTGACTCTGACTTTAGAGCAGCCCCTCTGCTGTTCAGCCAAAAAATCCAGGGAACCTAAGTAACCCTTACTGCTGTTGTGCTGGAGGTCAAGAAGAAATTTGCCTGGAATTATCTGCAAGTGTCACAGTTCCATGAACAGCTCACTGTTTTAAAGCCAGTAACTTCCCATGGAAAACTATTTTGTTGGGAAAAAATTCTGAGCAGATGTTGCAAGAGTTTCTGTGCAAGTGAGCAGAGAAATGATGGTTATGTTGGAGCACTGCTGGCAGGACTAAATACCTTCTGGTTACTGGAGATACATTGATATGCTATTCTGCCTCCTCTCATCTTGTGAGATGTTCTGGGGGATATCTTTTTAATGGTAATGGCCACACGTTATACGATGTGCCTTGAAATGAAATGGATTTGATAAACTCTTTACCTGCATTATAAATGCAGCACTTGTGATACGGGTTGATGAGAATTATTCTTGAAAGAGTTTAGCTGTTATTTCAGCTTCAGTGCATTTTAATCATGCTTCCTCTGTCAAACAGCAAATATTTCCATTCTTCACTCAGGTAGCTTTTTCTTAGTGGCTCTGGGAAACAAAACAGAGCAATAGAATTATTTCCATTTGTCAGTATGTTTTTGTGTTTCTGCTCCTCACCAAAAGCACAACATTTAAAAATCCATGTTGTTTCAGGGAAATATTACTATTATCCCAGCTGGCTGATATCCTGCAATGCCTGAAAAACTGAAGTCCACAGGAGTGTTTAAGGCTGGAAGAACATTTAATAGTGGGAAGAGAATCTGATTGTACAGGATTGTAGATTTTAAGTCCAGTTGCACAAAGGGTTTTCAGTTTATAGGCAAATCAAAATAATAGTGGGTAATGTTAAGCAGAGGAGCCAGAAATCTCAGTAGAATCAGCAATGCTCGGGCTGGGGTCTGCAGGCAGTAACTACATTTCCCGTCCTGATTATCTCCCTGATGTATGTTTTAGTCTGGGGCAAGTTTTCACTGTCTCCAGCTTTTTTCTCTCTTCTTTCTCTCTCTTTTTTCCTACTATAAACTGTTACATAATTCAGTTTTCAGAAAACAATCAATTAGATAAACCTGCTTTATATTAATTCTAAATCTGGGAGAAACATAAAACCAAACTCTCTTCCCCACAAAACCAAACCAAAATAAACTCCACCAAAATAAATCCTTGAACAACTCCCCACCAATTTGCATTACCATAAACATCCTCTTAGTCTTTGCAAACATTCTCACTCTCAGGAAAAGAGAAAAAAAGAGGGAAAACAGGTTGAGTGCTCATGGGTAAGAATCAGAGGGAAGGCTGCAGGATATCCTGGTGAGAGGCTGTTACAGACAGCCCACCCAGGATGGAGAGGCAGAGGAAATATTCTAAAAGCAGCTGGGACAAATTTCACAGTCATTAGCCCTTGTTCTTATGGGGTACTTCAACTTTCCACGTGTCTGCTGGAAGTGTAACACAATGGAGAGGAAACAGTCTGGGAGGTTCCTGGCACAGCTGATGATGGAGCAGCTGGGGAAGGTGCTCCACCGGACCTGTGTGTGAGCAGAGAAGGACTTGTGGGGCATGTGATGGTAGTAGAAGGCCTAATTGGGCACAGTGGTCATGAAATGACAGAATTTTTAATTCTTGGAGAAGTAAGGAGAGGGATAAGCAGAACTGCAACCTTTGACTTCCAGAGAGCAGACTTTAGCTTGCTTAGAAAACTGGTTGACAAAGTCCCTTGGGACTGAGGGGCAAAGGAGTCCAGGCAGGAAATTTTAAAGTGGCAGGGGCAGGGAGCCTCTATGTGCCAAAAGACAAGCCAATGGGGGGCAAGACCATCCTGGTGAACAGAGAGCTTTGTCTGGAACTCAGGAAAAAAAATAGAAAAGAGTTTATGATCTCTGGAAGAAGGGGCAGGCCACTCAGGAGAACTATGAGGATGTTGTGAAATTATACAGGGAGAAAATCAGAGGGACCAAAGCCAAACTAGAACTTAATCTGGCTGCTGACGTAGAAGACAATAAGAAATGTTTCTATAATTAGATTAGCAACAAAAGAAGGCCTAGAGAGAATCATCATTCTTTATAGGATGTAAGGGACACGTACTGGGAAAGTCTTAGGAAAAGGCTGAGGTACTTAATGCCTTCTTTGCCACAGTCTTTAATATCCAGATCAATGGTTTTCTGGGCATCCAGTCCCCCAGAGTTAGCAGACAGGGACAGGGAACACAATGAAGTCCCAATAATTCAAAGGGAAATGGTCAGTAACCTGCTACAGGCCCTAGGCACACACAGATCTGTGGGGCAGGATGGGATCCAAGGACAGGCACTGAGGGAATTGTCAGAAGTGCTTACTGAGACATTTTCCTTTATTTATCAGCAGTCCTGGCTAACCACAGAGGTCACAATGGAAGTTAGCAAATGTGATGCCTACCTAAAAGAAGGGCTGGGAGGAGAACTCAAGGATCTACAGACTTGACAGCCCAGTCTTGGTTCTGGGAAAGGTTATGGAGCAGGTCATCTTGAGTGGCATCACAAGGCATGTGCTGGAAGCTCAGGACCAGGGGCTCAGAGCTAGGCAGAAAATGGGTTTATACAAGCTAAGTCCTGCTTGACCAAAAAATTCAACTGACAGTCTGTGACAAGAGATATTTACTAGTGCTCATTTTGGGGCCAGTTGTGTTTAATATCCTTATCCATGATCTGGACAAGGGGATCAGCTGTACCCTCATCAAGTTTACAGGCAAGACTAAATGGGGCAGGAGTGCTGATCTGCTGGAGGGCAGGAAGGCTCTCTGGAGGAATCTGGACCAGCTGGGTCCATGGGACAAGGCCTGTTACATGAGGATCAGCATGGCCAAGTGCCAGTTCTGCACAGGGGTCACAACAATCCAGTGTAGTGCTACAGGCTTAGGGAAGAGTGGCTGGAAAGCTGCCATGTGGAAAAGAACCTGGTGGTGCTGGTTGACAGCAGTCTGAACATGAGCCAGTGTGTGCCCAGGTGGCCAAAAAGGGCAATGGCATCCTGGCATGTGTCATTGGTGTGGCCAGCAGCACCAGGACAGTGATGGTCCCCTGTACTCAGCACTGGTGAGGGCACGCCTCAAACCCTGTGCTCAGTTTTGGGCCCCTCTCTACAAGAGAGACATTGAGGGGCTGGAGCATGTCCAGAAAAGGACGATGGAGCTGGGGAAGGGTCTGGAGCACAAGGCTGATGATGAGGGGCTGGGTCTCACCCTGGAGAAAAGGGAGCTCAGGGAAGATCCCATTGCTCTGTACAATTCCCTGTTGCCAGGTGGGAGGTGACCCATCTTCCCATGTAACAAGCAACAGGACAAAAGGAAGTGGCCTCATGTTGCACCAGGGGAAGTTTAGATTGGATATGAGGAAAAACGCCTTCATGGAAAGGGTTCCCAAGTGTTGGAACAGGCTGCCTAGGGAAGTGGTTGAGTCGTGATCCCTGGAGGTATTTAAAAGACACGTGGATGTGGCACTGTGGGACATGGTTCAGTGGCAGCCTCAATGTGTGATTTATGGTTTGACTTGATGATCTAAAATGTCTTCTCCAACATAAATTATTCCATGATCTTACTGTAATTATACTGTTTCCTTCGGGTGTCTCTTGTCTTTTATGAATAACTAATCATGGACTATCTTGAACTCTTCTGAATTTTAGGCAAAATTACATTATTTCTGATAGCAAATGGAGATTGTTTCCATTGAAGAGGCTTTGTATTTGTTGGCATATATGAACTAAACAAATCAAAACAGGCCTTGCTGTGTAAAAAATCTTTGGAGGATTATTCCATATAGTTGAAATTTACAAATCCCTAATAATGATAGGCTTGGAACATCAATTTGAAGAAATTTCTTCATGCAGTTTTATTATTAGTCTGGAAGATACTTTATGTATATATTCTTTGGTGCATGGGCTCCCTCTGGAGCTTTATCTTATTAAAAAAACCCAAACCTTAAAGCACTTTTAAAAATTTTAATCAAAACCATCAAGCTAACAAAAAACATAAAGGCATTTTTTCTGTTGCTGCCGCATTGAGTATGAATCTTTTCTTCATGTATGTTTGATGTGCCTGGAGTTTCACCATATTATGCCAGCTTGGGAAAGCAGCCATTAGAATTAATGTCTAGTTGGACATTAAAAGAGCCTTGTATGAAAACTGTGCCACACATCACACAAATAATTAATTGCAGGGTTCTGAAGATGCAAAGTGCCATATAAATCCCAAGCATTCGTTACAGCATTGAGAGTCTGATGGCTAATAACAGATTTGATTTTGCTTGCCATGATTCATCAACAAAAGAAAATTTGTTACTCTGAATATTTTCACTATTTTCCACATGTGTTTTAACAAAATGTGAGCACACACAGAGGGGAAACAATTTATTAAAATCTGACACTGGAAGTATTGGTGTAGATACTTTCCATGTTTTTCTCTGAGAAATTAAAGGTAAACTTGGACAGAATTGCACATCCCTAATGTATTTAATGATTCTGATATGTTTACCAGCTTTGCTTTATTAAGAACAAAGTAAGCAATAAGATCTCTATTGGTTTTATGAGAGGGGAAGGCAGTAAAAGTCATATTTCCTTGAAATGTGTTATTGCTATTTGAAGAGCTTACAAATAATGCTATTCTATAGTGTTATAGGAACAGTTTTTCTTCTCTTTATTTTCATAAAAGGGGAAGTTAATTTACCCAAGTGCATTTCCTTTTTGGATTCTGATTGATATCAGTAGACAAATATAGATTTCATACTTGAATTTTTATCTCTGTTCTGTATAGTGTGCTGTCTTGATATGAGCCAAGCTGTTGTTTTGTCCTTCTCTCAATGCACTCTATGGGCAAGGCAATTCAGAGATTTTGTCACACTTCTGACCACAACTGTTTCAATTAAAGAGACTTTTAATGTCTTATCGGACCTGGAGGGATTTCTATTTCATAGAGACCTGACTGGATTTTGGTCCTTTGTTCTTTTTTTGAAGGTATTTCAGTGTTTTCTTGGTTTGACTTTATTTTTTTTTCTCCCCATAACATGAGTAGCACCTTGTACCATTAGTTTACAGAGAGTGATGTGATGGAGGTATTTCTTCCTGTAATGAGTTTGTAACTCTCCCTGTAAAGACATTCTGTAATAAATGATTCTTTTTCTGTGGAGCTCAGGAAAGTCAAGATGTTCAGCTCTGAAAAGAAAGACTACCCAGTAATTTTTCCTGACGAAAACCCAAGGAAACCCTAAACCAGACAAAATTCTTTTTCAGAACTAGAAGATCTTTTGTCCTATGTGAGTGGCCCACAGAGTCCCCTCTGCTCTGTCCATGAGGATCTCTCATCCTGGTATGCTGTTCAGGTCCCCTTCACATCTTATTATATGGTCTGTTTTTCTCTTGAAGCCTGGCTGACGTTTTTGAGTCTAGATTGTCATCGATGCTCGTACAGATCAGTTTCTTTGTAGCAGTAGCTGTCTGCTCCAAGTGTGCACTCTGTTACACTAATGTTCATCTTCCTTGTTTGTGCATTTTATTTTTGCAGATACTCTTTCCTTGTTAGGAAAATCCAATAATGGTTATGATAATCTTGCTGTTTATTTTAATTTATTAGCTGATGCAAGGCTAACAACATATGAATTAAAAAAAATAATAGAGCCATTATCCTTGAGACTATTATAGGGTGCATGATTTCTTCAGTTAATAACTCACATTTTTTAAATTCAATTTGCCAGTTAACATACCATTTTAATTTTTAAGATATAGTGCTTTTTTGAAAATTTTAATTTCTCGGCACTGCCTCATAATTAAGCTCACTGTGCACGCTGTGTTACTTAAAGAACACTAATGAGCAGGACATCACACAAGTTGTTTCAAATCACTGCCCTTAAAGGAGACATATTGAACTTACTGTGGTTAAAAAGTACCAAACCAGAACAAGTTGGGAAAGAAGCAAGGCCCAATGAGGAAAATTGCTGTGCTGAGTGTTGTGGCTATGGTCCTACCTCATGAACCGAGTTTGTTGAGACTCATGAAAAGTGACTTTTTTTATCAGGCTGAAACTCAGTCATAGTCACCTTTGGGGCATATTGCACACAAATTTCTGCATCAGGTTTCCTTTTTTAGGTGATGTTACTTGTCTCACTTGTTGGCAAATGGTGACAGGAACTTCAGCCTGGCAGCTGCCATTTGGCCAAGGTACCACAAGCCTTTCCCAGGCAAACAGAGAGATGCAGCAGAAGTTGGACTGGAGTAGAGGTGCAAGGGTGAAAGGGGCAGGTAGAAGATCAGCAATACTGGTAAATGAAACTTGTGGACATCTAGCCAGTTTCCATAAGTTGGAAAAGGCCTCATTTTACCTTGATGACAGACCCAACGTTTTGCTGCTGCGCATCCTGAGATTTTCTCATCTTTGCTTTGCAGAGTGAATCTTGGGTATGCTCTGACAAGGTCCATGATGCTCACTGTGATGCTGCTCTGTTAATGGGGATCTTTTCCTTCATCAGCTGGATCTGTGGCTGATGCTGTTCAAAGCTGGCAGCAGAGGTCAGCTGCAGGAATGGGAAATAATATTCCATTATTGATCTGAAAGGCAAGGGAGGAGTAAATGTAATTGTTTGGGCTCAGCTGTTTACTCTTTGCAGTGTGAGACAGCAATCAGGAGATTTTTTTGAAACACAGGCTTCTTAAGCAAACCTGGTGAATTGAATGTATGATGTCAGCTGAGGCTGTAATCCCTCATATTATTTGTGTTTTGGTTAAATAAAGACAGTGCTTTCATTTGGTTCCCTCACCACCCCCCCCAAAGACTAACTGAAAGTTGTTCAATCATGCTGCATCTGCTACTGTGCCTTTTTCACTCTCTCAATTAAATTGTGACTTGATTGATTTCAAGATTATTTGTTGAAGAGATCAAAGTTTCAAAAATATGAATTCCCACTAGTTTCATGAGACTAGGTGACTGGTCAGAGTAGATGAGGGCCCCTTGCATGCCCCATGATGGGAAAAATTTTGTAGAATCTATAGAGAGTATAGAAATGTGGAAAGCAGTAGGTCAAAACTTCCATATCCCTAGATTTGCCTGCCTATGGTGATGTTTGCTTTTCCTTTTAAATGCCCCAAGTTTGTGATGGCAGAACGGGGGTTATTCTGATCACTTGTTTTATGTGAGGAAATTTTCCATACAAATGATGCATGAACAGATTTATAGTCCCAGTTGAGGTAAGTCTGAGGCTCTTGAAAGCTCTTTTCAGCCAGAAAGCTTGGTGATTCATAGTAGTTTGACAGCACACCAAACTTTCTGATTTATGAGAACATAAAATGTTAAAACATTCCTGTTCTTGTTATAATTGGCCAACCTGGTCTCCTGTGAGGAAGGTCTACTGCACATTGCAATAAAATAAAATTTCAAAGTTATTTGAGGATGGAGAAGATTTTTTTTTTCTTTTTAATTAACCATAACATTGTTTTTACACTTAAAGATTACTCATTTCCTTTTTTGCCTTCTACAGTTAATGTTCAGAGGAGGTCTTATGAACCTGCAGGTTTTTTTCCTGAGTTTATATTCCAGAGAGATGCACCTCACAGAAACTCTTTAAGAAAACACCAGAGAAATCAGACTTTTTGGAGGTCTTATAGTCACTTCAGTGAAGTATGTTTAATCTCTTCATTGCTGCATGGATGCAAGCCTGCAAAAATTCCCTCTGGCCCAGGTTTGTTCTGGGTAATATAAATGGCTGCTTTTGATAGATGAGACCTGTCTTTGCAGAGAGCAAGAGGCCAAGTGTTTTAGATCTCAGAGTGATTATGGATCTGTCTTTTATTCCTATGTATTTAAGTCTAGTCCAAAGTCCAGTGACTTCATGCAGCACTCAAAGGAACTTATAGATAGAACTACCTGAAAGATTTTGGTGCTTTGCTTTTGTCAAAACTGAAACAGCTTTGTGGTTTCTTTGAGGAGCAGGGAGAGGCTCGGCTCCCTCTGGCTGTGAGGAATAAGTCTAGAGAGAGGGTAAGCAACCAGCCCCATCTTCTGACCATGCAGAACAGCCCTGAATCTCTTGCCACAAGAGACAAAATTATTCGGGGTCTCTTCTGCATTCTTTTTTTCCTTTTTTAATGTCAATAAGTACTTGAAAGATTGTTTTCTTCATTAATATACAGAGAGATATTAAATTAAGACACTGTTTTCCAAACAGTCCCAGTGATGTATGTGGGATGCCTAGTCTGGCCATTTTCATTTGGCCTTCTCCTACAGCATCATGGGACTTTGTGATTTATGGTGGTCATCCATAAATGTAGCAGTGAAATTGCCCCCTGTGCAGGGGGTCAGGTCCAAACCCAGAGGAAAAAAGTTTTTGCAGAAATCCTGGTCTAAAAGTGAACAAGAAACTTAATTGGCATAAGTGGTGGTTTGTATCACAAAGCAGCCTTTGTACTTTTTCGTTTTCTGGTGTTATGCATATCTTTGCTTTGGTGAAAAAATCTCTGCTTGATTACTTTCAGGGTTGCATACTTTGGATTGTTTTCTTGTGTGTGTTCGAATCTACTCCTTTCCTCCTTCTTTACTCCAAATAATAATTTCTTGACTAATTTTCTTGTGAGTTACTATTCAGAAAATATTCTGTTTAAGCTGTTAGGTACCAATACAGAATTTGCATTGTGAACAAACATCTAGCTTTGTAGGTAAAATATGAAGTAGGTATGCATGTGCAATGTGTAAATATGTGTTTCTGTGTACATGTACATAACTTGTTTGTAAACAAATTCATATATGAATATGTGTATGTGCACACATAAATATGTGTGTATGGATGAGTAGGGAGGGTTTTCTGCTGCAAGCATGACATGTCTGCTGAAATCTGTGTATCAGTCTGAAATGATCCTTTTATTGCATGTGGGAAACAGGAGAGTTGAGAAACAGTGAATGTGCATAATGAGAATACACAGAATGACTTGAAAGATCAGGTAGTTTTAGAGTCAACTGTCTCAAAGTTTTCAGAGAATGTTGGAAAATCCTCATTACAGCTGCCTGCTTTTGCAGTTGCTGCCCTGTGCGAACAGACTGCAGAGCATTTTGGAAAAGGGGCATCAGTAGTAATGGCATGTTTTCAAGAAACTGCTTTAAAGCCAAAATGCATTAAAATGTAATACCATGCATTGGAATGTAGCATAATGCTGTTCTAACTGTAATAAAAAAGGGCACACTTCAGTTAGGCTCACACTGAACCAAACACTGTCTGCAAAGGCACAGAAACAGAACATAAACCAGCAACAGGATGGCTAAGGTAAGAGTTGGTCATCTGTCCAGGGAATAGGACATCTGAGCAAGAGATGATGTTAAGAAATTACTGCTATTCCATCAGCCTTCAGTGAATTTGTGTCAGACACTCAGCAAATGGGACACAGTGTAAGATCTCTGCCTTTAACAGGCAAGAACTGAATGCAGATTTCTTGATTAATCTGATATTTTTAAAATCAAGCTGGCTTGAGTAGCATCATCCAAGGCTAAAGCACTGCTGAAAGGTCACAGTGAGTTACCCATAGTCAAAACGCTGAGGCTCTCAGACCCAGCATTACTGAACATTTTCATCAGTCACCAAGAAGACAGGGTAGAGAGCATGCTTGTTAAATACACAGATGGCAGTAATCCACAAGGGACCTCCAGAGTATTTTAAGGGAGGATATGAATTTTAAGTGACAGATTGAAGCTGCTGTCTGAAAAAAAAAGAGGCAATGCAACAGCAACGAGGAAAGATAATACAGGTGCATAGGAGAAACAGTCTTGCAAACGCAGCATGGTGAAGTTCTGTGGAAAAAGGGGTGAAATGGAACATGATATAGGCACAAAAACAAAAGAAAAAGTTCATTCTGGGATGCAGAGACATGAAATAATTTGCTGCTCAGATAATGCTAAACTACTTGCCCAGTTTGGGTGTCACAGTTCAAGGAAGATTTGAACAAACTGTAGGGAATTCATGGAAGAGCAAACAGAAAGACATAAATGTATGAACAGGCAGCTTCTTAGCCCAGAGAAAAGGTGACAAGATCTGTTACAAGTTTTCAAATATTCAACATAATACATAGAATGTTGTGGAAAAGGTTCAGAAAAAGAGTAGGAAGGAACTTGTCAAGTAATCAAGGACTTGTCAAGTAATCATGCAATGCATTTTTGTAGCCAGTATGTGAGCAGTTGAGGCATGTACATTTAAAGTCACAAATGTGAATGGAGAGCAGTCAGTTTCAGGCTTTAAAATTATTTCTTTAATTTTGGCTCACTTAAAGTTAGGAAATTGACTTGGCTTCATGGGTAAACTTCAGTCATCCTGATGAACATGTGCAATGATTTTGGGTAACAAAAGAGAGAACATTACCACAGTGATGCTTAATTGAGCTAAATCCACATATAATCATTCCTATTATACTGTAGCATTTAGATGAAGTAAACCTCTAACAAGATCCTGCAAATGTTTAATTGTGTGGCTGTTTCTTCTCTAGCTTGCACTGATGGGGATGAGGAAATGCTCTATTGAAATCCATGGTGCTAGGCAACTGTTAAACATACTTTGGCACACCAATATTAAGGCAGACTAATGTCTTATATTATTTGCTTTTCAGCAAATTGTTCATTGCTGCTAAAAGTGAATAGGCAGAACTCAAAGAAACGCCTCCCAAAATAGCTAAGAAGATCTGGACCTAATGTCAAACTGCTGATGATCACAGGGCAGAACTTTCTTATACACATCAGGAAAAGACAAATATGTGTAGCCTTTGTCTTCAATAATTTTTTGCTACTCAAGTTTCTTATCAAAGGAGTCTTACACATATTCTGGCAACATTTAATGTGTGTTTTACACTGCCTAATTCATCTGTATCTTTAGGAAAAGCTGTTGCCACTCATGTGCCAATCTGCCTAACCCAGTTAAGCTTATGGCAATATCCTACACTGGTAGCAGTCAATTTATCTGGGGAGAGAGGGCATGCTCATCCATTCTGCCCTCTTTTCTTTTTTTCTTTCTTTTTTTTTTTAATCTTTTTTTCTTATAGGAATTTGGTAAACACTTTAAAGGAGGGGAACAAACAATAAAGTCTATGATTATTTCACATTTGTAGTTAAAAGTTCTTTTCTGAGCATGACCTGAATTCTTTGGTCTTATCTAACCCTGTCTGTGGTGGATGGAGATGGAGGGCATAACCCTAATTTAAAACCACTATCCATAATTTAATTTTATTTATATAATTTTATTCTTTGTGGACTTCTCACCTGAACTTAAATGCTCTGGAATTTACTTGAATAGTTCATGATTCTTTTCCACAGGAGAAAGTGAAATATTCCTTATCTTCCTGAGCAATAGTTTTCTTGAAACCTTTTCTGTATGCTTTCTGTGCACTTGCATTAAACTTTCCCTCTATCCTTTAAAAAAAATATGCAATCTCATCCAAGTGTGAATTCAAAAAAGCAGAGAACCATGCTTAGCTCTTTTCCTGAAAAGGGCAGATGGGGTTCTTGGCATCAGTTCATTCTTTATATCTGAGTATTGGGTTGGGCACAGTTTTAAACAGTCTTTGCCTGTTTGTTTTTTTTTTTTTCCTCCAAGATTTGGTCAGCCTGAATTCTAGAACAGCTGGATTTTTTGTGAAAAATAAATGTCAAAAAATCCCTTGAGTCCTAGATCAGCAACTTTCTTTGAGTCTTTCATGTTTCAGAGTGACTGATTGTGCCTGACAGTGCTGTGCTTCATAAACCTTTCTTTCCAGTTGTTTCTGACAAATGTAAGGAAATATCTCCAGATATTGCTTTAGACTAACAACCTGTCCTTGGTTTTCTTGCTGAAAGCTCACTAAGATCTTATTATTCAGAACTCAGCAATTCCTGAGAGGAATAACTTCTTTGAGCTGGACTGGAAATTTAGATAATATAGCAATATTTTCTTGAACCCACTATTTACAATGAAAAAAAAGAGGAAAAATGTGGATGAAACAATGAAAATTATTAGTTAGATATTAGTTAATGAGAATGAAGCATTTGATAAGTTTGTGCATATTTTCTGTTAAAACAGAACAGGAGATCTGATTAGTCCATTAGAGTAGTGCTAAGAGTTACCTCAGATAGATCCCACTTTATACTTGAAGAACAAGATGAAATGAGTTTTAAAAATATGAAATAATATTGGGATTTCTTTTTTTGAGATATGAATGCCTTCAGCTTTCCAAAGGACTTTGTGCATCACCTGTAGATGTTAAAGATGGAAAAGCCTTATTCAATCGTGAACAAAGGTGTTACAGGTTTTTATTCTTGAAGCAGAGTTTCTAGCATTGTGCCCTCCTAGTTTTGTATTCTCTCAACAATAAGGCTTCCTTATCTCTTTCTCAGGAGACCACTCCACTGCCTGATAGGGATCACTGTCAGGAAAGATGTATGTGTATCAGCAGCAGCAGGTGACATAGCAGCTATAAGCCTATAAGACACTATAAGCCTAAATGAGGCTTTGACCACAAAAGAGAATAAGACTTTACCCAAATCTCTGTGGTGATGAGAAATTGGAACAGAGTTTGTTGACCAGAGAACCTGTGGATGATCTATCCCTGGCATTGCTCAAGGCTGGGTTGAACAGGACTTTGCTGGTCTAGTGGAAGATGTCCCCACCCCATGTCAGGGACGTTGGAAATGGCTGATCTTTAAAGATTCCTCACAAACCAAACCATTCAATGAGTCTATGAAATATGTGAGAAATTAAACACACTGATTCCAAGAGCTCTGGTGCAGCAGTGTATGGACAGTCATTCTATAGTGAGCTGGTGCTGACCCTTTAACACAGAGAAACTCAGTCTGGGCTTTGGGCTGCTTGAGTTCACAGCAAGGTTCTTGTCAGAGGATAAAACTTTACGACATCACTGCTGGATTTATGTCACCTAAAATTAATTCTGCACAACACTTCTGAAAATTCTTCATTACTTGTGAAATATTCTAATTAACCAGGGGACAGTGACTGATAGCTAATCAATGCTGGTGAAACTGGGCTTCTAAAACTTGTCACAGAAGTTACAGTTTCATACTGTGCATTCCAGTCATTCCCCTGGAACACATTAAATATATCCTCTCTCTGTTTTTTATTGCCATATTTTGGGCATTTCCAGGCAATCAATATCTGCCTTTTTACATGGCTTGAATACATCATGGACACTTGGCCCTTTTAATTCTTCTTTATAGCTTCATCCAATTTATTTTGCTTGCTTTTGTACTCTGACTGTTTTACTTACAAACTGCAAATGGTGCCATCTACTAGTGTCCTGGTTTAGGACAAATTAGGGGAAATCTCCAAAAGGGAGCCCCCCAAAAAAAACAAACCTCCAACCACCCCTCCCCCAATACTGGGTTCGGGAAGGAGTTTCTCGGAGGAGCAAAGTGGAAAACAAAACCTATTTATTGACAAGTAACAAAAGAACACTCCCCAACACAAGAAAAGAAAAGAAACCAGGCAGTGTTGTGGAGGGCGCTGAGCCTCTCTTGCAGACTCCGGGGGGTCCTGGACGTCTCAGGTCAGGTCCGGAGCCGGTCCAGTATCTTCAGGGGAGGGTAAGAAAGAGAGAACGAAAGAAAAGAAAAAAAAACAGCGCAGAAAGCAGAAAGCAGCAAAAAAAAAAAAAAGCTATCAGCTAGGGGCCAAGGCAGGAGCAAGCAAGCAAGCAAGCAGCGGCAAGCCAAGCCAAGCAGCCCAAAAGCCCAAAAGCCAAAGTGCCCGGTCACACTCACTCCTCCCTCCCCACCCCGCCGCGGCAAGACGGCTGTGGGGGGAGAGAGAGAAAAGGCACAGCTGCCAGACACAACACACGATATTGGGATAAAGCCTGTCAACCCACGACACTCCACCCCTTATCCCATATCGTGAACATACAATAAAAAAACTTTCATTTCACTTACTCACACCTTTGACACTTACGCATTCCTCTCATCTTACTTGCTCAGACCTTTGACACTTACAGTTTCCTTCTGTCTCACATTCAACAAACAATGACATTCATATATGAGTCTCATCCCACAATCAGATCTCCCTGAGGTACACACCGTGTTGTTCCATCTTTCTGCATTATCCACCATGTATAACCTGGTCCTTGAGCAAAGACAATCCCATGGATGGGCTTGTCTGTACTCGAGGCAGGGTTGATCCATACTGTCTTTCCCAACAAACCTCTGACATGGGCCACTGGGGCTTTATCCCCATCTACTATATTAAGGAGCTCACACTGAGCAGGACCCGCTCGGTTGGTGGAACCTCGAGTGTTAACTAACCAGGTAGCCTTTGCCAGATGCTGCTCCCAGTTTTTTAAAGACCCCCCACCCAATGCTTTTAAGGTGGTTTTTAACAATCCATTGTACCTTTCCACTTTCCCTGCAGCTGGTGCATGATAGGGGATATGGTATACCCACTCGATGCCATGTTCCCTAGCCCAAGTATTAATAAGGTTGTTTTTAAAATGAGTTCCATTATCCAACTCAATTCTCTCGGGAGAACCGTGCCTCCAAAGGACCTGCTTTTCAAGGCCCACAATAGTGTTACGGGCTGTAGCATGAGACACAGGGTAGGTTTCCAACCATCCCGTGGTGGCTTCTACCATGGTTAGCACATAGCGCTTGCCCTGGTGGGTTTGAGGCAGTGTGATGTAATCAATCTGCCAGGCCTCCCCGTATTTGTACTTAGACCACTGCCCCCCGTACCAGAGGGGCTTCACCCGCTTGGCCTGCTTGATGGCAGCGCACGTCTCACAGTCACGAATAACCTGAGAGATACTGTCCATGGTTAGATCCACCCCTCGGTCTCGTGCCCACTTATAGGTGGCATCTCTACCCTGGTGGCCTGAGGCATCATGGGCCCATCGTGCTAAGAATAACTCTCCCTTATGCTCCCAGTCGAGATCTATCTTCAACTCCCCTATCTTTGCAGCCTGATGTACTTGCTGGTTGTTTTGCTGCTCTTCATTAGCTCTACTTCTGGGGACATGGGCATCTACATGGCAAACCTTCACAGGTAACTTCTCTAACCGAGTAGTGATATCTTTCCACTCTTCCGCAGCCCAAATTGGTTTTCCTCTGCGCTGCCAGTTCGCCTCTTTCCATCTCTTCAGCCATCCCCATAGAGCATTGGCTACCATCCAAGAATCGGTATACAAATAGAGCCTTGGCCACTTCTCTCTCTCTGCAATACCTAGGGCCAGTTGAATAGCTTTGATTTCAGCAAATTGACTGGATTCACCCTCTCCTTCAGTAGCCTCTGCAACCCGTCGAGTGGGACTCCATACAGCTGCTTTCCACCTCCGTTTCATCCCTATGATGCGACAAGAACCATCGGTGAATAGAGCATAACGTGTTTCTTCTGCTGGCAACTGATTGTATGGCGGAGCTTCCTCAACCCGGGTCACTGGCTCTTGTTCCTCATCCGTGACACTAAAGCTTTCACCTTTGGGCCAATTTGTAATTATTTCCAGGATCCCAGGGCGATTTAACTTCCCAATTCGAGCGCACTGCGTAATGAGGGCAATCCACTTACTCCAAGTAGCGTTGGTGGCATGGTGGGTAGAGGGAACCTTTCCTCTGAACATCCATCCCAGCACCGGCAGTCGGGGTGCCAGAAGGAGTTGTGCCTTTGTACCAATCACCTCAGAGGCGGCTTGGACTCCTTCACAGGCGGCCAAGATTTCCTTTTCTGTTGGAGTATAGTTATCTTCAGACCCCCTGTAGCTCCGACTCCAAAATCCCAATGGTCGGCCTCGGGTCTCACCAGGCAGCTTTTACCAAAGGCTCCAGGACAGACCATGGCTCCCGGCTGCAGAGTAGAGCACGTTCTTCACATCTGGTCCCGTCCTGACTGGACCAAGGGCTCCAGCACGAGCGATCTCCTGCTTGATCTGGACGAAAGCTTGCTGCTGCTCAGGGCCCCAATGGAAGTCGTTCTTCTTGCGGGTAACCAAATAAAGGGGTCTCACAATCTGACTATACTCAGGGATGTGCATCCTCCAGAAACCTATAGCACCTAAGAAAGCTTGTGTTTCCTTCTTATCAGTTGGTGGGGACATAGCAGTGATTTTGTTAATAACATCCGCAGGAATCTGACACCGTCCGTCTTGCCACTTCACCCCCAAGAACTGAATTTCTCAGGCAGGTCCCTTGACTTTGCTCTTCTTAATGGCAAATCCGGCTTTCAGGAGAACATGAATGATCTTCTCTCCTTTCTCGAACACTTCTATTGCCGTGCTCCCCCAAACAATGATATCATCAATATATTGCAGATGTTCTGGAGCCTCACCCTCTTCTAGTGCAGCCTGGATCAGTCCATGACAGATGGTAGGACTGTGTTTCCACCCCTGGGGCAGTCGGTTCCAGGTATACTGCACTCCCCTCCATGTAAAAGCAAACTGAGGCCTGCATTCTGCTGCCAGAGGGATGGAGAAAAACGCGTTAGCAATATCGATGGTCACATACCACTTTGCTGCCTTGGACTCCAGCTCGTACTGCAGTTCCAGTATGTCCGGTACAGCCGCACTCAGTGGTGGAGTCACTTCATTCAAGGCACGATAGTCCACAGTCAGTCTCCATTCTCCGTCAGATTTTCGTACGGGCCAAATAGGGCTGTTAAAGGGTGAGTGGGTTTTACTGACCACCCCTTGGCTCTCCAGATCTCGGATCATCTTGTGGATGGGGATCACAGCATCTCGATTCATCCGGTACTGCCTGTGGTGCACTGTTGAGGTGGCAATTGGCACTCGTTGCTCCTCTACCTTCAAGAGTCCTACTGCAGATGGGTTCTCTGATAGTCCAGACAAGGTATTCAATTGTTTAATACCCTCTATCTCCACTGCAGCTATTCCAAAAGCCCACCTGAATCCCTTAGGATCTTTGTAATAGCCATTCCGGAGGAAGTCTATGCCCAAAATACACGGAGCCTCTGGACCAGTCACAATCGGATGTTCCTGCCACTCCTTCCCAGTCAAGCTCACCTCAGCTTCTAACAAAGTCAACTGTTGTGATCCCCCCGTCACTCTAGCAATGGAAACAGGTTCTGTCACCCCACGACAACTAGCCAGGACTGAAGGCAGTTCAGCACATGGAGTCACTCTGGAGCTGCAGAAGCAGGAATTTTCCTGATTGCTAAGTAGCAGCCGTAATAAGGCTGAGATGTGTGTATTAATATTTCTGTAAGAGTGCTCAGTTATGTGAATCTTTCAGCTCATCAATAAAGTCAGTTATCTCAGTGCTTGCAAAATACCAAGGAAGCAGGTTATGTTGTTAGGGATGTTTTAATACTTCTTCAACCCAATCACTAAACTAGTAATGAAGTTTCTCCTCTGTAGTACATTCCCAGTAAATTTTTGATATGCTTGTAATCTTCGTAGATGTCTGCAGAATTCTTAAAACCTCTGGTGACTGAGCATTGCTGAGGTACCTTATTACAGACTTAATGAGTAAAGCAGCCAAGAGAAGGAACTTTGTGACAGGCAAAACTAATCAACCAATAAAGCCCATTTAGAAATCTCCTGCAGCATTTCTTGGCCTAGGGTGCCCCAGTTCTGGGAAGGAACACTGGAAATAATTCTGTCTGTCTGCTGGATATATGGATGTGTTGCGGCTTATCTTTGCAGCCAAGCCCAGAGTCAAGGCATTACCAGTATCCAGTTGTTACTGCATCAACTCCTTAAGAATATGCAAAGTGTGACAGGGAAAGCAGGGGGGCATGTTGTGTATTAGTGTGAGGGGAATATTAACTGAAGGAATCTCCATTTTGCTTTGGTGGGAAGCTGACAGTGTTGTCTTTTGACTTGAGAACCAGGTAAATAATTGGACCAAATTTTTTCCAGTTTTCCTCAACATGAACCTGAATTTAGGACACCAAATCCAGCAGAGGCTCTGTGAATTTATAGTTGTAAACCTCTGCCTGCATTATCTTTCCCATGGTACTGGCTTGAATTTTTTCTTTGTTCCAAACTCTTTTCTTAGCCCATATTGCCTTACCTACTGAGTCTTTTGGGTCATGTTTGATAGAGGAGATCCCTCGTAAGGAGATGTATCAATGAGTCTGGCAATGTGTCAGATGTAGTTTGACATCTACTAACCAAAAAGAGTGTGTTAAACGTAGCACTGATCACAGTGTCTGGTTAACCTTTGAGCTCCTGTGATCTCCTCTGCCAACAGCATTTGGTTGGTAAGGAAACAAGAAACCCTTTTGTTGTCCATGTGCCTCATTCACAGTCTTAGCCTGGTGCAGTTGTGTTATCTCAGTTCCTTTCAAGCAAGAGGGCCGATCTCTGCCCTATCTTTCCTCTTCCTATGTGTTTTTGTGAATCTGTGTCCTGTTCCTCCATGAAATACATCTAACTGCAATTGCAGTTTCATAGAATTGAGGGTAACCTCTTGGGACATTACTGCTATGCACAGCCCACCTCTCTTCATCAAGGTGCACAGCGCTATTTTCAGGAAGTAGGGCAGTTCTCAGGGCTTTGAATTGTGTCATTTATTTTTGTTTTTCTTCATTGGTTGCTTTATTCATACGCAAATATATAATGTGTTTGGTATCAGGTTTTAATAATGCAAGTAAGTATTTCAGATTTCAATCCTCTGTTAAACAGAAAACTGTGTTGGTCAGAGAGTGAAACTTCATATTTCAACTCAATTAAATAGTGCTAAATATTGGTAGGAATATGATTCCAGGGTCTTTCAAAAAAGCAATTTTTCTATATATAATTTTTCAGTATCTCTCTGAATTGAGGATAATTGAGATTATGGTCTGCTTATCACCAGTCTTTAAATTCATGTCCATTAAATTCTAGACAGTGTCAAACAAATCTCTGGCCACTTAAAATACACAAGAAAAACAGCTTTGATAAAAGCAATTGGTAATTTGGTTGTACTTTGTGCTAGGGAGACTTTGTCAATGCAGTGCAAGTAGCAGTCTAAGGAAAGTTTATTTTTCAGTGTGGGATGAACAAGGGTTGAAAATGTGCTTTTATGTCCATGTTCTACTTTGTACATTACTTTCTGTGTGAGCTAAGCTTTTCCAATGGTTATGAAAATGGACGTCCTTGTGTCGTCAGAGACCTTTTTTTGTACATGCAGACTGATGCATGTGAAATCCAAGTTCTCTCTGCAGGCAAAGGCTGTTGAATATACATTTGCAGTCACTAACACTCTTTACTCCTTTTGCTTCCCATGTATATTTTCACCATGGCATAATATTTTTGTCATTTGGATACCTGGTTTGGGCACATGGCATTCCCCAGCTTTATATCCTTGAGGAATCTCCATCTGCCTTCTGCTGGGCTGTATGTAAAGGTGATGACTCCAGCAGTGCTGTGCTTCCCAGCACCAGGGAATATCTCAGGGATCCCAGGCACTTTTCTTTGCCTCTAAAGGGAGACAACTAGACAGCCCTCAAAACAAAGTAATATGATCAACTTGGTGATGTATTGACACCTTTGTTGGTGTCTGTCAGAGAAAATATGACTCACAGGGTCCACCAAGGTGTGGGAGATCAAGAGATCAGTCCCACTGTCCAAATTATGTGCTCTGCATGGTATTAGGTCTCTCTGGTAATTAATCTTTAGATTACAGCCTCTGTCCTGGATTTTAACCTTTTCTGCCTAACGAAGGGGGAAAAGTGCTAATGCTCTAATCTAGCTGATACAGTGAAGCATTGACATGTTTTGGTAGCTTAAAGAAGTGCCAAGGTTTATTGTAATGAAACAGAGGTTGTATTTGCATTTCATTCTGCAAATCTAATCTCATCAAAGACAGCCAAGATAAACCTCAGGCAACTCCATACATAGCATCTTTATGCAGTCATACTTAGCAGAGCAGCTCTATATTCCCAAGACAACTATGGCCTGTTTTTTAGTGTGTATCGGAGTGTTTCTGTTTTTAATATACAGGTCTGACTTTGAGGAGGAGAAAAACATGCCTTTTGTAAGTTTTTCATGCTGAGAAGCACAATTAAAAGTAATTGCTTCTGCTTCCAAAGTAAAACATGTCTTTTAAAAAGTATAAAATTCACCAGCACCCAGGGAGACGCTTCTGCCATGTAGAGACAGTTTCCGTATTTCACTTCGTAGGTGCTCCCATCTGCCCCTCTTAAAGCAGTTCTTCCTGAGAAATGAATGAAGCAGTTTCCTGAAACAAAGCCAGTATAAAAGGAAACTCAACACACCAGAAGTAGAAAAGTGAAATAAAAGTGATCATTACATCAGTTTAAAGACGTTTGTGCAAATTGCCTTGTAAATATAAACAGTGTAGACTGCTGTGATAAGCAGGGACATTTTAGGGTTGAAATGTTTCATATACATACATTCATATACAACTCCAGTGCTAATTGTAAATGAAAAAGATTATATTGATAAATTAATTTTGTCTTACTTCTTTTGTTTGTAAGTTGTTTTACCTGTGAACAGTTGCAAATAGAGGAAAAGAAAGTGCTACTTGAACCTTGAGACAAGGCAGAACAGTGTCTGGATGGATTCAGAAATGAATCCTGACCTAATGACTAATTTTTATGAACCAGTCTAAGACGGAGTTCCAGAACAGAATATTCCACATTTGGGACTTGTGTTTTATGCCCAGAAATAAAGACATGCATAACACACATAAAAGCCCAGGTGTGGGGGACCCTTTTGCTCTTTCCAGGTTATGGACTTTATTTTTTTATGTAACTGTTTCACAGGGAAGAACTAAAACTGGACAGGTTTTAGTTTTGCCAACTACCTAAAGCTTGTGTTCCATAGAGTACAGGGTAGAAGTTGGATTCTTGCCAAATAATACGGGGAAAAAACACAGAACTGGTTCCCTTGGCAGCCTTTCAAATATTTGCAAACTCATGAGATTCACACAGTGTCATCAGTGTTTTCTGACTTACTAAATTGGCCAAATAAATTTTTTTTTTTCCCAATTCCCTTTGGACTTCCTCTGTAGTTCAACTTCCTGGGCAGAAAATTGTCCAATAAAGAAATAAATATTTCAAAACCATCTCAATCTGCGAAGTGGTAGTAGACTTAATGGAGGCCTGAGCCTCTCTGTGAAAAAGCTTGGTTTTCAGAGTCTCTGTTGGTGTAGCCATAGGCATAGAAGGTACTTTTAGAGGAAAGGTTGGAGTAGGAGATTGGAGCACTGGTAGGATGTTTGGGAGACCTGGTGCCCTGACATCTTGCACTCCCTAGATTTCTTGCAGGGTTTGGGGCCAATCACTTTGCCTCTCTGCATCACAGTTACTCAGTTGTAAAATGGGGACAGCTGTCCTCCTCTATTTCTCAGAGGACTTGTGAAAATAAAGGCATTAAAGATTGTGTAGCCATCTGTTTCTATGGTGATGAGGCTTATATAGGCACTGAAGAACCAGGATTAGAAACTAATACGTCTCCTTGTACAACTTATTTAGGATATGGATGGGCGGCGCTGACGTAGAAGGTCTGGTTCTGCCTCCAGTAACGTGGCTGCTGATCCTCACTGGGGACAGCAGCAGTCCTCAGCAGATTACAACAGACTCGTTCTGTTAAACTCTATTATTCAAAATGCTTCAAATTGGGTCAGTTGTATAATGTCTTGTGATAGCCTGTTGTACCAGGTAAAAATGATGTGCAGGATTTTAAACCCTGCTGTAATTGATAGATGCTTCTACATTTTTTTGTCAGGTGTTTGCAGCTAAAGTGAATTGAGTGAAAATATGGGAATTTGGCACCAGGAGAGATGTGTAAAATTCCTGTAGGTATTGTGGGATAGAGTGGGTAAACTTTAAAGGGTAATGGACTTCTATGTTTCAGATAAGTGGGAGTGATGTGACAGGGAGCAAGCTTCGGATGAGTCAGAGGACATGGAGCAAAGGGCTCAGGGAAAATGGGGTCAGTGGGATACCTGTGGTACTGCCATTGTTAGGGAACAAGAAACAGCTTCTGTGAAGTGGTTTGGCCTGCAGAAATTTTGATATCCAGAGACAGATTTTTGCAATTCCCATTTTTTCCCCTATCTTCTCCCAGTACCGTGATAATACCATCAGTACATCAACACCATTTAATATTGTTGAATAATTTAGGTTGGAATGTACCTCTGGGTCCTCTGCTCTAACACCTCCCCACTCCTGCCTAGGCTGGTGCACAAGCCTTGCTGCTGGCTGGACCCAAGCTGCAGCTCTGGGACTGCCCTGTACCCCTGCCCAGTGCCCTCAGCCTTGGTCTGCCAGGGTATCTCTTGCACTGCACTGCTTTTCACTATCTCTGTGTCCACAAAAACATATTTAGAACAGGGAACTTTAATAACCACTTGGTTCTAATAGATGAAATGTTTTGTGTCATCTCTAAGAGATTTGTTTTTAAACAGCCTATCAATATACGAAATACATCCTCTAAATCTCATATTGAGAGAAGTTCCAGAGATCTATGTCTCATTTCCAGATGGAAGATGGACTTAATGGCTTAATGTACCTGTGAATTATTTGGAACATTTTAAATATATTCCTCTTTCCCCTGCACCTGAGAGGTAAATATCATAATGCTATGTCAAGATAGTGAATTTTTCTCATTCACTATCAAGCTATTATTTTGCAAGTAAGCTATTATTTTCCTGGCTTTTTGGTCTATCTTAAATATTCTGTTTTTCTGTTTCTCTATAAACTTCACATGACTTTTTTTCCCCCCTGTGTATTTGTGTCTCTGAGTTATTCTAACATCCAGTTCTCACCCAGCTGCTTTTGTCCAGTTTTGCTCCTTTTTCATCTGATGTATATGATACAGCTGTAACATAGGAGCTGGTAAAAGAAACAGAGCTGCTAAGTGATTGCATGCTCCTACTTGACCACTGTGAGTTGTTTCTGGTATTAAACCAAAGCAAAAATTACCATTATATGGAAAATTCTCTGAAGAAAAAGAAACATAAGAAGCTTTCCTTATTTTTTTTTGTGTTTTGCCAAGGCATTTTAGTTAGAAGCAATAGGAAAACACACATTATTTTCTCACATATGGGAGAGACATTGATTTTAATGCTGAGAACAATTTATTTTGGTTGTTATCTGTACATCACAGGTAATTTTGCAAGTAGCTTTCTTTAAAAATAATAAAAGTGTGTAAAGTTTTATTTACTTACTTCCCAAGTAAATATTCTTCTTTACTGTTGTCTAGTGTTTAGTAAATCATTTGGGGAGGAAAGGTTCTTGTTTCCTGGAGTTTATAATTAGTTTCTTTAGTCATTCTTTGCTCTCTCAGGTGATTAAGCTAAGGCTCAAATTTTACTTCCCTTTGCCTTTGAATCATTGCACTTTCATTTGCTTCTCTTGCCTGAAGTAAAAGCCAATAATCCTCTGTGAATGCACCTCAGAAATTCCACAGGTGCTACATGGAAAACCAACTTATAAATTCAATTAAGACAGAGTTGGATGCTGCTGAAACATAAAAGTAAGGTCTACATAACTGTGCTGCTGCTGAGACTATGGCTTGGGAGACATTTACCTATTCAGATATGTCCTGGGGGCATGGAAACCCATGGGAATTTCTGGCAGGGTTCAGGGTGATCTTGTACTGGCCCTAGGGAAACAGGAGTGAATGCTCTCATGGCTAATGGCTGGGATACAAATATCAACCTCTTCCTCCTTGCCAGTGTTGGAGGGAGCAGAGTTCCTGGCTGTCTCCTAGCAGTCTGTTGGCCTGAGACTTTGGTTCACCGGGGATATTTTCACAGAGGGATTGCAAAGCTCTCCTCAGCCTGTCTGTAATTAGCAGGCTGTGAAACAGGGCTGCTGAGACATGGCATGTGGCCTTGCAAAGGCAGTTTCTTTGTCACACTCTCTCTTGGAGGATGATTGAGTTCTCTGTTATCACCTGAGGCAGGGAGGGGATGTGCAGATGGAATGCTGCCCCCAAATGGGAGCAGTGCATCATTCCTGGGGAGCCCTGTTTGCTCCCAGCACCTGGGTGAACCCACAGGGAGCAAAGCATGCATGCAAATGGCCCAGACTATCTTTTCAATTGCCCTGTTTCAGGATTCTCCAAACAGCTCACAGCTTATTGAAGGATCAGTGTTAGGTCCACAACGTGGGTTTCCATTGCTGTGCCCAACATTCAGTGAAAGGATCTCCATGCCAGAAGCCTTTGGACCTTCACTGCATTTCCACACTGGAAATCAATTTGAGCACTGCATCTCTGCTGCAAACTTAGGCTCTGCTTTACACACTGGACCAGTGTGGTTCAAAGGCCAGTGGATTACACCTGTAAGAATGAAGAATGAGGAATTTCTCCCCCAGAGTGACCACTTCAAAGTTAACTTTGTAGCTGACATAGCTGTATCCCTGGATGTAGCAGTCATCCCACTTCAACCCTCAATAACTCAGTGGGTCTGATTATGGTCTCACTCAGATATGCTTATGACCAGAAGACTTCTATGAGGGTGTTGTTTATTTTTAACTGTGTCAAGAACAGGAACTGAGCTTTTGGGGGAAAATCTCAATATTTAGAATCTTTCTGTGGAGTTCAGCTCATTCTCTGCTCTCGCTTATCCTGCCTTTTAGGTTATCCCTGTATATGTCATAGGGCATTAGAGAGGCCTGTCACTAGGAGTGGGTTCTCTAAAAATGAACAATACAAATTTCTAGCTACAGTGCTGCGTATGTTGTCATCTTCTTTGCCCAAGGAGGAAAATGATTTAAATTGCATTTATATTTTCTTTAATAGCTGGGATTTTCTTACTGTCTGAATTAAGAAGAACATTTGGTTTGGCAAAATAAGTAAAAAAAGATAAAGATGTTTTGTCCCTCAATGCATATTCAAGAAGATTTCAAGGATGTGGTGATGTTCAGAAATCGATGAAAACTAGATGAGATTTAAATATTAAGAGGCAGGAATCTTCCTTCAGGTGAAGGATGACATTTGCATAGAAACAAGAATGACTCATATGTTGTTAGGTGAATGTCTAACTAGAATCTAAAATTCCTGTGCATCAGTCACCTTTTACCTTAGATGGCAATTGGAAATATGCTAAGCAGGGTAGCCAATTTTTCATCATGTCCCAACACAGGAACTGACTGGAGAGAATTCATAAATAAATCGTAGCAAAATGAGAAGCTGAACCAAATTTTATCACTGCACAGGCAAAAGTTGCATTGCTTTTAATAGAAAGACTGAACTTTTCTTTCCTTCTCTTTTTACCATGAAAACCATGCAAGAAGAGGGGACCCCATCTTGTAGCAACTACTTTAGAAGCCATTAATTTCACTGCAATTTCACTTTTGTAGTTAAAATTATATGAAAAAAGTACTGATTTATTTTCTGAACCACATTTCTTCTTTACCTAGAATTATAGTTTTTCAAACCAGAATATCTGAAGGTAAAAAGACTGTGAACTACTAAGTTCTGTTGATCTGTGGTACCAAAATGGAAGTGATTGTTTTGGACATAATCTTCTTGCTGGAAAGTTTTGAACCAGCTTTCCTGCAGAGAATTTTTTTGAAGTTCAATTCCTCATCTCAACTTTTTTTATGAGTTAACAGTTCAGACAGGTTAACATCAACTGATTTTACTAATTGTTTTCCACTAGGAGGGCAACTCAGCCAGAATAGGACCCTGGTCTTCTCACTATTAATCCTGTTGCTACAACCACTAGGTAAGGTCATCTTTTCTGTAACTTACATTTCAGAACTCTTAGATTTCTGTCACTTGTGAGAATATGTATTCAAGGCCAGCTCAGCTCTTTAATGCTTCCTCATATTTTTTTATTTTCCATATTTACCTTATGTCTATGAATTATCTGCTTATTGGACTTTGAAAATACTCCATACATACACTGAACCTACCCTGAAAATAAAAATATTTCTTTCATAATGAATGCGAGGTAAAATAGATGAAAACCTTAACATTTATTTGCTTCTTCATGCAAGACATCCGAGTGATTGTAGCACCTTTGCCAAAGAGACTCAGGAATTATGGAGTCACACAGAGAGAAAATATGTGACACAGAAACTTCCCCAGTTTGTATTGACACTGCTCATCTGCAGTAATTCTCATTAGTTCTGGATGAATTTGAAGAGATTCGTGTATAAGTCCACAAACACTCTTTACATGATATTTAAATATATAGTCTGATAATGAGTAGACTTTTGGAAACCTGTGCAACACACACTGGCCAGCAAGGATGAATTTTTGGTACTTCCCTGAAGGGCAGCACTCTGCAGCTTCTGATCATGCAGTTTCCCACTATGACTGGGAATCCTGGAGTTTTGATTTTTAATTTAAAAATGGGATATTTTCCCTTCATTTCTATCAGAGTGAATAAGAAATGGCTCCACATCTTACTGGAAAGCAAAGGAGTGGAAAAAGTCATTGTCTATGGGGAAATCTTTAAGACCTGGCTGCTGGAGTGGTGCAGCAATACTTTTCTGTGTCTTTTCATGGGCCATGGGATTATTTCTGTATAAGGAAATATGTGATTGAAAAGTGTAACTGTTTGCTACTTGTAGTGTTTTTGACCTTATATTATAATAGTTTTATGGGAAATTCACTGAATTACATGTCTATCTGAAAGTTTTATGTCTATATAGAAACTTGCAGTATTTCTTTTTTTATACCAAGAGCTTCTAAATCAGCTAAAGCAAACTTACCTTGTCTCTATGTCTCATAAAGAAGTAGGATTGTCCATGGATGTCCTAAATCATGTTTTCAAAAGTGGTGGAATGCATCAAAACCCTGACCACCTTACAAAAGGGCATTAAGTGTTGATACTGTCCTAACACTGCTGCTCAACAGATAGGAGTTACAGAATATTCATAGATGAAAGGCACCCAAGAATCATCAAGTCCAACTCTTAAATAAATGGCCCATATGGGGATCAAACCCACAACCCTGGTGTTATTAGCACCATGCTCCAATCAGCTGAGGAAATCTCAGGGACAGATTTTCAGTAGTTCTTGCTTGTCATTCAAAGAAGGTTTCTGCCTACATTATTTAAGGCAAATTCAGCGTGACCTTTTCCACTGCTGCATATTACGTTTGAAAATATCTTTGTGTTATTCCTTCCTCCCACGTGGAAGTTTAGCTCCCTCCCCAAAAAAAGAACCTATACCTCATTTTTTTGGTATACCTAAGTCTTTTAATAATCAGCATTTAATTTGAGTTTAATTTAGACTCATTGATTTCCTCTTCTGTAATATCATAGGCAAGGTCCTTAACCTGTGCCTGCCTTCTGTTATCCACTTTAAAATGTTTGTCTAAATAGCAGCCTACTTATATTGTTAAGGATCAATTAATTTATTAACTAATTAACTTAAAGCACTCTAAAAATATGTTATACAGATGTAATTTTTGTCATTAACAAGGCTTCAACACTGCTAATGCTAAAACATTAATTGGCGATGTCTAGTGGGTACTGAAAGAAGATTACATCAATTAAAAATGGGAAGGTGTGTTATCTGGGTACATGTGAAGGCCATTACAATATTGAGAGTGGCAATGTCCTGATCCTGGGCTTCCCCCATTGCAGCTCCAGCAAGGCAAAATATCTTCTGTTAATTATGTGGTTAACTGATGCACTCTAATGTAACTCTGGTGAGAAGTAAATGCACAGTTGGGGCTGATTTTCAGCAGATATAGATCTATATTATGTAAAAATATTAATGTTTATTCCTACCTTATGGTCTCTTTGTAATCCTTCCCTGTGACCTTGTAGAGTATTTTCCCCCGATCCTATTTTGGGCTGCCTATTTGAGAACATGAAAGGATTAGCAGGAAATAGAATTTGTTTCTGGGTATTAATTGCTCCAATACATGGTGCTTCTTTGCATGTCTGCCTTCTTCAAAGTTTGCTCCTGCTCAAAGAGTGTGCTTCCTGCTATGCTGTGTTAAAGGGCAGCAAAGAGCAGCGTGCTCGGTGATGGGGAAGATGTCACTCTTTGATCAGCAGCTTTTGTGCCTACTGAACACCCTTGCTCTGATCTGAGTGTTGTCTGCAGCCCTCTGGATTCTTGATCTGTGTGGTTTGTTTGCTGTAGTTCCTGTCACAGAATTATGCAAAGCCTGTTAAAGCGCTGACGCTTCCCTCCGCCCCCGTATTATTTTTCCTGTGTTATTTTTGTGACCTCTGGCTGAGGCATGGCCCCTGTATACCTCATCTACTAATTTGCTGCTGTTTATATCAGAAATAGGGTGCTCTAACTTGTTAACTACAGCTACCTAGGTTATGAAAATATGTATTCAGCAATATATACATCCTCTTAGTTTTGTTACTTTTCTGCCTTCTCTTCAGTGCCTAAGTATATCTCAGACTGACCCAATCTAGTAATAGCTCCCTACTCCTGGCAGATTTTAACCCTTGCAACAAAGCACCAGAGTTCTCAGTCTTGATGTCTCTGCAGCCTGTAACACTCACTACAAAACACAACTTCACTGCATTCCATCAAAATCAAGAGATGATGCGTAGATAGCCAAGGTGTGTCACTGGGCAAGTGGGAAAAACTGGCATTTTTTTCTTACCCCATTGGAGGGGATTCTGCAGGACAGAAGTGCTTGCCCTGTGAGTAATTTTATGCTGTTTGAGGGCAGGCCTCAGGTGTCTTTTCCAAGGTGCAGAATATTGCTAGCATTAATTTTTTTAACCCCACAGTATGTTTCACACTTTGATGATCATGAAGAAAACATAAGATACCTTAGTTTTACCCTAAGATAAATTTAATGAGATAAGGGACAGCATGGACCTCATGTAATTTATCTGCAATAAAATGTAAGTGGGAATCACCTTGAGATCTAGGCCATAGGAAAGCAGGTGTTTATTACCTTTGATATATATTTGTAACAAAAGATCCATTTGCACGTAAAATGTATTGCAAAGACTGATCAAAATACCGTATTGGCAGCAGTGATAAGGCACTTGATCATGTGGTGTGGTTTGCCAATCAAAGAGAATTTGCTGCTCTATTCACCTCTTAACCTTTGCAGACACAAGATTGAGGTAGTGAATTACACAAGTGGAGATTTGACTCTTTTGCAGCATCACAAGCTCCATGTTTGCTCTTATTTGCCAAATACACAAGAAGTAAATTTAAAATTTTCTGAGCACATCAGTTGAAGATTAAAATGGGAACTTTTGTCTACCTTTTATATGCCATGTACTGCATTTGTTGTCTTTTGCTGCTGCTGAGCCTCCCTGTGTTACAAAGAATAGATCTTCTGCTTTTACCCTTAAATCCCCTTGGTAGGAATACTGACCCTGATTCTGCTCTCACACCAGCATTATTCTGAGAGTAGGTCATGGAAAAACACTTTCTAAAGAAATTCTTACCTACTTTATTAATCTTCAACTTGCTTTTATGCATTGTGTCACTAAAAATCCCTCTTTCTGTGAGTTGAAATAAATCCTAACAGTGTATGAGCATAAACAGCTAGCAAACAGTAAGAGCTGTTTTACCTCTGCAGTATGAACTCCACCCATTTCTTTGAGTTATGCAAACAGTTTTGGGTGCAGTAACATGGATTAAAGTGATTTCAGAAAGGAAAATTCATTGTTCTTAGCGAAAGCTGCCCTAATCACTTCATCCTTACATACAGTACTTGGACTTGGCTGTGGAAATACTGCAAAGTGCTCATTGCTGTGGTCTAAATCAGCAGTGTGGTAGCTGGCTGCTCTGCAACGGCAGCTCGAGAGCCAATGTTTGCTTTTCCAGCACTGTAGCTATGTAGAGAGGGACTCCAGAACTGTAAAATCACATCTCACCTAGCAAACTAAATTAAAAACCACCAACCACCAGCATAAATGACATTTCTTTTAAAATGGAAGGAAGAGAGGAAGAGAACATGGGTAACCCTCTTCTGTCTGGTTCTGTTACTGTAGTAGGACTCTGGTATTAGTTTCATAAGGCTGTTCAGACATATAAATACTCTTTCCTTAGCAATCTCTCAAATTATTCCACAGTTCCACTGCAAGAGATTTCTTGTGCAAATCCCCTAGTCAAGGAGCCAGGTGGATTAAAAAAAAGGAATAGAGATAACCCTTCTACCTTAAGGCAGCTGGATATTTAGCCTATTACATCCTTTTTTTTTTAAAGCCTTATCTTCCCAAGACTCTCCTTTCCCCCTCCCTTTCCTTCCTTTTATTAAAAGCTCAGTAAGACTCAGGCAGCTGGCAACCTCCAGGTCACTTGGATGCCACTGCAGTCTCAAAATTATCTCCTTGATATGAGCAAGATTATTTTTTTATCCCTTGGAACAGAATCTGGTCCTTTTCAATTTCATCTGTTAATGCAGACTCTTCCTTCTATTTTGAAGTCTGTAATAACATTAACTGGGGCCAAGCACATGCAGGTGGGTTGGGCACAGCATAGGTGACACTGTGGGTGCAGAGAGATGTGGAAGATGGTGGAGATGTAATGTGCTTGTTATTTAAGACTCACTAATAATCACAGTAGTTATGTCTTGGTTGCCAGTTTTTAGATTTGTGTGTTGAAACATCTTGAACAAAATGTTAGTGAGAGCAATTCTGCAGCATCCTGCTGACTGAATTCAAGGTGCAGCCTCGTTTGCCATCTGCCTGCAAGCTCACAGTAGTAATTATAGTGAGTCTCGCAAGTGCTGGAACAAGAGGTATGTCAAATGCATTTTCCTGCCATTTGAAGGTAATTTTCATTTTCTCAACTCGTTTGAAACTACATACGATTATGAGCTGCAGGTGTGAGAGCCACACAGAGGCAGACAGTCATGTGTACATACCCACAAAGCAAGATATCAACTCCTAGAGTGTCCAGAGGAGTTTATGTACTTATCTTGGCACTTTTAAATTAAATGCAGTGCTGGAGAAATTTCCCTTCTTATTACTACTCCTGTCCTTGTGCATAGAATCTTAACATCCCTTATTAGTGTGACAGTATAAAAAACAAAAAAAGCAGGTTTGATTTTGCTGAGCATCGCTGAAATAACATGCAAAATAACAACACACAAAAAAACTGCTGAAAGTGAAAGTTACTTGCAGTTTGTTGAAACTTCCATGGGTAGTGGTTTATGGACACAGCCACAGTGAGGATAAGCAGGGTGAAAATGTAAAATTGGGACTTTGTGCCAAATTCATTTGGTGCTTGAATTCTGCTAAGAGTTGGGGTCCTGGAAGTGACTTTTCTTTGGAAAGTGATTAAAGACAGTGCATTTGAACATTAGTCACATGGGAGGAGGAGGAGGAAATGTGCAACTGGTATGGACATGGGAGCAAGGTAGAATCAGCGACCTGATCCAGTTCTTCAGGAATCTGCATCTTCATGTCAGGGTATACAGGCAACCATCTTTCAGAGCTGTGCCTGAAATTCACTTTGAAGCAGTGGAATAGTAAGCAGGCAGAAGGAACACTTGTCATTACATACCTTCTACACTAATCCACCAAGAAAACTGGGGTAGGAAAGAAGAAATAGTAGAAGTTAGCTTTTCCTGGATTTCCCTGTGGGACCTGCTTGGTGTCACCCACTGGAGGAAACAGCATTCATAATCCAAATGCACATTCTCCAAAAGGTGGCTGTCGTGACTGTCTGAACTGTTTCCCACTCTGCTTATGAGATTGGAAAGATAAAGGCTGTGTAGGGAAAGAGCAACTGAAGCTGGTGGGCTCAGAAGACTTACACAACATTCAGGCCATGAAAAGATTTACAGGAATATAAAGAAAGGTTCTTTAGGAGGTTATAAGCACCAGGTCTCTCTCAACCTACTTAAACAGGACATTCATGCATGCCTTGAAGTAATGCCTCTACATTTGTTCTTGCAGGTTCAAGAGTCAGGCATTCTCAGCAGCTTTGTGTCTGGGGTTGATATTTTTAGAATCACAGAATGACCTGAGTTTTGTGTCAAAGGCAAGAGCAGATTTAAGCTTTCCTCATTATATGCTTTAACTGAAACCACCACTTTATGGTCATCTTTCTTGTTCAAGATTTAAATTAATTCTGGGCCAGTGGAGTATCCTGTAGTTTTCAGACAAGAATTTCTGTAAGCATCTGGACTGATGTTTCCTATGGATTTGTGTTTCATGGTAACTTATGAGCTCTGAATAACAACACCTCCATGACTAGGATATGTACCCTCTTCTTTCCTCACCTTATCCTATAGCCTCAGTCAGCAGACTCTCAGGAGGCTAATGCAGGCTGAGCTGATTGAGTTCCCCAAACTGAAGGAGTCCATCATTCTGTCAGAGGTAGCTGAAATTATCTGATAGGGTCAGAAGTTATTGAGGAACATATATAAAGTGTGAGCACATGTCACGTTTCCATAGGAACCAGCTAAAAATACATCTGTATGAACACTCAGCGTCTATCGTGATGAACTATTATGTAAGTAGGATTTTTTTCCTCAGCAGGAACATTGCAGATGCTTGTTAATAATTTGTGGTAGAATTTACAGACAAGTTTACAAGTCTTCATGTGTGCAATCGTCTGTGTGTTTATTACGTTGTCTGCCTTCACTCCTGCTGACTAAAATGGGAAATTACCAGAGCATCCTTTCTCAAGGCTTAAAAACATCCAGAAGATTAAAAATAGCCTGAGGCTTAAAAACTTCCTCACCTGGTAAGACAAACAGGGTTCTGTACTAACAGTCATCTAAATGTGAGTGTTGCAACTGTAAGTGCTGTGTGTGAAAGGTGGAGAGGAAAGCTTGGAGGCCTGTACCTCATGGAAAATGTGCCATATTGCACCATGGCAACGTGTGAATATTTGCTATTTGCAAGTACTGAATCTCTGCAGAGCAGGAAATTGTCACCAAATAACTCATTCACATTGTAAATACATTTATATCTTGGGATAAATGTTGTTAGGATCCAGATATTTGTGGTCTGGTGATTTAGGTTGGATGAGATGAGACAGAGAAGGTATTTTTACCATAAGGTGATGTATGTTGTAACATCATATGTCCTCCATGACCAAGCTGAATTTCTGTGTTTGTAACTGCTTTTGTCATTGATTTTAGAAGCCGCTTAGAAATTTCCTATTTTGCCAGCTAAAAGATGGGACTAGATGATGGTTAGGAAAAAAACCACCAAAAATATCTGGCTTGAAAAATTGCATAGAAGTGTCCACCTCTGAACTTTTCAAAATCATTCTGTAGCCTGTTATAATAATTTTTCTCAAGTTCCAGAATTTATTTTCTAAATATCTGGAAGCAATTTTCATCCTGTTCTCATTTTCTATTTAATTTTTCCTCAAAATTGTATTAGGGTTAAACAATAAAGCTTAGCATCAGAAGCTGGTTTTGGTTTGCTTTTTTAAATTCAATTTTGAACAATAAGAAAAGCTAAGACTGTATATGTAATAATAAAACTTAAGAGGTGTACATAATGTTGTACCATGCATATTGCTCCAAAGAGGGAGGAGGAAAAAGTCCATATGTCCTCTGAACCTCAGAAAATAGCATGCCACTGGACAAATTCTGAATTTTGATTATTAGCAAATGATGAATAACTTGCCGACCTGGAGTTAATCACCAAATATATTATTTAAACTAAAAATGAATTGAAGAATTCAACATTCTGTCTGTGGACAATTCACTGATAGAAAAGAAAAAAGGAAGAAATTAATCAAATAAATAATTCATTATAAATCATTTGGTTCTAATTATAACAAGATGCTAAAAAATAGATCAACTTCTCAAAGCATGGCAGAGTTCTGCTGTGCATACATATCACCACAAATGCAGCTGTCAAAGTATAATCCCTGTTTTAATTGCATTTGGTTCAGGACAATAGTCAGGTACAGGAGTGGTAACAAAAGCATTGACCTACCCCATTTATTAAAAGCTATTTTGTTTGCTTGCTTGCATGACAGAGCATCCTGAGCTAGTGCTTCTGCAACGTGAGAAAGACCAGCCTGGCCTTCCCAAATCCTCAAAGCAAAAGCCTGCATAAAATTGAGGTTTTGTGACCTTCTCTCTCGCTGACTGCCAGCTCAAAGGTCTGTACCTCTCTTTTATGAGGGGCTAGCTAATAAAATGGTGAAGGGCAGGCTTTTCCTGGCCCTCTTTTTGTCTCTCCTGAGGAAGCCCTTGTTGATGCTCCTGCAGGACAGTGGCTGGCTCTGGGTGTGGCAGCCTGCAGAGAGGATCCCTTCTCTGGCTGATGGAGGAATCTTGCCAGAAACATTGCTCAGCAACCCAGGTGCTGCTGAATTTTAGATGGAAGATGAGGGAGAGGCAGCACAGAAACAAATGAGACCTGTATGAACACGTTTGTTCTGAGGCCTCCAGAACAGTCTATCACCAGGCACTTCAGCTTCTGAGGTCTTTGACAGCTGAGAGCTGGGTTTAGCAGGCCATAATTGTTCCACTGTGCTTCTTCCAGTGGGTTGGATCAGATGGTCATTGAGGTACTTTCCAACATGGTATTCCATTCTGTGATTCCCTCCCCCATCCAACCAGCAGCATTAAAAAGCCTGTACCAGTGAATAGGCAGTAGCCAGCATTTATCAATTTATCACTCTTTTTTTTTTTTTTTTTTTTTTTTTTTTTTTTTAAAGCTTTCACTTATCTTCCTCCCTATCAGCAGAACGAGGAAGTCTTCTTCCTTGAGGTTTTTGCTGTGTTTTCAGGGCAAGTCAGGGCTGGATGGGTTCATTTGCAAGAGCTGTGTTACTCAGCCAAGGAGAAATCCAGTGCTACGCCCTGCACTCACAGAGGTCCTAGCTCAGTGGCCAGTGAAAGCAGGGCAAGCAGTTGGGGTGCGAAGATGAGAGCATTTTTCATGAAATATCTGTAGAGATTTTGAACAAAACAGCTTTTATTGCTGTAACAACTTTTAGTGCAGCCTTGGAACAAAGGCAGGAGAGAAATCCTGAGTGTGAAAATAGCTGACATGAACTGGAGCATCCACTTAACTACAAATGGTGCTTTTTCTAGAAAGCCAAAAATCCCTATCCTGTCAAAACTGGAGTGATGGTTGGAAATCTGACATGCTTCATGGTTCAGTATTTTTTGAATATTTGTGCAGCCTCTTAGATTTGTTACATCATAAGTTCAGGCAGCAGCTGGATGTCTGACCCTGTGACCATGCTGCAAAAGTGCCCTTTAGCCAAGAGAAATTGCTGAAGATGCTAGTTTTCTCTGCTGCCAAATTTAAAGCAGACTGCACCTTTTGTACAGTATCTTTGTACAGTAAGATTATTGATATTTGTACAGTAAGATTATTGTACAGTAAGATTATTGATAAGTAAGGTGTAACAGCAAGATGAATATAAAGAGGGTTAAAGTTGCCTTTATGTCACCTGTGCCACATCATATTAGTAAAAAATAAAATCCTTAGTATAATACAATCTCACAAATGTTTTTGCATCAGCATTTTGTCCTCTGAAAATATATTAGAAACAGCTTTTGCACTGTCCTTGTAAAATTTGCAGTGGCAGAAAATTCCTTACCATTAATATACAATAATTCTTTCTTTTTTTCCCCTTCAATTTCGGATCCCTGAATACTACACAATAAACCCCAATATGCTGGTGATACTGGGATTTTTCTAATGTTAGCAATTCTGAATGTACTCACAATGTTTTTGCCTTAATGGTATGAAAGCAATCAGCACTGCAGAACAGGAAGAAAAGAGACCAGTACCATGTATTAGTCAGACTCAAAACATGACAAAATTCAGATTACCCCATGCTGAATACAAATGGGGTAGAAATGTTCAGAAACTGCAATCAAATAGCTTTGAATGTCAAACGAAATTACTTTGGGAGTCTTCTAAGCCCTCTTCTTACAGCACACTGGAACACAAATCCCCTACTTTCATTTGATTAGACCAAAAGGCTATAGGATGTGTTATTAAATCTAGAAAACATGACCAGAGTCTTAGTCATTAGCGTCACTGAACACACAAATTCCTTTAGGTCTTTATTTTTTCTTGCTCTGTATGTTTTGAATGGAGCATGATCAGTGAACTTTTAAAATCAAAGTATACCTGAAACTCACTGGCAGCTATAAATAATTAATGTTTTGAAGAAAATGCTTTGGGAGGTTTTTCATCTGCTCAATTTGAGTGTCACAGCAAAATAAACACATGTTTTAATATTAGCGAATATTAGAAACTGTGGATAAAAATATTTTGTTCTTTGCAGATGATAAGAATCTTTGGTTGACAAACTTCCCTGCAGTACAGGGGAGCTATAATCAGCTTTGACAACAAAGCTTTGATGTAATTAAGTCACGGAAGTCTGCACTTAATGAATATTTGCAACACTGTGCACATTTTGCTTTTTTTTATACCGGGGAAAACGACAACAGAGAGTGAAGACAACTGTGCAAAAACATTGATATAAACAGTAATAACAAGACCTCCAATCCCAGAAAATGCCTCAGTTCCAGAAAGGATTTATGCTTGAGCCTTAGTTGTACTAAATTTAAGAATGAACTTAGAACTAGGCATGCAGTTAAATGCCCTCCTTGCAGACCCTTGAGTCTGCAAGAAATCTTTGCTTTCCTCTCATGGCTTCTTTTTGAAAATGGTTTAACTGATCACTATCATGACTGCATTGGGCCATATGGCACAGTATTTTGCACTGGGCAGACATACAGGATATGCCAACCACAGAAGTACAGGGCAAGCATTTAGTGCTCCTTGGTGGTAAACGCCTCCAGTGGTTTGAGGTCCTCAGCTTTGCATGATGTCTTGATGTTTAAGAGCCTTTGATGGACTTATTAGTTAAATTATTTTTCCCTCCACTAATTTTTTTCTGAGCAGTTTTTTATAGATGTGCATTTTTAGCATTCCACAGATTTGTTAACAAATTCTACAGCTGAACTATGTGTTCTTTGTATTGAAGGTGCATTCTGAAAGCTTTCTTTGATACCTACTAGTTCTTGTACTGGAAAAAAAAAAAAAGAGTAATTGTTTCCTGTTCTATTTATGCCTTCTGCCATTTTTCCAATACCTCTTAATCTTCATCTTCGCGATCTCTGTTTTTTCAAATTGAGGAATCACAATGTGTTAGTTGCTCCTCATTTGGAAGCTGTGCCAAAATTTGCACCTTTATTATGTTTCTTTGTGCCTCTTCTAGCTCAACTGATGTTTTTTCTGAGATGATTGGCACTTAAATGAGCACAGGAATTAAGATATGGGCATAATGGTCTACTGCTTGGAGTCCCTTTAAATTCTTGGCTAAACCAATAGTTTGAATGACATGTGGCATAACAGACAATTTATTACAAAATGGAAAAACTGGTCTGTGCGATGGGAAAGAGGGGAAGATGTCCTGTTAGATCACATATTGCCTCATGAGTCTCACCAGGGAAGATGTGACGCCCTTTTGGTTACAAAGTCCATGGCGTATTGTCGCTGACTGCTAATTTTGCACCAGTGTGGGGTACAGGTTCGTATCAGCTGATGCTGTGGAAGCAAGTGGCTTGAACCTTAGCTTCAGGGTCAAACTCTGCAGTTGTTGGTCACCTAAGCATAAAAGAATGCCTCTTCTTGAACGAGCCTTCAGGACGTGTTTTCTTGACATGCATTCTTAAAGGTCCCTCTTAAAGATCTACCTCCTAAAGACCTGTGTGGATGTCTTACAGAAGTCCAATGTTGTAGGATCCAGATACTAAAAGTGTAATTTCTGTACTGTTTTGCACATAGATTCTTTATTGAGGAAGCTTATTTTTGGTTTAAAATACTCCATTTACATCTGCATCTTTTGCTGAGGCTGTGACTATAAAAACAATAATAAGTCATTGATTCTATGGAGTAGTTAAATAAATGTCAGTGATGACATTTCCACAAATACTTTTTTTGGTGGAAAAACAGTCCATATTTCCAGGAGTGAGAAATTATCTAGTCTCAGAAAAGGACACTATTATTATTTCTAGCTGCAATACAAATACAATATTTTATTCAACACTCTTTTTATGTTTGCAAATAAGTGTTAGGGTGAAAAGGAAAAGCAATAGCACCTAGACACGGGCCTGGTTCTGTCTAAAGATGCTACTGATTCTTTTATTTCAGTTTATTTGTACTCAGAGCACAGGTTCTGTTTGTGGAAAAAAAACCCCAGCACTTTTCCCTCCAACCAAGATTTATGTGTATGTTGCAATTAGGGCAACAGATTGTCTTCAATTTAAAAAAAATTTTCATTTAAAGTTGCAAGTGTGTGTACACCTCTACAATGTCTGACATCTGCTTGATATACAGATATAGGTGTTTTTTTTTTGACACTGTGACAGCAGCAGAATTTTTTATTTTTTAAAACACATCAGTGCAATAAGATAACCTTAATTCTGATTTGCCAGTTACAGAGATTTTGAAATCAAGGCTTTTCTGATTTGTTTCCAGGCCATTTTCTCTAGTCCATACCAGTTGCTTCTGAAACTGGCTGTATTTCTGTAAGGTGAAAATTTTATTCTAACCTGCTAAGCCCCTTTTTCCCTTACTTCCTCCTCTTCAGGCCTTTCAAAGTTAGGACTTCATTGTTCTCTGCTATTTATTTACTGATTAGTGAAGGATATTTGGTCTCAAGAGGTCATACACTCTAAAATACAGGATGATCTTTGTCTTAGTGTCTGAGCCTGTATAAACATGCTGTAAAGCCCTCAAGTGCCTACTCCTTTCCAAGCTTGCTAGATGTGCTTCCACGTGATACAACTTAGAGCCCATTAAGTCCATCCAGAAGCCAAAGGATTTTCCATTCCTTACATCAGTTTTGAAGAGTGTACAGAATGCCATGCAAAGCCACAAAATAGCAGAGGATTTTCCATAGCTAACTATGCTATGATGATGAGATGCAGCCTTTCATACATGTTTTCTATATAAACTTGTCTGGTTTATGTAATGCTTCCTGTGCTTTTAGTGAGTTGTAACCTGGTGGTGTTCTCTGTAAATTACGATGAATAAATTCATTTTTTTACTTTGTCTCCAAGTTCCTGGCATTGTTTATTTCTCCTGATTTCATGAATTCCATCCAAAATGTGCCAGTTCCTCATAGTTGTGACAAAATGATTATTTTTTGCTCTTTGTAACCTTCAGGGTTTTGCACTGCTCCTGTTGTCATGAATGCCTCATGCGTAGGTATCCCTGCTGGCAGATCTTTTATATTTTTCAAAAAATTTTCTCTCTCTTACTAGAATCTGTTTTGAACAGCAAAGAAGACCTGAATAACATCATGTCAAAAGACAAAGGCAAGCAGAGAAATGCCAGAGATAAGTGCAGTTCTGGAAAAGTTCTAGAAGCAAAGTTAGGAGTCAAGGTCATTTGTGATGTCAAGGGAAAAATATATTTTCTTACACATGAATTCAGCATTATATGATTATTAGAGGATAATTCTGCCGAGGACTTGATTCTTGGATATTTTTTTATTTGTATTGCAGTATTCTGCAGCATCTTGGTGCTCCAGAGCTCTGGCCAAGTCTTGAAGAGTCTCACGAGGTACAGATTTTTTGGGTGTTGATGCAGAGATAGTTCAGACACTCTGGAAAATTTGAGTCTTTGTTGAACTGTTTTGATGGAAACAGTTAATCTTTCCAAACTGTGTAATGCTCTTTCCCTTTGCTTTGTTTAGTTTGCAAGTTCTTTGAGGCTGGCCTACATGTGTTTGTGTAGCAAGTGGTACAGAGGGCTGTAGTGTCACTTGGGTTCCTACTTCAGCAATTCATGATTAATCTCACTATTTCTTCAGAACAATGATGAACAGTCAGTCCCCTGAAAATGCACTATCAAAGTGGTGCCCTATAACAGACACAGGAATCTCTTTACTAAATTCTTCCAGCTGTGTATTGTGGTTATAAGAAAAAGAGGGCTTCTAGTTTACATTATTTTGTGACAGACCTGACAAAATTGCCTGCTTCTAGGGATTTTTTCAAACCACTCTGTTTGTTTCCTAAAAAGGAAAGCAGGAGAAGTGTGTTTAAGAAGCTATTTTATGTGTGGCTGCAGTTTGGTACCTCTGTTCTTCCTCCTTTTTCAGCCTCCACTCCTGCTGGGCCATTCCTTCCAATGCTCTGCTGGTGCAGAATTTTCTTGGGACTTTTGTGGATGTAGCAATTCAGGTGCATGGTCATGGTAGTTCTGTGTACCCAGGTGCCACCATCTCACGGTGTAGAGAATATGGAAGGATTATGTTCTTGCTTAAATATACTACTAAGATTCGATTAATGTAAACTTTTCTGTCTCTGTTCAGCACTGGTGAGCCCACACATGGAGAAGGCTTCACTCCTGGGCTCCCTGGTGCAAAACAGACATGGTGTGAAAAAGGTCAGTGAAAGACCACAGAGATGATTAAGGCGTTGGGGCATCCCTCTCACATGAAGAAACTAGGGTGGCTGGGGTTGTTCTTGGAAGATAAGATTTAGGGGGATCTCTTCAGTGTGTGTATTAATACCTGAGGGGGTAATAAGGGAGAGCCAGACTGCCTCAATAGTACCTTATGACAGGACAAGAGATAATGGGAACAGATTTAGTTACAAGAGATTTCATCTAAGCATAATTTTTTCTCTGTGGACACTGGCACAAGTTGCTCAGAGAGGCTGTGCAATCTCCACACCTGGAAGTATTCAAAACTAGACTAGACATGGTCCTGGGCATCCTGCTGTAGCTGACCTTGATTGAAAAGTAGGATTGGACTAGATGATCTTCAGAGGTTCCTTCAAGCATGATCAGATTCTGCTCTTCATACTGACTTTAAGTTATCATAGAATCAAATAATATTTTGAGTTGGAAGGAGTCCTCCAGGGTCATTGAGTATAACTCCTGCTCCTGCCCACGAGTGACACCATGTGCCTGAGAGCATTGTCCAAATGCTTCTTGAACTCTGTCAAGCTTGGTGCTGTGACCACTTCACTGGAGAGCCTTTTCCAGTGCCCAACCACTCCCTGGGGGAAGAAACTTTTCCTGATGTACAACCTAAATCTCCCTTGCCTCAGCTTTGTTCCATTCCCTCATGTCCTGTCACTGGTTGTGAGAGTGAGGAGATTGGTACCTGACCCTTCACTTCCCCTCACAAGGAAACTGGAGTCTGCTACAAGATCTCCCTTAGTTCTCGTCTTCTCCAGGCTGAACAGACCAAGTGACCTCAGCTGCACCTCATACAGCTTCCCCTCAAGGCCCTTCACCATCCTCATGGCCCTCCTCTGGGCGCCCTCTGATAGCTTAGTGTCTATTTTTTATAATGTGGTGCCCAAAACTGCACACAGTTGTCCTTAAATGGCTCATTAAATGGAACTTGGCTTTTATAAAAGGAAAATAGAAGTCTGTGTTGTTTCCAATGGTTATAATGTGTTACCAAGTGAAAGGCTTAGTTATAGTGAGTGTGATTTTTTGCTGCTGTAACTATCATCTTTTTCTGAGGACTTTCTTTTGCTTCTTTAATTCTTTTGACAAATTAGGGAAGGCTTTCAGTAGAAGATGAAAATTCTTTTCTCTGCTGTAGGAGAAGAATACTGGGCCGAAGTGCTCAAAAGTTTTGTTACCAGATAAGTTTTTGTTTGTTACCAGATAAGTTGTTACCAGGTAAGCTCATAAGTTTTGATACCCAGATATATGTTTAAGGCTACAAAAAAGAATCATTCAAATAACAGAATTGCTCAGAAACAGATTAATAGAGTGCATTTTACTCTTGTGCTCCGAGTAAACTTCTCCCAGCTATGGAGAGAGGAAAGTGTTAAAGTCCCTCCACAGGTTCATTTTATTCTTTTGGCTCAAAATTTACCTGCCCTATTTCAGTTATATCAGTATTTACTAAAATGGTTACCTTCATAAAGCCAATATTCAGCTTTTCAACATTTTATAGTGCTTCAGGTATATTCACTGATTAAGTCTCTCAACATCCCTATGATGGTGATGAGTTGGTATATATTGCAAATTAATAGCTAAGGAAGTTAATAACTCAGTCACACAGCTTTTTTATTTAAGCTTTAGTCCTTTGACTTCTAATTACATGCTGTAGCAACCATACTATGCTTCCCTGTTAGAGAAAGTTTTTTAATGAAGAGCTTTATTCCAGGAAATGCCTTGTTCCCCTCCTGCTGATCAAGAGAACTATGCTAGATGGATTTTTGTATCTATGTGGTAAAAATGATGGATTTTACTCTGAGACAAACTTTGGAAGGCACACTTGAAGTCTGATTGGCAGAAGGAAAGCATTTGAGTACATGTGGCATTAAATGAGGGCAGCGGTTGGTTAAATTGTATGAAGCACTGTCAGTCATTTACTAAAGACCTACAATGAAACAAGAAAATATGCTGGTAGCAGCACCTGGATAATCTTTACTCTTGCTCCCCCTCAAATCCAGGACTTGACATATTCAGCAGCCTTTTAGCTCTGTCTTTTGGGGAAGATAATCTGCACCCATGGCTTTCTTTCTATGTGAGGAAGGATTTGAGTTGTGGAAAAGGAAATCCTGACAGTAGGTCTGAGAGGGGCAAGTGTGCAATATTAAGCCAGCTGGTTTATCTCTTGGAATGATTCAAAGAAGCCTTAAGATTATTCTAATATTTTCCAGGTCAGCTCTAGCTCCAACAGCTGCTCCAGCAGCTGGAGGTCTGTGGTTGTGGGCTGCTGCTGACATTTGCCTACATCACCTCCACAGGGAGGAAGAACAATACGAGTTGGTGTTTCTGACTTTGCAGTGCATGAATTTGCTATGCAAGGAGAATCTCCTGCTTCTCAGCCAGTGTGGCTTTATGGCCCCTTTGGGCTGCTGCAGAGGTGTACATTAGAGCCCAAATCTGTGCTGAAATAAAGCAGGAGATGGCTGCTACTACTTGTCAGGGCACAGCTAATTATTTTTACACATTTCCATCCTTGCTTGAACTCAAGGAGTTTACCAAGTCAGTTCCACATTTTGCACCCTCTATAAAGATATGTGGCTGAGAAACATTTCCAGGTTTTCTTCCAAGAAGCTTGCAGCCTCTGTGAAATTTTGTATGACTGCTCAGATATTATTTTCATCACAGTTCCTTGTAAAAGGTGGTCAGATGTGAGACCTATGTTGATACAGATGTTTTTACTGGGTAGTGATGGTGGAGCAGGGCCTGGGTCAGAAAGGCAAAGACCTGTACAGTTTCCTTGATGCCCAGACCCAAACTTTTTCTCTAGGGCCAGATACATCAGACACTAAATCAAAAAATTGAGTACTTCTGTGCGTGCTTTTCTCTCAGAATGCCGACAAGCCACTTTCTGATCTCAGTGTCATTGCAACTTATGTGACGCAAATTCTCACTCTCTGCTACCAGGCAATGTCTCTCAGGGGACCCATTTCATATTAAAAGATTGGCCTCTGCTCTCAGTAACCTCAGCATAAATCTGGAATAAATTTTATATTGTCAGCAACAATTATACATGTCATTCAGGGCACAAGTTATGAATACAGGTCCTGCCCGAAAGTTGATTTAAAACTGTGATGATTAGAATGTTTCTCTCACTGCCTGGTACAGGTATTTCCCATCTGCTTAATTTTTGGCATGGGCTCATTCTTTCCTTTGGATCTTTTCATTCTATGGTGCAAAACCAAACTTGTGTACAAGTGCTGAGTATGACCTGGCTGTGCTCATTTCCATCCATTGTCTTGCATCTGAGCAGACTGTCCATCAATAACTGTGACCTTTGGCAATTCATTTCTTCACCTGACTACATTCACGTGGATGGCATATATTGAGCACATGAATATTACTTTGGATGGCTCTTATTTTAGCCATAGATCAGGAATAAAGTTGTCTAGACTCTCCTTCAAACTCTACTTTTTGTCCAATTAATTTGAAAACGAACAGTCTTTCTTAAATGAAAAGGCAAACAAGACTGCAAAATAAGGTTCATGAAAAACGTATTAAGTACAAACTAATCTGAAACTCTGTTTCAGATTTGCAGATTCTGTGATAACCCTCCTAGTTTTTATGTTTGCCAAGGTTACTACCAAGCTGTAGGAGCTCACTGAATAAACCACTGTGAACACTGTGAATTCTCCCACTATATCACAATTACAGAAGTAGAGGCACTAGGTAAGTTTATACCAGTCCTCTGGGAACACTTAAAAAAAGTTAAATAGCCCTTAAAATTTCTCATTTCTAACCTGTCATAGGTTTACCTCATGACTGCTCATTTTGCTGTGTTATAAAAGCAGATAGAAAATTAGATTTCTGGCTCAAGATCCCACTAAAACCATCATTCCTGTTTAAGTCAGCAATAGCCACATAACATTTAAGCCTGGATAGTAATTTCTTTCTACATCTACTCCAGCAACAGAGCAACACATTGCATGGCTTGAAATGCTTCTGGTCTAATTAGAAGAGCTTACAAAATTCCATATAAAGATTATCTGAAAAGATCACTTGAAATAATAAATAAGAGGAGTCCAATTTCCCATTCTGGAAATCAGAAAGGAATCTTTAAAATATGGATTCTGTTGATAAGATCATTAAATAGCTGCAATGATTTTACAGGCTTTGAACCCCAATGAGAAACTTCTGCTGTGATTCACAGGAAATGGGGATTTTTAACTGTCTGATACACTTCCAGTCTGGTAGCTCCAAGTATCTGGATCCTGTCCAAATGCACCTGAGCACAGCACCTGTTGTGGGAAAGAGCTTAACAATGCACATAACTTTAAGTACATTAATTATCCCCCCTTTTTAGAGAGCATTACTAAATTGAGGGAAGTGTCCTTGAAATGAAGGACATTCATCTAAGCCTTGTTGGATCAGAAGAGAAGTACACAATATATTATGGGATTGCATTTGTGAAATAAGGACTCATTTATAGTTTCTTTACATACACGACTGAAAACACAAACTCTTGTTAGTTGATTCAGTAGTCAGTGGAGAGATTTGGAAGCTAGCCTGTAAAATCACTCCTGTTGGGATGTTAAACAGCTATTAAAAATTGAATTGATTAGGGGTTCAGTATAGTTCCAGGAAAGGTGGTTAATGATTTTAATATCTGCCTTCTCAATATGTTGACAAATCAAAAGAAAAGCCAGCTGCCGGGAAGCTGCAGTCAGAGAGTTCATTTTTACTTTTAAAAATTGAATGCATTGTCAAATATATCAGCAAATTAGCTGACAAATGGGGTTTATTTCTCTGTAATTATTTTCCCTGCTTTGTTCTGTACCTCTTGGGTGGCTCCTGTCCAACTGAAGCAAAATGCATGAGCAGAAGAACAGGGAGGCTGGGAAAAGGCAGAGATTATTTTAGGATGAGCAGAGAACTACTCCATATGAGCCCAAATTTGGGGCATAAACTGAATGTACTGTAATGGAAGGGTTGGTTTTGGTTTCTTGTTTTTGGTAGGGTAGAAGAAGAGTTTCAGGTGAATGGTCTCTCAGCAAAGCCTCTGTCACTACTCCAGGAATCCAGCAGTAGACAGCCTTTATTCTTTTTCAAAACACCAACAGGGCTTTCCACTGTTCCTACTACAGTGGATGAGCCACCCTTTAAACCATGTCAGAAGCTGAGTCCCCATGACTGTAGCTGTGATTGATGGCATGGTCATCTGATCAGCAGGTCTAGGTTTAAAAACAGGTCATTAAGTCTTCCATCTACAGGGAGACATGCTCTAGTACAAATCTCTGCTTACCTGGGATGCTAGGGCCTACCTGAAGTTCTCAGATGTACTCAGGAATCTGCCTTTCTGCATTTAAGTAGGAGATTCAATCTGATGAAAACAAAAAGCTAACACACAGTTTGCATTGCTGGCTGAGTGTTTTACACCTGCAGAAGAGAAAAACTGAAGGAAAATTTTCATGAGGTCCCTTAGATACCATCCTCTCACATAATTTCATAAATTCTTTCTACGCTTCTCTGAGAGTGTAAGCTAAAGACATATCTTTGGCCTTATATCCTGTTTTTAATGATGTTCTGGTTGACTAGGTAACCTATAAAGTCCTTCCAACCAAAACTATTCTATGATGTTGTGGAGTGACTTCTGCATAAAAAATAGCCTTTAACATAATTTGAACAGAATAATAATTAACCAAGGGTTAAAATTCAGTCACATTTAGACCAAAGAGGAATCAAAACTGGACAAGATGGAGGAAGTTGTGCTGAAGAGACATTAGAGTTCTTTGAACATGTTTTTTGACTATTTTAAGTCCTCCCTTTTTCCCAGGATGGGCTCTGGGAAGCCAGGAGTGATCTTGTTGCACACTATTTGTGGGAAGGGACAGTTTTGGATGGGAAGCTCCCCCCACTCAAATTCTGTGCTGGTGTGTCTCTGCCTGCTTTAGCATGGTTTCTTCTGATGAAAAATCTCTGCCTTGTCTCACATTTTCTCTTCCTCTGCCATCTTTTGAAATCTGAGATCTGTGTGTTTTAAGGTTTTTTGCTTTACCTGTGGTTTGTTTTCTATTCCATTAGTTACTGCACCCAAAATACAGCCAGCAAAGTGGAGTGTTTTTCACTTACACATATTTCATTACTCATCTAAGAATGAATGGGTTTATGGCCAATGCAAGCATCCTGCTTGAGAAAAAAGGTAGAAGTTTTGTTCAGTGCTGATGCTAAGTGTCCATCCAGGGTATAACCAGCTCTCACTGGCACTTCTGTAAGTAAGAGTATTCTTGATGCTAAAAAAATGACAAATTATTTCTTGCTTCTGAAATGTAAAAGAAAGTGAAAGCAATTTACTCCCAGGGTGATCCATAATACCAGAGGCCTTTTTGACTGTAAGTCAGGCTGAAAAAGAAGCCTTATGCAGTAGTGTTGGTTAAAGAATGCTACAGGATCATTGCAAGCAATAATAATACAAGACTGACCCCCCTTTCATTGAAAGGTTTTAAAAAATATCAAACTCTTCTCACAACATCTTCCAAGCTACCCATAAACAGCTTCTCAGCCATTATCTACTTAAATTAATACTCATACATTAGATGATTCAGTACAAGTAACATCACAGAAGGTTATGTAAGATAAATCTTTGTAGAATTGCTATAATTAGATGGTATATTGACTATCACACATTGAATCATTTGTAACAAGCTTTTTTTGTCTGTATGTTTGTTTGTCTCTTTATTTTTTAGAGCCAAAGTACATCTCTTCCTGCTATGGTGCTTTATTTTCTGGTAACAGGCATATTTTTTAGCAGGATTAAAGTCTCAATCTCACCAGTTTGATTTATACCAGGACTTTATCAGGCTACTTCAGGTACTCATAGCAGTATTGAAAATTCAGCTGGTTCAGAAAGAAGGGCTGAAAAAGCTGAGTAAAAAGGAAAATAATATCCTTTTTGAACTCCTAAACATACACAGATTTCAAAACACCAGCTAAGTCCAACGACTGATAATTGAGTTAGGAATGCCAAAGGGGGAATGGGAGGGAAATATTATGTTTTTAAGAGCAATGCATAGAGGTATGGAACTGGAAGGGTCCACTTGGGCTGAGGCAAATGTGTTTTGCAAGTGCTCAGATCATGTAACCATGCCAGGAAGAGGTTCATGTTGCACCCTAAAACTAGAAGGCGTTTTTGTTCCTTTTTGAGTTTGTTTTACTACTTATTTTTTCTTCTGAACTCTGTCTTAATCTGTGATTGTGACAGATTGATGATTTTCAGTGTATGTATTGTCCTTTAGATCTTCACCTTTCCTAGAAGATTTTTATTCTCTGTTATGCTTGTGGACAGCATTCATAGCTCCTGAAGCTTTTGTTTTACTTCTGTTCCCATCCTTTTGGAAGATGAAGCTGTTAGTTTCCTTAATTATCCTGATTACCTGTTTGTGATTCAATTATTTTTCTGTTTAAATAGGACTGCCTGGAAGTGTACTGCAGTTGGTTCCTCTGTGACACCTATGAGCTCTATAATGGCACTAATACTTTCCTGTTTCTACCAGAAACATTTTTTACCTGATAACAACAAGGACTGTATTTACACTTTCCATCATGGCTCAGTCATCCTGTCTTCCATGAATAACCCTCAGGCCTTTTTCCCTGTCTGTCATCACTGACTAATGAGTTCTCAGCTCAGAGAAAAGCTTCTTGTTTCTAGTCTGTAAGTGCAAGCTGATGCCACTTTTGTACTAGGCAATTTGATTCCATTTCCACTACTCCTGTTCTTGAATGTCTCAGGTACTTCCCACGCAATATGCTAATGCTCATCTTTACCAATGACATCCCTGAGCAAATGTTGTAGCTCAGTCCTGTTTTTAACTGAAGTTTTTATATGAAGATATGAGCTGTGAATGGTTCAAGCTGATTTTTCAGCTACAGCCATGGTCAGCTCCATTTTGCTCAAGAACTTCCATTTAAAATGCATACCACTGTATTTCTTCCACTAATTTCTGTCTTTTCCTGCTTAATAAGTATTTTCCCACATGACATTTCATCAAATGCTTTTCTCAAGCCAAGTTTGATGAAGGCCCTGGATTTACTTCACCTGTAAAGTCACCTATAAAAGAAAACTGGTAATTTTATTTTGTGTTGCTATCCTAACCACGCCCCGGATCCTTAACTCTTTCATGGGCTCCTTTTCCTTTGTCTGCTCCTGCTGCTACTGGCAATATAGATAGACCTAAATGTCTCCTGGCAATACAACTCATCCTCTCATTTAAAAAATCCCTTGCTAATTTTTAAAACACAGTGATGTCTTTTTATCCCTTTAAAAACCTGATTTCTTTCTTTTTATAATCTGATGAAGGTTTGCTATCAAATCCAGGTTGCAGGAAGGCTAGAAATCATGATCTTTTACAACAGAAATATGTTAGGAAATAAAAGCCAAGTTCTCTCATTTTTCAAAGTTTAAGGTTTATTTAGGCTGCCACATGCAGTATTTATTGTTTTCTACCATTGCCACTTTCCTACACCAGTGCCTCAGACTGCTAAAACATTAGCTAATTATTTAGCTAAAAGACACCCAGTTGCGAAATAGATGATTTTCTTCTTTGTTTTTGTCTTGTCTTCTGATATGTTTTAAATGAAACATGGAGGCAGAAGGCTAAGTTTGAAATAGCACCTGCCCAGGCTATGCTTGGTTTTTATCTAGGGCTCTACACACCAGCCCTCCTGAGCTCCTAAATTCATTCTTTATTGCGAAAGAATGAATGTTAACACTACCTTTCATTTCAGTCTTGACATTTCAGCAAATTTACCTCTCTGAATCACTAACTGAACTCAACAAAAGGTTTTTATCTGCTGATAACTTTCCATCTGAGAGATTTAAAGTTCCAGATGACATTAGCTCTAGCTCAATGATGTTATTAAATTCTCACCTTAAATCTCGCATGCAGAAAGCTCTTGTCAGGTCACATGAATGAGATGATTGCATTAGTCATACTACAAGAGTGATACTCATTCCACTAAGTTCACTGTATTCAGTCTGAAGTTTGATCTATGAGAGGACACTTAATATCTAACATTATATGATTTCTTTGTGTCATGGTGTTTTTACTAGTTATATACTTGTCAATGCAATTTATGCCCTCTTTGCTCTGTGGTATGCAATCCTCAGTATACTTGCTGCTTTTGTTAAGATGTGATCTGCTACAGTAAAAAGAAAGACCCCATGATTAGTTTATTCAAGACATTTCTTCTGTTCATAGTTCAGCTTAAAACTAACTCTACACTTTTGAAGTACAGTGTCCCTGAACTGGCCTCTGAATTGCAAAAACTAAATTAGCATGAATGACATTTTGCATGTGGGAATTTATGCAAGGTTCTACTTGTGAAAAGTTTAAACACACCAGCTGAAACATTGATGAATTATGAATGATTATAATTAAATGGTTTTATTTCTCCATTGTTTTTATTTCTTTTCCTATTTTTTCTGGCTTCTCTTAACCCAGTAATATCCAGATGGTTTGGAATAGCAAGATTTCTGTGTGTGTACATTGTTCTTGAAGCAAACCGGTGCCATTGACTAGATTTGGGGATTAAAATGGATTTATCTATGGATTAAGAACTCCATATGCCAGTTTTAGTGGGTGTTATGAAATAGGAATCAGCTAGCTACAGAATTCCTAATATACTTATGTGCTTTTATAGCCTAAATCATCTTAGTATCAGAGCTCTTCAGCAACTTGAATGCACCTACAACACCCATGTGAGTTAAAAGGGTTATCTCCTGATTCTCCTAACGGGATAACTGAAAGTGCAGGAAGATTAAACAGCTAAGTCAAAGCCAGTAAGAAATCTGCAGCAGTCTTAAAAGACAGTTCTCTGGGTTCCAGGTCATTGCCTTGAGCAGAAAGTTGTTTCTCTCTCCTTGCATATCAACCTGACTGAAGCCAGCAGTGCACCTCCCCAAGCATTCTGTGCAGGAGAGCGCCTTACGCAGGGCAGAGCAGGGAGGCAGTTGCCTCTTCTCCCTCTTCTCACACCTGTAAATCTGTTGATAGCTTCCTTTGTGAAAAATCACAAGATGCTTTGCAGACCTGGATTGTGCCTTCCAGCCCTTCTGGTAATTACAGGAGGTTTGTAAGTACCAGTGTTTTATAGCTAGTGAAAAGGGAAGATGTTGTGCTTGGTCGTTTTATCATCATAAAATGAAGTGGCACATGAGCCAGGCATAGACTTTAGCCTTCCATGAGATTGTTCCATGTCTCATCTGTCGGATGAGAAAGTGCTGAGTGAGCTGGGGTTGTTCACCCTGGAGAAAAGGAGACTCAGGGGTGACCTTATCACTCTCTACAACTTCCTGAAGGGTAGTTGTAGTCAGGTGGGAGCTGTTTTCTTTCTCCAGGCAGCAACTGGCAGAACGAGAGGACACAGTCTCAAGCTGTGTCAAGGGAAATAGAGGTTAGATATTAGGAAGAAGTTTTTCACAGAAAGAGTGATAAAGTACTGGAATGGTCTGCCCAGGGAGGTGATGGAGTCCCCATCCCTGGATGTGTTTAAAAAAAGACTGGATGTGGCACTCAGCGCCATGGTTTAGTTGAGGTGTGAGGGAATGGGTTGGACTCAATGATCTTGAAGGTCTCTTCCAACCTTGTGATTCTGTGATCTCTGGAGGAGACCCCACCTCACTGGTCATGCCAAGGAAACAGCAGCAAGGCTCAGCAGTGCAGCAGGAATCATGCAGTTAATTAAGATTTGCAGATGGTTTAAGGGTAGTTTTTTAAGTAACATTGGGGTATTTGTGTTGCATATAAGTCTCATAAAATAGTGATGACATTGCTTTATCAGAGTTCCTAAACTCAGCTACCCCAGACTCCTGTTAGCATGTGGACCACACCAATTTGTAATACAACCCTTTTTCCATAACTCAGAAGCATGAAAACTGTTTACCTACATATACCTGTGTCACATTTCTGAAGTGAAAAGATAGTTGGAATTCTGTGCTGAACAAAAGCAGATATGTTCAATTTGGTGTCTTTTTTTTAATGTTACACGTTCCAAACAAAGGAAATTTCTGGGAGTCCTAGGCCACCACCAGATGTGCCTTTCTGGTGCTGGGGCGAAGTGCCTGCTTCAGCAAGGAGTATTTTGTATTCAGCCTTTCTTATCATCTTACCTTTCTTCTTGCTGTTTAAGTATTTTTCCCTTGCTCTTCCATATTCTCATTTCTTTCCAAGATATTATAATAATAATAATAATATAAAACAATTTTGATGCACACTACTGGCTAATTCAGTATATTTCCCATCAGCCCTGGGACTGTTTTTCCTGAGTTTCAGTCCTCAGCTGGAGCACTCCTCCATTTACCACAAATTTGGGTTTCACTCTCTCCTGACAGTGCAAGCTGTATTTTCTGCTTTAATCTGCTTCAGGACAGAGCAGTGAAAGACATAATTTTTGGTACAATTTTCCATAAGGGTTACCACAAAAAGTGGGAATTAGCCTGTCTTTTCTTGGTTTCTTGCCAGTTGTGGCTGAGAATCCCAGTCTTTTCTGTGGATCCATGTTGCTGATAAGGATCTTCCCTTTCTTGTGGTGCAGTGCTGGTGATTGGGACCATACTATGTCTGGTTCCTGCAACACCCTCCACATTCCATGACCCCAGGACAATGCCTTTACACTGTGCTCCAACAAGAGCAGCCAGGGCTGAGTGCTCCAAAAGACCCTGTGCAAGCAGGGTTAAATGGCTGCTGCTGCCTTCAGAGCAGTAGTACAGCAGTGCCTTGCCCCACAGGATGCCATTTCTCCTTCAGCCTAGATTGGCTATGTGGACTGTGAGCCAAATGGAGGATATTTAACCTTATCCTTGGGATGAGCAACCTTTTTCTTGTGATAGACCCAAACCTCTGCCCTGTGGTGGTGTGTGAAGTGACATAGGCAATGGTGTGATGTGCCACCAGTCTCCTGTGTGTAAACTTTGTGCTTTCAGGCTTTTTGGCCCTCCTGGTTGCTCTCTAAAGCTTTTTCAGCTGAATGTACTGGTATTTATTTACAGCTCTGCCTTGACCGAGTTTTATATTATTCCTTCACAGGAAAACACATTGTTCACAAAAGCAAGGGACTAATAGCAGACTGGAGCTAAACCTAGTAAAAGCAGGTGTTATGCAATTTGTCACCACATGACTCTGCTAATGCATCTTTAGTCCAGGACTGCAGTACCCCTGCCATGTTTTAAAGTGCAGAAAGATAAGCGTACGCTGTACCCTGGAGTGCCTTAGTCTATAAATGTAATTCAGAAATATGAGAAACAGTGCTCTGAATCTGATGGCCTTTTTCAACACAATTACAGGAGCAGCGTGAGGTGTTGAACATTTGCAGCAAGGGTGCACACAGCAAACGGGTAGTTGGATGTGCAGGCTGTTAATTCAAGCCTAGATAAGCTTCTGACTAAGAGGGTTTTAATTTGTTTTTTACCCTGATATGATGCTTGTATGGTAGCAGTGTTACTGAAAATAACCTATTACAACCTATGCTCATCTGTAGAGCCACATTTAATGAGGAGGATACCTCACAGCTTTTAATGGGCCTCTACAGACTTCAAGGATATGAATCTATAAAAGCCTTGAATATCAAAATGTTTTTATTTGGCTGCAGATGAAGACACTTTAATGTGGAAAAAGTTGTGTGCTCTTTGAAATGAAATGAAAAGGGCAACAGATGAAAAAGAGTATTTTCTCTCAAAATAGAGAGAGACAGAGGCAGACGAGGCATTTGATCCCTTAGTGCCTAATTTGTGTCTGTCTTTGTGCTTTCAGGATCACTTTCACAGAATGCACGAGGAATATCACTCCAATGCTCAGTGTTCTCAAACTCCTGCCGAATGAATGGAGATGGAGGACTTTCAGTACTATAGAAGAGAAGCTTAATTCCAGGAGTCACAGGTAGGAAAGCATATGCCTAGGCTGCAGCCTCCAGATGCACACCCTCAGTCTTAAATCATGTTGGCAAAACAAGCCAGGCGAGGTTGTGCTGACCACTAACAATTTTTGAAATGGCTGAACAGTGACAAATCATTCCTCTAGTTACCCACTAAGACCTCAATGAATAGTCAGAGCCTGTAATAAAGCCTGGAAATCAATAATTCCTGGCTCATGAATAGTTAAGGACTAGACAGAGGATGGGCAAAGCAAGCATCAGCAGATGCACCCTTACTGGAAAGGAACAGTCTCCATTATTTCATAAGTATAGAATCAGAGGAAGATTTTTTTCTGATATCACCCAGCAACAGGTGGCTAGCTGGTGCATGTGACAAGTGGAGCTTACTGGTGTATTTGGCTCTCTGTTTCTTAAGGGTATAGAAGCAGATTGTGTGAACAGATAGATGGAGAAATTTGCTTTTCATACATGGTTCCCTTTGATCTTACCTGTTGGAAGTATATGATGTCTAAGCAATTTTCCTGGCAATGAGTTATATATGAGTTATCTCCACCATCTAAGGAGAAGGGTTTGGGGTAGGCTAGAGTCTTTTGATCTGTATGTGTGTGCAAATCAGTGCTCATACAGCTGGATGGCAGCTCTTTAAAGTAGTACCATCAGAGAAACACAGTGCTCTCACTGTATATATGAATGATTATCTTAGTATTATTACTTGGAGAATTTTTTGCTCCCCTCCCATTTTGTATTCAGCCGGGAGTGTGAGAAATAAGACATTTTCTTTGCATTCTGATGGGGAAAAATTCTCAGGACTGGTTATCTTTCAGGTGATAATCAGTAGCAGATGCTGGACCTGATTTTATTTGGCTTTGCTGCCTTCTTTTTTGATTCTACAGGTTGTGTATCTCAAGCACAGAGTATGCTTGACGAGGCATTTTTTTCGACCAAGAGCAGAGATTGTGTACTTTGGGGAAATGTCATCATCAGCCCCAAGGACTGTAATTTTCTCAGCTGTAAGGAATATGGTCCATCCAGGCACTGCTAGCAAGCATGGCAGGCTGTCTCCCTTTTCCTCTCATGCACTTGTGTTGCAAAGCCTGCATCAGGAATACCTATTCCTGCAGTCTTGTGCACAAAGTGGTAACAGAAATGCACTGAGGCAAGCAGAAACACCACGTAGTCCTCAGCAGGACCAAGCCCAAGGTCTAGCTCCTCTTCAGAAGCACTGAACTCAGATGGGCTGTGTCTATCTGCAATTTTGCTAATTTGTGTGTCTAGTTGCTATTTTGGCCCAGATTTGGATGATGTATTAAATGTATTTTATTCAGCAAGAGAAGCTGAACCTGCCAACTTTTGCCCTTCCTCAGGCTTGTGGGCCATTCTTCAGGGCCCTGCAGACATAGGGGTTCACACAGTTAATTGTCTTGGTTATGGCTCATTTTACACAGCATAAGGCTTGAGCCTGTGCTGGTGATACAGGTGCAAAGGAGAAAGGACATGCCTGGTGCTGGATGAGGGAGCTCCTGCCTCTGAGGATATCTTCTGTACGTTTCTGCTTCAATCAATCCTTCAGATATAGCCCTAAAGATTACTTGCCTTCTTTTGCTATGCCAGGTAATCCCAGTGTTTAACAATGAAGGATGCTGTTCCTGGCTGTTACTAATTAATATATTTTAACCTGTCAATAATTAATGTGGAAATTGGGAAGAATAATGCCGTGGAGGCTGCAGCCTGAGATCTGCTGCCTGGCAACTGTGGGTGTGCATATCCGTTATATCAGGAAATTAGAAACTGGAGCAAGAACTGATCTGTCTGACATTTTGTAAGATGATATAAATGGGCCCACTCGACAAACACTAGATTTATGTGAGGGTATGAGTGATATGTGTCTGGGGAAAAGATATTATCTCTCTTATGAAGGTGCAGTTAATACCAGGCATCAATTAAATATAGTTCATTAAAGCCTCTGGGTAATCTTATTTTTGGATGAGATCAGAGGAGCAACTTACAAGGACTGACAGAGGGGTTATCTTGGTAATAATCTCGACTTTTGCATCTAGCATCTCTCATAGGATGAGCTAAGTGAAGTAACACCTAGACTGTAACAACAATAACCTTTTCAGATGGAGACTACGCAGTGAAATGTAATAGTGGCTTACCCCTTTTGAAGTAGTTGCATTAGATAGGTTTATTGAGATATGCCAGTAGTGCTGATATGAAAATGGTTGGTTTATGCACTCACTCCCTGTCCTCAGAGGGGTAGATTTGCCTCTGCCATGTTCATGGGGTGTGGCTTTGTCTAAAACATTTCATGTTGTACAGATGGAGTAAGTGGAAGCAGAAAAAAAATATGGTACTGTTAAGAGGGTGATGTTTCATTGCTTCTTGCAATCCTGGCTAAAATATTCCTTTATATATTGAGTGTTTTAATGGAATCAGTCTGAGTGTTGTTTTCTTCAATTGGACCTTTTGTCTCCACATTTTGAATTCCAAGGGTAAAGCACTGGTTGCAGGAAATAAAGAAAGTGTTCAAAAAATGAGGTGCCAATGGCAATTGAGATCCCATATCTTATTTCCAGTTAGGGATGCAGCTGTCAGGCAAAGAGACAGAAGAAACAAATTTCTTCAACAACCCTGGGAGAAACAGGGTAAACCTTGGCATGGAGCCTAAATGTGCAGGGTAACTTCTGAGAATGTCTGACTTTCCTAGGTTCTGCTGCCAAAACAGGCTCCACACTTCATTTTGACATTAAAACTAACCATTTCTGGATTCCTCTTTTCTGTTTTTTGGTCTTTCTTGTGAAATCTTCTGTGGCTCCTTGTTTAATTTGTGTCACAGCTGCTCCTGTGGAATGAAGCATGCAGGCTGGCTGCAGCACAGGCTTGGGGCTGAAGGAGGCAGGGGAGAGACTGAGCATCATCCCAGGCACAGGGAAACAAAAGCCCCCAGAGTCTGCTGGAGGGTGTCAGGAGGGAGAGAGAAATGAGGATGGGCTGCATACTTGTGGCAGAGCTGGGTTCTCTGGGATCGTCCTTTCACCAGGGAGAGACAGCTAAAAAGGGGAGAATAGAGAAACACTGCTCAGTAGACAGATGTGATTTTAAGAGTCTAGATGGTAAGACAAACAGTCTGCTGCCTTTCAGAAAGTAGCTTGCTGAAACTGCAGCTCTTTAAGTGGGATGACTTTTCCATGCCACTTTTTACATCTTTATTTGAGAAAAACAAAGATGGTAGCTTCACCAGTGCTTAGCATTACCAGCACTGGCACTTTAACTTGCAGATGCAGGGGAGAAAAACCATCTTCATGCTCCTCAGGTCCACCACCCCCTCGAGGTGGGAGGTCATTGGAGGGATTCCTGCCAAAAGCTGCTATCCATGAAGTCCACAGGGTCCTGCAGAGGGCCAGGCACTTCTTGTGAAATGCTGTGGCATTGCCATCCACCTCTTCCCCACCTCCTTCCTTTTCCCTTCTTCCTGCAGCATGGAGCTTCAGCCTTGCTTGCTCTGGATATAGTACATCTACAGCTCTCTGAGCTCAGCACCACCTAAAGTAGGCTAGGTTTATGGCAGTGCATTTCAGCTAATCCTTGTTCATATCTGGGGTTTTCTGTTTCAGAGACAAGTCATGTCAAATACTGTATAATGAGAGAAAACTGGAAATGCTGAGTTACTGAAAGGATTATTTACCATGGGCTGTTCGTACCAGCATTCATGGTGTTGGAGTTTTCTGCTTCCCACAACTCTCCCCAAAGCTTTTGAGATCCTCAGAAATCTTTTTCTAGTTACTATTCTGCTTTGTGAATTTGGGTCTTTTCCACTACCTGTGTTAATTGGACAAACAATCATACACCAGATCCAGAGGAAAGAGATAATCCATGGAATTTCTTAGACTTGAGTGGATATTCAGAATAGCATGAAAGCAAATCTGATGATACAACATGAGGCAGAGTCCTTTCTCAGAAAACCCAGCTTGAAACCTCCCTATTAACAAAAGTTTCTGCGCTCTGCTTAAAGAGCTGGCAGTAACATGGCTTGCTTCAGAAGCACTCAGTTTTACTGTATGACCTGCCTTGCTGCACTATAACCAGCACAGTTCTTTGTTGGGCCATGCTGTGCTTCAGTCCATAGCACCTGGCATCTCCCATGAAAGAGAAGATAAGAGTGAAACATGTTTCATGGTGCCAGACTCCGGCCAATGCCCAGTTTGCTCTCATTTTCAGTCCAGCCCTTGTGCAGATTTTTCCTGTGGGGCTTTGAAGCAGCAGTGCTGGAAAAAAAAGTGTCTGTGAGACTGCTTCACCCTTTCAGAGCACAAGGATATGGGCAGCTTCCTGATATGGAAGGATTTTAATTAATTAATCTTTCCCCCCTAACTCAACACTCCCCCTCCCTGCTTCCCACCTGGCAGCTTTTCTGCTGTGCTCCTACCTGATGTTGTTTTTCAGGTTTATTTGCTCCTGTCTACATATGAGAAGCTGATGTTTTCCTTGCCAAAGTGCTGTCCCTCACAGTAGAGCAGACTAAGCAGCTTTGCTGACCTGGGTGAGGCAGAAGGAGTCTGTATCTCATCCTCATACCTCTGCTTTAAGCTTATCCTTGGCTGCTGCTGCTGCTGCTGCTTGGCACCACCTGAGGTCCCACTGAAACCTGAGTTCTTCTTCCCTGCAATGTACAATTAAATAAAGGCAGCTTTATTCCCCAGAGCATGCATGGTGCAGCAGGAGGAAAGACAGGAGGTGCAGAAGACAGGAAAAGGGTAGATGGTGAGCTAGATATCTTTTCTATTTATGCTCTTAATGAGATGAATTAAGAAAGGCACATTTAATAGCAAATCTCACTACAGCTTTCTGAAACATCTTTGCTGTGAGAGACTTCTAAGCTTGATGTTCTCATTTAGACAGTGTGCTACTGAAGGGTAGCTAATTAGCAAAGCCACAGTATAATGGCTGTTATGGTAGGTTCAATCACATATTGCAAAAATATGGGAGATATGAGCGTCTCCCAGTCTGTTTTCAAAATGCTTCCTTTTCTTCAGGCTGGCTAAATGCATAATTTCGGGGTTTATTCCAGTTCACATCAATATCCTGAATTCTCACAAAATATATATGTAATAATTTGCTGTTCCAGCACAATTTCTGTAAACATTTAATCTCCCATGATTTTTGTGTATATGTGTTGCCTTTTCCCCCCACTGTTTGCATTCACTGGACATCTATTAATGCTCTGTAACCAAAGGAAAGAAATAATCTTTTGAGGTCTTGGCACTGGAGGCAGAAGCATAGAATGACATAAAATTATTGTGGTGATTTGTTTAAATGATTAAAATTTTTCCAGATTAGTTTTTCAGCTTATGTGTTTGAACCAATTATAAAAACCAAACAACAACAACAAATGAACCAACCAAACACACCAAATAAACAACACCCCTCGAGCCCCCTGCATCTAAACTCCCATAAAATAAATGAGTATGAAAATATGATACATTCATTAGAAGACCCACAGACCTTTATACCTCCATCAAAATTTTGTGTTATGTTGGGCATGGTGAGTTCATCTCATTACACTTCCTTTTCAGATTTATTCTTAATATATAATATTTTTTTCAACCACAATTCACCAAGATTGTCTCCTCTGTAATGTCAGAATCCAGATGATGACTGTCCAGCACATGGTCTGTAAAACTCTATATGGTTTTCTTATATTTTTCATCTAGTCCCATTGCATGTCTTAGGGGTCTCAACAAGCCTGGGAATAAAAAGTGGGAGCATATGACAGCAAAACAAAACAGCAAACAACATTGCTATGGAAGGCATAAACCAGAAAAGACTTCACAAGAAGTATCTGCATCGTTTTTACTGAGTGGGTCTTTGAGACACAGCAAAATGCTTCAACCTTGATCACCCAGAAGGCAAATAGCAGGGCCAGGATGGAAACCTGTGTATTCTGAGCTCTGATTTTACCTACATCCCACTGTACAACCCTGCCTTGGAATCTGGTTGGTTTTTCTCTTAGTGAGCAGCAGACCCCCACAGAGATCTGGGAGAGCAATCCTACTGAAGGCAATGAGTATGACTTAGGTCTTATTTTCTTCTCCCAGTGGTAAATACAGAAAAGAACATGAATCCCCCATTCAAAACAGAGTTAATAGATGGAAATATAAAAAAGATATTGTCTTATGCAAAGAGTGAAAGATGCACAGGCCGAGCAGGGACAATGAATTACATGTTGGTGCTAAGTATCCTGCTTCTAGCAGTATAATTTTGAGGACCAAGAAATTCCTGTCCTGGATATGTATGCTGATCCACTGAGAAAATGTGCAGTGTTAAATCACCGTGTCATACTTCTTACCCACACTGGGGTTAGACCAGAGGTTACAAACTGGGTTGTCAAAACAGCACACATGGGATTTCACCACTGTGAAATCTTCCTCTTTTAAACACCCATTCAAAATCTATCTTCACTTAAATAAGCTGGAAGGTGGGAAGGTGTGCCAGGGGAAGGATCACCCTGCTGCATGTGTGTTTTACAGCTCTATTTCCCCCATCATCTTCTTCTGGCAGCCATCTGAAAGCAGGCTACAGATGAGGTGAATCTCTGGAGTGAACCTGGGGAGCCATCCATATATTTTTATGTGATGTTTCAAGAACCCAAAGAAATAAGCAGTGCATCCACAGCACTAGAGGTTGTAAAAGCAACACTGTTGTGTTTAACGTTCCCTCTGCAGAGTCCTTCAGCATTACTGTAAAAGTAATAGTGGGTTATGCCCACAATGTGCAGTAGACAATTTCCTTTGATATCTTTTTAGATAGAGTGAAGGAGAGGGATTTTCACTACTATCATAACCCACACGGCTCTCGTGATTCTCAGTGTGATTTTGTTCTCAAGGGGAGATAGTATGATTGAAGAAAATGACACTGTTGTGATGTCTTCAACTTTTTTCTTTTTTTTTTTAAGACTGCTTGGTATCAAAATGTAAATGATAACTATTAGCAGAGTATAGAGTTAGGAACTTGCCTGATGATTTGTTGAACTTGGACGTCGAATTTCAGTAGCTTTTTTGGTTTTTGATTTTTTTTCCTCAGAAACATTACTGTGAATTGGGTCACACATACACTTTAGGTATTTAGATGCAATATTTTGGAAGAATTGGGTTAAGTACAACCGGTCTGCTACAAGGCATTTGCCCTCTGACATACTGATTAGAATATTGATAACCTAAGCAGAAATAGCCGTTTAAAAGCACTGAAGGGTTTATCAGTAATCTCACTGAATTTCTAAAATCTTAATTTTCCCAAAGTCATTGAGAAAGATGCCTCCACTCTTCTGTTTTACTGTTAATGTGAGCAAAATTTTAAGGTTTTGATGAGCACCAAGATTGTCCTCTTTCAAGTCAAGACTGGTGCATATTACTGAAATTATGTGATACAGTTTGCAATATCCTCTCTGCTCAGGCTTGGTTTGGCAGCTTGCAGTGCTGCTGAGTGGCTGGAGCACATCACATAAAAGATGCTGAATTTGACATTTCTGTGACCTCTTGTTGTCTCTTTTGTAAGGACTTCATTGTAATTTTGTTGCTGATCTTGTAGTCTCAAATAGTAGTTGTTTAGGTATTTAAAATAAACCCCTATATTCCAATTTATACTTCAGGTCTTGTTCCTCATTGCAGGCAAATGCATATTAATAGCAGGAATATTATATGTTTGGCAAATTATATCACAGATGAAATCTTCACACGCAGTACAAAACAACTATTTGTGCTGAGATGGATGGATGATTATTACCTCTTTGTTTTCTTTTTCATTATCCTTTTGAATTAAAATCTCCTTGTAAAGCCATTATCCTTGCTTTAACAGCTCTCTATACTGAATATTCCTCTGCCTCTTCTACTCTTTTTTTTTCTTTACTTATATTGAGTTTTAATTTTCTGTGATTTCTGAGCTCTAATTTCCCTGTTGTTTCATATTTTTACAATGTCCTGTTCAAAAATTCAGTATACCCATACTCAATTTTGTTTTTCAAATGCATGTAGGCCAAAAACTAGCAGGAACCTTCTCTAAAAACTATATTTACAGCTCTAGTGGCAAGCACTCTCCTCCTACATTGGAAAGCTGTGAAAAACTGTCAAGATGTGAGTGTGCATTACAATGCTCCTGATGACTGGAGCTGGTTTATTTTTTAACCATGGCTTCATTTTGTCATTTACACCAAATAGAACAGGAAAGAAGCTCTTCCAATAAAACCCAGCAAAACAGACCACACAACTACTCAGAATTACAACATCTCAAACTACTCCACCCTCTTCTGTAGTGCTGCATAGACTGCACACAGGTACAACCACACATAGAAAGACCAGTTATGACTAGGTCTAATTCACTTTTCCAGTTCCAAAATAGTCAGAATGCCTCCCTGAGTGTGATAGTACTTGGTGACTTCCAAGAATTCTTCCTACTACCCACAAGACTCACTTGAGGACAAGAGTAGAACATCTCAAAATTGACACCTGCCACAGGAGGGAAAGAAGAATGACTGTGGTTGTCATTGGTGTCATAGCTCCCTGAAATGACATTAGGTACACTCCTTAAAAGAGGACAGTGTCTCACAATACAGAGGAAAGCAAACACCTTCTTGACCCCCTGTTGGTCTCTTTCCAATGTGAACAGGAAAGGAATATCCCTTCCTGTCCTTAATTTAATGGCTGATTTCACCCTAATCGTCTGATGCATAGGTTTCATCCTGTACATCAGCCAGGCACCTTTCACAATGTGAGGATAGAAAAGGGGCTAACTTCCCATAACTCCCTCATTATGAGCAGAGTTCTGACACTCCTCATGCTGGACACTATTTTAGCAAGGGCTGATTTGAAATGTGAAGTCAATGCAACCCTTGGCTGCAATACAGTGTATTTGGAGTCAGCTTTAATTGAATAGTCCAGTTAGAGTCAATAGGAGTTCTTGTGAAATGGTGTCATTAATTGGAGTAAAAATGTTTCAATGTGGCTTTGTGTCAACTGGATGAATAACAAAATAATTTAAATTCTGTATACGTAAGATTTACCTGCAATGTAGCATTTTCTTTTTCTGAAATGTTTTCTGTACTCAGGGTACATAAAACTGTGTCCATGTTCTAAAGGGAAATACCAAGATGCAAGAAATTACTGTTTTTTCCCTCAGTTTGTATAAGAACTTTAACTGACTATCCAATGCAAATTTTAAAAAATCTAATAGTAGAGAGAAAAAAAACCCATAAAGACTTTGGCTACAGCACTGGTTCATTTTCTCCATTTCATGGTCCTAAACTACTGGTGGTATTAAGGCTGAATCCTCTAAAAACCCATCTGCTCTCAACAGTAGCTAGTATGAAATGGAGATAGGAGTAGTCTAATACTGAACTTCTGTCAAAAAGATGCAGGTGTGATGTCTGCTTCCTGCAGATGTCTGTGACAATTATTACTCCCCTGTGACATGTTCTCTCCTAGACAGCTTTCATGTAGATGATTTTTCTTTTTAAATCAATGAGACTTAAGGTTTATGGAGGTTTGGGGGTGTTTTAATGGCTGATTTGATTTGCAAAGATGCCCCTGTCTAAACCAAAGCTTCTTGCACTTATTAGATGAGATACCTTTCCATGGCCAAATGAGCTGCCAGGCTGGTTACCTGCTTGGTACTATTGGGAAGAAAACTTGCCTGACTTTTCAGCTGAGGTTTAACCACTCTGAAGCCTTTGTGAAATATCTCCATAATTGGTCTTTCGGTGACTGATTTCTTAGGTGCTTTCTGTGTGCATTGAAGACAGGCCTGCCCTCAGCCTCTTCTCATGGGATGTTATCCACCATTTGTCTTGAGTTTCTCCAACTCTGGAGCAGACAACAAAGTGGGTGTGCAGCATGGGAACGGGGAGAAAGGAAAAAATGTGAAAAATCTCCAACAAAGAAACACAGCATCAAAAAGTGGTAGCTACTACTTCCTTTGCAAGGCAGATGATAGATGGGAAAGAAGGCTCATGAAAGGGTGAAGAAGTGTTAGATTCAGCTGTTTGGAAATTTGGGAGATGGAAAATAATGTCTGAGCAGTTGGGTGGGCAGCAGTCAGAGGTAGGGTAAGAAAGAGCAAGACCAGTGAGGGCTGAAAGAGATGAAGGGACATCAAGGGGGAAGGGACAGAAATTTAAAGTGAATAACAGACATAAGGAAAAGAGATGGAGGTTACTCAGAGGCATATTTTCACTTTTTGTTATGCAGTGTAAGAGAGTACTGGCTCTGAGGAAGCTCCTGCTAGAGAAAGGATCAGAAAAGGGAGTGGAAGTAGGAGGAGGGAACAGGTTTTCCACTATCAGCTTCTGCAGGCCTTACAAATAAAACACCTTTTGCTTATCTGAAGAGCACATACAATTTGTATAGACAAGTGTCATTGTTTATTTTCAGCAGATAAATAAGTTTGCTGTGGTAGGTGGGCATAGCTGCTTGAACATTGGCTATGGAGACATTACTCAACATCCCTTACCACCCCTGTCCTTCATCTTGTGAGTGAGTTACATCTTCAGCAGGGGCATCTTGTTTTTCCAGACCTTAATGAAAAACTGAGCAGAGCATTTTAGAACTGACTTAGGAACTCCAAATGACTGTCACACCAGACTGGCATTTTTGAGTGTCGGCACAGCTCTCCAAGCACTTCTGCGTGGTCTGTTGTAGGATTTGTTGTTATGAGAAAAGAGTCAGCTGTCAGAAAAAGAATGCAAGGCACAGACAGCTAGGTACTGACACATCAGATCAATGGTTTGGCAAGAAAGCACACAAAGATGCTTCTGAAATTTTCAGGCTATGGTCTCACTGAATCACTCTGAATAAAGAAAATAATTTATCAGTAACTTACATTTGCTATAGTAAGACTATAGTGTCCTCTCAGGGTGCACAGAGGAAGATGCCCATGTGAAAAGTGCAAGAAATATTTTCACAGTCAATTAAGGATGAGATTCTCTGTAGAACTTTTCTTCTAAATTTCAGCAGCAGCTAGTTCATGTCCTGAGGCATGATCTCTTTGTGTAAACCTTGCTTTGCTTACATAACGTAATAAGAGATTAATGTCTTGGTATCCCTTTAACTTGAAATAGTCTGGATAAAGTTGCTTATTTCCTCCTATTTCTGATCATTACTCTTTTATAAGTGTGACAGCCAGTCTTGCTTTGTACACAGCAGTCAGCAGTGTATGGCCCTGTTATTCATGTTCTGCTAGTCCACAAGTCCATTAATGGAGAACAGCACTGAACGTGGGATGCCTGTGTGATCAACAAATTGGTCTGGCTAATCCTCCGTGCCCTCCTTTGTAACAACAAATATCAGTCAGTCAAGAAATGAGCAAGACAGCCACAGGAATTCTCTTTTCCCCCCTCATTTTATGGATTTTAGGAAGTGGTGGGTTTTTTTTGTTCTTTATGCATACAAACTTCATTTTGCTGCACAGCTTGAAATGCTGAGGTTTCAATATGGATAATACTGACTCTTAAGCCAAATATAGAATTTTCTGAAACTTGTTTTGGGGCTTGGACATGGCATCATCCATCAGGGAAATCAAGCTTAACTCAGTCCTCAAATCTGTCTTAGCTCTAAAATGAGAAAGATCAGTGGACCTAAGCAGACATTTATTTGGCTTATTGAATGGCTGAGCAGTTGATAGACCTGAGAAATTGGTATGCCACAGGGAGGAAAGGACCAATACAATTTCTAGTAGGAAGTTTTGTTGTAAGTATGGGCAAGTTTTATAAAATTTCATCCTTTTTAGGATAATATACACCCCTTACAGCAGTGGTTTAATGAATGAAGGATGATGATAATAATAATAATAATCCTAAAGTCTTTCTATCTTGTTAGCAGAAATCAGTTAGCAGAATCTGGAGACTGAAAGGCCTTACTGGAGGGTCCTCTCTCCTTTATTCCCCAACATCTACAGTTACTCAAACTTCAGCGTTTTTTTCCAAAGTGTTAGCTAAGTGCCCTACCTTCAACATGAAAAGTTTACACTAATTGTGTCTGAAACTCATCTTACATAACAACTGTCACAACATTGATACACATTGAATTGACATGATATTCATTGATTTTTCAGCTCATTGCCTCTTGGTTATCAGCAGAAAGAGAGAACTGTAAAGTAGCTATGCTAAGCATTTGAGCCTGTACTGTTTAATAGTAGATGTACTGGCTTGATGCTTGCTGATCTTGTGTGTGAAAATAAAAATGTTTTGTGACGTCCAGCTAAGTAGAAGGTATCTTTTCCTGCTGGACAATGACCTAATCCCTCCCGCTTCTGCCAAATCTGACTGATTATTTTCTTCAGTGCTGAAAGCAACATTCCCCAAACTTGCCAATGAGACCCTGGCTGTCCCTTTGTGTTTTTCCAATTTACTTTAAAAAAACCCCCAAAAACAGGTAGGCAATATTTCCAGACAACTGGGAATTTGGTTTTAAGGGAAGGGAGGTGCTCAAGCAGAGCTGCACAGTGCTTATGTAATTCAAAAAGGAGAGATATCCAAACCAGCCTTTTAGGATATATATATATATATATATATATATATATATATATATATATATATATATATATATGCTCCTGTCCCCTGACTTCAAGACCACCAGGAGCTGCATGTTCCCAGACTATGCAATTCAAGATCACAGAGACCTCACTTTGTAAAGCCTGTCTTTGCCAGTCATTGCTGCGCAGCCTACAGCTACATAAGCACATTTGTTTGCTATCCTCAACACTTCACACTTGCCTGTTTAGTTTCTGATGGATTGCTAGCAGAACACTTCACGTCTGAGAAGTCACACCCAGTCACAAAAGAGTTGTGGTCTCTGCAGTACTTCTCAAAAAAGCTTTGGAATATGTTTCTCACGTGAAGATTGCGGGTGGGTTTGGCTTCTGAGATGGCAATAATAATCCCCTCTTTGGTCTGTCTTCAAGACATATCATGTAGTAAAGAGCTGAGCTAACGTTCTCCCCCCCAACTCCCTTTCTGAGTGCTTTACTCTCTACCGGTGTTTCTACTGTTTTTCAGTTCCTCACGTGCCAAAGAGAACAGCTCGCTTTTGACAGTGAAATCACATTTGCAGGAATCGACAAAAGAAAACATTTGTCCTTATCTTGTTCCTGAAGACACCAACTGCCCCAAAATATGCCATCCTCTATATTAATTTTCTCAGTTGTCCTGTCTCATGTTGTGGATGGATTCTCTCTACACCCTCACACCCCTTTCCTCCTGTCCCTGGCATGGGACAGGGAGGAGCAGTTCAGAAAGATATACCATTTGCTCTGTTTATTTATAGCTGAGGGGAAAACAAATAGAGAACTAAGCAAATCATGAAAGCAGATTTTCTGCCACACACAAATCAGACCGGAACTGTAAAACAGCCAAAATGCTTAAATCCAAAAGACATAGCATTTTTGTGAAGGAGTGGGATCAGATTAGGGAAGAAAAACATTCAGGTCTAAAGCTTAGCAAAAATGTCAGGTAGAAATGGGAGCTGACAAGGGTTCCTCCTCTGCAGAGATGTGCACCAGAAAAGAGTATGCAGAGCGTGGTGTGAGCAAGTGATTCAGGTATCAGAGAGGGCACTGCTTCTTCTCCTGCACTAAAAAGCAGCACTAGTGCTGCCTTGGTGGGACAGACACCATGAGGGGGTATTTACACCTGGAAACAATCTCGACTTGGAGATGGAGATATTTATGCAGACTGGCTAAAACAGTGTTAAGATGGAACTGGAGCTAAGTTATTTTCTCAAATACTGCCTTCAGCTGTCTCAAAAATCTCAAGGCAGTGATAGAGATGGGCAAACTATTTTGCCCTCCTTCAAATAAAATCTTGCTTTGCATTTTGGAAATGATATGGAAAAAGGAGCGTAGGTGCAGGATGACACAAAAGAATGCAGGAAAAGCAGCTGTGTAAAACTGAAGCACATACTGGAGAGCATAAATGGCAGGTAAACAGATTAGAAAGACAGTGTAGCACAAAGGAGATACCACAGACAGATACATGCTATATATAAAAAGTTAAACCAGATTAGAAAGTACATTTTAAAACCAAACAGAAACAATTGGCATTGCCTGAATTCTTATCTCCACACTCTGTTTGGCTTGTGATTGTAATTTAAGTAACAAATTTGTGTGTTGGGCAGGTCGACACATACCCTAGTTTCTAAATATTTTTGGGACTTGTGATGATTAATGTTGTTTCCTTTAGTCTTTCTTTTGTTCCCTCCTCCAAGATCCTTCTTTCCTTTCTTGCTTGAAAGAACCTTTCTGCATTATCTACTTTCTGAGCAGTGTCAGTGAGAAAAACATTGTTTATCTATCATGAAGAATTAGCAGAACAGCCAAGTACTGTTACAAGATCCCATGACTTAACATGTGGGTACATGAATGCACAATCTGTGTGCAGATTCCCAGTGCCTGGAGAAGGAATGTACAAAGCATTGGTCCACACTGCTCCTAGAATTGTCACTGAAATGAACTCTTTCTTGTAAAAATGTATTATATTTAAAGTAGAAATAGAGTGAAATTTCATCCAGTTCTCCTGAAAATAAATTCTCCTAGCAAAATGAGAGGTATTTAAATGTGGATTTCTCTTAAGCAAATAAGTATTTGCAAACTTACAGCTGGATTCTTCATAGGGGAACAGTCCAGCATTTAGTCCCCCTGGGCAGCTAATCTTCACCCTCTGAAAAACATGAATAAAGCAATATCATTTCACAATCTTACGGGTGGCTAAGCTGAAGAAAAGCCTTCACTCCTTGGACAGCACAGATGTAGTCAGTGCAGTAGATATGCAGTCTTTGATCATGATAAAACACCTTTTCAATCCTGAGGAAGGCTGGAGCATTTGTGGTGTAAATGCAGAAGAGCAATGCAAGAAAGCATGTGCAGAGTGGTTCATCTTAGAGCTGATTAAAAATTAGACAAAGAATTTACTTTTTGGAGCATGAGTCATTTTGATTAAACATTAAACTGTAAAATCAATCTTCTGATTGTTTAGTCATTATTCCAGAGGAATGGAGATTTATTTGCAGTCTCTTTCATTAAGTGCCTTTACTGCCCTTTCCACAAGTTACAACATTTTTCAGAAGGTTACAATAACTTCATGCATGAACCAATATTTCTTCCCAGACACATATAAAATATATTTACTTACATGATCTATGAATTGGACCATGAGATTGTGAATCAGAAGGTCCCATTTCTTATTCCTGATGTTGTCTTAGGCTATAGAGTCTGGTGAAAATCATGTTAAAGACTGTTGAGTCTCTGGCTTTTGTGAGAAGATAGATCTGTGGAAGGGGCAGGCTTTTGTTAAAGAAGGGTTGAAAAAATAAACTGGGCTTTTATTTGTGTAAGTGCTCATTATGCTGATGAAGGGCTTGATATTTGATCCTAATAGCATGAACTTCAGGATTGTTGTGGAGATTCCTTAATCATTATGTGGCTACAATAATTGTGATACCTGCGACATTTTCTTTTTCTGAAAGTTTTAAAGGAAGTAATGTTTTAGGAAAGATTGTTGTTAAGCTGTGAAAAAGAGCACTGTACTCCCTACCCATAATCAGGCTGTATAAAACTTGTTGCTGGTGTCCAAAATATTCTTTCAGTGTTTTTATCTCAGGTTCAACGTGCAGTGAAATTCTAGACCAGGATATGTGCATCATGTTTACTGAGCAGATCAAAATGGAGTTCTTTCTTCTGCCAAACTGGAGAACTTTGTTTTTGCAGCTCTTGCGAGAGAAACATGCATCAGCCCCAACAGGCATATTCATTGTCTGTTGGTGTGTGCATGTGCAACTGATAGCAAAACTGAGACGTCAGTCCCAGAAACAGAACGTGTTTTTTATGGATAAGGTGGGAGACTGGGTGTTGACTGCCCACTCTGTCAATTGTACATATGCAAATCTGAGTTGGAGAATAATGTTTGGTCTGGGGAATTTTGCTTGAATTTAACACCCAAATATGGCATCAGGGAAGCATACTGAGAGGAAATATTTTATTAGACATATGTTCTGTGTGTGTGCTTGTGCATATGCATTCTGTGGTGGTGTTATATATGATTTTATATATTAGCTTGATGTGGATGAAAAGAATGCTTTCTTAAAGGTTTAATTTCTGGGGTGTTGAGAGAGAAAGAATGGATCAATTTACAGAAAGAACATACAGTAACAGCAAATCAAACTGACAGTTAAAAACCCTATAAAATTTCTAGCACATTAGGAAAGCATTATGTATCTCATTACATTCAGGCTATAGGAACAGAGAAAAGAAAAGATGGCTAATTACACATGCTCAAAGAGAGCACTTTGTGCAGACTGGATAGGATCATGAAATTAATCAAGTATACATGTTGAATTAGCCTTCAAAGGTCAGAGAAAAATAAGCAGGACATGTGTGAAACTGATCTTCCCCCAAAAGCAAGTACACTCTACAAATTAATGTCTGCATCAAGACACTTTGTCAGCAGTTGACAAGACTTTCACACATGCTCCTGTCTCCCTAGGTGTATTAAATCTCTCTTTTTCAGAAAGAACTTATGAAGTAGGGAAAGAAGCATGTGATCTCTTACAAAGGACGTTTGGAAGTCAACCAAAGAGACCTTGTTATGAGTCTTTTTGATAAAATGTTCAATCCTCTCCCCCATGCCCTGCCTATTAAGTAAACGACATGATAGGGAACTTGGCAGAATATTGAATCTGAACGTGTGTGAGACTTCAACACCCCCAACAGCTAAACTACCTCTGCTGCTGAGAAGCCAGAAAAAGTCTCTCCTCTGTTTGTATCTATGGGGAGCTTTAAAAAGTTTTTAGACTTACGTGCTTTATTGCTTTTGTCACTGACTCAGAAAGTGTTTGCTGCCTTAATTTGATTACAAAGACAAAGGGAAGATTTTTTTTTAACTTCTCAAATTATATATCTTGCACATATAATTTTACATCTTTTCTTAAAAGATCCTCTGCTAATGCAAAAGACCTCTATTTTGTCACAAAGTGAGCTTTGCAAAAGTCAAGTTACTATAACAACCAAGTACACCTTTTCAATCAGAAACCATGCTCTTATGCTGGTGCTCTTCTTTCTTTTAGAATCGTAGAATCATTTAGGTTGAAAAGGACTTTTAAGGCCATTGAGTCAAATCATTATCCTAACATTGCAAAGTCCACTGTGTTTGTAAAAATGCTACATCTACATGTCATTGAAATACATCCACTCCACCATTTCCCTGGGCAGCCTGTTCCAAAAGGTTGGATAACATAGAGAGATACCCTCACAGATGAACACCAGGTTTACATAGACTTGAAAAGTTTCACAGTTTGTACATGTATTGGAGAGACATGTAACATTATGCAGGCATATTCCTTTCCTCATTTCTACAGCTAATCTGGACATGAAGGCAAGAATTGAAGAAGAAATTTGCTTTAATTGTTTCTGTACCAAAACGCCTATATTCTTTTTAATATGACCCTTCTGAAAAGCCCGTGGAGAACATTAAGTAGGCTCATCATTGGATGAACTGTATTATTTACCTTTGTGGCTGGGATCCCACTGTACCTCTTTCCCTTTCTGTGCTGTGGCTTCTCGAAGCTGCTGGCAGCTGATGGAAGAAGAGCAATCTTCAGACAACTTTATATATATAACTGAAAACAATTTTCAAAACAGAGGCATGGGTGAAATTGTGTAAATTATCTTTTCCCCACTTTCCTCACAAATTGCTCTCTAAAGTCCTTAAAAGTACTAAGAATTGGACCCTCTAACAGAAATGAGGAGAAACAGTGTAGTACGATTTAGTTTATGACCTAGCTGTTTGCTAAGCACAGTTACCTTTTTAACTTTATAATTCGCTGTCTGAAAAAATACCAATAGTCTTAGAATTACATTGTCAAAAATGGAAAAGTAGCACAGATGAATGCACACAAAAAGCCACAGCATGCGACTCAGCCTTGACCCTCTTCAATTCCATCTGTTCTCTCCAAGTAAATTATTACAGTGTGGGCTCTCTACTTAAAGTGCTGCTGCTTGTGAAAGAAAACAAGCTGGGGTAAGCTATTAAGAAAATAGTGCTATTTTGGCTTTTAGGATTAAGCAGGGAAAAAATAACTTCATTTAAGCTACTCAGAGATTTTTACACCTGGAATTGGTCTTCCCTGGTGTCTATTAAATGAATAAGCCCCCAACCTTTCTCCAGAAATCTGTCAGAACTTCAGAAGAAAAGGTTTTGATGTATGCCATAATGGTTGGTTTGGAAGTGGTTGAAGGCAGCAGGAGTGAAAATACTGGGGAAAAAGTCTGTCCTCCAGGGCTGGAGTGTGCTGGAGAGAACCTGCTGCAAACAACCATTGTGGTACAGGAACTTTTCCGTGTCTCCTAAAGTGTAGATTGAGACCTGAAAAGCAAAAGTGCCTTTATATGTGCATCACAACATTTTGGATGAGTTATTCCGTGTTGCTGTGTGTACCTTTGTCAAGCTGGACTGTGACTTACCTTTAGAGATGTGAGCAAGGGATTTGGAGGATGAGATGACATATGAAAGAATGAAGAGTTGAAAAAGGATAGCTAAGATGTGATCTTTTTGCTCTGAGGCACTGCTAGAGGTCTGAAAGAGGAGCCTACTGCCAGTGGTTGGTCAAGTGAGAGCACACGAATGTGCTCTGCAAAACAGAAACAGAACATCTGGCAGCATTTAGGATTTTAGGTCTGTGAAGACATTGCATTTTTCTGATTACTGCACAGAAAAGAAAGAAGGACAAGTCCTCATACTGAGTGGACAAAGGAGGTGGGATTAAAAAGAGAGTATCAGAAGTACTTTTTTCATATTTACTGAAGGTAAAATATGGAAATCCAGTTGAGATTCTTGCCTGTAATAATGCAGAAAAAGAGGAAGAGAAGAGCTAATAGAACATATTCATTCAAGATTACTGATACCAACAAGACTGTAATAGGCTTTGTAATGAAAATGAAGAAGTAGTAGAAGTCCTTGATAACGTGCAGGATCCACATATGATGCTCCCTACAGAATGGCAGTCAGACACCAAGGATGCTACTTTGAGAAAGGCATTGTGATTCTCAGTTTTGTTGGGAGATACAGAAGGGAAAGGGCTTGCTTCTCTGCAATGGATGTGGAAGTCTGTGCTCTTCAGATCACCCCTGCTCCAGAAAGATAATTCAAATTGGAAAAGATAGGAAGGAAGGTTACTAGAGTAACTAAGAAAATGGAGATCCTTATAATACAAACAGAGATTAATGGGATATGCTTTCTTTAGATTAGCAGTATTAGGATAAGCAGGGATGGGTGCCATCCACACACACATGTTGAGAGTAAACACTACATTAAGACAAAGAATGATGATGAAAAAATGAACAAAAGATTTATGCTATCTGTTAATGAGAAAAATTTGAAAATTAGAATAAAAGTTTTCAACTGTCAGGGCAATGTGGAAAACCCCTTCTTTAAGATTTTGAAAAAGGAATTTGATAGGTTTATGAGAGGAATTATTTGACACTTTGTTAATGATTTAGAATGCTGTCCCTGACGGACCAGACTTGCCTGCCTAATAGCATGTTCCTGGAGTGAATAGATGTGTATGTTATCAAGCTGAAATCTCTGCCCTCCTTACATTACTTTGGAAGCATAATTGACTGACTAATTAGTGCCAAGGGAAATCATTTGTATGACCACTGACATCTGTTTACAGGTGAGCTTCCACAAAATCTTGTTAAGCCTTGGAGAAAAGCAGGCAAATAAGAAGAGGAGATCAAAAGTACAGAAAAAAATTAATAAAGGATCAAATGAGACAAGCAAGTAATGGAAAACAAGTAAAAGTTCTTAAGATAGAAATTTAATGGTAGGAGACAGAGAATCTGAGAATTCAGAAGTCTTACTCTTGAGTTTGTGTGCTGGGGAAAGTGATGGAGTGAGTAAGGCCACTGCTTAAGAGTCCATACAATGAGAAATAGGAAAACTTTATGAACTGTGGCTACTACTACTCCAGGAAGAAAAAAACAGGACAGCACAGAAAGGATTGACGATGATGTGAGTGTGGGCCTAAAGCTGTGCTCAAGCTGAAACTTCCTGTGTATAAGAGCTCTTGGATGACAAATTGTGCTCAGCTGAAAACTGAGTGAGTTTTATGGTGTAGGTGGAGAGGAAACCCCAGACTGGGCTATTTTATTCCTAAGGGCTGAGCTGCTGCATGGACTTTTCTTGACTAAAGTTGACTTCAGAATCTGTCTTTGCAGTGACAGCAGGTGACTAATGTTGAGTTGGTAAACTGGTCACAGAAGTCCTCCCTAGAAGGGACTAAGTTGTATTTGGCACAAGAAGACAGTGCTGGTGAGTAGTGAGGGAATAATGCTATCATTCCTTCTGAGATACAGGTGTCCTGTCCTGTCCAGTAGATTCCACTGCTCTGGAAGGAAAGCATTTAGACGCTAGCAGCATATACAAGATGCTGGCAAGAAAAGCTGCTGGGTATCTTCCCAAGATAACCCGGTACATTCAAAGATCCCCAGCTGAACGTGATCAACATCTATTGTGTGTATGGCCAAGACCTCAATATGTTGAAATGAAGATAAAATGTTTCCAGGAAAAGACATTATTGATGGATGGTACCAGCAGCTGGAAATAACTATCTGGGTACCAAAGGCAGCCATGTGGAGGAAGAAAGACTCTGGTGTGAGCTTCTTGCACTTTTATCAGGAATATGCCAGTGGTCCACAAAAGTACTGAATAGGGTGTGTTACAACAGGCAGTTGGAAGATTCATCTTGCAATCATGAATAGATCTGAAAAAGTAAGCAGGAGAGGAGTTTGTGGTGTAGGATTAGCTGTGGGTACAGAGTGGGATTTATTTTAAAGGGGTGAATGTGAATTTCAGTGGGGTTAGGAGTTATGCTCATTAGGTGCATTAGAGTTTAGTATGCTGCAAACTTCTAAAAATTTGGTGTGACTCAAACTATTAATTTCTTTCTGTCTTGCCCAGGAATTTAGTTTGATGTCTGCATTGAAAAAACATCCACTTTGTGCACAAATTTGAGCTTGGAGAATACTTTGGTAGGGCCTGAGATCAGGCAGCTGAAAAAGTTAGAAGTCAGACAATCTTGAGAAACTTTGTATGGGAGATTTCTGAACTCTCATATTGAATGGAGTGAGATAGGACTTAAATAACTCAGATGAAATTTGGTTAGATACTGTACACATTACAGCTAGTCTGAGATGAATTTTTTATACTGGAGCATCAGATTTGTAAGAAATTCTTTCCTACTTATAGGAATGAAATGGAAAATACGGAGATTTTTTTAATTGATTGGCATTTTCATAGTACAATTCTGCAAATCTGGCTGAATATTTTGGTCTTTACATGACAGTAGATCTCTTCTGAAAATCTGTCTTAAAATATATGTTTCAAAGGTACAGGGGCTATAGCTTTTGTAAACAAACTTATCCAATGCCTGATCTTTTGCTATGGAAGCCTCACAGACTCAGGAGTTTCTAAATGCTAGGGTCTCACAGACTCCAGAATGAGGTGGCAGTATGCAATGTCCCTGGAGGGTATAGCATGTGTCACAAAGGGGACTTGGGACAAATCTTGTGTGTGGGCAAAAGACAATTACTGCCCAGTGCCTGTGAACCTTCACAGAGTCTCCATAATGCACTCACAGGGATGTAGCCCCAGAGGCTAAACTTGGACTTGCTGATGCAGTTTTGGTTCAGTTCTTGCACTTTAAAACTCAAAATTATGGTCAAGCCCAAAACAAAATAAAAAATTCAGGATTACAGCCCTATATAGAGCTGTGGGAGAAGAAAACCCAGAAAGCTTTGATAAATATATTAGATGCTTAATTGTTCAATTTAGTGCTTGGTTGGTAACCAAATCAGACACATATGGTAATGAGGCTCTTTTTTTACTATTATAAGACACTTTGGGACATTTTGAATATGTAGTGTGCAATGGTATATTAAACCAAATTGTAGTTCTGTGTTTGACAATTTGGCTTTGTTAGCATAATACAATTTATTTTTATTGTAGCAGTAAAGGAGGAAACATGTTGATAATAATTTGCTTTCATTATCCATTTATATTGCTTCTTCCTACTCAATATTTTATTTTTTAAGCAAAACAGAGAAACTTTACAACCGAAGGAGCTGACTGAAGGGAAAAAAAAAGAAGAAAAGAAATCCCAGTCTGATTAGTTCTGTTTTCAATAATATTTAGTAAGGAGATTGTTGAAATAAAAACGCAACTATAATATCCATCAACTCTTCACATATTCCAAATATGTTTACAGGAAAGACTAAATATTATATTTTAAAATCAGCATGATAGTAAAACGTTATTGCACTTGTGATTCTCTCAGGATGTAAGAGGGAGATGGTTTGGAAGAAATTATATCTTTTATTAGGTCAATGGGTATAACTGAAAAAAAAAAAAAGAGAAGAAGCATATGAGATCTGTTTGGTTTTTTCTACCTGAATCAGTCTTGTCTGATAAAAGGTATTGTTTCATCCTTCAAATATTTCGTCTTTTAGACATCTCCATGCAAAATCTTGCTAAAATACCATTTGCATCTTGCTAAGGTATTATTTGCATATCACGTCCCTTAGTCTTTTCCATTACATTCAGCTAACCCTAGATCTGTTAATTTTCTTTCAGAGCCCAATCCTTATGCACCTGGACTTTTGCCATCTGCATGGGTGGCCATGGACAGCTCTGCCACTCCCTTTCTGCTGACGATGTCTAGTCTTGCTTTTCTCACAATTAGCTTTCTCTTATTTTCCCCCAGTGTCAGCCTCAGCAAAAAAAAACACAAAAAATCCCATTTGCGTAGGTGGTCTGCTGACTTTCTCTGTGTTTTGTCTCTAATCTGAAGGTGGAAGACACAGTGAAATGTCTTTTTGGTTACCTAGACTTACACCCCAAGTGCACATTGCGCTCCTACTGTGGGCTCGCTGTCCCCCATTGGGGCACTTGTAAGGGCACTGGCTCCTGCTGAATCTGTGTCTGGGAGATGCCTGTGTTGTGGTGTGGTCCATATTTAATGTGTCTGATGGGGGGCCCTACCTGCCTGCAAGGAAGGAGTAACTGCTAGCGTGACTTAAAATCTGTGGCTGTTCATCCTCTGCATCCTCCAAAAGGAGAGAATATCTGCATTTTGGTATCCTACATTAACCAGCCTTAAAATTTCCCATCTCATGGCTTTGAGTTGCTCTTTTTGCAATGTAGGCATAGTCTGTTCCAGCTCTTAGCTCTGGTCAGTCATTAAATAAGATAGCGTTATTCAGCTAATTAAAAAAAAGTCTAGTAGAAGAGTGGAGTGTAGACTTCTGCAGGATGTACAATTAACCTTAAATGAGTGAGGGAGGGAAACATCAAATTAACAACCCAGCTGCCATTATTCTGTTGCCATGCTTGGCTTTCCTCTCCATGTTAATCGGACAGATTGTTAGATGATTTGAGAAGTTTATCTGACTTGCCGTATCAGCACAAAGCAGAATCCCACCGAGGAGGAGATCACACAGTGTTTCCAAAAGCAACTGAAGGAATTTATAGCTTGTGAATTACAAAAGCAGCCCTAATTAGTCCCGAGAGGCAGTTGCATAAGAAAAGCTGAAAAGACTGCCTCGTCATATTTGCTGCCTTCTCCTGATTTTCATAGAAGATTCTGATAATGAATGTTTATTAACAACTGGGGCTCAGAGACTCCTTGGCTAATAACAGTCCTGAGTAAACAGCATCCTGTATTTGCAGTCCCACAAAGATAGGTCGGATACAGGTGCTTCTTCCACGTGTCAATATTGCCACAGGAGCACAGAGGTTTCATCTGGAACATTCTGTAGCCACCTGGGAAATGCCTGAAGGAAAATAAATGTCCTGACAGCCTAGGAGTAGCCAAACCACTTGACAATGTGTCATTCTTCAGTATGTGTTGTTTTTTTGTTTTTTTTTTTTTGAGGTGTAGGTTTTGTTCTAAGTTCTGGAGGTATGAATTCTTCTTAGTGCTTTTCTAATGGGGTATGTTCCTACATTATGGTAGTCAAAGAAGTTTTGCTGTGGTATCAGTGGTTGAAGGAGGTCTGGAGCAGGGATATGGGTGAAGGCAAACCATAACTCTTGAACACTTTCTAGGTCTTACCATTCCTTACCATTCCCTGTCCCATTCTCAGATTTTGTAATGATGCAAAACAGCTGCCTACAAAACTTTAAGGAGCCTGAATTTAGAAATTCTCCTTGTATGGAATCAATTGCATAGTGATTATAGGTGAGTCCCATTGAGAAATGGCAGTCTGAGAACTCCCTCATCTGTGACAAAGTTATGAATTTCAGTCTAGTAATAATTTTCTTGCTATCTGCTTCAAAAGCAAATGTGAACTCATGACTGCCTTAGGCTTTGCAGACCTAAATGCCTTGAGTTACCAGTCATTAGGAACAGTTTTATTTGCTATTTACCTAAAATCCCTCAGGTCAATATGCATAACTCAGTGACACCATGAATCAATAGGTTTGACATTATATGAGATATAAGAAGTTATCTTCTTAATCCCATAATTTACAGTTATCATCAAAATTTTGATATCTTTAATTTGTTATATTGAGGAAGAAGTTTCTGAGAATAGTTTTTCTGAAGTAAATAGTTTCAAATATGAAAACCTACAGTTAGGCATTGTGTATGAGTACTCAATTTTTCACTAGCAATGAAGAAAACAAAGTGACTAGGGAAATCAATGGGAATTGCTGGAAGTTCTGTATTTTTTTTAAATTGGGTTGTTTATTTGGTTACTTTTATATGGATTTATGTGCTTGTCATTAAGCACCCAAGTACAAAACTCTTGGCCTCGGGTAGTTTGTGATTTCTCTTCTATTTATCTTGATTAGAAGAAGATAGCAAATCCCTTACAGGAAAGCAAAGAAAATGTTAATTCTCTTCACTACTGAAAAAAAAATATTTGAATTAACACCTGATGATTAAAGAGTTTTATTAGTTTTAAAGGTGAAACAGTACCTCAGAGGTTCAGGGGAGAAAAATAGGGAAAGAAAAAGAAAATATATGCACAGTAGGAAGAGAAATCTGAAAACTGTAAAATGAGATTAACAAGAATATTTCTCATTTAAGGTTTATGTTTGATCATGAATTAAAGGCCTTGGAGCCAAAATAATCTGCCTTTTTTTTTTTTTGACTGTTAGTTAGTTTTATTTTTAATTGTAAATTCAATGGCAGGATTCCTGATCAGCATTCGGGTGTAGTATTTAACAAGACAAATCGGGTTTTCTGAAAAGATGTGTGCAGAACTATAATACTTCCTGTTTGTCAGTCATGGTCTTTGTTATGTATAAAGTGGTCTCTGACTGAAGCACAGACAAGGGACACCTGTGAGATCACATTCCTGAGGTGTGCTGAATGCCATTGAAACTCACTGACTCCTTGAGTCAGCACCTCATGCAAACACACCTCAAAAGATCAAAAAGCTGCAGGTAAGTAACAATTCATTGAAAAACTTGCACTCTGCTGCACCAATAGATTTATTTGATAGGATGACTGTCTATGCTGTACATTTCTTTAAATACAAATAACAGCGGTACCTTTGCTCTTACTCTCATAGAGGATAAGTGGTACTTTTGTAGTGGTATTTGTTCATTAAATGCTCAGTAAAGGTGATGTATTTTGCCACTGCATGAAGTTGTTACAACAATGTAGTCCTCAGGCATTAATTCTGCAGTCTTATGTGCTAAAAAGCATATTTTCTAGGCCATTAAATAAAATATGTAAAACATTGAATGGCTTTGAATATCAGATTAAAAGCCATTCAGCCCCAAATTCCACTGACAGTGAAATGCCATCCTAACATCCCTCTTTCAGATTAAAACACGACTACTCCGAGTCTGCACGTGCTGTTCTGAGAGAATTGCAGCAGGACCTGTTTGATCACTGAAGCAAGAGAGGAAGGACCATGATAAAATCTTGATCTCTGTCTGATCCCAGAAACCATATTGGCTAATTGACCAGGTCTGCAGTCCTAGTAAGAGAGAATTATATCAGAAGTTATGGAGAGGAATGACCCTTCAGATAGACGCTGTGATTTTGGTGTACTTGCTTCTGCCAACAGGCTGCCCAACTGGCACTTGTCAGGTGATGACCTTGCAGAAGATGAAACAAAAAAAGCAATGCTGGTAGGAAAAGAAAAAAATTCTTAAGACATTGTTAGAACCCTAGATGTTAAGAATTTTAAACTTTCTGAGTTAAAAGGCACAGACCCTCAAGAGAACACTACATTTGACCTGAAGTTGTAGAGAAGGCTTCCAAAATTGATTGATAGCACTAGGATTATAGGTATGTAGTTTGAATAGAAGTGTGCAATATCACATGGTAGAAAACTTGGAGTTTAAGGTTTTAGAATATAGTAACATATATAAAACAAGGTAAAAGTTTTAGAGCAGTAGCTAGTCCTTCTTCTTCTCCTTCTTCTTCAGAGGTTTAGGTGGTATTGTGTAATTAGACAGAAAAGTCTGCATTGTGGGACACAGGTGATTAGTTATTAAATTAAAAGTAAAAACAATTTAAGTGTCATTTCTTAATTAGATAGTTTTTCTCTAAAAGACCTTATAGAGATAGATATGGAGTCATTTTGTAGCTTGTTAGTGAAATGCTATAGAACTCATGACTTGTAAGACTGTAATATAAATAAGAATTAATAAACGTCTGAGTCCAAACACAAAATACCATCTCTGTGCATTTAATCCCAACCCTGACCAAAGCAAAAAAAGAAGATAAAAATCGACAAGAGATGATATTTTGAAGTGCCTTGAGAGCTCCACAGTAGGACTTAAAGGACTCCCTCTTTCCAGCCTGTTAGCAAATAAGTAATTGCTGAGAGTGAGTCAAATGATGAATTGAGACAATGGTTATCTACAAAAGGCTTATTTACTGTACCTTTTATCTTTGAGGCTGTGATCTTTCTGAGGAGATCTGCAGATGGCTGCCATTTACCTAGACAGATGAACTCATGTACAGGAAAAGGAGAGGCAGAGACACCCAGGCTGACATTTCTACTGTGTGGTTTGAAGGTACAGAGTAAAGCCTAGGGTCTCTGCTGTCCTTGAGGTGCTCATCTGCAAAGGCGAGTAAAAGGCTAAATGGATCTAGAGGAAAAACGACTGCGAAGGACAGATAAGGACTATACTCCTGTGGATCCATTTCTATGCAGCGATGAAAAGAGGATGAATGCCAGAGGACTGCTGACATACCATGTCATGGCAGCCACCTTTGAAGGTGAGATTAATTGGCAACAGACCTACTTTGAAGGGATCTTGGTGGCTGGGTATGAATCAGGAGCATGTGGATGGCAGTCTGTGGGTGTCTGTTGGCAGCTCCTGGCTGCATGTGCATTCTGTGGGGCACAGCTGAGTGCAAAACAGGCCTTTCTCAGGCAAAGATGGAGAAAGAGCATTCAGAGAGAGCAATGAAGGGAGCCGGGGAACTTAAGGAACGGGTAGGAAAAGGATGGAGGGACAGGTGATGAAGAGGGGTTGAGAAGGGAGGTAGGAGCAGTGCTAACTTAATATACAGGCAGTCTGTAGACTTGAAAATGAGAGATAGGTAAGAGATTTATAATAATTTAATTGAGGGAATGACAGTGATAATCCAGGAGACCTGGCAGGTACCAAATAGAATGAACAGAGCGAGGGGAAAATGTTTATCATAAACAACAGCACCCAAATGCTTGCTAAATTTGAGGGAGATGCACAAGAACAAAATGTTTGCAGTAACTTATCTGAATCATTAGCAATGTTCCGCCAGGTCATTACTGCACTGTCCAGAACTCTGAGTCCTTTATTGTTTCTCCATTCAGTCTTTTCCTTTTCATTTACTAGCAGTTTTTGTCCTGCTCGTGAAGGTTTTGTTCAAGTAGATTTCCCTTTCAGTCTCAAATTAGTGAGAGTTTCACCTAAGTAATGCCTGAAGTGTTTGGTTCTTCAAGCTATTATTTCAGTATTGTAAAGCCATTATTCATCAGCAGTCAATTTGTGTGTGTACCTGATGTGCTCTACCTGAATTAAAAAAAGACACTGCAAGAAACTGTGAGACAAAGCTTGGAGCACTGTCCATGAGCAGTTCTAAGAATAATTTTTACTGATGAACAAAGTATAATTAATTTTAAATTAATTTCTAATATTTACAAAAATTGTAATGTCAGTCGGGGAGTTGTGCTTAATTGAGCACAAATAGTTTTGTGTTTTTTTTTTTTTTTTAGTAGTTTCACAGTGATAGAAAATTCAAAAAGAAGTACTTCAAATTCTGAACAAGTATATTCAAACTTTTTCTATGATAAAAGGTATAAATGCTGAAGACATCTGAAGTGACTTTTGGTGAGTTTCTACAAAAACCTGAACATTTTTGAACTCTTTATCATTGTGATGCGAAGGAAGTTTTCCTTTGCTTTGCTTTGCTTTGCTCTGCTCTTGGATGTCTACATTTCTGCTGCCCTTAGCATGTGAAGTTCTCCTCATGACTGTGTCCTTTGCTGAACTTTTCAACTGTGCCACTGGCATCAAAATACACTTTACTTTTTCCTCTGACTGTCTGCCAGCAAATATCCTTCTATGCTCACCTGATATCAAGGAGGTGAATATCTCTCCATGGGTTGCATAGTTCATCGCAGTCTCTCTAATTTAGAATGCATTTTTACTTTTAGCTTCTTTGTTTTATGATGACTTTGGCATTTTTTTCTTCACATTTTACCAACTTTTTTTGTAACTGTGTTCATTTACCTTAAACCTGTGTTAACTTTCCTCTACCTTTTCTGTACTTATTTTAGAAATTTGAAAAAGCCCTGTGATGTTACCTGTGCAGTGTGATTGGCAAGAACATTCTTGCAACCAATTTTTTTGAAAAACAACTGAAGACTATTTTTTACTTTAGATTCATGTTCTTCAAGGGAAGTGAATGTGCATTTTGGCTCAGAAGCTCATTTCTAGGAGCAGAGACTTTAATGTTTACTCATTTATTTATTTTCATTGTTTGGTACCATCTGGAGATGACTTATTTTGCGGGAAAAGAAAAATGAATCAAACTTTGCTACGACAGAGGACCCCAGGAACTTCGATTACTATCCAAAATATTTTGAGAGCTAATAAAAGCAGACAACATGCCGTTTCCTGATGATGTCTCTCCTCTTCACACATTCTTTCAGAGCTAATCCAGTGCTCTGAGAAAGGGTTCTTGTGTTTGATAAAAGGAGTCCTTCATTGTCAGAAGCCTTAGCATACTGCTTTGGTACACGTGCCCCTGAAACACATTTCATGCCTCATCTGTTACCTAAATGAGATGTGAAAGCATTTCACACCTCGTTTACATTTGCGCAGTTTTACGGAGCGGCGTAGATGCAGTTCCACTGAAAGTAGCGAAATGAGGTCACCAACCCCCTTCTCTCTCCTTGTATTGCATCCACACGGCCTGATCCTTTCAGTTCACTAAACTGGAAACGAATATCTATTTTTCTGAAGAAAGTTACTGCAAAAAGCCAGCATCCTCCAGCGTGTGGCAGTCATTGGCATTTTGCAGAGATGTAAGCTGTCCACGCCGAAAATAAAAATGTAAGCCATGCATTTACATGAGATATCTGAACCCAGAGTGATTTCTCCTGCACTGAACAGAATATAATCAAGGTGAATAAACAGGAAAATTGACTAAACTGATATGAGAATAACACCACAAAAAAGGCAATAAGAAATCCGTGCACCTCTGCTACCCCTTCCTTGGCTGAGTTTGCAGCGGAAAACTGCCCAGGGTGTGTCCAAGGTGTCAAGGCCAGCTGAAAGTCAGGGCAGATCCATGGCTCTGGAAATCCTAGGTGCTAGTCCAGATCAATTTCTGGAGAACTGCAGGGATTTTGACTCCAATGCCTGGGTCCTTGCTGCCTTATATGGTGCTTTTGCACCAGCAGAGACAACTACAAATTTCTTCCTTTTTAAAAAGAAATTGTTATTTTTGAACATTTTTGTAAAGAGCTGTGTAACAGAGGAGAGTGAATGTCCAAGAATGTAGTGATGCAAATTCAGCCATTTATGTTCTTTCATCAGCTGAGCTCCCAGTGTTGAAAATAGTGGAAATAGAAAGCTTACAAGGTGCCCTCACTGTTTGTCACCTTGCTGAGACACAAACTGAAAATACTAACTTTCTTTGCCAGGGAACCCTTGTTTTTCTTCTAGTGCTCTATGTTTTTTTATGTGATCAGGGTGCCTTGGCTGGACTTCAGCTCACATAATTCTGAGAGTATGAAATAACCATTTACGTCTAAGCAGTCAGACTTGACTGCTGCTGTGAATGGAAAGAGACCACATTTCAATACCGTGGCTATTCTCATAGGAGAAAATGGGGCATGGTTTAAAGCATGATAAGAGGTGAGAGCCTTTTACTTTTTGTGTCTACAAAGAAAAACTAAGTGTGTGTACTGATGCAAGCCAAGATGAATCCCTCTCCTTTATCTTTTAATGAAAGGAAGACATTAGGATAAAAGAGAAAATTCTCATATATTTCTGAGAGGAGGCCATACACAGCTTTTCAGTGTCCTGCCCCACTGATACTAATGGTTCTCATTTCATTTGATATCTACAGGAAAGGCAGATGAGGGATGCCAGTGCATAAACAAAGAAGCAAACAAACCAAAGTTGTCTTGGCTCCCACCTTGTGACAGCAGAAATATGATTGGCCAAGTGGAAAAGGACAAAATCTTTTGAGGAAGAAGTGCTATTTCCAAGCTTTATGAGAGGAATCACAAACGTTAAAAATGAATGAACTGGAGATTACAAAATACTGGTTGTTTTTACAAAAATAACGAGAGGGAATGTGGTGGGCCTGGTGGAGATAAGTGAGAATAATGTGCTGAAATGCTTGTCTTACAAGGCTCTGGGGTTAAATCACTACTTAAGCACGAAGATTTAAAAGGTTTCTTTTAATGGCTGTCTCTTTGGCTCAGTTCTGTCTGGTGCTGTGGCCCCTCAGGCACCACTGGAGGAGGCACTTGGAGTGATTCACAGGATCCTTCTCTTTGTGTTCAGCTGTAATGAAACAGGGAAAATAGTTTGGTTTGCTCCGTTGTCCAAGCATGTACCTAGAATGGTTTCCTCTCTCTCTGCTCAACCTTTTATGTTTTTCTGTTATTTTGTGCCTGCTTTTTCTGCAGCTTTCAGGCAGGGCCAGTTTGTGAGGTGTCTGTCCTGTGCTACAAGGCACTTGGATACATGGATAAACACAGCTCAAAGCAGACTTTTTATCTTGTGTGGGCAAGTGTTTTGGCTGCTTCACTGGGGAGCAGAGCCATGCTGACTACATTCCTGATAAAATACCCTCCCCTGATTTTGCAGCTTGCCCCATTGTGAGGTTCAGAAAAATCCCAGCCCAGTGCTTTTTCTGGCCCCTGTAATGCTAAAAGTGTCAGGTGTATATTTTATTTCCCATTTTTGTTGTATTTTGATTTGCTTTCACTTTGTTCTGGCTGCAATGTGTTGGAGGATTTAAGGCATGATTCCACCCTCGCTTTTGCTCTGCAAGGAAACCTTCCTGAGAAATACCCTGGGAACACGATGCTTCTTCAATTCATATCTGGAAACACTGAAAAGAAGCAGTATACTAATTGATGAGGAAAAATATCTCCAAGGCTAAATTACTGTGTGTGGATAGACTGGAAATATTTACAGTGAACCCTGCCAGATCTGAGGAATTAGGTGCAGTGCCTGCTTTTACCATGGGAAATTTGACCAGCTTTAAAAGTACTAAGGAGATTTATTCACAAACTCCTGGAAATCTGGTATTTGAAGTTGTTTCAGGTCAACATAAATGGGCAAGGAGTTAAATGGGGAAAGTGACATTTTCCCTGGCTTGGCACCCAAGTCCTACTAGTGATCTAAATTGTAAAGCTCAATATTATGAAAGAGCTTCACTGAGCATATTCTTCAGGTTAGTGTAAAGGTCAGAAGTAAGTATCCTTGAAGGGTTCATGTTGATCTGTGGTAAAAAGTTTCTTGGCTTCAGCTCTGCAGTTTCCACTGCTAATCTCACATCTGACAGACCTCTGCACCAGTTGCTTGCAAGTGAAGGAGGGTTTGCACAGGAACTCTCCATACTCTAAGCCTCTGAGCAATAAAAATAATCAGACCTGAGATCTAGTCATATCTGCTGAAAAAAACCCACATGAAGGCCTCTTGGAGCAGTCTTGGACCATCACAGCTCTATCACAGGCTAGGTTGATAGTGCCACGAATGCTAAACTAACAGCTTCTGTGGAGCAGAAGAGAGGGGAGAAAAGAATGGTAAGGCCAAATATGGAAGAGAATTTCTCCTAAGTGGATAACAGGATAAATGAAAAAATGGAGATGTAAAAAAGTTTGAAAAAATTAAGGGGAAGCCCAGTTGCTTAACTAAGGCCAAATAATTGTGATTTTGCCTAGCAAAGCACCACTTTTCTGTAATAATGACATTTTTTGTGCGAACTTCAGCATTGGAAAGAGTTGTTGTTTCTCAAATGGCTAAAACTGCAGTAAGACCCTTATGTAACATACAGACCTCTGTGGTTACATCTGATGTGAAACAGAGGACTCCTGACCTCTGACTCACCTGGCTAGTATTCAGTTTCTCCTGCTTAGATTAGCCTTTTCAAAGAAACTGTTGGCTCCTTGATTTCGGAAAGGTTTCCTGTTGTTCTGCAAAATGTTAAAGGCATATGGCAATGCTGCTAGAAAATGTCACAGATTCCATCTATGTTCTACCCTAACACAGGGGCAGAAGTTGTGCTACCTAGGAGGGACATGGGAGCAGAGAGAAAACTTGTAAATACTTGGATACTTGCAAAATTTGGATTCTTTTCCAACCTATCTGGAACTTCATGATCTCACTCTAAGGGTAATGGAGTGAAAAGCTAATGAAAGTCAGGGGCCTGAAGAAATATTTTGTTTTTTTCCATCTGTCCATTTCTCAGCAACTGTGTCTCGTGTAGGCAGATCCCCAACTAAATTGTGAAATGTTGCATCCATTATCGCGGCATTTACTGTTTAGATGAACATCTTAAGCTGCCAGAATATTCAACAGTGGAGCCCTCAGTGAAAATATAGTGTGCTCCATCAAGAACTTGGCTGTTCTTACATGTCAAGTGTTTTTCAGAAAGACATTGCTTTATTTTTGGCTTTATTTAGAAGAGCATGGAAGTGTCAACAATTTATTCACGGTGTGAGACAAACAGATATTAATAGAATTTTAATGAAGGCCTTTCAACAGGATTTGAAGGTTTTTTACTGAGTGTTTTGTGTGTTCCTGTTAATACTGGGAGAGTGAAAAATGCAAGCGTCATAGGACAAGTATGGAAACAACTTGCCAAAGACAGCAAGAAAGAAGAAAGTAAGGAGACAATTTCAGCTGGGCAGTGCCAGAGGCTCTGTCAAGAGCCAAAGCCAAGACAATTATTTACAGATTTCCTTGCAAATTATCGTGTAATAGAGTGGACAGGCTTGGGGACACTTGAAATGCATCTTCACATATTACTCCAAGGTGGAAAGGGCTTTCTTGTTTTGGGTTCATCTTGTGTCTCTCTTCAAAAAGTTACTTCTTATTTCTGCCTTTTTATATATGTATTTCAAAACAGCTGCTACCTGCTAGTACTCCCTTAAAAAGCCTATGTTCTTAAATACTCAGAGGCACAGTTTCAGGCCTCCGGCTTCCCATCCTCACACTTCAGTGACCTTAATAATGCCTCTGCCTCCTGAAGTGATAAACAGGGTGTACTTCTGTTGGGCCCTGCTCTCTGAAGTGAAATATTGAAGCTTTTATTTTGTTAGTGAGAAAATCCTCACTATGAACTCTCTCATCTCTGACCCTGTATTTTGTTACTGTACTGTAATCTTTTTGCACTAATGCTAGTGCTAATGCGAACTTTTTGCAGGGAGGGCATGATGTATCTATGGAAGGCAGCTTCCCAAAGACTCAGTGTCCTTCCCTGACAAAAATGACGCTTTCATTAGTGGGCAAGAACATAAAGGTTGGCTGTCACCAAGTGCTTGGTACCAGCCATCTGAATGCAGTAAGGGTGCTTGTGGCTTCCTACTGTATTAGTCCACACATCAGCTTTATAATTATCATTTTCAGTTCCAACACAGCACATTGCTGAAGGGCACAGCTTCAGATGCAATTCATTCCCCAATGAACACTGATAAGTCCATCCCTTCTAAATCCTTCTGCCTTTATATTGTCAGAAATATTGCCTGCTCTTAATGTAGTGCATGGCTCAGTCACATTTCCTTGGCCCTCTGCAGTTAATTTAGACAGTTTGGTGGCTCTCACCTGGTCCTTTGCACTTGGAAAGGTGTAAGAATGCTGGGGGTGATGTGGGTGGGTGCTTATTCAGGGTCCCAGAAAAAGAAACCAGATTGGCAGTAGTGTTTTGGTGGAATGTGTAGATATAGGACTAATTAACTTAAAACTTAGTGTGTATCAAAACAAAGATCTGTAACTGTAGACAAGTTTTTCCTCAGTCCCAGGACAGATTCCTCACATGGAGCGCTGCCACCTACACTTGCCCTGTTAGACCTGGGCTTTTAGTATGGAGGCTACAGGGAATCAAAGCCTAAAAACCTTGCTCTTATGTAAGGCTTCTAAAGGAGCTGAGGTACAGCTAAATAGTAATTATACCGAAAATAGTTTACTAACCTCTTCAGGAAGCCAACTCCCAGGTTTAATTCAGAGAAAGGTTTTATTGAAGTCAATAGAAAAAAATTAGGATCCCTCCCTCCAGCATCCAAGGGCCTCAGGATATGAAGAAATTGTTGCAAAATACTGTGGTGATGTCCTAAAGGGAAAACCTAACACAGCAGCTCCAGTTTGGTTTGCTCTAACAGCTTTTGCTCTTAGGAGCACCTTCCATTTCAGGTTTTTAAACTTTTATCTTGGAGGGCAGGGCAAGTTCACTGCTCACACCTAGCAGGAGCTGATGCCAAAAGTACAGTTCAGTTTGATTCCTGACACTGCACACAAGCAAAAGAAAAGAGGAAAAAAGTATTCACTGGTTATGAGGGAGCCTGTGTTTGCAGAAACCCTTCTTCCCTCTCCCTCTCCTATTTTTTTTCACTTTCACTCTATACAATGGCAGCTTGTTTTGTCGAGATTCAGCCTGTGAAATAGCTGACTAGTTTTACAGTCTTTTATGCATGCTCACCTGCACCAGGACAACAGAAGCAACAATATATTTCAGCTGCATCTTGGGGGAAATGCACTGCAATCACAAGAAACACCAGGCAGATCCCTTTCCCATTAGACTCTAAGAAGGACTCCTGCACTTGCTCATGCTATCAAACACCCTTGGTCCCCTGGGCAGTGTGTGAGATGCAGCTTCTTTCCCCCAGTCTTCAGTGCCCCCATCTCCTACCTGCTAGTTCCATTTATTATGCAAGCCTCACAGGTAATTGTCCAGTCTTTCCAGCCTCCTGTGTGCATGACCTTGCCCTTAAGATTTCATTCTGAAGGCACTTAAAAAAAATAATCTATTTTCTCCTCCTGCTTTCCTCCCTTTTATTTATTTTTCTATGCATGTGTCTCATGTGCTGAATATTAAGCAGGAAAATAAAGATGTATATCATCTGGAGCACAGGTGCACCTACCAGGCAGAGAGGGAAAACAAAACAATTAATTTAGAGGGTTTTGATTCACTATTGTCCGCTCATACTTTATTCGACAGCCTGATATGACACCTTGAGTCCGCCCACGCCCGCATGCAGCTTAGAATGGAGATGTTTTCTTGGCTCCTCCACACTGTAAATTTTTTGCCACAGCTCCACTTGAAGTTGCTTGGTACAGCTGCTTTGCTAAGTACACTAAAGTGGGGGAGGATAGGGAGGGGATGAAAGAAGAGTGAAGAGTGAAAAATGAAAAAAAAATTAAAGGAAAAAACATGAAATAAAAAGAGTATCTCAAATATTTATAAATTTATTTATTTCCCTAATTTTCTAGTCTCAGTTCTATTGCCTAAAGGCAAAGTTTCCATTCATTTTCCGGGTCTGTGGTTTTGGTGTGTGTTGGACAATCCTTTGTCTAGCAGGACATGAGAGTAGAAGTCACCTCTGGGTGACTTTGGCTGGAGGCTTGAGTAGCAAGGACAGAAAAGCAACCTCTCTGTAGAAATATTTTCTTTTTACTTACCAGCTTAAGTTTTTTGTTTTAGAGGAACAAGTGGTTAGTCAAGTTCCCCTAATATTTTATTCTGTTCTGGTTAGAGTAGGCAGCAAAAATGACTCTTACATGGCTTAGGGGTGGATCTGCCTCTCCTTGTTTTTCTCTGGCTTGCTGCATATCCTTGTAAGGTCACTTCACTCCCTGTGCTTTTTCTTTCCTTTCTTTGTCTCCAAAAACTTTAAGCTCTTCTTGAGTCAAAATGTTGTCTTTGATGTGTTTGTTTTATATCTTCCACAGGAATTGATGAACTCTGTGGCAGCGGTGGCATGTGGGTGGAATCTGCTCACCCTTGTCTCACCTGGTAGAGAAGGAGATGGGATATGAATTGTCCTGGTACCCATGTCTGTGGCTTCACCCCATTTTACTGTAAATCCAAGGTTGGACTAAGTCCATTTGTTTTACTCTGGAGCTGGAGGTAGAGAGCAGCACTCCCCACTTCTGGCCCTTTTTAGGATGCTGTAAGTGCACACTGGAGAAATGGAGAGTTGGAAGTGCAATGACTCCCATGTTATTTCTCCTGTAGCTCTGCCACTGCAGGCTGTAGAAAGATGTGTATATAGGGGAAAAAAAACCAGCATCAGGTTATATGTTTATGGAATATGAGCTAACTGTTACCCCCAGGAGCAAGATCTTGGAGTTTTGACAGATCCTTCAAATCACAAGCAATTTTTTTTTTTTTTTAAGTGGGAAACCAATTAAAATGTTAGGAACTGCCAAGAAAGGATTAAAGAACAAAGCAGAAAATAACCTTGGTTCACTCCTATCTTTAATGCCATATACATTTCTCATCTCCTTGTCTCAGGAAGAATGTAGTGGAACTAAAAAGGATTCATAGGCAAAGGGAGTGAGCAAAGACAACTAAATAAACTAGGACTCTTCAGTCTGGAAAAGACATGGCAAAATCTTGAAAGGCACTGAGTAAAGCCTATAAGAATTGATTGTGTGTTATTTGTGCCAGTGGGAGAGCTAAAGTGCATGGAGTGAGGCTCAAGAGAGCAAGGCTCACACCAAACAAAGAGCAGTGGGGGACTGCTCATGCAGTGGGCACATCTGTGCAGCTCTGCCCCAGAGTTCCAAGGGGAGCTGCATAAATCTGTCCAGTCCATCAACTGCTGTGGCTTCAAGATGGTTAAGGTATTTCACAACAGTAAAAAAGAAAATGGCCGCAGGAGGAGCCTGAGATCTGTGGATCTTGGACAGATTCTGAGGGATCACCTTCCCTCAGGAATGCCAGAAAGAGCACTAGTTGGAGGGAGTAGTGATACCTAACCCTTTTACCAAAGTCTTCAAACTAAAGTTCAAGGATATTAAATAGTTATAGGAATTGTTGGAATAAGATATTTCCCTAGGGCAGGAAGAGGAGGCAGTGAGGAATAAAAAACAGAGTGGCACATTAAGACAGGAAGGGAAAACCTGGGAGAGGGTTCTTGTGTATTAACAAGATGTGTTAACAGAGGTTTTGCCATGCTGCCTGGCAGGACAGGGACTCACATGTTTCATAATCTGCTGTGCCAGCCCTGGATGTGGCTCATGGTCATCTCTGAGCCAGGAGAGATGCACTGGTTTGGAAAAGCACTTAATGAATGGGCTACTAGGGGAAAATAACAACCCATTTGCAAAGAAAGATAAAAAGCACAATAAAACTTTAGATTTGGCTGAACTCAAGTTACCAAGAGAAAAGCAGGAAGCTGTTTCCTCTAAAAAGAATTAATTCCCTTCAGATGGACATCCTGGCAGTGTTTAAGGCCAGGTTGGATGGGGTTCTGAGTCTAGTGAAAGGTTTCCCTGCCCATGGCAGGCATGCTGGGACTAGATGATCTTTAAGGTCCCTTAAAACCAAAACCATTCTGTGATTCTTTGATGGCACATGGAGGACTTAAAGAAATTTTCCTAAAATGGTGGGTCAAAAAGGGAGGAGTGTGGAGTGCAGACTAGCTGCTTTTAGCTAGTCTTTGGTGGGTTAAATGAGAGAAGAACCAAAGAAATGTCCTTATTGAAAAGCATCCTGTGCATGGAAAGAGCATACTTAGTTGACAATGGTGGTGCAGTATAACCCTAAAAGAAATAGCAGAAGCCACAACTCAAGAGAGTAAGAGCTAATCAGGTATTCTGAAGGATAAAGTTCTGGAAAAATTACACTGGGTTAAAATATGCTTGAGCTGTAGAAAGCACCCAAGTAGGAACTGGAAGGAAATAAATAGTGATCATATGTATAGTTTAATTCATAAACAATTCATGGTGACCCACATGACTTATGACCTCTGACCCTGGTCCTGTGTTTGTGGAGATGCAGCCACTGAGGGTTGAGATAATGATGGATGGGTTGCCATGTTGATTTATGCCTGCAGTTATCAGGTTATTGTGATCAAGTTTCAGTGTACTTTGGTTGTTTGACAAAGTTTTTCAACAATTCCCGACAAGCAAGATCTGAACTGGCTATATCAGTGCAAAGCTCATCCATCCTCATGAGGGTGAATGTGTTTATTCTTTAAACTGGATCTGTTCCACTGCATTAAGCATTGAAGAGGGTGTTTGTATTTCAATTTAAAGAAGTTTTATTTCAAGTTCCTTTAGTCTAATACCAAAACAGAGTCTAGAAAAGGAGGAGTTGCATTTTTATCCAGGAAGTCAATAAATAGTGGAAAAAATCCCAAAGGATCCCCAGTTGTGATATGACCTTTACACCCTTTAAAGAAATCAAACAATTTGTTCTTGCATATTGAATATGTGAGAACTTGCCCTTCTGTACTACTTTCCAAGCATCTGCACATGAGGAATAGAAAAGAGTAATCACGTAATTCTGGGTGAAAAGAAGAGCCTATACCTTTCAATTTCTGTTCTTTGTCTTGATCCCACTGTGCATGGTGGGAAAATTGATGGCTCCAGGCACTTGACCAACTGTGTTTACCAAGCAGTGCTTAACCAGCTTGATAACGATTGCTAATTCTGAGTCAAACAGATTTATCTCTGTAACTCAGTCTTTCTGTGTGCAATAACCTTTCTGCATGAGTTGATTTTCCAAGATGGTTGATGAAATGAAGTTGGATACCATTTCATTTGTACTTCTGCTACTACTGTTTTTATTTACTTGAGCTGCTAAGTTTTTGTGCAGCTTACAATACACACAGTGTTTTATTGGGGGTTTGAAGAAAAAATGTTTCATCTATGGAGCTGAGAAGCTGAGAAGAAGAGGGAGCCAGTGGACATTTTTCCAAATTCATAAGGAAGAAATGGAATGATTTGCACAACTTCAGAAGATACATGTGCCAATGCACTGCCACTGCAGAGCATGAATTTTCAGACTGGCCTCCCAAAACCTGCCCAGAGCGATTGTTACTTTCCAGTTTTGAAATCTGCCTGCTTGGAATAGAAGCACATAAATCTCTAATGCTTGTGATGATGCATGCCAAGTGCATTTCAATGGAGCTCGCTGTAATGACTGATTTTCACACATCAACTATGGCCTTGGAGAATAACTCTGACACCTAAAAGCATGGTTACCTGGAAAATGCTGGTAGTGGATTGTACCAGAATTTTGTATTTCATGATGTTGGTATAGTCCAATTATGATGGGACTATTTTGGGCATTTAAGCAAGAGAATGGGACAAAATTCTCTTTTGTGAATCTGTTTTACAAGTGATAAATTGGACGTCTGTACCATAAGTAAACCATATCTATACTGGAAAGCTTTCCAAATGCCCACATGCGTCACAAAAATGGTAGACATTCTGTTTGAAGAGAAGTGTTCTTGTTAAAAAAAGATTAGTAGCTGGTAAAACATCTGATACAGACTTATTTTAAGTGTTACAAAAGGATTTAGTTTTGAACTGGAATTGTCAGAAGGTACTGCTTTGCTGCTGAGCAGTGAAGCATAGTATGACAAAATAGACATGATAAAAGGAATGATTTCTTACTCCAGCAGATTTCTAGCTCTCTAGAAATACAACCAATGATCTCTAGAAACATAATCTGAACTGCTTGAGAACAGCTGGTTAGACCTAGAAAGAACTGAATAGATATAATCCACTTATTTGACTGCTGGAGAGCAAGTCCAGGGAGGAGATATTGATGACAGCAACAAAGATAAGGCAGTGAGGCACGTTGATTTCAAGAAGAGAAGAGTGCTGCTTTTGAAAGTGACCCTTCCCCAGTGACATATGACCAGATGGCCATTACAGGAGCAGAAACAGCTGATAGAATCTTAGGAAATGAACTTATGCAGAATACATTCTGATTCTTTTGGTTAATGTTGTTGTTCAAAGATGGAGCAAAGTGTTTAGTAGGATCTGTTCTCTGGGCGTTAGTGTGGTTCAATGAGTCCACATAGAAACCACACAAGGAAAGAGAGACATGGTATAGACTGCAAGTGCTGCTGAAAATGCCCTCTTGCCATGTGGTTGGGATGAGACTGGTGCAGTGAATAAATGGTTGTACCAGAGCATTTTCACAGCTTATGGACCATGCCTGGTTGTCAGCACTGTGTGAAGACAAAGAAAACTCTGCAGAACTCGTGTAACTTTTAAAGTTTACCAGGAGATATCAATAAAAACTGCTGAGAGAGGCAAAGTAGTTCTAAGCCAAACAGTTTTTCAAGAACATAGCAGCAAGACCCACACCTAGTAATTTTTTTTTTTTTAACAGGTCAATAAAATCAAGCCTAAATAGATCCTTGAACAAAGATTATGAGAAAAATAAGCACATTACAGATAAAAGTTTTTAATGCTGTACAAGTGTTCCTATGTAATGTGCTGATCAAAGAGCACTCAAAATTGAACACAAACTATCTGAGAAGTAAGAATAAGCAACATGTGCTTAGTGACTCAGATGATGACTGCACATCAGTTATAACCCACAAAATAATCAAAATATTGATTCTAAGGAGGAGAATGATGTGCACTATCATACCAACAGAGATCCTGAAAAGTAGAATTATGATACTATAAATCTGAGAAACAATTTCTTCAAAGAGTTTTACAACCATTCCACATGCTTTCATTGACAAAAAGAAAATGTAGAAATTTACATTTCTAACATTTGAAAAATTATTTTTTCTTCTAGTTCCTTAATTGCTGGAAGAATTTAGGTTTGATAATACATATGAAAATGTCATAATACAAAATAGATTTGTCAGCATGTAGGAAGGTACTGCTGCTAAGAATATAATCACATATACAATGAGCAAAGATTATTATAATTTTGACGCCATGACAGAGACATCTGAAAAATAAAATTAGGGAAAAAATCTCAGCTGACAATAATAATAAAATTCATTTTTTGTGTTTCCTTGACTTTTAGGAGAACTTGGGGTAATCCAGAAAGTTCTCATGGCTTATTGTGAGACACTGATGGTAAGATTGTTACAGGCTGGAGCTGCATAAAAGTTTTAGTAAGGTGGCAAGGTATTACTGGCTAGAGTTGAAGTAAAATAGAAATCAGGTGAGACTTTCATCAAAGGAAAAGTATTGGGTTGTGTGACCAGAGTAATTTTAGTTTTGAAATATTGCTAATATTTTGTGAAAATTTTTACTTCTGCTGTTAAGTATATCAGCTTTTTAAAGAAGAGTTTACAGCTTTACAATGATCATCCAAACTTTTAATGAGAGAATGATATGGGAAGGGTTTCCTCAGGTTTTTCCCTCTCTCTTGTCTCCCTCTCTGCCCCCTGAAGTGATGAAACGCAGAGCAGGAGGCAGCAGCTGAGGCAGCCAGTCGATAGGAAGCCCCTCACACGCCCCTTCTGCTGAAGGCAATTCTTTGTCGCCTTTGATCACAGGGAGGAAGTGCCCAGGAAAAAAGTTGAATCCTGCCTGTGTGTGGCTGAGGAGGTGGTTTGCAGTGTTCCTACAAGCTCTTTGATTTCCAGGCAAGGTGTCTCCCCATTGTGCCTCCTCTGCTTGTCTGCTCTGGCCTCCCTGGTGGACACCGCCTTCATTGCTGCATGTTAGAAACGCTTCACCTTCTTGTCAGAGGCAAACACTAAAATGAATGAACTTGAGATCTGCAGAGGGGCTTGTTCAAATGAAGAGTGAGGGGAGCACGGCAGTGCCCTGCTGGAGGAGCTGGGGCAGGCAGTGCGTTGGGATGGTGGGAATGACTGGGGCCCTGCTGGCCTTCCACTGTGGCCAGGCTCAGCAAGCAGTGCTGGGCAGTCAGGCTGACTGATGGGCTGAGCTCTCTGCTCTTTTACAGTTGGGGTTTTATGCCTAATTGTGTTCTGGGGTCTTTTCTGCAGTGGTGCAGCGATGTCCTTAAAAGGCGGCTATTGCTAAAGTGGGGGGAGTTGTGGTGCTCTGGAAAAAAGAGCCCTGAAGTGACAGCATAAGGATGTATATCTTTACCTGGATGTATGGTTCTGTTTTGTGGAGCTGCAAGAAATTATTTTTCTTCCTGTCACAGAATCACATAATTATTTAGGCTGAAAAAGACCTTCAAGACCATTGAGTCCACACTTTGACCAATCACTACCTTATCAACCAGGCCATAGCACTGAATGCCACTCCAGCTGTTTCTTGAACACCTTTAGGGATGGTGATTAGGTGGTCAAATAGTTTATACAAACCCAGGAGACAGGCTGCAACTAGATGATTTAGATGTGGAGCTAGGTTTCAAAAGCTCCAAAATTCAATTATTTTTTTCAGCAGATCTGGGCATAAGTTTCAGTTTATTAGGAAAGTAAAGTTCAGCTGGAAAAACTCCACATGGAGATCCATTTCACAGCTTCAAATGTGGGCAGTGGGAAACAGTTCTGGTGTCAGATTTTGTCTCTCTTTCAGCATAACAGATTTTGTTTTTATTTTAGTTGCTCAAGAGGAAATTTAAAATGCCACTGAACTAGTTGGCACAACAGTGCTGCAGTTTCCAAAGTCTCTTCTGAGTTCATCTGCCAAATGCAATGATGCACTGAACTCCAGGTAAAACACCAGGACATTGCTCCTTATGAAGTTACTTATCACACCATTCAATGTTTGGAGAGAAATACATATGCAGCTGAGTGATTAATGGACAAGTGAAAGTCACTTTTCTCAACATATCTTTAAAATTCTAAGAGCATCTTCTTCTTCTTCAGAGTTTCAGGGTCAGGATGAAAAATGAAGGTGTAAACCAAGTGAACACTGTGCTACCCTTTGTATGGATAGTTAGACCTGCCTTCTGCCTTTCTGCTTGCAGGCTGAGGTGTGCACCTTCCCTTATTCTCCTCATGCAAACAGGAGACCTACATAAGAACTTTACTTTCTGAAGGGCCGTCACAAAGGAGGACATCTATGTCCCAAACTCCAACTCCCATGCAGTTGTTTCTGGTAGCTTCCTTGTTTTGTAAAACTTCTGGCTTAAGATTAATTCCTTGGTGGAGCACTTGGGCCAAATGCTTAAATGGTATAAATCATGCTGATGCCATTAGCAATGCTGACTTCAGCAAAGCTCTTCTGATTTATAGCAGCTGAAGATCTGGCCCCCCATTAAAAGCAGAGTTTTCTCAACTCTGAATTCCTGGACATTATTGTATCCTATTGCTTAGGAACAGATATAGATGAAATAAATAAATAAATAAATGCATAAAGGCAAGAATATTATAGGATGAGGCTCTGTTTCTGTGGAAGCCTGATCTTTTTCTTATCCAGTTCTTTTTTTCTCTGTCAGCCAATTTAACCTCTCTATCTGTCTATTAAAACTCCTCCTCATTAAACACAAGATTGCACGGTTTTTGCAAGAAAAATGTAGGCAGAGAAATACCGGCTTTTGCATGTGTTTGGTGAATTAAAAAAAAAAAAACATCTGAGCTGTAAGGGAAAAATGTGGAGGAGGGTGAAGGTAGCAGGAAATGTAATCGTATTAAATATAAAAATATGAATCAGTTTGGATAATCAGTCTGTAAATTGGTAGCAGCCATGCTACCCATAAAATCTGTATTTTTTTTTCCCTGTATTTGTTCCAGTCTGCATTACATTAAGAGATGCTCTGTCACTTAGGTGTACAACAGGGCACAGCTCGGAGTAGTACATGATGATATTAGTGATATAATGGTATGTGACCAATAGCATTTAAAACCAGAATTTGCTGCCTGAATGGCTTGATGGGTTGGTGTTGAAGGGGAAGCTGGATACTGTGGCAGTTCTCTGTCTCTTTCTCATTTTCATTTCTGAGTCACTTTCTCAGCCATGGTGACAGGGCTTTCATATGGAGAACTGCCAATAAAGGATTCAATTCTTTTCTGAAATCCTCCTCCTAATTAATTTGTACTCTGAAGTGCACCTTAATGACAGTGGAGGCTTCCAAGCTGTTCTCGAGTGCTTTCTACCAGGCAAGGTTGATCTTTCTATCATAATTTTGGACATGGCTTTTGTCCTGTCTGCACTCCTGGTCATATTACAGTGATTTTTTTTTTTTAATGTGGTGATCTGACACAGCACTGGAAGCAGTGACATTGTTATTCTCTCCCCCTCTGTTTTTTAATAGCTAATAAATGTAGTGTACTTCAGTGGCATGGTGCTGGACTTCCGCAGAGGACAGGAGTGCAAGTGCCAAGTGAAGACATATTACAGAAGATTGCATAAATGTTCTGCATTTTTGCTACCCATGGCAGCCAGTATTTTTTAAGCACATCTTGTGTAAATATACTGTTGCAGTAAGCTCCAGGCTGTTCCTGATCTCAGTATAGTCTTGGTCTTGTCAAAGCTGTGCTTTCTTTTCTGTAGAGAAGGGTCAAGCAGTTTGACCATAGGTGAGATCAGAGGGCATGAAAGCTCCACAAGGGTGAAAAGGTCTTTTTTTTTTTTTTCCCCAAAGGAGCATTAGTCAACTTTATGGGCTGTATATAAAAATATTCATTGTGATTTTTTTAATGATAGTGCTTGTATATCTGATAGGAAGACTTACACTTCAATGAAAGAAATGCTTTCCTTTTTTCCTCTACCTTTCATGCTCCCATCAACTGTAACTCCTCCTTTACTCTGCCCGATTTCAGGACATTGCTTCCAGGGCATTTTAACCCAGCCATGTCTGAAAATGCATTTAGAAGTGGAGTGAATAAAAAAAAACTCCTTTCCAGAGCTTCATGCTTGCACTGCTTCCCCTGACAACGAGGAAGAGCAGCAGACTTCCCTTCCACATTGCTGCTGCTGCTCCCTTCCCTTGCCAGTGTCTCTTCCAGTGTTCCCGAGTGAGCTTGGCAGCCAGGAGGGAGCCAAGGCCAAGCAGAGAGATGTGGCCACATTTCTGACTTGCTCAAGGCGCAGTTGTGAAACTGGTTTATCTGCTGTAAAGGTGTTAGTCAGGCCTGTAAGAGAGAACCTCAGATGCTATATAGTCACTTGTCTCTCCCAAAGTATTCAGCAGAGCTTTGTGTCAGAGAAGAGAGATGTAAAAACTAACTGAGCATGTTGTGTTCATTCTGGGTTTTTTGAGCCACATTGCATGTGCTTTGCAGCCTGGGGGGCTCATTTAAAGCAACCAGGTGGGATTTTCAGAGTCTTCCATCCTATGGCTCAATTGCTAGTCAGTTATCAGTGTGTGCAGCCCAGAGAAGGAGTTAACATCTGATTATTGAGAGATGGCTCTGCCCAAATTAAGGTGCAAATGACATCATATGCTGAAGTGAAGAGTACAAATTCTATTTAACAGTGAATGTGAAGTAGAGAGATAGAAAAAAATAGAAAAGAGTGGAGGGAGAGAGGGAAGGAGAGAGACAGTCACCACCCATGGACCCAGTAGCCTCCTGTTAGTCCTTCTTCACCTTGGATTTCTTGGTGTTCTTGGTGGTGGAAGTCATGGGATTGTTCAATACTTTTCATTATATGTACATTTTTACAAACAAAGGAATTAATGCTTCTTGGCTATACAGTTCTCCTATTCTGTTGGTTAAATTATTCCCTTGCTTCTAGTACTGTTTGGGTCCATGCTCAGTCTTTCTTTTCTTTTGAGTGGGTGGGTTGTGAGTTGGTGCCAGAGTTTCATCCAGCCTGAGCTGACTTCAGCACAGTTGCTGAGTTGGCTTTCCTTATGGAGTGCTCATGTCCATTTTCAGCCATACATTCTTCTCCCCCAGCTTTGTTTACCTCCCCCTAGGGCTGAGATGACACGTGGACAAAAACCTGGGATGGTCTCTGTTTGACCAGTGATAAGCATATGAAAAAATTGTTATACCACATAACTTGTCACAGCGGTAACCCTTGCCTGGATGCATTGCCCAGGATGTGCCAGACCTTGCCAAGCCTGGAGCCAGTGCCATTTTGTTGCTCCATTCTGTGCTTCTCTCATGGCAAAATCCTTCTCTGGTAGCAATGCTTGAGACAGACAGCTGTGATCTTGAGGTCCTGACGCCATGTAGTGGCACAAAAGGTGTTTTCCAGGGATTTTCCACCAGTTCACATGGGTTGTCCACTGAGGTGGTGAAGATAGTGGACAGCAGGAGAAAAGACCGAAATAGCAGAAACAATAAAACAAGAATATACAGCTATCAACAGCTACCTCAATCATTAAAAATGCAAATCCAATTGCAATTATCAACCCCACTCTCATTAGCCACTGCCCCCACCCTGTGAGTCCCAGAGATTGGAGTGTTCTTTAATGTGTGGTGGGTGTGAGGAATTCCACAATGCTGAGCCTGACGGATGTGGACCCAATGAGTCCTGAAATTAGACATAGAATTACACAGTGGGTCTTGATTTTTTGATCCCCTAGAGAGGTATCCCAAACAGATCATGTATAAAGATGCATATTTTCTCAGTCAGCCAAATCTCAAGGGGATCTTCAGGCCCTATAGTACAATTGGTTACTTTTGCACAACGGAACAAGTATAAATGGGTTTCTTGAGGAGATGTGTTCACGTACTTCAAAGGCTTTAAAATAGGGTCCTCTCTTAGCCACATCCACAGAAGAATTTTATAGCTAATGTTCCTGTCCCACTGGGTAATGAAAAATTAACTTTTAGTGCACAAAATTCTCATACAAAATACAAAAATGTTGTCATACAAAAGGTTCTGATTTTCAGAGTCATTTGGTTCCCATGGAGATACCAATTCAATCCAATATGTATCACTTCCTCTAATTATGCCTTGGATAAACATGGTGGAAGCAGGGAATGGGATGGAGGAATTCCCATAGGAAATATCAAACATACTCTTGACTTAGAGTCTTTTCTTTACCCATGAAAATATGTCCTCTGGTAATTCCAGGATGCCTTTGCTCTTGCACAAGACTTCTCTTCCAAAAGGAAGAGAGATCTTGAGATTTTGCTACAGGAGGGTTCTGTATCACCAGCAAAGTGCCCAATTACAGACTCACAGATAAGAGTGCCAGAGGCAATCATTTATCTTGCCTGAGCTCCTGCATAACACAGAACATAGAATTTCACCCACAGATTCCTGCACCAAGCCTGTAATTTGTCTGAACTAGACAATCTTTTGTGTGTGCTCTGCATTTGTGCTTTATTTCCCGTTGTGGGATTGTGTTGTGTGCAGTGGATGTCCCTCCAGAGGAGAGCAGCTACAACGCCCTGCTCCCCCTGCCTTCAGGTAGTCCTCGGTGCTGTGGGGCTCAGGGTGGAAGCAGCTCCCTGAGGAGCAGAGGACTGCAGACTTCTGGATTGTGATGCAAGGATCTAGACAATGCTCAATGCTCTGGGGGCGTGCTGGGGGTGCAAGAGTCCCTGCAGTTGCACAAAGATGGGAAGCCACAGTTGTGGAGGGAGTGGGAATCTACTTGAAGTAGTGTGGTCCAGCAGGAGCTAGATTGAGCTGTCGAATGCATGTCACACGACCACTGATCACCCACCAGGTCATTATAGAGCTTTAGGGGATGTATGAGAACAGCTCAGGGATTTGATTCTTGTTTTTTTGTTTTTTTGTTTGCTGTCATTCTACTTCTTATGGTGGAGATTTTTTTATTAAATGTTTACTTGTTTAGAATTCAAGTATGCCTTCAGATGCACACTGTAGTAAAGCAGCTCTGAATATTGAGCTAGTAATTCTACTGAAAGACACATCTAAGATGACGGCTCACACAAATGTCAGAAAACAACAGGTATATTTACCTCAGTAGTCAGTCGGATAAATGGATAAGAATAATATACCTCTTTAATTTGAGCAAGAGCATACTTCACACCCCTACATCTGGTTTCAGGTCTGCCTTTGCTCCAAATCAAGGTTTTTTATTAAAATGTCTTGCTTCAGCCTCGGTATTAGCCAAAATGGTGATTGCCATCTTTTCTGGAAAAAAAGGACTGAGCAAGCTTCCTTTGCTGTCAATTGCTCCCTGCTTTCTTCTGGTGATACCAGCTCTTCCCTGGGAGGGGTGTTTTCTTTGGAGAAAACGAGGAGTGAGATCAAGACAAAAATATAAGGAAAAAAGAAAGGGTGAATTTTAGTTTTGATAAGCAAGGAACTGCTGTGGATATTTCATCTGTCCTGGTGCAGCAGCAGTGCTTCACTCCAGCCACTCAGACTTGCAAGGATTTTGGTGGAGCTTTAGTGGATATGATGCAGGTAGCTGAACTCCTTTGTGCTTAACAAACAGTGCTATGTGCTTGGTAGGATTTCTTCTGCATTCTAGAGAGCTCTAGGTATGCTCATTGGGCCAGCATGAGCTTTTAGCAAGCTATGGTGTGGCTCAGGCTGATAGCAGATGGGATCACAAGATGCAGGGCTGGAAGAGAGAAGGCTGTGAACTGGGTGGCTTTGTTGAAGCTGGACTCTGGGAGGAGATTAGATCACTGTGCTGCTTGCTGAAATGCTGAATAACATTCCTTGTGCCCCTTGCTAAAAGCATTTTTCCTAACTGATCCCAAGTCAGAGCTGTATTGATAAAGGGAAATGTGGTTAAGAATAAATCTGCATTTTATGGTTGAGGCAGAGAACAAGGTAGAATGTGCTATTCTCTGCTTTTGCTAACATTGTTTAAATTAACACTGCTTACAAAACAGGCTTGTGTGCTTCTGGCAGTCTGTTCTCTCCACAAAGTCCAGTGCACCTGAGTTCATTTCTTGCCAGCGTCATGAAATCCAGGGAATACTTGCCACTGGATCTGTATTAACACCACATTTTGTTTCTGTTGATGTTATTTGCCAGGTGCTTCATCTTTAAAAGCTATTCTGGCAGGAGGGTTGCCACCTACTGTAACTCTTGGGGGGCTAGTAGTGCTTAAGGTATTTTTAAATTTATTTTTTTTCTTTCTGCACTGTGTATCTCTTTGAAGAAGATTATTTTTCAGAAATGACCTCTTCTATTCTAAAGGTGTGAAGGAAGTTTTAAAGTATGAACCTTAAGGCTGAAACCCACATTTTAAGAAATGCCACATAAAATTGTATCAGATCAGAGAATGTGATCTGTGGCCTCTTAATACTCTGTAACTTAGGTATTCTTTTACTCTTTTCCGTGGTAGTCTTCCATGTTGCCTTTTTGTTGTTGTTGTTGTTTCTATTTTCTTAAACAGTGCCAAAAGAGAGAAAAGAAGAGGTCTAACTTTTGGCATCTCCTGAAATATGTTATCAAATTAAAAGAAGATCAGCACCACAGAACTTGAGAGTTCTGTGTTGAGATTTCATTATAATTATTCCAGGCAGAGTTAATTATGTTAGGTGTGCCAAAAATCTAGTGGTTTCAAATGACTGAGAAAACCTTTAATTGACAAATGGAGATGAATGTCTTCTGTCCTTCAGAACCCCCATTTAGGAGAGAAACTTCTGCCACCCGTTTTTGAAATCTCTGCAATAGTTGGTCGCTTGGCACTGAATAACCTGATTTTGCTGGCACATATATAAAATCTGTCTCTCCATAGCAACAAGAGATGATAATGGTAAAAAATGCAGCTAAGCCATATATGTGCAGTTTGTTCTGTTGCTCCCTATCCAGCTTGCCTTAAGTGACTTTTCCTTTCACAGTCAGTATAAAGCTACCATAGAGACTTTTAGGGAGGAGAAGCACCAAGACACAGTTAAGCTTTACAAAACTGAGATGAATTTAGCAGTTATCCTTCACAAGCATTGCCTTGATTAGTGCAAGAAGGACAATGGGAAAGTGACCATTTCTCAGTGGAAAGAAGTTGGATTTATGTGCCAGGATATATTTATTTGCAGATCTTTCAAAATCCTGATCTTGCTTCTTGCTCCAAAGTTCTTTCTAAGCATCTACTAAATTCACTGGAACTTCTATCTTATTCTCATTTTAACAGAAATATGTAGCTGTGGGCTCTAGTTAAATAGAAGACAAAGGAGATGAATGCAGTAAGAAAAGGGAAGGGCAGGATGGCAGCAATAGTTCACTTGCTTTGGCCAGTAATGTGCAAATCTCTTCTTTTTATTCTAAAAATGACAAATGTTTTCCGTAAATCTTAGGAGTTATTTGATGATGTAATCCACTGTTTTCACTAAGTTGCTTTAAAGCTTTCTGCCTGAATGCCTAGTGTTAGGAGGATATACCTCCAGCCTGTGGACCCTATCCAGTTTACAAATCCAGTGGCTTCCTGCCAGTCACAGTCTTTCCCAGATGATCTGCAATGCCTTTCTCTCTTGACTTGCAATAATTCATCCATAATTCAGCATTTCAACAACTCAGACCTCGGTGTGATTACACCAAGGCTATGGATCCATTCCCATCAGATCTAGAAAACATAAGTCTTTGCACCACCTAACATCCTAGCAGAGGGTTGGCTGCTATGCAGAAGAACAGGAAAAAGAGATTCTTTATCACAAAGGGCTTCATGTGCACACACAGCAGAGCAGCAGTGGGCAGGGCTGGCTGTACCAGGCAGTAAGAGACATCACTGTTCAGGAAGGAGGGCAATCATCCCAGCCCACCTACCACGTCTGTGTGTCTCTGTGTATGACTAAAGCACAGTTTTCTATCGTGCACAGTCATTCCCAAAAGAGTGGGGTCGTGGCATATGAAGTGCGAGCGTATTTTGGCAAAAATGTATTTTAAAGGGGGCCATATCCCCTCAGCACATTTCTCAAAAGATCATTAGATCCCTGTGGAGCATCCTCTGCTCCCCTGTACCTGAGATTTTGTAATCAAAGCTTTAAAAATCTGCAGCAGGCAAATTTTAAAAGCAGATACAGCATCTCAGCTGCCAAGAGACTGTACTATATTCATCCAGATCCTTATACCCTACACAATGGTTTAGCCTACTTAATTTTTCCTTAATGATTGCTTTCTAACATAAAAATTCTTCCTTCCCAAAATGACTTGCTCTACAGCCAAAAATAAGCATTCGAGTTCAGACAAAGAGTACTAAGGAAGCATCTGACCTCCTGCTGTAGGCACATCTCTGCTCAGGGGAGGGCTAGGCAAGGTCACAAGGAGCACAGGGCTAATAATGAGTGGCTTGAGGAAACTACCCATACAGCCAAGTCACCTTTTTCTTTCACAGTTTACAATATTTTGCACTCAGAGTGTCCTTTGCTTCTGGCATTTAATAAAAGGATACATTAAATTGGCTCATCCATAAAAAAAAAAAAAATCTGGATGTTTATTAACACCAATTGATCTGCAAAACATAGTTAATATTTTTTCCTGCTTCCTTTCAATGTATCTGCAGCTTCATAAGATCCAGCATAAGAGACAGTCACACCGGGAGAAACTGAATTAGGATTAAGCTTGTAATAATAGCAGAGACATCTGTCTGTTTGAGCAACAGGTGTGCCACCCCTTCTTGCTTCTTCTCCTGAAGGAGAATTATATGAAATGAAGGAGGATGAGGTAGTCACAACTGTCTCTAACCTTAGACAATAAGGCAAAGCACTGCTCTGATTTTTCTTTACTGCAGCAGCACAGATTGAGATGCTCTTGTATGCCATAGCAATTGTGTATAGACTCATATCCAGAGAAAAGTTGGGAATGTTTTTATTATTTAAGATTTTTTTTTCATTGTGTAAAAATCAAGTTTTTTTTCTTTTTCATAATATGATATTAATCATCTGTTTTGATGTGGAATAGTAGTATATAGGTAACATAAAGAACACAGCTGAGATGGCACTGCCAACAGAGATAATGAAATTGCTCAGATATAAATGTTAGGTTTGAATACTGCTGTGGATCAGAATCTAATTGTGTTAAATTTTTATTTGATGCTCAATTTTACTTGTTCTCAAATTACACCACAATATAGATATTAAAAACCCCAATATTTTCCTCTGTAGAAGTAATTTCACTTAAGCTATAAAATAATTAGAAGCTTAAAGCAATTATAACACTAACCAGACTTTCAGAAATACTATCTCCAAAGTAAATACTTTCTTGGACAAATATCCCCTGAGCTGTGTTACCTTTACACCCTGAAGACCTTACATTATTCTTTATCAAAACACTGAAAACATTTCATTGGCCCATCACTCTACCTAGAATGCTCCAACAACTACATTTTATTACTCCCTTTTCTTATCTTTTTAATAAATGCCATTCTGGTTATTTCCTGCATTAAAAAAAAAAATCCTTTCCTGGATAACAAGCTGTATGCATTCTGTCACATAGTCAACATTACTAGTGATGGACAGCTTAGGCTTTTTATTTCAAGCTAATGATTTCATTGTCTGAAACTCATGCCGGTATTTGAGACATATTTTCAAGTTTGAAATCCCAAAATGCCAAAAATATAAAGTGAATGTGGGTATGGCAAATATTTTCAAAATAATTGGGAGAAAGGGAACAGAACAGAAAGGCGAAGCATATATAGCAACAGCTGTTAAAAAAAATCTTTTAAGCCAAATGTCAGGAGAAATAGTTAAGGAGTTTCTCCTTTAACTTAAAGCAATGATGAAGAGAGAATCTGCTGCAGCACAGAGGGCTATAGAGAGGTGAAAATGGTGCTGCTTAATGCACAGTCGTGCCCTGGATTTTATGCCCAGATCTCCCCGACACCTCACAAAAGACAAGAATAAATCAGTGGTTCCAGAGCAGATTTGCTGTCAAAGCATGAGCGCAGGCAGCAGGGAGAGGTGTTTCTAGAAAGGCAACTCCAAAAATCATTCTGATTCTTTCTCCTGCTGCTGTGGTTTTTTAAAGCCTCTCCAGAAACCTCTTTTGTAGGTAGGAAAAGCAAACTGAACAGACTGGGATGTTTCCTCACAACACTGCAGACCGAGGGCGTGTGTGCAGGGCACAGGAGCCCAGGCTGACCCATAAACAAGCTATTAAGGCACTAAGTCTTCCATGTCTGGTTATTGCAGAGCTGGAGTGATGCACTGATATTAGTGCTATTCCTTGAAGACCGATTTAACTTTCACAGGCCTCATCATTTCACACAGGACAGGTCAAGCTTTACAAATGCCAATTTCCTGGCACAAGTAATTTCCAGCATCCCCGTACCTGCTCAAAGCCCAGCTTCACATTCGGTAATTCTGTTACCCTGAATTTAAACAAGGCTGCTTCCAGAGCCACCTGCAGGACTGGGCTCGAGAAATTAATGCTTTTAGGTTTTCGTTGCAATTAGAAGTACTGGGAATTAAGTGCTTTATTTTTTTAAAGGGCAATTCAGAGGTGAGAAAAGGAAAAAAAATCACAATCCAAGCATAAAGGTCTACTTCCAAGTCTTTTATCTCTGATCTGTAAAACAACGTGGTCATTACACGAATTTTGTATGGGAACACAAGGCATATTCTTATCAAGTGGTGCCCACATCCACTGCTCTATAAAACAGGAGACATTTCTCTTGCTTCCCCAGTAGGTGAGGGAATCAAGACATGTGAATTTAGGGGGTGAAGATGACATCTGGTGAGTGCTTATCTGTCTCAGAGCTCACCTGCAGCCTGATTGTGAGTACAGTTGCAGTGCTGCCTCTTTTTTCCTCCTTTTTTTTCCTCTGTGTATGTGCACATGCAGCTTTGCTTTCATTAAATACAGATTTCCTTGATGTTTATGCAGGATACATGTGTTTCTCTATCAAATGACTTGCGATGGAGTATGCCAAACTTCCCAAAGCAAATACAAGCTGCCTGCTACATATCCACTAGAACATAACACAGGAGCCAAATCTCATCTCAGTCCTTTCCTTGGGAACGATTAATACTCACTCATCTGAGTCCAACTCTTTAGAGCTCATGCTACAAGGTTCCTACCCAATTATGCTTAAAACATAGCGGTATATGGCGTTTCTATATAAGGAACATACTAATGTGTTTTGTCACCCAACACATGGTAAAAGTGTTTCAGTTCCCAAGAGAAATGGTCTGTGTGTGTGGGAGTTCCAGCCTCACAAGTCCAACTGCATATATTTGCTGCAGCATGCTTCACTTTTCTGAAAGTGAAATGAAACCAACTCCAATAGTATAATTTTTTCTGCTTTAAAGGCAAAAAAGAAAAGGACCAAGTCCTGGTAGAGAACTAAGGAAATATTATTGAGAGCATGCACGCACTTACTAAAGAGAGAGAAACTGGAAATTGAGTTAAAGGAATGAATTGGCCTCCTTATGTTTTGATATTTCTTACAGGGTAACACAAGATGTGTGTGGTTTTGCCATGGGCTTTGATGGAGGTGGGTATCTGAGGTAAGCCAATGCAACCAGATTATCCTGTATGCACTGTGAAGCATCACTGTGGGCCATGACGAAAGAAGTGGCTGGTCCAGGGGGACCAGCTGTAGGGAGAGGTTTAGTTACTGCTGTGCCCTGTGCCAGCCTGCTTGCCCATTTGTCAGCTCCTCAGCTTTGTCTTGCTCTATGCAGTTCCCAAACCAGAGCCCCAGACAGCTGCTAGGCAGCACAGAAAAATGCACATCTATAATAAGCAAAGAATTACAATAAAATCTCCCAGTATGTTTCCCAGCTCTTTCCAAAGGCTGTTGGACTTTCCCTTATGATATTTCTTGTTTAAAAGAGACGTGTTCTGCAGTGTCCACACATTAGTGATGAAGAAATGCAGCCTTTTCTGTCTGTCAGCGACAACTTGCTGCTACTCACCATGATCTACTAAAGGCCTGCCTAACCTTATGTTGCCCTGAAAAACTCACAAAATCATCATGAGAATGTTCAAAATAGACTGTGCAGTGCTTATGGATCTGGGGCAGAACTATTTTATGACTGTGCTGCTGTGGGTGTAGGTCCATGTTCCCTGGCCTTTTCCATAATCACTGTTTAACTATATAGGGGTTTTGTCTTTGAATAGATGAGTTCAGTGCAACAAAGGAGGAAAATCTAACTAAAAAGCAACAGAAAGGCTTTAGGAAAGAACATATTTTTGATGGGGAGAAATGAGGGAAGAAGGAAACACTGATGAACTGTGATGTAGGTGATATTCCCAGGGCTTCCTCCCAAGACATTCTCAGGATTGGCAATGCTGCCAAGGAGGTCATTAACTGGTTAAACAGATTTTTGCAGAGGAGGAAAAAGGGATGGCTGATCCATGTATGATATATGAACCTGTGTTTTTAGCAAAGATAGTTGAGAGCGCTTCAAACTGCCTGCACTACACCAAACACCGCAGCTGCACTCCCAGATTTGTTCAAAGGTGAGGGGAAAGTTTGCATCCATCCCCTTCCTGCTTGGCCTCATGGAGGATGTTTGTTGTGCAGAGGAGTTATTTTATACTGAGAGCAGGTCCCTGGTACCTTGAGAGTCTTGAGGCATGGACTCATGAGTTCTTGTTAATTCTGATGCAGCTGGAATTTGCTAAGCAGTGTGGGTGGGTTTTTGGGACTGCAGCATGTGTAAGCCTGCTCCTGGATCCCTGTGCCTCTTGCCTGCCCTCACAGAGCTGCCTAGAGCTGCTCTGAAATGGGGACTTAGCTCTTCATAGGGAGCAGAGACAGCCAAAAGTAGTTTTTGCAAAGCCAAATAGTCTTTTTAAAGCAAATTGACATTTCTTGGTCAACTGGCTGAGCGCATTGCTTGGGTAGTGGCTCTGCCCCACAGCATCCTTCTTGGGCAGAGAGCAGCGCATCTGCTCAAGCTCACTTTGTCAAACCTCAAAACATTTATCAATGTCTCTCTCACTCACACTTATCCACCACATCTCTGCCTCACAGGCTGCTACATTCACAGGACCCCTCTGGCCAAACTGAGCTCCACGTTGGAAAGCAGTGCTCAGAGAGGGTGCTGCTTCCACATTCTCTTCAGAGAAGCTGTTCTGTCCTTCTCTGCTCAGTTCCAGATGGCTCATTTACCTCCAGTTCAGATGGATGAAGGCAAGTGTCCCATTTTTTTTCCACAGGACTTCTTGCCTTTCAACTTCAGGTTTAACCCATTCCCCTTATGGACAAAATGCAGTCTGTTGAATCACACAACTTGAAAATTTGTCTTGGAAAGTCTTTGAAAATATTCTGACCTTCACTATACCGAAAAAATTCTGCTTTAATACCACCTAGTAACCACCTTGCTTTGATCCTAACACTTCAATTGGTAAAAAATATCCCAATCAGAATCATGCCATGCCCCTGTTCTTTAAAGCCAGCACCTTGCCCAAGTTTTTCTATCTGCTGCTTCAGGTTTGCATCTCTCCCAGTCTGCCTACAACAATCACTTCAATTTCTAGTCATTTCCCCATGACAGCCCTTTTAATCAGTGCTTCCTTAGTCTTTTGCACAGCTCTTGGATGTCTCCCTGTTCCTGCAATCCTTTTCAAAACACCTCTTGTCCCCTTTCCTGAGTAAGAGTCCCTGTTCCTGCCATATTGCCCTCCATATGGCCGCACCAAGACTGTGAGCTACAAGGGCTTGGCAGTGAATGTAATCCACTGGGAGATGTGGTTCTGATGTTAAAATGGAACCTGAGCCATATGCAGGAATTGTTTTAGTTTGGTTTAGTTTAGTATTCCATCAGAAAGAAAACCAGTCAGGTTAAACCAGTGGTTTTGCCCTATACTTCTTTTGTGATTTTAGAGAGTTTAGAAAGGCTAAAGAGAAGGTGCAGAATTTCAGCTTTGAGACAAGGTAATTTTTTCAGAGCATGGATATATAATTTTCATCCATTGATGGCTTAAACTAGTTTTGGTTTTGGCAGGTTCAAAATAAAACAAAGCTTGAAATATCCACATTCCTTTGCATAATGAACCTTCTTTCATATTCTGAATACTCCTGCTTCCTACTTCTTTTAACAGCACCCATTTTAGGTTGGGGTATTCTGAAATGTACTTCTACATAACTTTTTGTGGTGACTTTCCCCCAGTCATGGTGCTACCACCCAATTTACTGTTCCAGAACCACAGCTGGGGTGGCACAGCTCATGTCTTCAAAAGTTAATTTTGTGTAAAGCAACCAGAAATTGAATTAAAGCATTTCCCATTTTATCCTAGAGAAAACATTTTTGTAAACCTTAAGCCTCCACCCAACTCTCTCAGTTTTCATACACCACAAAATCAGGTCCTCCTCCTCCACAAAAAGGTAAAAATTTTCTTTCAGAGACTTCATCAAACTAAAGGACAAAACTGAGCAAGAAAAAAACACCAACCCAAACACTTTCAAATTCCCTATAATTTCAAAACTTACCTTGATATTTACCAAACTTCCTGGAACAGGAGAGGATAAAAGGCAACAGAAAACAATCTAATACAATATCTTTTCTCTGTGGGTAGCTGAGGGACTTTAAATCACATCAGAGTTTGATTTATGATAGTAAAGGTGATGAGTCTAAGCAAATTATCTGGATAGGGAATCATTAGGGGACATTCAGAGCTACCAATGGGATCTTCTTTTACCTGTGTTTTCCGATAACATTTCAGAAATGCTCAAGAGACTCCAGCAGCTCGAGTGCTGCATCTATGAAAGGATCCAACAGGCTCTGGCTAAATTATTATTTATTATTTTTATTACACAGTTGCCTAAATGTCAAATTATTCACAGCTGTTGCAGAAAAAGAGGCACAATCTTTTTATGGCATCTTTCCTACATTACAGGAATTTATAGCAGACATTTTCAGTCTGGGTTGCTGCTGAGGTGAAATTCCTACCCCTTAGAAAGCTGGTGCTGTACCAAGTCGCATTCCATCACGTTGTGTGTTGTGTCACTTTACGTGCTACTGTGACACACGATATTAATAAGGACTTCCTTCTACATTCTCTCTCCCAGCTGGTGATGCTATTCCCCTGGGGAGGGCAGGCTGCGGATACAACTGTGAGGTTTAATACATCCAGGCACCTGGTGGTCCCTGGAGGGTTTGCTGAGTGACCCTGAGGAGTGCTCCCTGGATGCTGCTGTCACTTGGGCCCCTCTCACAGCACTGCACTCTGCTCCAGGGCAGAGAGGAGGGGAAAGCAAGCGGAGGGCTTGGATTCCAGCTTTGCCACAGGAATTGCGCTTTCCCTTTATTCCCCAACTTCATCCTTCATCACCTATCATGCAGCTCGCAGAGGAAAAAGAACAAAAGCAGATTATACACTTTGGAGAAGAAGAAAGTATATTTAGTTGCTGCTGATCTTGTAACTTTTGTTACTTTGTATGTGGCCAGCCATCCATTCTTGCCAATTACCAATGCGGTGCTTTGACAATAGCGGAATGAGATTCACAGCTACGCAGTCACAGCTTGAGACTTTGCAAATGAACATTCATAGCACGCTTCTCAGCTTCCTTTTTATAGAAAAACTGGCACTTGCAATTATATACTTTTTAACAAATACTCCTTCTGCATCTCTCGTTTCCAACTTTGCTTTGTGATCCTAAGGGAGAATTCTTGCACTGCTAAACTTCCCAAAAATAAAATGAGAGAGAGAGAGGCAAATTATGTCCTCTCATAAGCAGAAGTAGCTAACAGAGGCTATTAAATGAAGCTATCAGTCATCTGATTCACTCTTTGAAAAATATTGTTAATCTAAAAGTTGTATTATTTTTGGCATCACCAACTGCATCTAATCCAAGACAAAAGATTTTCTAGCAAAAAGTTTTTATTTCTTGGGGGGGGAAAAAAAAAAAAAGACATGACACATTAAAACCCTGAAAACCTCAAGGCAAGGGGAAAAATTTCATTGTCCTTAAATCTGCTTTAGCACCTGCTAAAAAGGAGGTGATAAGAGAGCAGCTCTAATGGTCATCAGGTAGACTTTGAGCACTGCAGGTCACAGGCTAAGGCCAGCGCTTCTCCCAGGGCTCTTAAAGTGAATGTCTCATTTATGTCTCATGTCAGTCTTAGAGTAGCCCTGTGCATATTTATTTCAAGTTTTAGCTGAGTGCAAAATGAATTTTAATGGAGAGCTACTTGCTAAATCAGCTATGGAAAAACCTGCAACCCCTTAACAGGAGATGCTAGAGGAATAGGAATTTTTTTTTTTGTTTTGTTTTGTTTCTGGGTTTGACTAGAACAGAGATGAGCAAAACCTTCTCCTCTCATTTCAGACAACTGCTGTCATGGCTATGTGGCTGCAGGGTGGGGCAATCCTTGCTCTGTATTTTTGGTTGTTTTTTTCTTCCTTTCTTTCCTGTTCCCACAGACTTCCTGGTTTTTCCCCTATATTCTCCCAACATCAGGCTGAGTCCCAGTTACTGTGCCTCAGCTTCAGTCACAGCCTCGTTGGTGGGATCTGGTCCCATCTCCTCCACAGGAGAAGCAAATGGATTTGTCAGTGATAGATTTCCTAGCTAAACTGAAGCAATCATTATCAAACCTGCATTTAAGAAAATGGGGTTGTGAAGTAAGAAAAAGTCTTCACCTAGATCCTCAGTGCTTTAAACCATTCACTCTGGGAAAGGAGGAAAAAGTGCCTACTTCAAACCCTTCCGCAAGGTCTTCCTTCTTGCTCCTCATCAGGCACCTTTTCTGTGAATCTGCCACAGACATTCTCCTCTTTACAAAAGTAGCTTTGTTTAACAAGATTTTACCCAAACAAAGCACTTTATTTGTCGTTTCCTAGGTGAGTCTGGCTGTCCACTACGAATGCAGTGGTGTCCTCAGGAGATTGTCAGAAACAGAGTTTTTCATAGTATGCTTAGGAAATCTTGTTTTCCAACAGCCTGCTGTTACATTTAGCCACTGTACTCATACAATGTCAGAAGATGACCTGCATGGTTTTCAAAAACGATTAAAGAGCTATTTCCATCATGTAAAACCACTTCCTTGCATTGCTGACATCACCAAAACCAAGGTGATAATGTCTGATATGGACACACCTAGCAGAATTGAAGACCGTATTCACAGAAATAAATAGAATTAGCTCAATTTAGGATTGTAAAATCCTAAAGGTACAGTGGTGAGTCACAGTTTGTCAAAGGAGCTGGGAGTACAGGGCAAATAATGAAGAGTTTGAGTCTATCCTTGCTGATGAAGAAATAACTATCATTAAAATTCCATACATGTGCCAAACTGAAGAAATTCTAGTCATAACCAATTCTCTAAGGAGGAAACATATTAATAATCAGTCCTTTTGAAAACAGAATTAAAATAAATTCTTTTTCTAATTTTAGGGCATATTCTGCAGTTCTAATTCACACAAAACTGCTACATCATTATGATTCCCCTGATACTAGAAAAGTAGTTGTAATTCCTTATTTTATTGGAGTGCCACAAATCTGAATGCTTTAACAATATGACTATGAGGTAGGTGTAGACAAGTTCTACCTGTGTGGCTATACATGCTTATTAAGAATCTCATATTCAGGCTTTAAAATAGAATGTTTCCTTACTTTTATTTTTTAATTTGTTTTGGAGTCTATTATTGACAAATTGTTATATTAATTCTACCCCCCCTTTTTCTGTCACTGAGACTAACAATATGAGTAGCATTTAAGTTTTTTTAAACTTTTTATCCCTTTTTTTCTTTTAAAAATGTTTACTCTTTCCAGTTATGGGATACAACTTTTTGAAAGTTAGATTGTTGAGTAGGTTTTTAAAATGTATTTCTCCTTTTGTTACTCTGTCTTTTCAGTCTTGCGGATGATTCAGAAGATAGGAAAAAATCAGTTCTGTTCACTCAAATGATTATAGTTACAAAAGAAGAAAATAGAATGACAAGTCATGAGAATCTTGAAATCCACTGAAACCAGAAGGCTTATTTAATTTTATATAAGATAACCTGTTAAAAAAAAAAAAAAAAAGAAACTGCTGAAATAGCATTTCTTAGCCAAATCTTGTTCTTGACACAATCTCATTTTTTACAGGAAAAACTTCCAGATGACAGTTTTCAATCTCAACAGTTGCTAGTTGTAGGAATGGCAGAACAGTTGGAGCAGTGAAGCTTTAAGCTATTGTTCTTTTCCTTGGAGTAGCCTTGAAAGAATGCACTCACAGACTTAGCAAGGATGAACAGTTTTTTTAACAGATGATTAAAATTTAATTTCTTTTTCATTGACATCAATCACCAAGATAAATATCTCGATTCTCAGCTGCTTGTAGTCATTTGCAAATATGGAAGGTAAGTAGAAAATATTAATATCTAAACAGTGTAAATGGCTGCAAAAATTCTATGTTCTCTATTATTGACATTAATTTTTGCTGAGTTTGCCTAACTACAAATCTGCATGATACAGTAGTGCAATGTACAAGAAGTGGACAGTCAAACTCCATACCAGTACTTTGACCACATCAGGGAGCTGAGAAGAACCTGTTCTGTTTAAGAATCATGAATTGTCTCTCACACGCACACACACACACACACACGCACACACACACACACACACACACACACACACATATAAATAAAAGTGGCTGCAAACTCTATGTTCTCAGGCAGCATTACATCATCTTAAAAGAAAAACGAAAGCAGCCTTTGCTGGTAAACTGTTAATAGCCATGACAATCAGATTGGAATAAATAGTTAAACTGAAATAATGGCATTTAAACAGGAAGACACCATCAATTTGGCAAGCGATAAATGGAATCCATTTGTTAGTGTTGGTGAAAGGTTTTCTTCTTGAAAAACTAACCTTGAGATGAAAACCAACTAAGCTATAGACTAATGAGAATAGATTTTGACCTAGCATGTAGCAGCTAAATTCAGAACAATTTACAGTCCCACAGCCATGTTTAGGTTTCCAATACAAAGCATGGGAATTCAAAAGTTTCTATTTTGGTAGTTTTTTACATCTTCAGGAGCCCAAAGGATATAAATCACACTTTTCTTTGATAAGCCAAGATGCCCTGGCTTCAAAAGGTGGCAGATAAGTGATGCAGCTTCTGCCAGTGTACTGGGCCTGCACTGAAGTCAGTGGGCTTTCCTGTCACTGAACCTGGACTGAATTTCTCATGTTTCAAATTCCTGCTCTCCTGCGTGCCGTGTTGTCTCTTCTTTCAGCCTGTCAGCACAGTCTGTCTGTGTGATCTGCACTTCCCTTCTCCTATGTGTTTGTGGCTTTAGGGACCACTGAAAATGATATGTGATGTCTTGCACAGGTGCACATACAAATTTATATATACATATATATGTGTGTGTGTGTGCATGACCATAAAATATCACACATATTTATGTCAGCATCCAGTTAGACAAAATAAATTGTGGTGAAGTTCAATTCCTCTCTGAGGTTCTTGTTTCAAAAGAAAGTTTACACCAGAACAAGGCCTAGGTGCCTAAAAATGTAGATGGCAGTAATCTGGGATTTAAAATCACCCCAAATACTAAAGTATCAGTGGGAATTATATATCAGCAGACTTGTAAAGTCCTGCCGCATGCTGATTTGCACATCTAGATCTAGTCCAAAAGTACTGTGATCCTACTCTGTGTGCCATATATCAAATCTCACATCATTCTGTGGTCACAGCAAGAGAGGAGCCTTGCAGGTGGCTTCACTGCCCAGCAACTGGGGTGCACACCAGGGCTTGGAGGAGACAAAGTGGGCAAAGAAATTGTTATTACTGAATTGCAATTTGAATTGTTATAACTGAATTGCATCCTAGCCCAGTGCTAGGACCTATGATGGCAATGCTTTTGCACAGTATATAAATGAAGGGAAGAAGAGAGATAAGTGTGGTAACTGTGAAGTCTCCTTTTGTTTGGTTTGTTCTGAGGAAAAATTATATGGAAGGTCTTGCTCCCTCAGTTTAGCTGCTGAAGCACTGCTTGAGTGCTGAATTTTTATCATTTGGATTTCCTGTGGCTGTTAAAATAAATGCTGGCTGAAATACCAGTATGAAAGCCCTAAGAAATGCCTCAAACATCTGTATTTAAAATAAACAGACTATTTCCCCTCTGTCTGGATTCTCTCTTTGGATAATGGTTTCCGCATACTAAAGTCTAAGTATCACCCAGTATCTCTTTTTCTGTAAATTATTTTGGATAAGGAGCAGTATTTAAAAGTATTTATGTAACTAAAGACAGAGAGTTGCCATTAGTGAAAGCTGTTTTAGAAGTGAAAAGCTAGTTACCTTAACCTCTAAGTCAAAACTTAATTAAGCTCTTACTTAACTTTAAATTGTTTCAGATGTAGAAACCTGGTATTTGACTTGCAGTCTAAGTTATTTACTTTTTCAGATCATACTGTAAATGTTCTGGTCTGAAAAACTGAAAAGAAAGTCTGGTGCATGTACAAATAAAGGACTGAAACCCTTGGGATCAATGGCAGGAAAACACCAAACAGGTCAGAGACATTTAGCAGTCTTTTAAGGCATTTATCTATAATTTTGGAGGATCCAAGCATCTAGATTTGCCCTTAAGCTTCTTAGACTTGACAGTACTGACACTGAAATCTCTAAAAAATTTAAGGCACCTGAGGGAGACACTGAGACTTAGCTGATATGAGTTGCTCCCAAAGAAGTCTGCCTCTGTCCTCCAGAGGGAACTGAGGAAGAATTGCTTCCCTTGGCTGAAGGTGGTCTTGTGAATACTTCTCTGAGACTCTTAAAGCATGTTCTTGTGTATTTTGATTCCTAATCCAAAACCCTGGGTGGGTTGGTTCTGGAGACCAATACAACTGGTGCTGTGAAAGCAAAGCTGCTTCAGAACCGGTGCCAGGACAGGGTCTTACTTTGGTAGGTACAGTACATTTTGTTATTGTGTGAGCAGGAGAAGAGTGCAGCTAAAGCATCACAGCTAGCCAATATAAAATGAAGCGCTCTACAGAAGCATTAGGGTGCATAAAAAATTAACTCCAGGCTCATGTATGCAAAACTTAATTATGTAGGCTTCAAATCTCATCAGAGTCATTGTTTAACTGCTCTCCTCAGAAACTAGGCTAACTCTTGAAACCTTTCATATTTATCATTTATTTAAAAAACATTTTAAATGCAGCAAATATTTAAACTTGAAAGATAATTCATCTTCTTTTTCCAGGGCTAAGTTTGTTACGAAGATTTTGTTGTATTGTCATTTAGACAGATACTGTACAAATACATATATGAATGAAATAAGTCCCTGGAGCCCACAATTAAAATCTACATAAGTTGGCATTGCTTTATTATAGCTGACGGGGGCAGATTTGCCTTAGTAGAAGAGTTTGCTCTTGTCTAGTTTTGAAAATGTGATTTAACATGGCTGGCATCCTAAAAACAGGAGTCAGAAACCAGGAGTTTTCATAAACCAGAAAACCTTCAAGAAGAAGTAAACAGTCATCAAGTTGGGAGTCTATGCTAATTTTTGGGGATTTTTTTCTTCATCAATACCCTGAGATATTATTGGGCACTGGATGCTCAATGCAGTACAAAGAAACTGTTTTGAGATGTTCTCAAAATTTTAGCATGTTGTCATTCAATGTCCACATAGATATTTAGGAATCATAGATGTTTTAAGGCACAAATAATGAGCCCAATGAACCCTATAGGAAAATCCCTACATTTGAGGCTTTGAAATATCCAGAATGTAATAGCAAATATTATTTTTAAATTCCTATTATTTATTTTATTTCATTTTATCTTTTTTTAAATTTTAATTTTTGTAATTTTAAAATTTTTATTTTAATTTTTGTATTTTATTAATTTTTATTTTATTTATTTTTAAAATTTTATTTATTTTTATTTTATTTTTATTTTTATTTTATTTTAAATTTTTATTATTTTTGTTATTTTATTTCATTTTGTTTTATTTTGTAATTCTTTTTGTTTTATTTTTATTTTTTTATTCTATTTTAATTTTTATTTAATTTTTATTTTATTTTTTAATTTTATTTTATTTTTATTTTATTTTATATTTTTACTTTTAAAAATTTTACATTTATTTTATTTTTTTTATTTTTATTTTATTTTTTATTTTTTATTTTATTTTTTAATTACTATTTTTATTTTATTTTCTTTCAATTTTTACATTTTATTTTTATTTTATTTCAATTTTATTTTTATTTTAGAGGAGTAATGCTACATCTTTCAGTATCAGAAGGATCAACTCATTCCTAATAGTGCTTTGAAAGATGAGAACAGGTATTTTACTTTATTTCCAGCCCTGCCCATGCTTCAATAACATGTTTGATGGTAGTACTTGCTGTGCAGCAGCATTGTGGTCTGCCAGGGTCTCGGTCCTGCCAGTAACTTCTCTGTCTCAGTCCCTATTTTCTCAGGTGTCCAAGGAAACATATTTATAATGGGAACATTTCACAGAATCACAGAATCACAGAAATTCTAGGCTGGAAGAGACCTGTAAGATCATCAAGTCCAACCCATATTCTAACAGTTCAACTAGATCATGGCAGCAAGTGCCACATCCAGTCTTTTTTTAAACTCTTCGAGGGATGACGACTCCACCACCTCCCTGGGTAGATGATTCCAGTATCTGACCACTCTTTCTGTAAAAAACGTCCTTCTTAATTCTAGCTTGCATCTCCCTTGACGCAGCTTGAGACTGTGTCCTCTTGTTCTGTCTGTTGTTGCCCAGAGAAAGAGACCGACCCCCAGCTCACTACAGCCACCCTTCAGGAAGTTGTTGAGAGCGATGAGGTCACCCCTGAGTCTCCTTTTCTCCAGGCTAAACAACCCCAACTCCCTCAGTCGTTCCTCATACGGCTTGTGCTCCAAGCCCCTCACCAGCCTTGTTGCTGATCTTTTAATGCTCTGCAGCAAATAAAAATGATGTGTGTAGAGCCTGGTATGTTTTTTAGCATTGCTGAAGTGCTGCATAAGGGATTTGGCTGCCTGAGTCCCATTAAGGTATATGGGAACCATACGGCCACATCATCAAAGTACCACTTTAAAAATGTAGGTGATTCTGTCTGTAGCAGAGCACAGGAGTTTGAAGCTGTTCAGTACTCCTCTTTTTTAACCTGTCTCAGGTTTTATTTTCTGCATTTAACTCATGGAAATTGCTGTAGATAAAGAACCATCCTGCAGGCTGGATTCTGGTTCAAACCTTCCTTGCCACTGCTTTAGTTTGCCCAGTACTGACTGTATGGACACATCTGCTGAAGTTCTTCTAACTTGTCATTTGGGGCCCTTTAAACACACAGCTTGGCTCTGTTCTAAACATTATTTAGTAGATTTATTTGATTTATTTGCACTCCTGTTAAAGAGTAGAGGCAGGTAAATGGTTATCAACCAAGTATTTTTTCTAATTTGCCACCTTCTGAAGCCTTCTGAAATTGAAGCCTTCTGAAATTTAAGCCTCTTGTGTCCCTCTGCTTCCCGTGACTGCAATGTGTTATATAAAATTTTTATTTCAGAATTGCTAATCAAATTTCAGAAAGACCTTATCCTTGTGAAGCACAAGGACAAAATCCCTTGGTTATGACATGGGATGGTCCCATGTCTAGTTTCTCTAATGTGGGAACAAGTAAAGAAAAAAAACCCAGGGAAAATAGAGAACTTGGGTTAAAATAAAGAGTGAATACTTCTTGCAGGTTTTCAGAGCTGTAGAGAGACCCCTGTCACATGTACCTTTGGCTGAACCTGGATGGCTTCTGTCACCAGGGAGGGCAGTGGGATCACCAGTGCTCAGCTTTGAGCTAATCCAGTGGAGGTGACAGCTTGAAGGGGCCCAAAGAGATTAAATAGAGGTGAAGGTGTGCATATCTCTATCTCTATCTATCTATCTATCTATCTATCTATCTATCTATCTATCTAATCTCTATACACACGTTTGTCAAGGTGCATGCCATCTGGCTATCAAAGCATCTCCCAGCCGGTGTTGTAATATCCCATTATTGCACTCTCCAGTTTTGTATGAACTGTCAGAAAAAAAACCAACCAAGATAACAACAAAACCAAAACATTTAAATAAGAAAAGAACAAAAGAGAGAAAAGAAGATGGGAGGAGAGGATAAAAGACAGAGTATAACCAGAGAGGATAACTTGCACAAATTGCATCCAACCTGTTTCTCTTAATTTCTACTTATTCTCTGACTCCTCGTATGTGGATTCCTTGGAAATTATGTTTGGGATCTATTTGGAATTGACAAGGGGAGCGTTTTTCCTATCCAGATAACTGTGTTAACACTGCACTTGAATATTATAAAGCCTCCTTCATGATCCAGACACTTTCATGCAAAAGGTATCTATGAGCATAACAAACACAACTTTCAGAGATCCTTTTTGTATCATTGTGATTGTGTAAGTTGTATAATTGTGACTGATCCTTGCCACAATTCTCTGTTTCTGAGAATTATAGGGCATAAACACCTTTGCACTTTTTTAAAAAATAAACTGAAATGTTTATGTGGGTGCATTTTAAACCTGTATTTGTAGGTAACTGAATGTGCATAAGGCTGTTGGCATATCTGTTCTGTGTACAGATATGACTCTTGCACACATGATTTTACAGCTGACAGGAGGGTCTACCAGACATTTAAGGCATAATTGTTAGAAAGGAAGAAAAGGAGGAAAAAAAATGTCTGATTCCCCTAAATTCCTTTGAGTGTCTTCTGAACATAATGACAGCCTCACTGGCCTGTAAGGACCAAAAACCTGCCAGAGAGACTTCCAGAGACAACACTTACTTCATCCTCTGTCATTCTGAACAATCCTTTATTTTTGTCATTTCTGGATACCACAGAGACCTCTACTGCTCTTTGCTCCCTGTCCCACTGTCTGCCTTTCAATTCACTGTCTGCCTTTCAATCTGTGCCAACCCAGCTAAATTCCTGCTTGACATAGCTGAAACTTGGTTGCAACAGCAGGTTCTTGGAAATGCCCAAGACAATGGACAAATGCTCCAATTCTCTCAGCATCTGTGCTAACCTTGAAACTCTACCTGGTAGGCACAGTGCAATCAAAAACTAATCAGTGAAATCAAACTGAGATTTGATCTTGGGACCTAATAGGATAAAAAAAAAAGATGACTGTGCAAATATGGTTGGGCTTTCAAGGGGGAAGATGCACAAAGCCATCCTTAATCATCAGTATCTCAGAAGAGTAGTGATAGGAGTACCTGGCAAAGCCTGTCAGCATCTGTGTTAATCCAGTTAATTAGCTGGAAAGGACAAATTCCTCTGAAAGCACCTATGTGATGGGCAGGCTGTCTTCCTATTTCATTAGGATGATTGTTTTAAAGGTTGCAGGTAAAATGGTGCTTGTGTTCCTTTAGATCTTTCCTTTAACATGCTGAAGCTGGGGCATGTCAGAGGGCATGTGGGGCTGGGAGGTAGCATGGGGCAAAGGGCACCCAGACAGCTTCCCAAGGAAGCAGCCTGAAAGGGAGGCAGGAGCTTGAGCTGCAACCTACGCAGTCTGTGTGATTTTCCTCTCCCTCCTTTACTGCCTTCCTCTTTCAGCTAGGAAAAAAAAAAAAAAAAAAAAAAAAAAAGAAAAAAAAGAAAAAAAAAAAAAGAAGGGAAAAGGCTGCAATGTGTCACAAAGGAACAGACTGGCAGACATCTGCCTCTTGCTTTATTTATTTTTTTTTTTTTTTACAAAAAGGAAAGGGTACAGAGCCAACTCTTCACTCCAGAGCCCCCAGTCCCTTAACAAACCAAATGGTGGCTGTTGGCAGGGTACTGACAGCTTGTTAATGAAGGAATTCTTGACAAAATGACAACCTGTGTGGGATGCCGTGTGAAGCTGAATCCTCCCTCAAACCAGTACTAAGTAATTAGGTGGTGGTGAAAATAGCAACTAACTACTGTTGAGGAGAAAAGGAAAGGGGGGAAAAATCTCCTAAATTAATTATAAAAGCAGTTCTCATTTGAATAGTATCCCTTTTCCCCTTCCCTGAGAAAACACAACAGTTTTCCCTGAACTGCCTGCATCTCTCTCACTGGGCCAAAGGGTGCATCTCAGAAGGCTGAGCCTGATGGCTGTGAATTCAGTGCTTTTTTCTCTGCAAATATGACCATCAAATGAAGCCCTAATGAAACCAAACAAAAAGCTGTCCACTGGGGCTGCCCCTATTGCTCCCCAAAATGGCCTTGTCTGGTTCACCTTACTCTGTTTTTCCCTTGATTTTTGTCAGGTTGCTTCAGGCAGGTGGGCCTGTCTGTTGACAACTGCATTAGGTTCTAAACCCCGGAGAGGAGGCTGGGCGAGGAACCAGCCAAAGCAGAGTGCTCGAGTTACAAAGTGGGTCTTGCAGAAAGGCACAATTTTAAACAGTGCCTCAGCAAGAGCAGCATCCACGTTCACAACTGTGGCATCAGTACCACGAGCCAGAGCATTGGCTAGTAGCAGCTAAAGCAAAATCTGTGACTTGTGGTGAAATTAGGTTTTTTATTTTGGCTCAATACAAAGATACCATTCTCCACTGTGTCTTGAACAGCAGCTCATGATAATTTAGCTAAACAGTTCAATAATATAGAGCATAGGAGTTTGTACAAGAAAGAAAATAATGTATTGCTTTAGAAATGTTGCAATTTTTTCCCTCCCAGAGGCTGAAAACTTTGGGTCAACTGTAAGGTGCCACAAGTAATTTAAACTAAAAAAAAAAGGGGGGGGGGTTGGAAAGTCAGGGAACTTTGAGTCTTTTTTTCCCCCTACATGAAAGCCAGAATTTTGAGAAATTCAGCTAACCTTGTTGTTTTGTGCTCTTAAGGGTGTTTGCTCTTCTCCCATTTTGTTTCTTATAATGACATTTACTTTCTACAGCTGTAGTTTTGCATAAACAATACAGACTGAAACAAACATTCTATGCCTTCTAGTTTTAAAATAACATGGAGAAATTAAGAACTTGCAGACTTTGAAGGCACTCAAAGAATTTATCTACAAAAAGATCTACTTCATCTCAAAGAACTTCAACTTATCTACATTTTCAATTCCTCCTGACTTTTTTGTTTTCAATGGGCCTCACTGATTTTCTTGTATCTCATCTATTACCCAGGTAAGTTTGCTCCCATTTGTGGCCTCTGTAGTCAAGCTCAGTTTAAACATTATGAAAGCTACAAACAAATAGCTTCCTGAGGAATAGTTCATTGATTCTTGAAATAGATGAGTAATAAAAGACCTATACATTTAATTCTATTAAAATTTTTTAGAAGGAATAGAGATTGATTTAGTTCTGGTTTACTGCATGAGGTCAAGAATGGACATAAGAAAGAACACTTTAAAGGTTAAAGGCTTCACTTTAGAGGGAGCTGTGAAGACATCTAACATTTCAATAACTTGTTGCACCAGGGAGAGGCGAAAGCCAGGTGAGGGATATTTTATTTTTCCAAGTATACAGATAGAGCTATGAAAAAATTGTTTATGCTGCAAGTAGACAAATTTGTTTTGCCTGTATTGTGTGCCTTAAATTACTGATTATTTTTTGAATGACTTCTCACCCTGCTCAGTTTTCAAAGAAAGCAAAACAGTTTTTGATCTTGGATAATTACATTGCTCAGTAGCATTGGCAAATTAAGGATAGAACATAAATGAATGCTTTAGAATTTGAACAGTCAGAGTCTTTTGTGATGTGAAAAAGTACATAAACACTGATGATGAAATTTTGGCCCATCGAAATTTATGAATGCGTGTTAGCGTTGGCTAATAGAATCTTCTTTAAACAGATGAAAAAACAGGATTGAAATTCATTTGGGTTTCATTTCTGGCATCTGGATTAATGCTTTTGGAGGTGTTCTTATGATAACAGGATCAAGAAATTACTCTAGAAAACTATTATGCCATGCACAAAGCAAATAAATTCATTGGTGTGGTTAAAAGTGCAGGTTGTGAGGTCCTTTCTTCTTGGGAGGATTTACTCCATGTTCTGACCCCTAGAAAGGGCCACAGGATGCTAGCAATCAAAGGAAAATATATGCAAATACAAACAAAACAAGGCTTGTTGGATGCTGACTATATTAAAAAAGTAAATACTGCAAAATTAGTCGCAGAACTTATTAAAATCTGGACTGGACTGTAAAGAATAATATTTCCTTTGTGCAAGCGCACACAAGGTGCTGTAATAAACTTTCCCACAAATGGGAAGGCAAATGTGTATGACCCCTTTGTGCTTGTGGTGGCAGTTTAGGGCTGGCTGGGTGGTACTGAATCAGGAAGAAGTTAATTTACAGTGAACAGGATTGCTTGTGTTACTGTGCTCCTGGGCCCAGGTTCTTTGCTTGCAGACTCAGAGTCAAATATTAATGCTACCACTGATTTGAAATTCTCAGTTCTCAGGGAGATGCTGTGATCTGAGCTATTCATAGATCTTGACCTCCCATGTTCGGTGTCTGTGGAGAAGGTGGAACTAGCATTGGCTTTAGTGGAAACTGCTCTCTTGTAGAATAAGTAAGAGCTTGTCACTGCTACAGAAGGTGACTGTGAGTGGGGCTTGCTCCTCTGACATGCTAAATAAAACAAATACCTTATGACAAACACTTTGCAGGATTCAGCCTCAGCATGCTCAGTCTTTTGTTGTATCAAATTCTAAGAGAGGAGCCAGAGAACTTCTTGGTCAAGGGCTATTTGTCCAGAAGCAATCTGAAATGTAAGTAAATCCCGAGTAACTGCATTAGTGAGACAGCTGGAACATTGTCAGCAGAGACAGACTTGTGCAAGAAATGTGGACTCTGCTGAATTTACTTGCATGGGATTTGTTCAGCTGCTGAACAACAAGGATGTGATGTGATCAGATCTCTATCACACTTCCATTTATTTTAATAAATCTGTACATTTCTTGTGCTAACTGAAATAAAGGAAGAAGGCTTTTCAAAGTCTGCCTATTAGTACCCCTTATGCATGGACTTCTGGTATGCTCAGGTGCTCAGAAAGGCATCCAAGGTGCAGCACAGTAATGATAATCTTCAAAGACATTGCAGAATCACTGAATCTTCTGAGTTGAAAGGAACCCACAAGGATCATCAAGTTCAACTCTTAAGTGAATGACCCATACAGTGATTGAACCCACAGCCTTGATGTTATAAGCACCATGCTCTAACAAGCTGTGCTAATCATCTTATGGATGAGGAAATGTATATCACTCTGCCTTTAAGGATCATACTGTTACATTTCGTGTGGAGTAACAATAACCAGTTGAAATGGTAGTGCCTTAAACATGCTTGCTTTTGTGGCAGTGCAAAATTAAGTTTAATATTTGCAAATTGTTATGTAAACTCACATTCTGTCTAATCAGTAATAATTATCGTGATTCTTTCAGAGCAACTGAGCATACATATTTCTTTCCTATTTAATGGAATCAGCCAGGGTACTGAATACTTGATAATTTTGCAAATGAAATTGCTCAAATAGGTGCTGAGGTAAGGCCAAGGCAGCTCTGTTTCAGTGAGTGATTTTGAAACTCTTCACCTGATATTTGTCCTGTAAAGAACTGAGAAAATGTGGTGCCAGTGTGTAGCACTTTTGTGTATCCTTCACATTCAGCATCAGATCTTGACTTGTCCAACATTTTTGTTTGTTACAGCTTCACAGTCAGTGAGTTCTCCTTGTGAAGACTGACAGCTAAGTGTCTGAATTACAGCCTGCAATTTGAGTCTGCTTAAATCTAATATTTTCTGTACTATGCATAAGGAAAGAGCAGCACTCAGTAAGCAGCCTCCTTCCCTTCAGCCTTGTTTAGAGACTCTGCAGGAAGAGCATTTGTGAATTTTAGAGCAGAACTCTGCTTTCTCTGTTTTGATTGTGTGAACCAGGAAAAAATCCCAATAACGTCAAGTTGCCTCTTTCCTCACCAGCCAGCACCCAAACAATTGCTTTCCCACCAGGGCTTACCAATTCCAATTCCTTCTGTACATTCCTTCCTGTACAGAAGGACAGATATTATTTATCTTATTTATCTCCCCACAACAGGGCCTCAGCCATGGGCTACATAGTGCCACACGTGGTGACAACCTGATCCTTGACAGCATTGTCCCAGCACGGTCCAGGTGCTACCATGAGGCAGAGCCTCACTGTCTCACTGAAAGCAGATTTTACTGTTGTGCAGAGGTACACTGAGGAAAGCTATAGATGAAGGAAGCTGCACCAAAAATGCCACATAGGCACGTGGCAACACTTTACACAGCTTTCAGGAGAGTAATAGCCCTGTGTTAAATTGCTGTTATATCCTTAGAAATAATTTACAAAAGAAATTGAGAAACTAAAAAGCAAGGCAGAGGAGGTAAAGGAAACTGTCCAAGAAGACTGCAATTAAACTATGGGAATTTTTGACTCTCAAGCAGATATTCAGCTTGGTTTGTCAGACCCGGATGCTTGATTATTATTATTTAAAGTGAAATGTATGTTGGCTTGTTCACTTTATTTATTTACTTTAATCATGTTATAGTTCCCTTCACTCCAGAGCATTGCTGGTGGACACTTGATTCAGAATTTGGAGAAATTTTGATTCCAGAAATGGCTGAATAACTATAGATCTTGTTCAGGTGTCATTTCATAGCTCTAGATTCACTGATTTTGACCAGTGGGCATTCTAGGCTAGCAGAAACAAAGCTTGTTTATCAGGCTGTAATATATATATGGAAAAATAGATGTTGCTGCATTGCTATTAGGATAAGAACTGGGGCTAGGAGATGTTTGCTCTGTCTCAATAGCAAGCTATCAATATTCTCAGCAGCATTATTAGTATTTATTGAAAATCTTTTGTAAAGCACTGCAAGTTTGCACAGAGGTAATTTACATCACATAATTAGGATGCCTAAAACCATATACAGAAGCATAGGTGCTAGTAATGCCAAGTACTTGATTGTATTACATTGCAATGCTATTCTAGGGGGATTATAGCGTTTTCTGTCACTGCTGATTGCATGGCAACAAAAAGAGGAGTTTTTACACACATTTCTGTGTCTGACAGGTTACAAGTTCTAGGTTGTGTCTCCAAATTAGCCCGATCCTGCACAGCCTAGGTGATACTGTCCAGCAAAATAACATGCAAGTGACAATGCCACAAAATGTTGAATCTCTTGTTTTGCATAAACTATTCTCTTTAAAATAAAAATGGTTTTATAAAGCATCCATACATAATGTAGTCACTTTCCTTTTACCAGTATGCAGTTTTGAAACACAATACTGTCAAATTCAGCCACATTTTAAGGAATTGTTCCACTGGGTGAACTGTGAAAAGATCTGGATATTACCAAACTGGTTTTCTGTCTACAGAGACAAATTTTAATTTCAGTTCCATATACTGTGAAATGTCATATTTGTTCAATAGGAAGATATAGGTCTGTATGGTGTGGGGGGATAGAATATAAGAAAAGAAAGATAGTGTAGAAAGTAATCTTACCCCTAAGGAGTTGCAGCTGGGCCAATTATCAAAGATTAGCAACAGGCCTGACTTTACCAGGCCACAGCTGTAACCAACGAGAAGCAGAGTGCTATAACAGAGTGGGGTGGCTGCTTGAGAGGGGAACTGCAGTCAGTTGGTTACTGTGTGAAGAAGAAAGAGTCAGTGCTCTGAGGAGCTGCCCATGAGAAAACACCAAGAAGGTATGGAACTTTTGTGATAAGGGGACAACAGCATGGTGTATGCAAATGTGGCACGTGCTTAGGTTTAGGTTGGCTCTTGAGCCACAGAGTTGTGGCATCAATCAGCCCTTAAATTCGTGTGGTGTTAGAGCCCTAATCAGTACTGTGAGCCTGTTGCAAACCTCACAGAATGCATTGGAGCTGTCTGACCCACTCAGTGGACTTGGTAAGCATCTACTCAGCTTCTAACTGAGCTTTTCAACTAAGGCATAGGTCTGGCCATGCCACAGGCCTGACCTTCTGTCTTCTCAGAAGGGGAAGCTGGTAGCACTATACTTTGAGGAATGTGTTTGTTGCTTCCTTAGTGCATGTTAAGGAGTGATATCTGGTTTAATAGTTTATCTGCTGCACATGAGAAGTAATTTCCTGAACTCTACCGAGGTGCTGAAGGGGACAGGATGAGACAGCACTGCCTCTGCAGTAGGGAGAGCACAGAGTGTGTCTCTCCTCACATGAGAGCTGTTAAAGGTTGTGAAAGTTTATATGGCCCCTCCTTCTGCTTCTTCCTTAAGTAGTCACATGGAGACCAGGCAAAATGTGGTGTTGGGCCTGACAGAAAAATGTTGCTAGGTCAGGCATGGGGATGATGCTCTCCAGGGGTACAGTTTCACAAAGAGCTAAGGCACAGAGATCCAGTAGCATTAGGAAGTGGGCCAATCAATACCAAATCCATTTTTCATCATTCATTCATAGGAAGAAAAGGGATGTCTAACTTAATAATTCCTTATAGAAAATAAACAGGCACCTTGTCAGCCCATGAGAAAAATCATTCACTAATGCCAAGATAATGTTTCTAAACAACTGAGTGGATCAAAGGTGAAATTTAATTGATTATGTATTAAATATTCTCTCTCTCCCTGTCTGTGACATAGCACTCCCTTGTATACACAGAGTGAAAATACCCAGACAGTAGGCTGAACAATTTTCTCCTTGTTGCCATAGAAATTTCAGGCCATTATCCAGTTCTGTGGCTGGATTGCTTCTAGAGACAGAGATCCTTTTCACTTAAAACTTGTAAATCAGGCACAGCTCTACTGAACTCAAGAATTGGTAGAACTAGTGTAAACAATAGGAAAGTTAGTACAATAATAGTGATTATTTTCTTCTTTTGTCATTTTTTAACTAAGTGAAAGAAGTGGTTGAATTTTGCACATAATCCAAAACACATTCGTTGTGGGAAAAGTTCAAAATCCTGGGTGGATTGTCACTATTTTAGGATTTTTGTTAATTGCTGCCAAAGTTATTGGAGTAGAACTTGGGTACTGCTCTAATTCATACTACAGTTGTGTCATTCATAGAAAAACTTGCATCTGAATGTGGAAAAAAATATGGTAAGAGGAGGAACTAGAAGAACAAGAAGCATTTTAGCAAAGCTACTTGCCTGGAGTCACAGACAGACCAAAGGCAGGGTAGGAGCAGGTGTCCTGTCTCTCTTGGTCCCATGCTACCAGACAATGCCTGTGAGTGTAAGAGCCATCCAGCAGGTAACAAGAAGGCAACACTTCATTAGTGGGTTTGCTTACACCAATATGCATCTGTCAGGTCTAGTTTGTAGGCTAATTAACTGGGCATCCCAATAAACAGCCTATGACTGTGGCATCCAGCTGTGTTCTGCTGGTGCTGTGTTGAATGAACCAGGGTTTGGCTCTGTGTTCTTCGTAGGAAGGGGAAGCTGTGGGAGTGGAAACAAATGAGACTGAGCTGCTTTTATGCCAGGCTTACATATTTGTAACAGTGCATTTGACTCCTTCTCTGGGCACCTCTTGCAACAAACCACTTCCAGTGCTTGCCTGGGAGGCAAACTCAGTGGGCAGCTGAGAGGGATGTGTTCTGGTAGAGATGCTCAGGGTCTGAGGCTCCTGCTAGGTCGAGCTCTACCATCAGGAGTTGAGCTGGTTTGGGACAACCCTGGCACAGCAGGTCTCAGACCTGGTGCTGTACTGAGATTCCAGCCCAGGCTTGGACAAAAGCACCATCAGCATCACATATCAGAGTCCTGCAGCCTTGCCCTTGCCTGGAAAAGCTCATTCCAGTGTAAATAAGAGTGCCTGAGAACAGCTGTGTTGGGGATCTGCAAATTCCAAGGATCGCCTTCTTGTTTGTACATGTAATTATGCACACATAGTTTCAAATATGTTAATTTTGGCTCGTTCCTGGCCTCCAACGTGGGGAACACGGAGTGTGTGATGGTTCCTGGAATTCAGTGTTGATTGTGTGTTGGAAGCAGTCACCTCCGAGGGCAGTGAGGCACATGGCACACAGCAAGACGTAAGTTGTTTCTCTGAGCAGCATTAGTCTCCCATCTGTAAGCTGATTAGGCTCCCAAGTGCTAAGCCTCTTGGGATGGCAGTAGCAGGGATATGAACCACTGTTACAGGAACCCTAAGTGGATCATGGACAAGTTGAAGTCAATCTCCATGGCCTACAAAAGCCTGGATCTAAAGACACATGTTTTCCAGCAAAATGCTCCTTACCAGATAACCATTCTCCAGGGATATTTTCTTTCTCTTTTGAATACTTATGTTCATGGGGAGAAATATTTGCCATATTACATCTTTCCTATATCCTTGAAATAGGAATTTGTAACATCAGGGCATGGGTGGCATTAGGCACCTTCCTTGTGCACTGTTATTACTTGCCTTTGTTTAGAAAAGTGATCCTGTACTATTTGCACTCTGCTCTTGCCTGGCAATAATTTCACAGAATTGATGGCTGAATGCCTGTCAATAACACTGCTCATAGATATTAATGCACTTCAAAGTCATTAAGATGCAGTCACCCCTGGATGAGCTTATGTTCTATAGCCACACTATTGGAAGCACTATGGATTTTCACATTTGGACCATCTGTAAATACAGCAGCTCCATGACTCATGTATTTTTTTTTCCCTGTTTGAACTCAGAGAAAAATTAATCTGGCCCATCTGCAGCTGGACTTGTTTAGAAAATCTGATTGCCTTCCAGACACCCGCCATCCATGCTCCAGGGATGCCAGTCTTTCCACATGCTAATTAACTGAGGACAGAAGAAATCACCACAAAACATTCCCATCTTTGTGCCTGCAGCTGTAAATTCAGAATTAAAGTAATTTGGGGAGAAATAATGTTGTGAAGTGTCACAGAAGATTTGCAACTGCCAGTGCTTTTGAAGGAACTATCTATGCCTACAACCATGCACTGAATATGATACTGAAATATAATATTCACTTGTTTAGTGACTTCTTTGTTCTGCCAAAAAAGCCCAGCAGAATTTGGGTCTAGAAGGCTTCTTCACAATTCAGATTAGAATCTTGACTAGGGAATTACAGATAGAGGGGATAGAAGTTAGTCAGGTATGGACCTTCTGTTAAACTAGGCCACTGAGAGTTATTAGCACTGTAAGATGTGCCAGGAGAAATGACAGAGGCGTGAGGCTCAGCTGCCAAATAAGGAAATCTAAATGAGCAATATCTTGAACTCCATGGATTTATGTTATACCAGCTGCCCGAAAGATACAAACGTTAGCTATTCAAGAGGAACTACATGCAGTAAAGACTTAAATATTAAGAATATTGTGAGATTGGCAAGTGCTGCATGCAAATGGGAAGGTAAAGGATGTCCTTAAGGTTTTCTCAGTGATGACTACACTTTTGTTAGCTCTTATCTTTTAGTGAAAGTCTAAAGATATGTACATATTTTCCACTAACCCTTGGTGCTATTAGAGAAAAATCTCAGATTGCATAGGAAAGAACTAAAATAATGGGGGAAAATCCTAAAAACGTGATTTAAAAACATTCCCCATCCAGAAGATGAATGAAAAGAATTTAGCATTTTTTCTTTACTACAAGACTTGTCCTTCAACAAAAGTGGAAATAACTCCTTAGCTGCAGGACTTCACTCATCACAGTGGCTCTAAACTGTCTGTGGACTCCCATCTACACCCACCCTGATTTCTCAACAGAAATCTTTGTGGGGGATGAGTACATTTAGGACAGTTACAAATCCCATTAGTCAGAGTCTTTCAATTGCCTGTAGTGGTTTTTGTATTAGTGATGTGAGAAGAAATAACAAGTTAGAAATATCCACTCCAGTGTGTGGCTACACCAAAAATCTTATAGCATTTTTCTGCAGTAGCAGGTCCCACCCCAGTGACTGTTCTAGTTTTATCTGTTCCACTGAGCATAATAGGAGTGTGAAAAAAAAGCAGTTAGGAAAATGTCTTCTCCTTTTCTGTCTTCTAAGTATTTAGGCATGCCTGCATCACTGTCAGTTGAATGCTAGATGTCTCAGTAATGAATTAGAATTCAGCTTCCCCTGAGTATTCTGCTCTGAACAGTTTAAAAAAAATCATTTTAAAAGACTGACAGATTGAGAGCAAAAGCAATCCCAGAAGTTTTGTATCCACTTGACTTGTGATTCAAATCCTGGGTGTCTAGGTGTTTCAGACAGAACTTGCAATGATTTTCATCCTTGTAGTTCCTGGCTCCTTGGGAATGTGTTACCAAACAACCTCCTGTTGCATGGTTACACTGGTAAATGTGTGTGCCATCCCAAGGCTGGAAAGGCAGCAAACTTCAGATGGCTTCAGAAAGGCTAGAAAACTTCAGATGGAATCTGGAATATTTCTGTTTACTGATACAGTGAGTCAGAGCTCTACAGATACGTAGCAGTGGGGTCAGCTATCCATGTAAGGTGGCAGAAAGCAGGCAAATTTTTATTGACAATCAGCAAGAGCAATGTAGTGCTGGGAACTAAGTCCACAAAATCTGTAGATAGGTATTCATGAAAGGCAGCATTGGTTGGCTCTTTTTTTGAGAGGGAAGACCTGGTGACTCTTAGGAATTTGTGGATCCCCAGCCTTATCTGTTACAAGACAATACAAATCAGCCGAACAACATCATCTTTGCTTACTGCTGGCTCCTGCTGGGTTTCTATTGGGAAATCTGGTAAAGCAAAAGCTATTTAACTGGATTTCTATGAAGACTGCAGTAAAAAAATTAAAGATTATTTTCTTTGACTATTTACATCTATTTTTATTTGTAGTTTTGATCCTGAATGTTAATGAAATCATGCTATGCAAAACCAGCTCCTCTGTAGCTGTTTCAGCACCCGGGATACAACAACAATCTCTTGAGACAGGTTTAACTATAAAAGTAAAAGACTTGGGAGGATAATCTGAACCACGTGCAAGTAAGCAGGGAAAGAGTGTCAGAGTCTGGTTCTACAGGGCACATCAAAAGGTGATCTTCTGGTTTCTGAAACAAGGGAGTTCAGGGGCCAGGCTGGCACCTGCTGGATTTGCACCAACCCATATGCTCAGCTTCCAGCTAGATATGAAAGAGATGGGGTCTCATCTTAGACTGGAGTCTGGATGTGACCCTGGCAGACATCAGCTGGCATCTGGCTAGAAAATTTGTTCCACAGTGTAGATAACATCACTTATTGTAGCAATTAATTATGTGGGTTGTAAAGGTGCACATATAGTGCAGCTATTATTGCGGCTGATACTAAAAGTACATCACTTGGCTTGCTCCATGGTGGTTAGCCTTTGTCCTTACACTGCCAGAATCACTTAGAATGCTCTGGTAAATTCCTAAGTGAGTTTATTTATTTACTACATGTTCCTTATTCAAATTTCTGCTGGGAAGGGGGCCCTGGCAGAGTGTCAGACTCAAATCTGCCTCCTTGTGATGATAGCAGTTTCATGCTTCTGTATTACGATTCCTTCCTAATAAAAAAGAAGGCACTAACCTCTGTTTGGCTACGGCTCAGCTGCAGCTTGGTTCCTCAGGCAGTATTTTAAATCTATTAAAAGGGAAGTGTAGGCTAAATAAATTACATGGAGAAGACAAGAGGTGTATGAGCAGGTTAAGCATATGTTTCATTAGCAAGGGGCTTTTCCATGGTGCTACAGAGAGGAGGATGTGGGTATAATGTGCCAAGTCTCTGTGTTCCACAGGGACCAGCTGGAACTGGAGATAAGAACTTTGCTCCTCTTATAAACTGGTGGGTTTCCAGTTGCAGTGTTTTCCAGCAACAGCGTATTTTCACAGAAAGCAAACTCTTTTCACTGAAAAATACCTAGAGGTCTGAAGTGTGACCAGCCAGAAGTTCAACAAATTGTGCTCTCCATAGTTAATGGTGCAATTTGCCTTAGATAGGTGGCTATGTCTCACAGACACTTTGTATTTACTTTGTATGGGGCTTAAAAGAGATGCACAAAGACATAAAGTGGAAGCAAGTATATAATTTCTCTTATCACACAAAACTGTTCTTTTAAATGATTGTGCTCTCATACCTGGATGTTTCGTTTGTGTTCATGTGGCTGATCCCCTGTATTGGGCCAGTGCTAGGGCCAGTCTATCAAGCATTAAGTTAATTAACTGCATAGCTTTTATGTTGCTGTGTATCAGGTTCTATTTGTCATTCATGTGATACTCAGAAATATTTTTGATTAGGCTATGCCACCTGTGCATTTGGCTGTGACAGTGTGAATCTGTCTGATCAAGAGAAGGAGAAAAACATGTCTGAGGTGACTAGTGCTTGGAATAGCTCCAGCCTGATTTGAGTTTTGAACTTGTTGGTTCATAATGCACTGAGCAGACACAGCACTTTCAGAAAATTATTCCTGCTACAGAGACTTTATACCTGTGTCCCAAGGGATGGGAAGTTTAAACTGGGCCAGTCACATGATATAGTCAAGAGGACGTTAGTGAGGCTTAAGTCATATGCAACAAAAAAAAAAAAAAGTGAAAATACTATTTAAAAAGTTATATTGACTTCTTAGTGCATGCAAAGTGAGTGCCTCTATCTGCAGTCTGAGTTGCAGCTGAGTAGACCCTGCAAACTGCAAGCTGACACCAGACTGCATCAGCTCCAGGACAGCAAATTCTTTTAGCAACTTTTTCAACCTACCCATTTTCTCTTTTTGGAACCTGATCTTGAGTAAATGCTTCAAGCAAATTTCACATTGCTTTGGGCAACTTTGACCAGCAGGTTTAGTTCTGGAGGTGGCTCCAAGATGCCAAGAATGTTTCCTTAACACAGTGTAAACAGGTAAATAGAGGACCTGACCCAGAGATCTGCACTGAGACTGATTTCCCTCAAATCAAAGCAGAGGAAATTCAGGCTAGGTTTGTGTTTCCATGTGTGTACAATTGATGTGGGTCTAGTACATGCTGTTTGTAAGTTCCAGGGTGTTTTGTCTAGCATTAAGAAAGCAACCATTAACATTCAATGTGTGTAGGTGAGCAAGACATCTGATTAACTTTCTCCTCTGTTTCTGGATGAAAATGTGGAGATAATGGAAATAAAATGACTTGTTAATGACTTTGGTAATTCAGTGTCTCTTAGAAGGATATTTAGAGTGGCATGACATAGCTGAGAAACAACTGAAATTGTGAGTTTTGGCACCTACTACTCCATTTTAGCCACCAGCTATCTTTTCTGCCGTTACAAATTGCCAGAGCAATAACTGCAGGCTCAGTTTAGCCCACATGAGTGCCCTGGCTGAGATACAGGAGTTCATGGCAAAACTCCCTTTGGCTTCAGTAGGGCTCTAATCTCTCCTTCAGAATGCAGTTCCTGGAATCTCTGAATAGCCCATAATAATGTTTCTAAGCTGTTAAATGCAAAGCAAGATATAATTAAGACTAGACTGAGGACTCACTCCTCAGATGTCTGTGCACACTTGGGCATGTGAAGGGCTAAGTAGTAGGTAGGGAAATATAAAGCTAGTAAGGGCAAATTACTACTTGTGTCTTATACTGGTTTCCTACCTGAAAGAAATACTCAGATTTTAAGAACAGGTCTGCATCTGTTAATTTTCTTTTAAACCTTCCAGACACACACATACATTTCTTGCACTTACTGAGCTGATCAATCTGCCTTCAACTCAGCAGTTTCATTACCAAGGCTTTTTGTCACTCCTAAGAGTGTCTAAAAGTGCCTTGAGCAAGTGAGATAGTTATCAGGTTTGACTGAGGTCTTGTTAAGGGTGTAGAGAGGAGCAGTGGCTGTGGAAGGTTGTGCTGCTCTCTGCCACAGCTGAAATCAAGGAAAGCCTTACACAAGATTATTAAAGTTTTCATTTTAAGCACAGATTCATAACACCTCTGGGGATTTCTGTTGAGAGATTGCTTATGGGAAGACATTTTACAAAAAAATCAATAGTTTAGATTCACTTCTGCACTAGCACAAAACTTTCTCTTAGTATGCTAACACCTTTATTGAGTGAAAACACTGTATAGAAGTTGTTCCTTAGCACTCACTGGACATTTTTCTCTGGATGGTTGTCTTTCTCCCATGTTGCTGTCTGCAGGCTGGTCTGTCTATTCCTTTAGTAGCAGAAAAATATTTTCATATGCAGTATAGAGTGCATACACAGGGCGATGTTTTTTGTGCTACTCATAATGTGGATGTTCTCAATAAATGAGGCAGGAGGTTTTGAGCAGAGGTCAAAGGCTGAGCAGGACAAAAAGGCTAAATGTCATGGAAAGAAAGGCATGCTTTCAGTCATTTCTGTGGCCCTGAATTGTGGGAAGGATGGAGCAAGAAGCCATCTATCAGTGGGTACTACATGTACATCAATTGTACACATGCAGCAGCAGTTACGTAGTATGAAAATGGCCCTGATATAGCTGGAAGATTTTCCATGCAGAATCATGTTCTAATCTATTATTAGTCTCCCCTATTAGCCTATTCTTATATAACTGTCATATGTATATATAATCTTAATATTTTTCTAATCCCCATAGAAACCTAATAAAATAATAGCCATATAAAGCCTGCTGTTGTACTCTAGCATCAGAGGCAAAAGGAGAAAGGATTTTCATTTTTGTAGTTGTAGTAAATGTCGGCTGTGTTAAAGACATTAAAATACTGCTTTCTTACACTTGCATGTCTGATTCCGACATTTTGTATCTGCAGTATCCATGGAATAAATATGAAGAACAGGGCAGCATCTATTCAGTTTGGGGAAAAAAAAGGCAACAGAGGAAAGGCAGACCACATCTTTTGCAGAATTCAGGGAGTGGTATAGCTGTATCACAAGCTTCTCTGTTGCTCTCTTTCTCTCTCCAAAAATTCTTTCTCTGTGGTTTCAGCTCTGGGGTCTCTCACTGAGCTATAGTGTATTGTCTGTAAAGTCTCCTATTAGTAAGGATTTTTAGCACTATTGGGAGCACCCTGGAGGGTGAGATTAAATGTAGATGACAACAGAGTGCTGAAACCCAGCAGAATTACAGTTTCAATTATGCAACTACAAACATGGATCAGAGGCATATTCCTAAGCCCTCAGCTCCATCTGGGTCTCAAATGACTTCAAGCTCACTTACGATTTCCTTGTTCACTTGAAACCTGTCTTATTTCTGCTCATGGTCCATTCATTTTCCTGGGACAGCTATTAAAGACATTTAGTCTGAGAGGCACTAAGAATTACTTTAGAAACATGAGCTAATATCACTGTTGGGAAATGGTCTTCTGCCATTTCACACTCTCTGTCTCCAAATGACGTCTGGTGCAAGTCCAGAGGCTGAAATTAGAAAGTACACTGCAGCTGCTTAAATAACCCAAATTCATTTTGGATGGTTTCTCCAGGAGTATAATGTGCATGATGAGCCAGCTACTTCTGAGACTTCCAGGCACTGATAGATCATAATCTTATAATAACAGATATGAAATATAATAAGAATTGTTATTATGAATGTTGACCTAACAATATGGGTGAATGTATCAACTCTGGCAAGTATACCCAGACTTAAGATAACTTCTTATGTTTTGTATGGTATGTGGCAAGGCTGAAATGTATGCATATTACAGAGTTAGGTCCATGCCAAAACATAAACAAGCAGTCATGCAAAGTATAGGCTCAAATACACTTCTAGTAAGGCCAGAATAGCTAATGTTTCAGGAAGACAAGCATAACAAAACATCAGGTTTTGGTAACATAAAAGTAGTTTTTCAGAGCAGAGTCTCTGGAGCAGTTCTCCAGCTTACCTCTTCTAGTGAAAAGCATGAGCTTGCCAGTAATGTATAAAATATCCCACTAACTTGTGCAAATTCCCAGAATGTGACCAGGCTGAAAGTCAGAGATAGTGTCAGATGTTGGCTGTAGCCTTTCAACAAGTTCCACATTAAAAGTAACCACATAGCACAAGCCATTAGACCCAAGGCAGAGCAAGGATGCCCTGGGCTCGTGCTATTATTCTACCTGGCTAAGAATTCCAGGGAATATGTGGTGCAGTTGAATGGAGTTTCAACCTTTTCTGGTGTGCTGCTCATTACAGAAATGGAGATTAACAGTGAAAGATTGTATCAAGCTAGTTAGAAATTGCTGAAAGGGCTATGAATAGTGGTCCAGAACTTCAGTAGGCATAAATTGGCACAGTTCAGTTCAACTTGGTGGACTATGCCTATTTTAAGTCTGCTGAGATTCCAGCTCATTATATAGAAACCTGCATCCATATATAGATCATAGTAAGAAAAGGTTAAAATTTAATATCACAGAAGAAAAGCATTAGTAGATAATACTATATAATACTATATAATACTTTTTCATTTTATTTTGAAGTCTCAAAGTCAAAATGACCTTTAAAGGCAAAAGGGTGTTTGGGGTGCTAAGTGTGTATGTATGTTGCTGCAGAGTAAATCCAATATTAGGAAGGTAACGCACTTGTATTTCTTTGTATTGGAATTTTAATTTTAGTGCACTTTTATAAAAGATATAAAAAGTTAATGTGTCTGACAATTTAAAAAAACCCACAACAGGAAAAATCTAACAAGCTAAAGGCTCTTATAGATTCATGGCAGTGTTCTTGCTCTATTTCAGACACAGTCTGGACTCTTCCTTGCTAGCTTTGCCCTTCAGATAGCTCAAACTAAAACTTTATTTATACACAGAAAATTATAAAATAGGAAAAAAAAAATGGGCCCTCTCCTTTCTGCAAAGAAGGGAGCTGTGCTGCAAGTTTGGTGGTGCTGAAGAGTGAGGGAATGGCCACTGCAAAGCTACTTTGTGATAAACAAATCCCTTTCAGCTTGAGGGAGAAATCATCCAGGTTTTGCCAGGAGGGCTTTATGGAGTAAGTGCTGTCCCACAATGATTTCTGCTGGAGAGGCTTGAGGGAGGCAGCAGCTGGGAGATGTGAGTAGCCACAGGCAAACAATCCCTCTGCTTGCCTCCCTTGCTGCCTCTTGGGAATGTGGGACTGGGGGATTCCAGTCTTAAAGCTGGTTTTATTGGTACAAGCAGCAACCACACACAAAGTGGGGTTTACCATGCATGCTGCTGAGAGGATCAGGACAGAGACAAGCCCTGGAAAAAAAAAATAAAAAGAAAATTTTGTTGAGCTGTAGGTTTTTTGTGAGTTTAGGCATCATTCTGACTGTTGAGAAGAAAGCTGACTGGCTGATATGGTCCCGGTGTTTTGGTGTATTTTCTGATAGAGTTCAATAACAAAAAGTCCCAGACACACATAGGTGGAATCATTTTTCCCTTGGACTGAAATAAATCAGGCGCAGTGGCATTACATCAAAGCCACACTGCTCTAATCAGAATTGGAACAGGGTTTGTTTAGCAGTGTGATGGTGTGAAATATGTTATTTTGCATAACCCTTCTCACAGAAATGAGACTATTCCCCTTTTTAAAATTTTTTTAATGCTACAAAAGCAAATGTTTTTGATGTTTGGCTAAAGACTTCTTATTTTCAGACTCTGTTGTCCACTGCTTATGACTTTAGCCCTTTAGGCTTAAATTCTCAGTGCTGCCTTTGTCTCGGGCTTAATGCTTTTATGAGGAATGCAGCAGACGAAGGTGAAACAGCCACAGAATGCAATTTGGAGGAAACACATTGCTTTGCCCCAGAACACCTTCCCCTTTCCCCCAGCTCTCTGATTTAAAAGCCAAAATCCCTGGTGGCACAAATAAGCCTCAGTGGGTCCCATAGGTGCTTTGCTCCCCACAGCGCTGGGCTGTGGAGGGGCTCATGCCCAGCCCTCTGTGCCACTGGCTGTGGTACTGAGGAAACTTCCCTAAACAGCTAAGGAGGCACCTGTCAAAAAATGTTAAGGCTGCAGGGTTAATCACTCAAGACCTATGAGATACCATTTTCAGCCTTTATAAATAGGAATTGTTTGGGTAGAAATCCTTTTCCACAGGCCTTGCTCACCAAACAGCTGCTTTTTCAGTATTTCCTTCCAGTCAGACCCAGATATGGCTGCAGGGCTGTGTTCAGGGCTGCCCAGCCCTGCTCCCAATGTGCCATGGCTGCTTCTTCCGCGGGACGTGTCAGGGGCTTTCAGGTTTGTGTCTAAATGCTTTTGAGTTGCTGCTCATGAACGTCTGGAGAGGTGAGGTTGTGCCTCTGCCCTAGTGCTGGAGAACAGAGGCCTAAATTAGAGGGCATTTTAATGTTTTCAATACAAAATATTCTACTATGTCTTTTTAAGTATATGCTAATGTGAGATACCAATCCTGAAAGTCCAGACTCAGTGTTTGCATTGTAGACTTTATAGAAATGTGTCCTATTATTATTATTGCTAATTAGTTCGTTTCAGATCTGGCTGATTATGGGTTCTGCAAATCTACTGAGATACTAAAATGGGTACCCAGAATAAAAATACAATGATCATGTAGGTACTGACACTAGCCAACTCTTTGAGCAATGTGGCCAGCATCACATGGAAATGCTTTGGCAGGTGCAAAGTAGATGTAAATTCAGACTCATTCCCCCCAACAGGTGAATGTAGTTTTTACAGGCACGTGGTTTCCTAGTGAGGCATCTGTTCAGACATGGTATATAGCAAGTATCTCCCAATGCTGGGTGTATGATTCATTTTGAAAATCTCTTATCTAGAAATATTGTCCTCTTATTTCTGTATTATTTACTTGAAGTCTTCTACAGTTGGAGAAGAGTTAATCTCTTGTTTTGTAAGCTTGCTGCTTGTAAACCTATCCTTACTGCAGTTCTGTAGGAAAAAAAAAAGCCTTTTGGATGAACAAAGAAATATGCAGTTCCAGATTTACAATAAACTTTCACATCTAATCTTTCTGAAAAGAATTCAAAGGCATAGGCCTTGTTTTGGGGTACTGAAATTTCAAATTTGCACTGTATGGTGAGGTTCTCTAAATTATTTATATTCTGTGGTCTTGACTGCAGTGGTATCTCTAGGTGCATACACATATATATATAGTAATTTATGTATATTTATCTAAGAAAACATATATAGTAATTTATGTATGTATATCTAAGAAAACATATAATGGAAGTTACATTTCATCCTTTATTTAAAAAATGTGAAGGTAGCTTTTGGGCCCAAATATTCATTGGTTGAAGCACTGAAAATAAGTTTTAAGTTTTCCTCTTTTCTGACTCTTGGACTCTCTTAGGTGAGAAGTGATTTCTATGAATAGGGAATGCATTTAATCTACTAGGGTCAAGTGAGAGGTGGTAAAACTGGTAGCATATACATCATCTCTGTTGTACTATTTAAGCAAAACTGGCATGTTTCTTTGACTTTTCTTTAGCTTTTTTCCCTGTTATTCAGTCAGCAGGAATGCCATTTTTTAGTATTCTAAGATAAATTATCATATTGGTTGGATGAACAAGCATCAGGGCCTTAATTAAAGAATGAAGATTATAGAATTAGATTTGTACAGAAAATATATTCCTTTTAAACAATGAAACTATTTAATATTTGAGCTGTAATAAACCGTATTTTTTACTTGAATGCTGTGTCCTATTAGAGTTAGATAAAACCAGCAGTAATCTCTGATTCTTCACAGTGTGATTTCATAAGAGATAAAATTTATGTATTACTGGAAAATATTACAAGTAGAAAATTTATTGAGTTGTCAGTATAATAAACATAGTGAGCATAAAGTCTGAGGCTTTTTCCAATTATGTATGAAATTAATGTAGCAGAGCTCCGTGAAAGACCTTACTGAAAATTAAGGTGATAGTTATCTTGAATACTTGAAGTTGATGGCACTTGCTCCCACTTTCTCTTGGATTTCTCCCTCACACTCACTAGCAGAATGCCCAGGTGCTCTGGCTAGGATGTGTGCCACATGGAAGATGAGGGATTCCACCTGCTGAGCCCTCATTGCACCTTTGGGGTTCCCATTCGTGGTGGCAGCAACTGCTTTTTGCACAGGTCTGTCGAACCTTTTTGGAATGAGTGGTTGCATCTTTTATTAAGAAGCTCACCACAGGGTTTCAAGGTGATTTCTTATTCTTTTGGAGAAGGAGACAACTGTATTGGAGCCATGCTTCCTCTTCTAATGTTTTACAACAATGAGGCCCTCAGTTTAAGGAGAGCTTCAGCCTGGCTGCAGGTGTAGCTTCTATAACAAAGATGGAGGAAAAAGCAGATTATGTGCATGGTTAATTGTGAGGCAGATGCTTCTATCCAGCTGTGCTCATAAACACACACATACTTGTGGTCTGGTACCTCCAGCAACACAAATTTGGTGTGTTACAGTGTGCTAGAGGTGAGATTCCACCTCATTTTGCCAGATGTCCAGTGTAAAACCGGTCCCTTATTCCATGTCCTGACAATTTAACAAGGTGTAGGAAAAGATTAGCAGGTAACTAAAGTGGAAAATTGCAGTATGCAGGGGTGTCATGAAGGAGTTATCAGATCCTCCAGCAAATCCACACTTCTTGTGGCTTCAGGCAGTGTGCATGTATTCTGTATTGCTCCAGAGCAAATTCAGTAAAGCAAGGCAGCTGCCCCAACACACCTTTTTTCAGGCTGGTCTCTTGAAAAGCTAATGTTTGCCAAGTGCTGCAATACACTTGGATGAGATGTGGATGCACTGTGGAACAAGAATTATTAATATTATTGATTTGAAATAATAAAGTATGTTTTTGAATTCTTCCTCTTTCAGGAGGAAATTCCTGAGGGACTGGATGACAGGGACATTATTAAACTGGCAGCATGCCTTTTGAGATGAGAAATTACACATTTGATTCTAGCATTTGTATAAAGAAAAAGAAATTTCTGCGAGGTCCTCAGAGACTGAAGTGGAAGGGAGAGGTCACCGGTGTTGCTGTAGATGGGCCATTCCTATTAAATGAAATAAAAAAGAATGGAAGCTTTCCTTGTAATGGGTCTGACAGGGTTTCCTTTATAGAAAATGATGTGGCTTGACACAATGTAACCTGACATAATGTGATGTGATGTTCTAAATGAGAGGTACCATGCTTAGTTGTAATGCATAATTTGACACAATGCGTGCGCTATGCATGAGCTGGCAGAAAGTGTGCTGTGGTTCACTGAGTGCCCAAATTGCTTTCAAATGACAAGCTTGCCATGTCATGGTGCACGACAGTAAACTGGCAGTAGTTTAGTGATTCAGTCATAGACTAAAAAACTGTAGGCACATCCATGCTTTTCTTTTGAGTTTTGGGTTATGCATAGGCACAGGTGCTGAGCTAAGGTGACAAAAAATACAAATTGGCATGTGAAAAAAGATCCCTGCTACTATTAGCATGGCTTTTGTTTTCTGCCATGAGCTTGGAGAGAGCCAGGCTGGTCTGAGCACCACACCACTGCTCAGGTGGCTGGAATGTGATGAAGTGCAAAGATTACCTTTGAATCAGTGAGCCCGAGTGCCCAAGCTCTGATGATTCCAGCCACCTCCAGATCGATCAGAGCATGTTGTTGAATGTTCATGAATTTTCTGGTAAATTCTGCCTCTTGACCAGGAAAAGCATGGGAGTAGTCAGAGGTGAACTAATGTGTGATTTTACTGCCAGCATCAGAACAGAAACAATTCTTTATTACTTTTAAAATGTGCACAAGGGAGAAATATCTCTATAGGTCGGCAGTCTTCGTTCCCTCTGGAAATGGTGAGTGACACAGGGGATATCCCCAGGTTCACACACCTGGATTTTTCTGCCTAGAGGCTAGGGCATTCCCATCAGCCTCACACCAGAAGTCCTGCTTTGTAGAGGTAGTTATAGAGCATTTCTGACTTTTTAGAGTCTTTGCATCTCTGGATCTTTCTTTAGCTCAGCTGGCCCCCAAAGACCTCTAGCTAATTTGCTGTGCCAGCAGCCACTCACAATTTTCATCTTGCATTACATAAGACCTATTGTTATTATTATTATTACTATTATTACTATTATTATTATTATTACTATTATTATTACTACACAAAGTACATAAATGATTTTTTGCTGCTCCTGTACAAAGCATTTCAGAAAAAATCCTCAAATCCCTCTGCTTGCCTTTTCAGACATGTGATTGAATATTCTATAAATGTAGAATGCACATGAACATTTCTCTGCTTCTCTGGAGAATATGTACATTGTTTTAAAAGTTGTAATTATGAAGCTACAGTATTAAATAAAACTATAATTATTTCAATTCAAATATTTTCAAAGGCAACAAACATTCAAGAATTGAAAATGTTCTTTTTCTCACTGCCTTGTCCAATGCTGGGTGACTGGATTTCTGCCCATCCTGTGATGATATGTATTCATCATGCATATTGCAGCAGAGGCTTCTCTGCAGGCAGAGGTGTGGCAAGTCAGAAACAATCTGTGACAAAATTTTTGATGGGTGCAAGCTGTCACAATTCTGTGAGTTTTGCGGCCAATTTCAATGCTCTCAGTTTTCTTGGCCCTTGTTTCAGGAACATAATTTTGTTTGATGAGACAGATGATCTTCAACACCCTTCTCCCTCTCACCTGTGTTTTTTAGGTCTGGAGAGATAAGCAGGGTGCCATGTATTGAATTTCTGAAGCAAGTGCTCTGTTTTCTAACTTCTTGATTGCTTAAGCTACACATGGCATAGCACCCTACATTGTTTTCACTTTGATCCAGTCTCTTCTTTCTTTCTGACTGTGTTAACATTTGGTAAAAGCAGAAACAAGTAGGATCCAGTGCATTTGCCCAACGAGCTGCTGTGTTGCGAAACCATTGCTGTGCAAGAGACACTCAGGCATGGCTCCTGTAGAGCTGAGCACTTTGCCAAGGACACATCAGAGGATCTGGGCAGAGATTTGCCATGACACACACACAAAAAATCATGGTAGAGTCAGAAAAAATGCTTTTGTTTCAAAGCAGAAAGCCCTGTTGTGTGCCAGAGTGGACTCCATTAGCTGCTGTGAAGCAAGAAAGGCAGATAAAGCACAGGTGTGTTTGGAAAAGAAAACCTGAAAACAAACAAATGCACAGACACAAACCAGCTAGAAGTCAAACAACAACAATCCCAAAGTGCTTTCTCTAGGCTTATTGATACTTGTTTAACAATTGTGAGGACTAAGGAGAGCTCTGGGTCATCTCCTTGTGTGCTCTGTCTTTTGAGACTTTTCAGCTACTGCTCTTAAGTTCTTCATCTGTGTGGTGGAGGCTTTTTTATGACTCGACCTTGATTTCTCTGTTCAAGTTTTGAACCTTTTGCAAAGGTGCCTAGCTATTGACACACTTGGCACAAGAAATCTGCTTGGGAACACAAAACACATCAGGATCTGCTGGAGTTTGGACGGGGCAGGGTACTTGTGGTGCAGCTCAGGCTAGCTGGGCCAAGAGTTTGCCTCTGTTTCCACAGAAATTGCCCCGTCTCCAAAACTAAGGGAGTGGTCCTTGGGATTTGTGGACATCCACATCTCTAGATGACACCCTTCAAAATTAGTCTGATGAAGGGTAAATGCACTCAGTACTTGAATTTCAGAAGTAACAGATGTTATTTGGGAAATTGGGTCGAAACCAGCAAATGGTTATGGTGAAGAAAAAAGATGCATGTGTTAGAAATGTTAAAATTGCTTATTTAGTAAAGATTAATCAATTAATTTCCCATTAATGGTGATTTTTTAAGTATTTTCAAAGTTTTACTTTAAAATAGATTTTGTCTTTCTAAAAAAACTTAGGTAGAACATGGAGGAAAGCAATATGCAAGATGGCCACATAATGCCAAAAAAACCCTTTAACATCTATTGTAACTTTCCACTTTGACTACAAATGGATGTTTCCCATTTCATTCAATATTCTTTCCTCTTATTGCACTTTCCCACAATTCATACACATCAAAACTGATTTTTTTTTTTTTCTGCACAATTCCCATTCTTGCCCAGACACGTCCCATGATGTCTCAGTGCTGCTGCTGCTTCGGAGGAGGGAGGATGCAGTGGCCTGCTACTGGCTCAGGCAGGGCTGCCTTCTGTCACTGTCACCTAGCAGGACACGTGAACTGTGCCAAACACCTTGACTCCATCCTCCTCCTTCTCTCAGGAGAACTCGGAACTCTTGCATTTAGACTTTCAAGCTCTCTCGCTGTTTGTTTTTGTGTAAGGCTAAAAATGAAAGAAGATAGTTTGAGGAATCCTGGAGGGAAGAAGATGCTGGTTTTATTTCTGTGATTATAAAGGTGAAAGGATATCTCTTTCATGCCTTTGAAGTTTAATTACATGATTAGATATTTTGAAAAGAAATTACTGTTTCATTAAAGAAAGGCAAAGAGAATGCCCTCTCATTTTAAGCCATTTTAACTTCTACTGTGGGGTGTGAGTGACTTTAAAAGATTCTGTGGAATTCCAGGGACAGTGAGCACCAACAGGGTTGGTTTGGGTAGATTTCTACTTGTTTACTATGATGACCTAATTATTTAGAGTCAGTTCATCTGGAATTGAAAGCTGTGTGAAAAGCTTGGCCTTTGAGTGCATGCCAGGTTCAGAACCCGTGCAGCACTTGTCTCAGAATTACCATGTTGAACTTGGTTTTTCTTTGTCATCTTACAGTATGAAATATTTAAGAAAAGGAACAAGAAATGACATGAAGCCACTATCATATTTTGGTAAGGAGGCAGCAAGTTTTATTTTCCAGCAGGAAACCATAAAAAAAAGAGCAGAAAAAGTGAAAATTCTTAAAATGAGATTTTTTTTCTCTGTGCTCATTTGATACTGAAATGTTTACATCAGGACCTGATGGCAATCAGTTTTAGCTTTAAAGGATGAGGAATAAGGAGAATTGGGATTTTGTCTTATGTTGTCCTTGACTTTGATATATTGTAGTAGGGGACAAGTAATAGAGTGTTTTATAGTAATGAAAGTAATTGTGTGTCTTGTTCTTCAGAAAGATGAGAAAATATGAGTGTAATTAAACCAGTTATCTTTTTAAAAAGTTCAGACTCATGCTATCTATTGTTACTTGTATATTCTGACACAGAAGCAAAATAGGCTGAGAGTTTGTTCTTTGTCTTGCTGTTATGTGTAAAACCTTATTTTAGATATTACTAGAACGCACTTTCATGGGGTACTCAGCCCTTCTCTGCAAAATACCACACATTCCTGAAACTCAGAGATGTTCCACAGCCTGGATATGTTTTTATATTTATATTGCCTGGTTACTGCACCATTTTGTCCTTCTCCTAGTAGCTCTCTGAAATGCAGAGTGGCATTTGGCTCCCATGGAAGTGGTGAGGTTCAGTTCTGAGCATACACAAGAAGTCAGCTGGGGATGAGAAATAGCAACAGAGGTTCAGCTTCTTTTTAAATGAAGAGAGCAGCTTGGTCACTTCTTCCTGGGTCAGCAGCAGGGTGTTTAGGGAAGGATTCTTATGTACTTTGGCAGCTGTGGTTTCTTAAAGGACATAGGACAGAGAATTCAAAAATACTCAACTTCTAATGTAAAAAAGCTCACAGCAGGGGTTTGTTTCAGGCAAGCCAGCTATATAGTCAGAGTGCTTTCTGAAAAAAAGAATCCCAAATGGTGTGAAAACGTACTAAAAAGGCTTATGTTAATGGAAGAGAATGATTTTTAAATGTTTTTTCCCTCCCAGTGGAAGTGAATATGCATAAAAAACATTAATCCTTGCTTAATGGTGTAAAAAGATGCAAAGTCTTTCCTATTAAGTATTCATGAACGCTGACATTGAAAAAAGAAGGAAATGCTTCCTTCCTAGTGTAGCATGTTTTGTATCTCATCAAAGGGCAGGGCCCCATGAGAACTGAGCAACATCTGTAGCAATTGTTGCCTACCTGCTCTTGTCCCTGGAGCACAGCTGCAGTGATGTGGACTCCTAATTTACTTCAGTGCAAAGTCCTCTGCCTGGATATAAATGACTGCTGGATGGCATGGATGGGATGTGAGGAGCCATCAGGGCATTCATTTAGAGGCACAACTGTAATGGAAGTAACCCAACAGTCTCCAAAGTCCACACGTGACCTGTTAATACCAGTTACATCACACTGAATTTCAAATAAATATGTAGTTTTCCTACCTGAACTATTCTGGAAGTCTCTAAAAGTAGATTTTGTTTTAATATATTTTTTCCCCTCTGGTATTTTAAGAGAGCTACAGAGAGGTTAAGTGATTTGTACAAGGCTATTTAAGGTCTAGAAGATAGGAAGAGAATTTAGCTATTTCACTAAATCTACTTAGATAAAACTCTCTCATCTACCAAAACTGATTTTTGCATAAAACATGAACCAAGCAAGGCATTATTATTTTTGTCTCAAAGTAATGTATTCATATTTAGTGAGGGGGAAATATCAAAATCTGTCTTTTCCAGCTATTTGACTGACAGGCTTCTGCTGTGTTTTAAGAAGTTTTATAACATTCATGTTTGATAAACTATGGTGGATGCATGTGTACATATATATACAGACACACATATATAAATATGTGTATGTGGTTTTCTCTACAGGCAGATTTTCTGAGTATGGAGGTCCTTTAAAATCAAACAATTGAAATGCTAAAATAATGATGGTTAAATAATCTTGATGGGTCCCTGTCACTACCCAGGGAATAGAATGCAATTCAATGAACAATGGTTGTAACAGGTACAGATTGAGTTTGATCTTGCATTTATTATTGTCAGAATAATCAGACCTTCTGCATCCCATTGGTGGCTTTTCCCTCATGGCTTTGTGGTCTTGGTTCATAGTTGGCATGGAGAGTCCAAGACTGGGGCCATAAACTAACTACAAATACTAAAATCTCATTGGTGACACTGAGGGAAACACAAAGAAGATGGAGGCAATTTTTATACTGATTCTTTTAGTACCCCAGTAACATTTTCCTTACTACTCTAGATCTGTATGTAATGGTGACAACCTTGCCTTCAAGAATAAAAGCAAAAGAGATTCTACCCTCAAACCTATAGGGGAAAAAACTTCAGTAGTCTTGATGCATTAAAGAATGAGGAGATGGATGAAAAGAATCCTATTTTTCTGTAATAGAAGAATATGACTTTTAATCCTAGTACTTTATCAACATTGGAAATACTTTGCTGGGATATACTACTGATCCAGAATAAGCTACAGATGTTTTGCAAGGTGTTGTGGCAGGGGACCAACATCCCTTATATAAAAGAACAGCAACGACACTAAAGAAAACACTGGGAGAAACAACACTGTGAGTATGAACAGGTAAAAAGTTACCTAAAATGTGTAAATGCAGTGTCCTCCCTACATTACCAGGATAGTTCACTAGTTTTAAAGTAAGATCTCAGCAGCTGGTATACATAAGTCTAAATATTTCAAGAAATCACATTAGGATTGATTTCACAATTTTTGTTGGCAGAAACAGAGTCTCTTATGCTCTTAAACCCCATTATTTTCAGTTGGGTTTTATTGGGTGACATGCATATGAACATAAAATCCCAAAGCCCTGGGCTCAGAGATTAAACTAAATGACCAGAGTAGAGTCTCTACACATAAAGATAACTTCAATTCAAGCAAATGTTCAGACTCCATAAATAAAGGTGACAGGAAGGGGAGAGCACAGTCTCCCTAGAGATCAGGACCTGTCAAGATATGGAAAGGGTGACTGTCAGTTTCATGCAGTCTGTTTTTTCCCCCAGCATCATGCTGAATGAAATGATGCCCACATTTTTCTGCAGGGTCTTTCAGGAGCAACAAGCCCATCTTGCCTTGGTGCCTGCTGGCTGATGATTGCTGCACCTGCGTTTCCTTGCATTAGTCACAGGTTGCCTGGCAGTGCTCTAATGGCATCCAATTGAGAAGAAATAGTTTAGGGACTCATTCTCTGTCCCAGGAATAAACTGGGATTATTGAACTATTATTTTTTCCCCCCAAGGTGATCACTTTCTTCACGGGCAGCAAGAGAAAAGATGAAACAAGCTAAACTAGATTAAGGGATTTCCTCTTATTCCCAGCTCTTATTTTCATTTGTTCTTGTTGTTTCCCCCCCTGCAGTGCTGTGCTTTACCTTGCAGTTAACCTCTGGAAGAGAAACACAGGAAACACCTCTTGCTCTGAGGGGAGACTGGAAATGCAAGGTTATAGAAATTAGCGGGAAATTAGGATGTTAAGGGATATTGCTTAGGGAGGAGTTTGCTATGTAGGTAATGGGCACAGAAGATGCACAGCTCTGGGGTGTGTGTGTTAACACATTTTGTAGTGTGCCAGAATGGCACATCTCAATCTCTCTGAAAAAACTCGTATGGTGGGTGATGAGCTGAAGGAAATACCTGTTTGTCTTTCTTCCAAAATATGGAAGATGAGGGGAAGATGCTGGCCATTGTTGCCTGTACAAAGAATTTGAGTATTTTGTCAGGATGTGAAAGATATCAATTTGGTTTTCTTGCCTGTCTGAGAGAGCTGAAAACTACCTGTTTTGCTGAGAATGGCACTCTTTAGTTCTTTTATTGCTCTGGGTTGGGTTGTTTTTATTAGAGAGGAGCTTCCAGTGAGAAGAGATCCATGAGACCAAATAGAACCAAGGGAGAACCCACCCTTTGCCCTAATAATTAAAGTATTTCCCTGGTAATTTTGGTATTCAGTTCTCTCAAGAGATCAACTAATTTATCTTCTGATTCACCATATCATAAAGCATAATTGTAATTTCAAGATGTGCAAAATTTCATGATAGTGCAAATAACCGAGGTAGAGATGAGCAGGGTTCTTCCTTTATCCCAAACTGTGATTTTGGTGGAATAAATCTGAACTCTACTGAGGTCTGGCTTTACAGCCATAAAATCTATTCTGAACCTGGTCCCAGATGACTTTTCTAGTCTAGAATGAAATGCCTTTGATGAAAAACATGTATTTGTATGAATTTTTACACATGAAAATTAAAACCTGTATTCTCAGCCTTTTGAAAGGGGAGAATGCTTATTTTCCCTTCCTGGAGGGAATGCAGTCTTGGATGCTGAGATCTGCATGGAGTTTTCTGAACTTGGCTGGTATGAAGGCATTACCCATCTGTTGGGGGAAAGAAAAGGATCCCTTACTTATTCTGCTGTCAAATAGTGAAGCACAAGTCAGCGACAGCATCTGTGGTATCACCTCTGGAAAAAGTGACCACTGAAATTGCTGCCATAATGTGCATAATGTCCAAAATTTGCTTAGCTACCTAGTTTAAATGTAGCTTCACATGTGTACATGTCAGCAGTCCCTGTACACATTAGCTGCAGAGCTGACCTGTGGGACTTGTGTTCTTTTATCATTCCCGTGCTTGCAGGAACCTTGTCCTGTGCATTCTTTGTCTGACACCTAAATTACTGTTTTGTTTTATGAAAGACAAGAGGTAGTCACTCCTTTTACAATATAAATTTTGTTACTCCTTTTTCTCGTGTTTTAATGTCTCAAAATTCTATCCAGGCTAATTTGCACTGGTCCCTGAAAAGCAAATTAGATGTACTCTGTAATAGAGCATACAAGAAATCAATGGCCAGGCTCTTCCTGCTATAAGGAATTTCTAGAGGAGTCTGAGAGGTTTGTCATATTATTCTGTGGGGCAGGATTAGGTCCAGCTGTTGCTGGATTTAAGATTTCCAGCCTTGCAAGGGGACCTAATGAAAAAGCAGTGAACAGAGAGTTTTATAATGCACGATGAGTCTATATAATCTTAAGAGTGGTCTATTAAAGAAAACTATTCTGAATGCACATGTCAGGGTAGAGCACCACAAATTACGACATTCCACTCTGGAAATAAATAGCAAAACAGTAGAGAACTGAAAAGGCTTTACTGTCTCATAAAGCTTGGCATTTTTCATCTACCTTCCCACCTCCATTAGATGCAGCAATTTAAAAAGTGGGCCATGGAACTGTTCAGACATACAAAATTAAACAGAGCTTTAAAGGTGTTGCTCTTAGTGTCTGTGAACTGTCTGTCCTTTCTAACTAAAAGATAATAAAATTGAAGGTGGCCATTTGGTATTTGGCTGCAGAAGAGGCTGAAGGTTTCTAGGGGGTGTGTGCCACCCTCCTGGGACCAACAATTTTAATTTCTGTGCTTTTCCCCGTGCGTTTAACCCTTTGTCTGCTGTGTTGTCATGCATTTCCCACACAACTGCAGTACAGGTTCTCAGCTCTCTTGTTCTGTATCTCAATCAGCACAAAGGCTGATGGGGTTCCAGGGCACAGACAAAAACTCCTGCCTTTAACCAGCAGACCCATGGCTGTAGCTACTGAGCTGCTGCTTATCCTTCACCATATTCACTCAAAGAGACAAGGGCTTGTCTTAGTCACTACCACTGGGTTGTTTTTATTTTCATAATCGACACGAAACTCCTCCATCTTCTTTTTTTCTGCCCAGCTCCTTTCATTCTGGGCTGTGGGTCCGAAGAGTGTTTGGACTGCAAGGCTTATTTGTGCAGACAAATCCTTCATCCTTCATGTAATGGTCTCGGGCTCTATGTGCGTGCTCCAGCACTGGGCACTAGAGACCCTGAGCTTCTTTGCTGGAGTCACCTGTATCTTAATTTTATTGAGTGACCAACATATGCCCAAGGCCTTTGTCTGAGCTGTGTGTTTACAGCTGCTTTGGCCTTTTGTCCTATCGTTGAGAGATGTGCCCCTCACTTAAAAAGCTATTGATAGATTTTATTGATCCCCAGCTTATTTCCCGTCTCCACCAATTCCTGTTTCTAATGGTCAGGCTGTGGCTGATTCAAGTGTGCCCTCCCCCAGGTCGAAATGAATAGGCCAGATTTAAAACCTTAACAGGTGGCTTTAATCTGCTGCCTGAAACAGGTGGGGCAGTGTTGGGGTGCCTGCCCTGCCAGCCAGGTCTGAGGGAGCTGGGGCTCCTTCTGCCTGGCACAGGCAGAGTTTGGCCACTCTCAGCTGGGATACCTCAACACACAGGCTTGTTCAGGGCTCTCTCTTGGAAACCTGCCTGCTGAAGGTAACCCAGCTCCTTTCTGACTCTCTGCACAACTTTTTATAAAGAAATCTGTTTGTGCTGAGGGCCTGCAGAGATTGCTAGTTAACAGGGGTAGGGAGAAGGGAAGGGAGTTAATCTCACAATGTTTTCTCCTGGATAGTAACAATTGAATAACTTCTGATATGAAAATGAACAAAGCAGTGTGTTTATAGCTATAAGACTCCTGATGACAACGCCATCAAAACAGTTTTCCTTTTTCCCTTCTCCTCTGGATGTTTTGATGCACCTGATGTGAGCTGCTTTGAATCCTGGCTCGTTTCAGCATGAGCTGGAATAATGTCACTGGGGGAAAACACAAGTAAGATATTTGTAGTGATACACATAAAGCCTCATTTGTAGACTTGTTCCAAGTTCTGTCCTTGTTTCTTTCTATTGTTTGGCTTTTCTTTCTTGCTTCTGTGATTTCTGTTGCTATTTCAGGATTTTCTGCAATGTGGACTCTGTCTTTGATCTTGTTTTTTTGTTCTCAGTGTTTTTGCAATGCAAGCAGAAGTAAATGGTATTTGGAAAACAGTAAGTTTGAACCTTTTGGTGATTGCTTGTTTCTGCTGAAAAACAGAATTTTAAAATTTATTTTATTTGGAATAATGCTGATTCTTCTACAATCTATGAGAAAGAACAAGTCTATTAAAAAAAATTGTCTGTGAGAAAAGCTACAATATCAGTTGAAAGACTCAGTCAAGCAGTTTCAGCTGGCAGTGTTATTCATGATTGTCACTGTTCTGCTCTTAATTCTGAGAGTCCAAAATTAGACCTCTAATTCCAGACCTGCGCCTTTCAATATTGTTTGGGGGGAAAATGTTGCCACAACACTAAAGGCTTTTATTTCAGCTGTATTGCACAGAATTTACTTTTTCTAACAGTGGTGTTAGAAAGTCAGCTCCTAAATACAGATGAAGAAACTTACCAGTAGCCACTTGTTTTCTAATGTTTTGGACAGAATTATGTATCTCTGAATGTGTCTGTTAGTTATTTCCTTTTGGCTAACAAAACTTGGGTGGCTTCTGATCCTAATATTTCCTTTTCTGTAAATGTTGCCAAAAATCCATAATTCCCTTTAAATGAAGCCTGGGAGATCTAGTTTTGTTAGTGTTTAGTGGCTGTGCATGCTATGAAACTCTCCTTCTCTGCAATTTTGAAATTACATGGGACCTCAGCAAAGCTATGGTTCTACTCATATAAAGTCTTAACAACATATGATTTGGTTGTATTTATATATTTTGGCTATATGTAGTTATTTGTTATATCTTGCATATGTTGCACTATACAATGTTCCATATCATGGGCATACTCCCATGGCAATGGCCATGTTCCAGAGAAAGCTGGAATGAAACCATCCTATGATTAAAAAGTGTGTTCTGTACATTTTTCTGTGAAAGGACTAAGCCTTTCATTCTTCTTCCCAGCCCTAATCATAAAGCTTGGAAACATTAGCATTTTTTTTTCATTTTTGGTTTGGTTTTGTGTATGTAGTGTTGCTGCTTTCCTTTTTTCTTTTTTCTTTTTCTTTTTTTTTTTTTCCTTGTTGTGCTTGTTTATTTGTGAGGAGTTTTGGTATTGGTTTTCTTTTATCTGGAAATTTCAGTGGTAAAAACTGTTTGTGATAGCTGATCTTGCAATAGTCTAAAGGAATGGGCCAGCAGTATGCTCTTATTCTTTTAAGAAATCATCAGTGTGCCATGCATGACATGAAAATGTAGGTAAAAGTGGCTCAGAGTGAAATGAGGTTTCAAATGATTTATCATTTCCCCTTTAATCTCTTTATCTTTGGCTTACGTTTTTTAAACCCTATTAATAATAAGCGCTGAAATGTGGTACAAGATGCTGTTTACCATAGATAGACATCACCTTTTAAATGAAATTGTGAGACTTTTCAGTGCAGCAAACAGATATAATTAATGTTATTTTTAGTTTTTCAAGGTGAGAGACAAAAAGGTGTAGGGGAAAGGAGAGGAGAATAAACTCTCACAGCCTTAAAACTTGAGGACAGTTGGCTTAAAACTTCTTTCACCTTGTAGTTAAGAAAGGGTACTCATAAGGGTTGTGACTGAAGGTATTAAAAAACTTGTAGGTCTTTTATAATAGCTCATTCAAGAACAAAGAAAATCATCTTTCTGGAAACTGCTTTTTTTGCTGTCTTTCTGAGATACTGCACTGAAATATGGAGGGGTTTTTTGCAGAGGAAATATTTTCATGGTGGAAAGGTAGAACTTCACCTTTGCAGCACCTAAGCTAGCTTCCCAGGCTAGCCATCACAAAAGATTTAGGTTTGTTTCCAGTTAATTTAGGAAAAAAAATATTGCTTTTTCTGTGCTCAGTATGGACAATGCCAGCAGAAGCTCCATGTTGTCAAAATGGATAGAAATCATGGAATCACAGAGCTGGGGCTGGCAATGGCTGCTGGCCTTTGCAGAGCCCTGGTGGGTACAGAGCTCTGCAATAGGCTCAGCTGTGGCTTATATCCTTGAAAGCAGCAGCTTGTTGGCATCATCTCCAAGTTCTGTCAAGCAAAATGTGCAGCTCCTTATGCATATTGCCTATATCTATTGTACCTTTCTGTGGAAAAAAAATTCATATAATGTCATAAATTGGTTTAAAGAAAATTGGCAAAGACCTACTCCTCAATTGTCTCAGGCTGACATCTCCAATAAGTGAAACCTGAGTCTCAGGAAGAAAAGTCAGGCAAGGTGAGTGTCTGACTTAAGCTGTAATCCTGGGCAGCTTGGAGGTCTCTACAAGAATGATTTGTGTGGGTTTGTGAGGAAGATGGTGGAGTGAGAGACAGGAATTTGAGATTACTTTGCAGAGGAGGGAAAATACTATGTGAGATGGAGTAGATTTTAATTGATGATTAACTCCATTGAGACTGTAATTTGTTCCAGCTGCGGGGAACCTACCTTGCTGTCTCTGTCTCAAGTTAATTTCAAGAGCACTCCAGGCCTTTAACCACAACTGTGAAATCTCAGCACTTTGTAAAACAAGCCCTTAGCCATGCCTGTGTTAGCCATAAGACTAGGCTTTTCTTTTTTTGGCCAGTTTTCTACAGAGCTAGAGCAAACATGACAACATACAATGGTAATACACTGCTTCAGAGCAGTCTCTAATCAACCTCTGTTTCTTAGAAAATGCTATTCATACACAGAGAAAACTATTGCAAAAATATTTTAAGTATTGTCTCTCATAATGGTTTCCTAATGTCTTGTCCATTTTTCCTGTCTTGCAAAAACCTTAAGGTTATAAAAATGGTGTATACTTTGCTCCCATGTGTATCTGGATTACTAAATTACTATGGTTTGGGACCTTTCTTAAAACTATAATATCTCTTTGTATTGAGAAATCCAGTCAAGATCAAAGCTGCATGAAAAGAGCTGATGAGAAAAGAGGCAGTAAGATGATGTCCTGCTGTCCTTCTGTCACATGTGTTCTCCAGCAGTGTATGGGAACGATTTTTGTAATGAATTACAGCTGGGTCCTCTCAGCTCCTCCAGTGCAGGGACCAGATTATCTGTTTCATAGAGTGAATGCTTTTCAGATTTTAGCAGATAATTTTCTGACTTAGGCTGCCTTTCTGGTTGAACTGTTTATATTGGCAAACTTCTGAATATGGATATAAATCATTGCTAGTTCCTCTTCTGTGGTAGAAAGGATAGAGAAAGGATTATAGCATACTCCTATGCAGGCATGTGCATCTCGAATCAGACCTGTAACCTACAGGAAAACAGCACTGTAGTTTGCTAGAAGTCGTGAGATATCCAAATAGGAGCACTTCACTTGGTTCTGGCAGAGCTGGCTTTGAAACCAAATTTTTATTCACCAGTTTTTATCCAAAACAGTGAAAATTCTGAACTGGAATAAGAAGCTGTAATCCTCCTCCATATCATGCTATTAAAATACCACAATGCTTTGCTTATGAAACTGGTGTGCTCTGCAGGATCCCTGCCTGCTGCTGGGTGAAGCTGACAGGGTTTGACTGTTTTGCTGCTGGGGTTTTCTAGTGAAACTAAAGGGATTATAGCAGTCTTATTCAGCAGCTTCATGGGCTCCTTGGCTTCCCTGGTGAGTGGAAAGCTATCCAGGGAGTCACAGAGTAAAGCAGCTGGGAGCTCAGGTGGCTCTGAAACCTGCAAGTCTTCACATCCAGCTCTTTATTGCTGAGGAGACAGGTAAATAAACAGCTACGAAACAGCAGGTTTCCAGCCTGCCTCTGTGTTCTGTCAAAAGAAAATCTTTCCATGAAATGCTAACATTTGACAAATTGCAGTTTTATGATGGAATAAAGATCAGATAGAAAATTTCTTGTATCTGGATTTTTGATCTTTCTTGCATCTCACTTGGGAGCAATCTGCTCTTTGGATGAACAGGCATAACCTAGAAGTTTATTTCTGCCTAGAAGCAGTCCATAGCAACATGTTTTTAACTCATTAGTCCTTATTAGTTTGAGTTTTATGCTCTATTGACAGTCTTGCAGCTCCTCACTGTCTTGGAAAGAAGACAAATCTCTTTGTGACTTACTGGGAGATATTGGATAGGTGTAGTCAGTGGAGGTGTGTCCTCTCCCCTGTGGTTAAACTGTGGCACCCAGTGTGGGCCACAGTGTGGTCAGGTGCACATAATTGTGACCTCTGCATATATGGGGATAGGTGTAACCATAACTGCTGTTTCCACAGGCTAAAAATTCGATTTCATTTTTAATTATCTTTTAATCCTTTTTCTTTGAAAGGTGGGTATTTGAATGTACATGCTGTGGTTCATATGCCTCTTTAAAACATTGATAGTCTGCATCCCCAAATTCTAGTTGAACACTTCTTTAAGTCTGTGAGTGATTGTTATTTAATCACCCTTTTTGTTTTGTCAGTTTTTTTCTCTGTAACCTGACAGAGCTACGGTGGCAATTTTGCACAAGATAGATTTGGTAGTATGCAAAGTACCTTTTGGAGAAAAGGGAAGGAAGGAGAGGGGAAGGAATGGAAGGGGGGAGAAACCTGTCACTAATCAGGCTTAGGAATTTTTCTTTTTGTCACTTAAACTAAGAAATGCAGGCAATGGTAGTCCTCAGGAAATTACTTCTCCTGCTCTAGGAGAAAAGGTGTTGCCTTTGAAGTACAGTTTTGGCATAGTTTCTGACTCTGGTGGCTCATCTAAACAAAACCAAATTATTTTGCTTCTCTGTCCCTTTGCCTTTTTCTTATGGGTGGTTGTTACTGTGGGCTCTAAATGCAAGCGTGCAGTTGGGAGACTGAATGGTTTTCCCAGTGCTCGACACAGTGGAAGTTGGTGCTGCTGGGAGCCAGAGGGTTCCTTATGATGCATAACAATTTCCAGCCAAGCAGCCCTACTCAGTTAGTGTTCTTAAGGCACACACAGGTTAAAATATTGTTTATAGGAGCATACTACCAAAGATGCAAGAGTAAAAAGCTATACTACCAAATGAAGCTTTGTGGCTATCCCATTGCAAGGAAGTGTTGTTCAAATAAAAAGAATTTCATTTAGAAATTTCCAGTGGGCTCAGAATACTAGGCATCACGATTTCTAGCAAACATAGCTTCTATAAATGCATTCCTTTGACACAAAACCGACCTGAAATGCCTTGAACTCCTAGAAACTGGAGATTTTATCGTGTCAGTTACCCACTGCGTATATTGTGCTGAAAAAAATCCAGCACTGGTGTGGAATGATTAAATCAACCTGGTTTTCTTAGAACATTCTCCAATCAAGCTTCTATTCAGCACACAATGCTGTTGTTGACATTGCTAAGGTTCATAATGGCATCTTTTTTTTTCTGCAACAGAGGAAGGTTTTTTAAAAATTACTAGTACTATTTGTGGACCTTAATTTGGCCTTAAATGTGAATCACATAATTTTTGCCAAGTGATTTCTTTGCAAAGGCATGTGGCTGTTTGTACAGGAATAGTTGGTAGTTGCAGGTTTGTAACTGGCTCAGGTTGGATACTATTGTACTCAGGGCTGAGCATCTTAAGGGCACATTGTCTCTAAATTTGGATTGACTGTTCAATTCAACTGATATTGGATCTTTGCCTGTCAGATTACTTGCTCAGGGATTTCCCTCTCCCCTTACTCTCCATTATGTGTGTAATTTCAATGATTCCTGATTTATGAAAGGCAATCCTAGAAAAAGAAATGAATTGGCTTGGCATTTGCAAAAATGGATCTTGGTGTGCAGGTGCCATTCCATTGAGGGACAAGTCTAATGAGGAGAGTTCTGAAGTAAGACAAGGGCATCAAATGAATATTCACTGAAATAAAGAATTAGGGGTTTTCTTGGTGGTAAGGAGCTGTTTAATTGCAACTGTAGGTTGGTTATTTGGTCCCTATCCAGCTTTAGTCTGTTCATTTCAAGATACAAACTTTCTTGTGAAATATTCTAAATAAATTTTTTAGTTAGATTTGCAACTGCTGGATGTCTCAAATCCTTGGTCTCTTTCAATACTCAAAGAGGAAACTTGCAAATGCATCTCAGCCTCATTTTTGCAAATTAGTTGAGTCCAAATGTTCTTTGAAATCAACAAGGCTGCATAACTCATCTCTGAAAATAAGTAATACAATTATAGATCTCTGGGATGGGCTTGGAAATATTACATCAGAATATTTATTTAGAGGTACTTTGTGGGCAGAAGGATGAGTATCTCAAAAGGAGAGTGTATTAAATAAAATCTGTATCTTTTGCTTATATTTTATAGATTAGTTTTCTTTAGTTGATTAGGTAACTGGATTTCTTGAATTTGTTTTTCTTAAATGTATAAGAATCCATTTAATCATTAAACTTGAAGCTTCAAATTTCTGAAGTCAAAGGTCAGGTTCCAGGAAACAACAGAATTATGGTAGAGATGGAATCAATCAGAATGAAGTGAAATTAATAACAACTCTGCTATTATCAAAATGTGAAGACAGTGCTCCTTTTTTCAGATTGGAGGGGGGGGGGGGTTGGTCTCTTCAAGACTGAGTTCCTTTCTCTGTGGGGGAAGTGATAGTTATTTCCTGAAGAAAAGTGTGTGTTGTGGAATGGCTGAATGCACCCAAGACTTCTTTCATAGGAAATGCCTTAAGTATTATGTATTTCACAACAATGGGATGCTCTGTGAAGACCAAGTGTTGCTAGACCAGGCTCGCTGTTCCAGTAGAAGGAGAGCTTTAAACTAGGAATGACAGACAAGTGAGATGTCAACCTATGTACAAATGAGGATAAGAGAGACCTTCTAATCAACAAAACAGGGAGAAAGTGGGCCCATTTCAAATGTGTGCACACAAATAAGGGATTAGTGAGATTATAGCATGATGGAAGAAATGTTCATCCATTTATTGGGAAATCAGCACCTCTCTCAAGTGCCTGTACACTAATGCTTGATGCAGGGGAAACAGTGTCCTTCTGTGTAATCTCAGGGGTATTAGAGATGTGGCAGGACAGCTCAAAAGGAGATGTGTTGCTATGTGTGGAAATAAGACCTTTAGGAAGAACAAGCCAGGACGGGGAGGTGGGGGAGCTGACCTTTTATGTGAGAAGGTAGGAGGAACACACAGAGCTGTCTTGTTATGGATGAGCCAGTTTAGCTTGTTATGGACGAGCCAGGGTTGGAATTAGCGGATGGACCAATGAGGATGATATGGTGAGTGTTGCATCAAGAAACAGATGTAATTAAGGCATTCAGACATCTGGAAGAAGCCTCATGTTCACATGCTGTGGGACCCCTATCTGTGCTAGATGGGCAACAGCAGGGCACAAGCAATCCAGGAGGATTTTTTCCAGTGTGCAGCAAGGACAGCTTCCTGACACAGATGATTGAGAATCTGCTGTGCAGGATCCCTTACTTACAACCAAAGAAGAACTGGTGAGGAATGACTGGTGACAGTGACCTTAAAATGGCAGAGTTTAGGATCCTGAGAGGAAAGATGGAAGCAAAAAACAGGATCACAGTCTTGGAATTCAGGAGAGCTGACTTCAGTCAGTTTAAGAACCTGCTTGAAAGAATACCATGAGTTACAGTCCTGGAGAGAAGAGGGAATCTAGAAGGTCTGGATGATTTTCAGGAATGACCGGCTCCAATCTCAAGAATAATCCATTCTTATCTTTAGGAAACAGGCAAGGGTGTCAGGAGATCTGCACAGATCAACAAGATTCTCCTGACAGAACACAAATATAAAATGTAAGAATATGTGTAGACCTAGGAGGAATACAAAATAACTGAGTGCAGAAATGAGATTACAAGAGCCAAAGTGTGCAGGGAGTTGAATCTGGCAAATGATATCAGGGAGACTGAGATGGATGTCTACAAAAGGAAAACTACAGAAAATGTGGATCTGATACTGAATATGATGCCATGATGACAAAGAGCATTGGAAAAGCCGAGGTTATTGTTGCCTTTTCTGCCCTGGTCTTTACTGGGAAGATCTGCCTTCAGGAGTCCCAGTCCCCTGAGAGTACTGGGAAAGCCTGGAGCAGGGAAGTCTTGTCTTTGGTGGAGGATGCTCAGGTTAGGGGACACTTAAAGTGAACATACACATACACAGTAGATGGGACCTGATGGGAATGCACCCATGAGGACTGAGGGAGCTGGCTTGTATCATGGGGCTACATTTGGTGGCCTTTGGAAAGTTGTGGCATTTGAGATGAAGTTACGGTGATCTTCCATCTTCAAGAAGGGCAAGCTGGAGGATAAGGCAAACTACAGGCCAGTCACCTTCACCTTGACCTCTGGGAAAGAGAGCAAATTCTCCTGAAATCTGCTTCTAAGCACAGCAAAGAAGAGAAGATACAAGTCGGGCAGGCTGTCTGTTAGATGGACTGTCCAGAGAGGGAGTCTGTACCATCTCCATCCTTGGAGTTACTGAAAATCCAGACAGGCCTGAGCAGCCTGCTGTCTTTGACCCCTCTAAGCCAGAGAGGTTTGACTAGAACATCTCCAGAAGTCCTTTCCTACCATTACAGTTCCATGATTCTGTGTTTTAAATAGTGAAATAGTTGAAGGACCTGATCTGCTCATGGCCATTTTGTGCACACAGAATGATGTCCAGTCAGCAAACAGGAATTTTTATAGTTTAATTTGTCCATTTCAGAGTTGAATATGCTGAATTTTATTTCTATTGAATAATTTGTGCTATCCTAGATAGAGAGCTGATAAATTTGGTTTCTTTATAGATCTAGAAAAGTTTGCCCATTATTATTCCAAATGTAGTTTGACTTCTTTCACTATTTTTAACAGCTCTTGTACTTTAACATCTGAGCTCAAGAGTTCAATCTTCTATAAAGACTGTACGGACAGTCTACAGTTTTAGTTTCTTGAAATAATTCTGAAAAGTTCCTACTTTGCGTTTGAGCATCTGAATGCATTTACTCCCATAAATGTAAAAAATAATATTTTGGGGTTTTTCAGTATGAATAAAGATAGCACTAAATACTGACACGGAGTACTTCTCATTCTCAAAGTGCTCTAAATTTGTTGTCTAATTACTATTCACAATACTCTTGGGGGGTTCATGTATTTAATTGTCCTCATTTTATAAGCTCTGGGAATATGGAACAGTGGCACATGGGACCCAACAAGTCTTTGCTTTTTTGCATTTCTGCCCCAGCACCAAAAAATTCATTTCCTGCGTGACATATCAGAAAGTAGAAGGGGAAAGAAAAGACACCTTGAACTGAGTCAAGGTCTGCTTTAGCATCTAGGCTGCTCCCAACCAGAAAGCTGTTTTCAGTCATGAACTTCCTTGCTTTCATTTCATGACACTAACACCAATGAAATTTGACTTGGAGAAGAAACAAATAGGACTTAAATTCGTTGTTCTTTTTCTCTTGAAAGTTGTTGCAAGATTTAATTTTTTTACGGTCTGTTTTGTAAGCTTTGCTCATGAACATGTTGCAGTGAGTGACAAATGCATGGACTAAAATAACATTTTTAAATTATATTTTGTAAAAAAAATTAGAGCCTGACATTTCAGTAGCATTTCCTTTGTGTGTCCCTTCCCAATCAATCATTTTTTACAGAGAATGGAAAAAGCAGGGTAAGTACTCACTTTTTAAGGATTTTTTTTTTTTAAGATTGATTAACTGTGCTAGACTGATGAGAGAAGCAAACTGCTACTCTTCTGGAAACTTACACCATGAATTGAGGGCAAAGGTAGTTGAACTACTTGGCTCCCATGTGGCAGTTATGTACTTAATTATTTCATAAGCATCCTTATTTAAAAAGTAGGGTGGCTCTGTATATTGATCCTTATGATTCACTTGGCCTGATAATGCAGGAAAGGAAGTATTTTACAAGTGTAAATACAAATATAGATTGAGTAGTTAAACTGACTCAGTTTATCCTGTGTAGTGAAGCAAGTCCCTGTCTTGTCATCTTCTGTATTTCAAGAAAACACAGGTATTCAAATTTCTGGATTCTCCTGACTTGACAATGGAGGAGGGAAGTGCCTATTTCGTGGTCAGATATTCTCTGCTTGTGAGGAGAAAACAAATAAATTGTTCTTTACTAGGACATGTTGCTTGATTCTATAAAAAAATTCACACTTGCTGGCTTTGAGCCAGTGGCACATGACCAACCATTCCCCCAGACTTCTTGGTGTAGTGTTGCTTCAGCGCCTTTCAAGGCTGAAGCTACACTTGTACTATGAAAGTACTCACTGATACTGTGGCAAAAATTATGTATATTCTGGGGAAAAATTAGGCTATTTTGGAAAGCCTATATTATGTGAGTGGTGACTCCAGAACTCTTGATGCCTCTCGCTTACTGACAAGTGCTGTTCTTCTTGAGTGGTTTATTGAATAAAGCTGACTTACCAAGTGCTACGTTATTTTAGGTCTTTACATCTGTGGATTAGCTACTGATGGACTTTCACTCGTTAGTGATAAGGTTGTTATATTTAGAGTAATGCTATCAAGTTCAATGCTGGAGTCCCAGTTAAAACCAGAACTGTCTTTTGTCTTTATAGTTATATGAAGACTAAAAGGTATGAAAAATGCCTGTGTGCTCCAACTCATTTCTGCAGTCTCCAAGATGGTTTTTAGCAATCACTTATATTAAAACAATAGTCTATAACTAAGATTTAAATTTCATTTTTGCCTTAGCCTTTTAGCTGTTCGTTCTGGTGTAATTTAATGGATTTGATCCACAGCACTTGTGTGAATTGTAACTCCCATTGGAAAATTATACCTTGAGAGGTATCTTAATGAAAGTCTTGCTGGGAAATGTGAGGCGTTTTTTGAGCCAAAGTAACAATGAGCAAGAGGCAGAGAAGACAATAAACCCAGTCATTTAACACACTCTTCTAGCCTTAACTGGGCCACCAGTTGGAACAATAATCATTCACAACTGAGACAAATGCTCTTGGCTCTTCAGCTGTGTGTCTGCTTTACACTTATGTGAAGAACTAAATATTCCCAGAGCTGTTTCCTATCAGTCTCTTACCTGGTAGTTAGGATGCTTCCTTGAACACTGAGCCTGTGCTCAGTCAGGTAATGCAGGGATTGCAGCATGGCTCTGGGGCATGGCTGGCCCCACATCCTGAGTGAACATTGCAATAGTGAGCAAGTCAAGTCATCCATCTGAAAGGAGGAGTCAGCAGTTTTGTTTTTTGTTTTATTTCTCCTCTTCATTCTTTGATTGTTCTGACACAAATCTGTTTTTCTGACACACTTGATTTCATATGAATACTAAGCAATGGGATTTTTTTTTCATCTGCAGGATGGAAAACCTCTTTTGTTCTCACGTTCTGTTTGTTACTTCATTTTAAGTCGAGCAGAGGGGGCTTGTGAAGTGTCTGTAGGAATTGCACACAGGTTGTTGAAGCACTGCATGCTTCTAGTTCAGAACTGAGCCAATTCACTGTGCTGATGACAGCCATAACTATGTGCTAATACAAATATTGGTGTGCAGAAAGGAGTCACAGCTGGGTGTATTGACATAGACTAAGCTTAATCCCTTCTCTCCTTTTAGTAGTCATTATTGGGGAAAAAAGCTAAAAGAGTAAAGGTCAATAGAACAATAACAATAGAGTATTTATAGTGGGGTAAAGTAAATTATTTTTAATGTTATTTTTGAGTGATTGAATTGATACATAGTTTAATATGTATTTACACATAGTTTAATACATAGAGTACTTACTGGGGAGGGATTAAGAATGATTGGGGAGGGAATTAAAGAGGTAAATCATCCAGGGCCAAAATGATAAATCATCCCAAAATGATAAAAAAAAATGCTAACACCCTTCCCCCTGCAAACTGAATGCTGTACCTCTCAAGGGGGCTCATAAATGTCAGCAGTAATATTGATTTTAAACCATCTGGTTCTTCACAGTAAGTTATGAGATCTTCTAGCTTTAAATACAATATTGGTTCATGCAAATGACAATATAACAGACTTTGACATCCCAAAATATCCCTTCCCACCCTGCTTCAGCCTCCTCCCTCCCTTTCCTCCCCTTTCTTCATTGACATATCTACAGTAAAATACCAAACCACTACATCTTGCCATCCCTTTTGGGCTAAAACTTCTGTTTTGACCTGTGAGCAGACAGAGATAGTAAAACTAATAAACTAGCTCTGGCACTCTGTATTCCAGCATTAATTTGAGCTTGCGATCAGCCTGAGAGCTGGTATGTTGTTGAGGCTGTTGAAAGAAAATTCTGAGCATGTCCTTCTTGGACAAAGAGGGAATTAAGCTGGTCAGTGAAGCTACACAGTCAGAGATGTAAGTAAAGAGCTAAAGGCAGCAATGGTCTAGGAATGTTTATGCAGGTGAAATGTCCAGTATCTTCAATTATAGTTGCACATTATCCTTTGGGATCTGACTTTGAGAGTGATGGTTTTGAAAAATGCTGGGTGTAAGTTTGTGTCTCTTTCTTCTGCCTTGCACTGGAGACAATGAAGCCAACACTGAGGATCTTTGGAAAGGGAAAAATACGGAGGTAGCAGAAGGAACTTAATGGGTTATCAAGCTTGCTACTTTCAGATAGTGCCAGTACCCATGTTGTAGATCTCATAAAAGAGACTGTTTCAAAAGGAACCGTTTCTTGATTTTCTCCTCGTATATGCAAGTCGAGTTACAAATGTTATGCCTTTTGTGATCTGAAGCTTTTACGAATACCAGACACAATGTGTCTGTGGGAATTTTTATCATTGTTCCATTGCTTTTAAACAGTTTTTTCTCTCTGTCTCTGGCATTTACTGTTGAGATGATGTGGTGGGTTGACCATGTCTGGAAGTCAGTTGCCCACCAAAATCGCTCTATCTCTCTCCATCCTCAATGGACAAAAGAGAGGAAAATATAATGAAAAGATTTTGAGTTAAGGACAGGGAGATATCACTCACTGGTTGCCACCATGGACAGAACAGACTAGAATTGAGGAAATTAGTTCAATTTATTATGAAACAAATCGGAGTAGAATGATGACAAAGAAAACTGAATCCTAAAGTACCACTGCCCCATACTTCTTTCTGCGCTTAACTTTACTCCTGATTTTATCTAACTCCTCCCCCTCAGAGGTGCAGGGGGATAGGGAAAGAGGATTGAGGTCCATTTGTCACATGTTGTCCCTGCTGTTCCTTTCTCCCTGGGGGAGGAGTCCTCCCACTCTTCTCCTGCTCCTTCATGGGGTCCCTCCTGTGTGAGACAGTTTTTCACTAATTTCTCCAGTGTGAGTCCTGAGGAGCTGCTCCCCATGGGTCCCTTCCACAGGGTGCAGTCCTTCAGAAGCAAACTCCTCCAGCATGGGTCTCCCATGGGCTCACAGGTCCTGCCAGAACACCTGTTCTAGCCATGGGCTCCGTTCTCAGTGGGCCCACAGGTCCTGCCAGGAGTCTAACACAGCACAGGCACCCTGCTGGGTCACACCTGCTTCAGTGTGACGTCTTCCATGGGCTTCAGGAGGCTATTTGCTCCATTTTTAACCTCCATGGGTTGCAGGGGCACAGCTGCTTCACCATGGTCTGTACCACAGCCTGCACAGGATCTCTGTTCTGGGGGTGGAGCACCTCTGCCTCCTCCTCCTCATTCTTCTTCACTGACCTTGGTGTCCGTGTAGTTGTTGCTCTCACTTTCTCACTTCCCCCTCCAGCTGTAATTGTGCAGGGTTTTTTTTCCCCCCTTCTTAAATATGTTATCCCAGTGGTGCTGCTGCCACCACTGAAGAGTTTGGCCTTTTCATGGAAGCCACCCCTGTAAGTCCCCTTGATACCCAAACCTTGCCACACAAGGCAAATCCTTTTGCTAAGCTACAAAAGTAGGCCCTTCTATTTGGCTTCCACAAGTGCCTTTTTAATTGCTCTCCTTCAAGGCTTTTTTTTTTTTTTAATATTGTTAGATGGAAAAGTTATGCATAATTTTCCAGATAGGATCTCATCAGGGCCAGATATGATGGCTTTTTAATTTTCTCCCTGACAACACCTCTTGCAGTGTGCCCTCTGTCTCTCTCATAGCCATGTCACTCACCTTGAGAGCAAAGAAAAGATTTAATCTGCCCAAACCCCAGAAGAGCACTCCATATGGTGCTGTGTGGGAAAAATGCTATCTAAACTGGAGGAGATGGTTGTTAGTACAAATGCTTTGGGAGTGACTGAAGGAGATAACAAGAAACTGTGTTGAAAGAAGCTATAAGGCTGGAGGGAGGTTATTAGTGGAGTTCCTCAGGGAGTGGCTTTGACATTGATCTTATTTATTATTTTTGCTAATTACCAAAAAGTAGGATAAAAACAAGAATGTGCTAATGAAATTTGCTAATGGCTTGAAGTTGAAGCTACATAAGAGACCGGGATTGACCTTGAATAGTGATGAATTGGAGATGGAAAGGAATTAGTATTAAAATAACAAGAAGTTGCATGTTTGGAGGAAAAATAACAAGTATTTCTGGCATTGCTCATTCAGTGGAGTAACAAAAAACTTTGTGGAAGGCTTAGCTGTATAATATAGTCAGAGGGTGACCGTGTATCTTGTTTGAAGTGTAGAGAGGTCTGATCCTCCCACCACTGGAGGGAGACAAGGACCAAGGAGAACAAACATTGATAAATGTCAGATGATGGGTGAATTCATGTGTAAGGGTGGAAAGCAAGTGATGGATTGCATGGATCTGTTTGTCTTCCACTGCACCACCTTAAAATGGACTCTGCAACACAGTTAATGCATGGGAAGGGAGGATGCAAGAGGTTTGTGCAGACCTGCTGTTTTATTTGGGGCACATGGGTTGTTTTGAAGTAGTTACTTTAAGAAAAAGGAAAAAAAGAAGAAAAAAAGAAAACACAAATACAAGCCCAGGCAAACTAATTGAGAAATGCACTTGTCCTGAATCAAAACAGTCCTGAGGATGATGGAAGCTCTTCTTAAACAGCTGTTCTTAATCTCTGCTTCCTGGAAAACTACAATCAGTTTATTTTAAATCTGTTTCTTTAATTGTAGTGGAATTGTTCCGTATTAATTGTTCTGTATTGCTGCTTACAGTAATAAACTGTGTTACTGTTTACCAAATTGGCACTATTGAATCGCTGCTAATAGGCCAATTTCTTTTTGCATGTTTTTAACAGAAGATAAAGAAACTGCAGACGAGCCAACAAGAGTCCATTAAAGAGAAATCACATGTACAGTCATGAATTGAAGGAGATGTTAACAAAGGCATCAAAATTGAAGGAGAGGCAATATTTGCAAAGAAAAGAGGATAATCACTTAATCCTGTTCTCTGCTCCCAACCAACATGGAACATTAGACAGTAACAAGACTGGGAGATTGCAGCTCCAGTGATTGTTTTCTAAATGTGGGAAACACTAGTGAAAGGAATAAGAATAAATTAGACAGGTCCTAACGTAATGATGACTCACTGCTCTTTCCCATGATTTTAATCTGGATGTCCTGTCTCCACTGCAGGAAATGTTGTACAGGCAACACTGCTTTTCTAGCTAGCGTGTACAGTACTTGGTCACTCATATCTGTTCTGGAATTTCACAGTCTATTTTAAAAGATAAGATTAGAAACAAAGTTTCTAGTTTCTACGCAGTTTGTAAACCAACTTTTCCCTTTTGTTTGCCAGAACATTACTTTCCAATTGGAAATGCCTCTGTTGCTTTTTCCCCCTTATTTCTTCCTCAGGCTTTTATTTTGTTTTTTTTTTTTTTTTTTTTTTTTTTTTTTTTTTCTCCTGTTATGGTGACTTTTTTGTGCCAGTGTCCTTATTTAAATCAAATTTCTTCTCTTTGTTGTGAAGCTCCCAGGGACTTGCATGAACACTTGGCTGTTTTGGTAGAAGTCTCAGTGGTGCTATAGCAAGCACGTTCACAGGATTTAGCACCTTTTGATGCAATTTAGCTCTGGTGATACTTAAGCTACTGTTTCACCTGAAGTCTGCAGTTCTTCTACTCCCTCATGAATATGTTAATGAATTATTTCACACTCTTTAAAAAATATATCTTTGCAGTCACAGAGCCAACTTGGCATCTTGGGGTGGTATTTAAATAACTTCATGGAAAATGTATCAGTCTAGTTTTTTTTAAAAAAGCATAGTGAATAAATTCAGTGTGGCACGAATCTGGCAGCTGCATTGCAAAAAATATTCAGTGCAAGTAAATTATGCATTTTTTTGTTGTTAAAATAATTCAGAAAATATAATTTCAAATGTTATTTTAATTACTACCTTTATTTTACTGCTTCTAAATAAGCTTTCTACTTGGCAATTTACTACCTGAAATCTCATATTCTAAATGATTCCATGTTTCCTAATGTAAAGTGTATCTTTTATGATCACTTCCAAATTCTAAAAAAATCTCTTGATTTTTTTCTGTCAATCAAATTGGTATTTCAGCCTGTTTGTTTCTTTATACCCATAAAGACACAGGTGCATAGTATTATTATTTTCTTCATGTTGTATCTTTTCTCATTGTTTTCATGTATGGACATTGCTGTAGTTATTATCTGTCCTCCACTTTATTTATGATTGGAATTATTTTTATTCTACATAATTTCTGGATGTGCTTTCAGACTAATAAGTACTGCATTGTTTTAAAGTTCATTTATAAACATATCCTCTATATAAATTAGAGTATATTAGTACTGAATGTACTAAGAGTTAGAAGTGGGTTTTGTATTTGCAGTTTCTGCTATTTTTGTGAGCTATTAGAAACCTCATTAAAAAGCATGACAATAAGAACCATACAACCTACTTTCCAGATCAAAGTAGTTCAAAGAAATCTAGATATGCATATATATTTTCATTAATATTGTATTTTTACCAAAGCCTGCTCTGGTTATTAGGCATTTTTTTCAATTTCCATCAGTGAGTTTGAACAAGAATTTTGATTTTACAATGCTTTAAGCATGCTGAGGTTGTTCAGGTAAAGAAATACAAGTCCATATTTTGATTTGTGGGTACTTATTTCAACTCCTGTGACCACTGAACTTCAGTATTGCATATTGTGTACTATCAGAACCTGTGGGGAAAAGAACAACAATTCTATCAATTGATACTAGAGGATACTGGAGAAATAGATAGCAGAGAAACTGACAGTTTGGGGTGCCTGGTTTTGGAGAAATGCTGTGATTTACCTAGGATGACTTGGAAGTCCTTGGCAGAACAGGACTCCCAGGTACTGGGATAATGCACTGACTCCTCTCTCCAGTCTCTGTGCCCTAAATGCATCCTATCTCTTCCTATCAGCACCTTGATAATGAGATTTTAAATGATTTCTGTTACTGCAGCTGTTGTTGACTGTGAATTTTTTTAGCTTCATGGAAGTGCAGGATGGGGAAGAGGAGCATATTCCCTCCTAGTCCAGATTACTCATGACCTCAGCAGACCTGTGGGTAATGGGAGGAAAAGGACTGTAATGCAGACTGTTGAAAAGAATTGAAGTCTCAATTGTAATATTCAAGAGTTAGGATAAAGTACTTCTCCATCCTCAAAATAAAAAAGATTTGCATAAAAACAAAAAAAAAAACTTTAGTCTTCTTCTGTGAAAGAAATAATAGGTTTTAGGCCCTAGTCATAAAGTGGATGAGGAGTATTCAGAAGCATCTGTTAGTCCTTTTCCTGTGTGCACTCTCAAGGGCGCAAAGGATTTGCTTCACTTGGGTGAAAATGCACTCAGGGTTTTCAAAACTTCAGAAAAATAATTTATAATGTGCCTTTGCACTGCAGCAGATTGTGTTTGAGTCTCTTAATATTTGTGTTTTGGATGGTTGGAACACCAAGGGAAGAGGGTTGAGCATGGCACCAGAGAGTTTGCTGTTGACTTGTGCTAGCCACAGCAAGTCATTCAGACAGATGGGACGTGAGACTCAGGTTGTAACTTAAATGTGGGATTATAACTGAGCCCTCCAGGGACCTAGAAGTGTTGTTGTTATGGTTGTAAATGTAATGTGATAGACGTTCCTTGGTGAAATGTTTAGGGCTTAAGCTCTTCCTAAAACAGGCTGGGACAGAAAATTGGCATTGTAACTTCTTCATGTGAATCCCTCATGCCTCTGTTATGAATGGGCTTCTGCTGAGCACTCTGCCTTGGGGTGTCTTCAGCACTGGCTTGGTGACCTGTGGAATTAAAATGTTTTTAATGCTTGGAACATATTAATTTCAAAAGGAGTTTTACTTGCATGTAGATTCCAGAAAAAAACGGATCACCTAGAATTTAAAGAGAAAATTTTTAAGTTCAATAAGAGCTGTAGTCTTAGGCCTGGAGTATGAATAGCTTTATATTTAGATGCTTGGGAAAAAAAAGAATTGTGCTGTTATGTGTTTGCTTGTCTTGCTTTAGTGACAAACCACTTTAATTCTGTTGTTGTTGAGTTGAAAATTGCCACTATGAAAGAGTCGTGAGAGATCTGGATATTTTGGATCTTGGCGAGTCCTACCAGATTCTTATATTAGTCAAACAAGAGCTCAGCCCATCCATGGTTCAAAACAACAGGTTGTGAGTCAGCCCCAGTCAGATGTTCACTGTGTCACTGAGGGGTTGTGGCCGAGGGACTGATTTTTGTTTGAAAAATGAACTCTGTATTCTAAGAATGCACAGAGAGACAATGCCTGTGAGTAGCATTTTCATATTTAATTTCCTTTGTTTCTAATAATTTATCCTTGATAAGCAAGAATCATAATTACAATACTTCTGTAGTATAGTTTAGCTTTTGTAAACCAAGTTGTTGCAGGGAAGGATATCCTACTGGGTTGAGATGGAATCTGTTGTATGTGGGAGAGGATGCCAGATACATTGGCCCAGCCTGAAGGGATGGTGAATATTTGCACACTGCCAAAAGTCTCAGTTCATTTTGAGAGTTCCACAGTTCAAGAATCAATTGGATTTGCATATCCCAAAAGTTCAGGAATTGATTTCCTAAATGGTGATATTCAGGGTGTAATGATCATGTCTGCCTGTTATTATATGATCAAATATATTCCATGGAGGGTGAATTATTTAATCTCTGTGGAAACATGGAATTTTCATGATGCATTAGGATTGCAATGGACACTTTTTTTTTTTGCAAAGGAATGAAATTATCCTGTCTTCTAAACATATGATCTGTGATGCCTTGAAGGCTGCTTGGAGAGGTAGATAATTAGCTACCCCACTGCCTAGAGAAATAGCTTGGAGATTTTTAGAAGCCTTATGCAAATGGTTTGGGATATTATACAAAATTAGTTTCAGTTAGGCTCAAATTTATCTAATTTAATTTAATTATTGGGAAAAGTAAATCTTTGACTGAGAAAAAGAAGGAAGGAGAAGACAGAGTGAGAAAATATATTGGAATACGAACTGCAACAATTAGATAGTGATGGATTTATAGCTGTCATTCACTTTGTAGGTGTTCACCTTTAAGGCATCTGTAATGACTTTCTTTTATAAGACTCTAACAAAATTAATACCCTAGACCACAGGTGAAATAATTACTTAATGGAATTAAACCCTGTTGCTGAATATGGCTGTATCCTATTTTAGAGAACCGTGAACTCAGCTGGTAAATCTACAGCCTCCAGGGAAGTGGAAGTCCCAGCTCATTCTGCGCATTGTGCTTGAAGTTTCAGGGAGTCTCTGGCATGGAGAAGAGAGTTTTCTGAAGAGGAAACCTGACAGCTTTACCAGGCCTGCATATTCATACGTGCATGAGCTGTGGTGGTCTGTTTTATGCCTGTGTGATGTCTCCAGCAGCCTTTCATTCTCCTGCTGATGGGTGAATCAAGTTTCTCCTTAATCCAGAGAAGACGGTCAGGCGATCAGAGGAGCAGGTGGTGCACAGCTGATGGCTGGTGGCTAGCTGCTAGCTGCCTCTTCAGCATGCAGGGCCCAGGCAGAGAGCAAGGAGGAAAAGGAAATCTTTTGGAAGCTGCTCAGGCCTTCCAGCTTGGCCGGTGGTTTGGGGGCTGAGCTGAGACCAGAGGAGCTGTGAACCGGCAGTTGTATGGCCTGGGGTAGGAGGGAAGGCTGCCAAAGCAGGACTGTACCAACAGGGGTGAGTTTTCTTCCATGGAGAATAGTAGGAGTATACAGCCTGTTGTGGTGGTGTGGATAAGTCAGCAGTGTGTATAAATAGGAAAGAAGTGCAGGACAAGCAGGGTTATCACAGAGTCCTTTGATTCTGTTAGAGCATGTAAGATTTATACCCACTCTTTATGAACTAAATTTCTGCAATTTCAGTGAGCTCTTGTTCTGTTTCAACATGCAGAATGATTTTGCAGAGCTATTTGAACAACTTCTGTGATTTGGCCACTGTAGGAGCAAATTCTTTGAGCAGCCTTGAATATGTGCTTTAGCAAAAAGCTTCCTCAGGCAATGCTAGCGTCACTTACTGCTTTTGCAACACATGCTGAAGTTTACATCTAGGATGTTTCATTGTGAGCTCTTAATTTGCTGCTTGGGCAGTATTTTGTGAGCAACTTCAAGAATATAAATTGACATTTGATTAAATACAGTAAAAAGTTTTCAATGAAGGCTCTTCTGTATGTTTATCAGTAAAAGAGACATGTTACTTTGCAGGACGAAAACAGTTTCATAAAAACTCAAAAGTAGATTGAAATATCCTAGATAATCATCCCAGCTTTAGGAATACATGTAGTACTTTGTTACTATAAGATACATTGAGAATATAGTACTGAAGATAACAGGCACCATTTGTGACAATTTGTTATAGAGCTCTGAACATAGGATACTGTTGACCTGCACTTTTGAAAAGCAAGCCTGTCCTAGAATTCCCCCTTGGGCTTTGCAGCTTGGTGAAAGAAATTTAGGAAGATATACTGTTGGCACTAGAACTGTGGTGCTTTGTTTTGGACATATTGGTATATGATCAAACATGGATCCTAAAACAAAAAGGTTCTGTACAACTGTACATTTACAAGAAACTATTTTACAGCATTTACTTGGAGGTTTTTTTTGCATCTTCAGAGTGCTGTATTGTTTCCTTTATGTATAGCAGTTTCTTGATGAGGACACTCTTGTTTTCAGTTCTCTGTCACTTGGACAACTAGGCCAAATGAGTCAGCTGGAGAGAACAGCCAGGGAAAAGCAGAAACCCAGTTAGAAACTAAATGACAGGTTAATAAAATGTCATAAACCAAACCAGAAAAAGGAACACGAACACAAGAAGTTAGTCAATCCCTTCTGGGGCAGCAGAACTGTCTTTTTCTGCCCCAAACAATATCTCAGTATACAGAAAGATTGTTTGTATCTTGCGCATGCATACTGGATTTCACTACACTTCTCTGGGATCTATTCTGGAGGTATTGCAAAAAAAAACCCCTAAAAATATCAAAGAGCACTTTAGACTTCTTGTTGCTGTTGTTAAACTTCAAGTGGGAGAAGGTTTTTTGTTTTAATCTTATTTTAAAATAGATACTTGTTGCTCTTTGCTCACAATAAGCTGCTGAAACTTGAGGCTATAACATTTTCTTTACAAAAAATTAATTTTCCTGTTTTACAGCATTCTGTTGTTACACTGATGTTCCTCAAGAATAGCTCAAGAATTCCTTTTAAGAGTGGCAGCTCCCCATAATGAGTGCTGTTCTTAGCCAAAATCTATGATGTTGGGCAGAAGCTAAAGGTTAGGTCAAATGTTGTGGATTTCCATTTGAACATCAGGGACATCATTTTGAAGCATAGCTTTCTAAACGTGAGGAAGAACTTTACTGTGTGAGGGACCATGAACCAGAGCAGATTACCCATAGGAGTTGTGGAGTCTCCCTCACTGGAGATATTCAGGAGGTGTTTTGACAGAATCCTGTCCCAGGCGCTCTACGATGGCCTTGCTTGAGCAGGGAGGTTGGAGCACATGATCCACTGAGGTCCCTTCCAGCCTGACCCATTCTGTGACTTAGGTTTCATATATACTGGTCTGACCTCATCTCTGGTAATCTGACTCATTTGTGTCACATACAGTATCTTGATGACAAGATATTTTGAAGCCTCTGAATATCTATTGTGTAATGAGCGACCTTCTTTTTAGTCTCTGAATATGCAAATGTTCATAAATTCTCCTTTCAAGGTTTTATTCGTGTTTGCAGGGTGGCTTTAAAACTGGGAGCCAAATGCAAACCTTAATGTAAAACTCCTACTTTATGATCTGGTTTTGGCCATCATTGGTAACCCATAGTACTCCAGCTTTTTAAACCCAGCTTTAAATTGTTAAAACATGGAAAAATGGTTTCAAGTTAAAAACCCTATATTACTGGTAAACTTGGACCTGAAAGTGAATCTAGTACTTGCAAGACCTTTGCTGAAGGAAATGGAGAGAAACGTGGCTTTTTTTTCCCCACAAAACCATAATTTTTTATGATTTTTATCTCCCAGTTTATCTTCTTTCAGCAAAGAATGAAAATATTATTCTTGCAGGCAGAGATATACTGAAATGCTTTGCTGGTTATGGACAGCCTCATGTGCCTAAACCTGACTAGAAATTTCTCAGTGTTTGTGATAGCAACAGTGCCAGTACAAATACAGACACAGGAGCACATGCTGTTTGGCTCAAAGGCAAGAAGGAAATAGTGTTCTGCAAGCATCCAGAGGAAGAATATTTGGGATTTTTCAAAACACAGGAAAACACTGGTTAAAGTGAAATGAGCTGCTAGATAGCAATGAATGGTCCTTTGCAAGCCAACATTCTTTGCCTTTAAAAAAGCAAAGGAAGATCTTCTCTAGTTAATATACCGTGACTTTAATAAATAACAAGTGTTCTCTTCCTTCAAGGCACATATTGACTTGCTAACCTTTTTCTAATCTGTCTTAATCATTGTCAATATTTACCTCTTCATGCAATAAATACCACAAAGTCAACAGAAGCCAATTTCATCTCTGCTTTTGTGTTTGTGCCATTTCTTTGCCCATTTCAGTGAAATTCATATACAGCTTGAGAAGAAAAATTAAACTTGTTATGGAACTGCTGCTATGAAGTTTATAGTAATGATCTTGAACCATTTAGACCTCTGTCTGTAAGTAGAACTCACATTTCAATAGACCTAAAATAATATTAGATACTTTTGATTCTTTATATTTCTAGGCAAACTGAATATGATATTGCTATACTGCTAACCAGTTGAATTCCTTACCAAATTAAGTGTATTATACAATTTATAACGAGGTTCTTTAGATGGCTGGTTCCTGAAATGATTACAAAGTAACCTGTGCAAGCTAAATTATTAAGAGTATATTTTTTAAAAGAAAATTTTGATATCTGTTCAGACTACTGATCTGTTAGGTGTCTGTTTTGGGACTCCTGGTGAAACTTCTACTTTTGTTTGTCATTGACTTCAGTCTCCCTTTATGCTGTGGACTGGGGTGAAAGGAAGGGGGCTTTCATGGAGTCAAAACCCAGCCTAACCCCTTGAGCCCTATGCAGATACTGCATCAAGCAGAGCTGAGCTGCAGTGTGGTGCTGAGGACATTATTTCATGCCTCTCTTCTGGCACTGAGCACTCTTGAGTCAGACCTGCCTAATGCCTGCTCCCCATGAAATCTGACTTTGTTGAGCTGCCACTGCTCTCTCCTCAAGTTTAGAGGGTGTGGGAGCAGTTGAGACATGGGCTGCCTCCACAGAGCTCAGCTCAGATGCTCTTCCCAGATGAACTTCTGTCCTCATTGCATTCGTAACACTTTTAAACTAGGCTTCCAGAGGTCTTGTGAAAACTGTGAAAATCTTAATTATTACAGCATTGTTGCTCAAGGTGAAACGTTTACTCCCTGAAAAGCGCTTGCTTGATTGGAAACAATGTGGTTTTGAGCTCAGATGTGTGCATGGAGGGGAAAGTGCAGTTTAAAAGTACCTCCAGAAATAGAAGTACTGATATAACTTTGTGCTGACTTTGGGAAAGTAGAAAGTGAGAGGGAAGGAAAAGAGTTGAAGCATGCAAGAATGACTATGGGGAAGAAAGGGGAGCTTGAGTTGTGATCTGCATTCTATCTCAAATTCCTCAGACACTGTGTGGATGTCTTCTATCATACAGTTGTAGTTCATTGTCAGTGCTGAGTTACCCAGACTGTCTTTGGTGCTGATTAGCAAACTGCTGCAGACAATTATCAATGTTTTAATGATTTTCATGGTATTTAATAGAGCTGGTTGTGTATTTTCCAGCTGAATGTTTTTTCACTTAAGAAAATCAAAACACTTCCTGGGAAATTGCCCGTTTCGTTGAAAGTTTTGGGCAGCAGATTGTTGGAACACCTTGTTTCCATTTGCACATCTTCAGGGCATGAAAGGTTAGACCACAAAAACTGTAGTATTTTCTTTTCTCCCCAGTTTGAGCCAGGAAGGATTTCCCACTGTACAAATTCTATGTGACCAAGAAACTGAGGGGAAAAATTTGGATTATCTGCACTTATACAGAGCCATCATGAGTTTGAGAACTGAATTATGTCTTGGGAGAAAACTGTGTTAAGATCCAGACCAAATTTGGCTGTATAAGTAGCCCTGTTAATTAGCACTATATCTGGACAGTGCTGCATTCCTTGATACTCATTAGTAGAAAATTGTAAAATAAATTATAAAACCCAAAGGGCATTAAATGTCTCTTACCTCAGATGCTGAAAACAAGTACAGCAGAAGCAATAGGAAGAGGCCATTCATGCTACTGCTTTCTCTTCCTCTGAAATTTCATATCTTATTAAAAACCTTCCCTGTAGGATTATTGGACTGGAATTATACATTAAAATGAAAACACAGTAGTTATTCTCTTGCCTACAAAACGAAATAGTTAGCATAACTGTATATTGTTTAGAAAAGTCAATTATACCTCAAATAAGGAGGAGAAAAAAATTTAGCAATGTCTTTTGAGACTAAGCCTCTGCTGAAATGTGTTAGATAAAAGAGCAGTGATGTAGCTGGGGCTGCACAGTATTTTGGTGTCTGCCTTTGTGAAGATTTGGGACTGATTGAATCAAACCCCCTGTGAGAGTGGCAGTCCCATTATGTTTGTTGCAGGTTGACTGGTGCAATGTTTGTTTCTGAGGTTATCAGCATGTTCAATCAAAAAACTAATATGTGCATTATTGCTTTGCTGGGTTTTAAGCCCTTTTCTCATTATAAGTATCGATCTTGATTGGAAGCAGTTCTCCAAATGTTTGGTTCCACTGACATGAAATGATTCTCATCATCTCTTCCACCAGAGGGAAGGTATTTTCATTCAGGTTAATTGCTGGTGCCTGATGCTAAATGCAAACACCAGAGCACTGCTCAAAGTGAAAATTCAAAACTGGGGGGAAAAACCCACAAAAGCAAAAATCAGCTGTTAAAATGCCTTTTCCTTCTGTATTTACCAGAATGGTGAGCTTTTCTTTGGCATTGCAACATTCCAAAGAAAATTGCATTAATACTGTTTTGAAGACACAAAATTTTTAATTCTTTGTCAGTGAATATGTATTGTTCTCTTTCTACCAGAAGCAGGGGGAGGGCAAGATAGTAGCAGACACAAGTGGGTATAAAAATACACAACAATAAAAACATAACCCAGTGCCAAAAGAAGGAGTGATGTAGAGTCATGTTTAATTTAGACAAAACCAGAAATCCTACTATTGTAATCTGAAATATGCGGGTGGACCCTAATGTCAATGATTGTGATGATGTGCACAGGCAATAAAAATCCAATCAAAATTTGCAGGGAGATTTAGGCTTTTCCTACAGATAACTTGCTCAAAAATACTTAGAAAGGAATATGTATGCAAATGTATTCTCTATCCAGAGCTTTATTTATGATGATGCTTTGTTTGTTGTAATTTTGTTGTGATAAAAGGAAACCTCTGCTAGGCTCAAGATATCCTGATGCTTATCTGTCTGTGCACTGCACCCCACACTTGTCCAGGCAAGGAATTGCATACCAGAAGGACAGATGGAAGCTTTTTAAGGTTACCAGGGATGTGGGACCCAAAATTTTCCATTTTTGTTTGGTTTAAAGTGTTCATAAACTCTAGTAAACTGTCCCAATGACAAATGATCTTCTTTTAACATTTGGGTTTTAGTCTTTATCTGAAATGGTTTCAACACTATTTCTTGCTCTTAGATCTTGCTCTATACTTGTTTGCTGGATTGAGAACCTCCAACTGTAGGTTTCTTGCAGATAGTTAGAAGTTAGTCTTCTCAGTTAAATAAGCCGATTTTCATTTCTAGCAGATCAAATATTTTTTAATGATTTTCATTGCTCTTCATTGAATTTTTCCACAGTATTTTACTAGGTCCAAAGTAAAGCTTGAAATATTTTATGAAAAAGTTGAATGCTTCATGAACTCAGTTTCAAAAGAACCCCAAATTAGGTGGTTTTGTTTGTTGGTTGACTGTGTGGAGGAGCCTCTCGTCAATATTTCCTCTCAGCAGACAAAGTCCAGGAAAAATATGGAGGCTCATTGTGGGGGCTAAATGCCTTGGCCATCTGTGCTCTGGTAATGTTGAATCTGTGTATCTGCCACCAAACCAGCCATAGTCCAATGGTTGTCTACAAGCCACTTGTCAGATGGAAATTGGCCACAGCTTCCCCAACAGGAGGACAAGAGCCCATGAGTGTTCAGAACTACTTCAGTTTTTGTGGTGGATTGTTTTTCTTCTGTTAAATTCAGCGCATCATGCACAATAAATAGATTTTTGAGAGGTGGGAGAGGAACAGAGAAGGTTAGTCCATCAGAGATCCTAAAGGAGGTTTACTGAAAAATGAATCTCTCTTTTTGGGGGTTATATTTCTCCCTGTGCTTACAACAACATAGGTTTGAACCCAATAAATACGGCATAAGAGAAAGCTTCAGTCACAGGTATTTTCGTGAGAGAGTACCCCTTCTGTTTTATCACAGATTTGAGCTCTGCTGCTGCTTCTCCAGCCAAGCAGCGCCTTGTCCCAGCAGAGCTATGTTTTGTTGCCCTCAGGAGGGAATGTTCATTGTGAAACCACTTACCAACAAGGGTGAGGGCTTTCATACATTAGATCAGAAAAGGGCTTTGGGTCCCACAAAACAAAGCAAGAACTCCAAAGTCCTTTGCTGATTGATGTGTCTTGTTATCATAAAGGTTCTTGGGGCAAGTGTTATTTGGTGTCAAGTGTCCAATTCATTATGTGGCTACTGTGATATTTGGAAGAGTAATCTGTGCAAAAAGCTAAAAGAACATTCATTTTGAATAACAGGGATTTGTTTCAATCTAGCTTATACCTGTTCTCTATAATAAAATAAAATAATCTAAGTTACATAGGCATAATTACAACTGTCTTCCATTGTTTATCCCTTGTCTGAGAGGCAGAAATTCTACAGCATGCACCTCAAATCTGCATAAATTTATTTACCTTACTTCACCAAAAATTTAGCTAGAAGTAGGATAAACATATACTGTCTTAAACTGAAATAAGTTCTCTTTTTACTGATATTCCAAATGAATTTAGGCTGTCATCCTTCATTTGCTTTGTTCAACTCTAAATGGAGTTGGACCTGTAGTAATAATGTGGGAAGATAATAAAGTCACTCTTATTCTTTAGGGATTTTTTTAATTTCTTTTTATAAAGTCTCATATATTAATGAAGCAGATGGTCACTCTTAAGAGCCAGAATGTAATTGAATTGCATGGATGCTCTTAGGTTTGCTTAAGTCAGGAACTAAATTGAGGTATGCTTGTGTGCTGGTTCTGGCTCAGGTAGAGTTCGTTTCCTACACAGTGGCTGGTGTGGGGCCGTGTTCTGGATTTGTGCTGAACACATCTTTGGTCATATAGAGAGGTTCTGTTATTGCTGAGCAGGGCTCACACAGAGCCAAGACCTTTTCTGCTTTTCCCACTGCCATGCTGGCCAGGAAGCTGGGGGTGAATGGGACACTGGGAGGAGACACAGCCAGGACAGGTGACCCAAACTGACCAAAGGGACATTGCAGACCACGTGACATCATGCTCAGTATATAAACTGGAGGGGAGGAGGAGGAAGAGCAGGATGTTTGGGGTGATGGCTTTTGTATTCCCAAGTCACTGCTGTGTGTGGTAGGGCCCTGCTCTGCTGGAGATGGCTGAACACCTGCCTGCCCATGGGAAGCACTGAATCAATTCCTTGTTGTGATTTGCTTGTGTGCATGGCTTTTTCTTTCCCTATTAAATTGTCTTTTTCTCAATCCACAAGATTTCTGTCTCTTAGATGTCTGATTCTCTCCCCAGTCCTGCTAGTGAGAGAGTGACTGTGTGGGGCTTGGTTGCTTGCTGGGGTTAAACCACAACAGCTTCGAACACAAATCATGATTAAAAAATGCACTCAAAATCTTCTGTTTTGAAAAATTTTCAGAGCTGTCCTCTACTCCTACCATCTTGAACCCCCTAGAGATAAACTCTAACAAGACAGGATGAACTTTTAAGGACACACCTTCTTCAATCTCAGTTATCATTTATCTTGTAATTTGAAATGCTGCATGATAAATCACTTTGTGAAGATGTAATATTTGATGCTCGGCCCCTCTCTGTTTTTATGACTTTAATAAAATTTGAGATTTTGCTGGGAATTGCCTTTCTTTAGTGAATTTCCTGATGTATTTGGATTTCAAATGTTTTCATTTTGTCAAGTTATATGTGACATTATTCTGGTTCTTGTGAATGACATTAAAATGATTGTTCTTAGGTAATGAATATAATTCTATTCAAAGAATTAATTTTGGAGAAAGCTTAAAAAAGCAAGTAGAAAATCTCAACCCAAAGCATACAAAAAATTGAAGAAACATTTGGCTTTTTTGGATATAGTTTCCACTATGGAGCATCAGAGTAATACTGAAGTGATCAGTTGTCAGTCATTACACCAGTAACACTGTTTCTAATTTGATTTAGCTTCAGATTAATTGAAACAGGCAGTATTGATTGCCACTAAAAGAACTGGAAGTTATTTCATTTGACAGAAGTCAAATGGGATGGTTTGGAAGATGAGTCCAACTCCTACACAGACGTGCCTATTTTCTGTTTTGTATTTGCCCTTGAAGGAATTTGCATTTGTAGAGAGATGCTTCATAGTTGAGCATGTTATGCATGATCCAATCTACTGCAGTTTACAAAGGCTTTCTAGTCCTTGGTGGTTCTTGGATGCAATCTTGAAAAATCATATTTGAGCTATCATTTTTTCCTTATCTCAGAGTTTCTCTTTTACCTATAAGGCCTATACCTTCCTACTTTCACTGGAATTAATCACCTCGTATTATGTCACTTGCTGCCTGCCAGAAATTTCAGTCAGAAGTAATCAAGAACTGGTTTCTGGATCTTACTTAATAGATTGGGCAAAAAAGCATATAGCATTAGTACAGGTCAATGAATTGATAATGAAAGAACAGGAACATCACCTGACAACATAATTAATTTTATTGAGTTCAATGAATAGTTGTTTCATTTCTGGATCAAGCCTGAATTTCACACATGGAAGCCAGGCAGTTCACTGATGCTTTTATCAGGGTCATCCTCACTAGTTTTGTTTAGCATTTGAATCTAAATTAATAAGAAAAGGCTGAACTGGAATTTTACTTGCTTTCTGGAAATAAGGTCAAGGCATGTGTAGATGCAGGAAATTGAGCTACAGGATTTTAATGAAAAACTTTACCTGTAGAGTTAATCTGTGCTAAGAAATTTAAAGTGGGAAGGAGGCTTTCATTGAATTGCCATACCAGTCTCTGCAGAAATAACATATACCGGGGTAGTAGCACTGCTTTATTCCCAAAGCACTGCTCAGGTGCTTGAGAAGAGTCCCTGTAAACCTGTGCACAATGCCACAAGGTGACTCCCGCTGGAAGGAGGGACCCTGGCATGTGAGCACACAATCTGCCTGCTTACTTGTTCCACCAGTTTTCCACCAAGTTTTGCTCCTGGTTCCTACAGTACCGTGAGAGTGGGAGGAATGGCTCAAAATCCCATATTAATTTCTGTGAAGATATTTCATATTTAACTTCACATGCTGAAGTCTACAAGCAGTCTGAGCACTTTGAGTTTCAGTTAAGATGCCTATAGGGATGGTTTTTCCTGGATTGAAGTGGGACCTAAAGCACCGTAATGTCCACGCAGAAGGAGCTTTTGTGCCAAATGAAAAATAAATCACTATGAATTGATATATATTCTGTAGCTGCTCCGACCTACCAGTCAGTGCTGGAAAAAGATATCCTGGGTTTTGGAAGGATCCTGAGGGTTTGCCAAGCAGTGGTCCCCTAAGGAAGAGATTTTAATTTCTAGTAGTGTGCTTTGTGGGCCTTGATACGTGTTTTTCCCACTTCCATTGATTCCAAACATGTTATGTTCAACTTCTAGGTTTCTTTTTAAAAGTCATCACAGTGATATTCAACACTGGCTAGCCTGCACAGATGGGCATGTAACTTTCTATTGTTGGTCAGATTTTAAGTAAATTGTTTGTCAAGTTTCAGGGTTTACCAGCCCCCTCGGTTGAGGAGGACTGAGTCCCTATCGTTCTTGAGCTGGCTGCAACATGACAACATCTCTTAAATTTGTAAGGTTTTTTTTTTTAAAACAAATGTTTTCCATTTTTTAAAGGCAGGTTAAATTATGTTCTAGAATATTTTCTGTAATCTCTGGCCTTGTAGTAAGCCACTCAAAACTCTGATTTTCCTCCAATCATTCTTGAATCTACCTCAAAGAAGGATGCTTTTCTATGTATTTTTTTTTTTATTTGGGTATGTTAATGGTCAAGTTGCATAATTAAAACAAGCATCCCACTAAAGTTGCAGTCATATACTCTTAACTTATCCTCTTTTCAAAGTGTAATAATTGTGCATGTCATCCCACCAAGGTGTTGACAGATGAGCAGCAGCAGCTGAAGTTGCTTCTCCCAGGTGTCCATCCTTCCTGTGAGGAGAGCTGGAGAGACAGAATGTGTCTGTGAGCCTCAGGCTGTTCAGCACGAGTCTGGCAGCCCTGCTCCAACCCCTCAGAAGTGTGGAGCAAGTTGTCAGGGTTTGCACTGGGGTGGGGGAATTGAGAATCCATTCCCTCTTGCTGACTATGCAGGCAGTGTGGCAGCCTTCTACAGACATAGTTAACTGCTCTAGTGTCCTGCACTGCCAAAGACAAGTATGGATCAGAAACCTAGATCCTTTTCATGTATTTGAAGTTCCACCTGTCTTGAGAGGGTGCTCTGCCAGAGCTTGGACCAAGGTCTTTGAGATCTTCTCTTAGATAGTAGTGTTTCATTCATGACAGTTTTCACAGGCACTTACACAATATTAAACTGGAAACTCCTATTAATGCACAGTGAAAGTTTCATAAGTGAGCAGAAGTTGAGGGAGAAAGATAACTATCTTAGTATAATATCAATTTACCTACTTTTGTAATTTTTCTAGATAACTGGGAAGAGAACTGTTGAGGGTAGGAATGCACAAGATGTGACAAATATCAAGTCATATATCAATGTCATGCATTGGGTTAGTGAAGCAGCAGAGCTTTATTTTTTATTTACGTATTTCTGTGTAGCTAAAACTTTCTGCCTTTAAAGGTCATTCTAAGGCTTTTTGCTGTTCTAAATTTGTGTTTTGGATAGATTATTAAAGAATCTACCTTATGTTTACTGCAATGTGAATGCTTTCTGCTTGACAAATCAGGCTGAAATACAAAGGTGGTGCTTCTAGTAGGCAATTTGCTGTCTAAAGGAAGCAAACTGTCTTAAAAACACTAAAGCTGGAAGTAAGAGATAAAACAAGATATAAAAAAATAAAAGCCCCAACCAAACCCCACCTACAGTTTCCCAAACAAGATGTAAACCCTCTTCTTTTTTGCTTTCCCAAAGAATCTTTCATCTTTAGTACCTGTTACTGCCTATTACTTTGCTGTTTGCAAGCTGTCAATTATCAAGAATCTTCCGCCTGCCTCTCACCAGTATATTTGGAAAAATGATCAAGATAATGTACTTAAAGGATTGAAAAGAATTCCAATATAGAAGGTAGATGAACTTTGAAGCTGCACATCTGCATCCTTTCCAGAGCTGGATAGATCAGTGTTACTTTGAAAGACTGTTTTGCTGCAACCCCCTCTTCTTGCCTTTCAGATTATGTGCTTATTGTGACTCATGTCACAGCTCTTGATTGAGAGGTCTGTTTTGGTGATTACATGAAAGAAGTAGTCTAGAGCTCTTAATCCATTTAAATTGCTTGTAAATGACTCACCTATTTTGTCTCTTGCTCCTACTATTGTGTGGTACCTTCTTACTCATATGTCAAGGTGAGCTATTTCCTTATGTGCTAAGAATGGGCTCGCATAATCCCACAAAGTATAAAAGTATAATGAGAGCACGGCACTTAAGTAGCTACTGAAACTTTATTATAGGATGTGTATGGATTTCCATTAGACAAACATCTCAATTACCAAGTTGAAACTTTTTTCTTAATTCTCTTTTTCTGCATTATGATACAATTGTATCAGATCCAGAGGACAACTATTGACAGGAATTATGGGGCTGTCTTGATCTTCACTGTGGGACCTTCTGTAGTGAGTCTCTTGTCAAATTTTTTTTCTGGTCTGTGTTTTGTTCAGGCTGACTGTTGGACTCCACAATATTTTTTGTGTTCTCCTATGGCATTAAATCTTCTTGAGAGAAAGCTGATCTTCTTTCTCTGTGTTTGCTGAATGTGAAATTGTAGCAGTGGTAAAACAGTTTAGCTGAAATGATGCAGTGGGTTGAAGCCATTGAACTGGGGCATTTCTATTCCTTTTTTTATTCTTTTCTACCCTTTCTCTTTCCTCGGGCCCTACTCTGGGCTGAGGTAGTCTTGGGTATTCCTTGTAACATGAATTCTTTTATCTGGCTCTTTTATGGCTTTACCATAAGCTAATTGAACACAATAAGTCAGAAGAAATATGGTCATTGCATGTGTTGGGTTAGTTTCCTGTTGGATTGATGAGGTGAATTCTTTTCCACACAGCTATAAAAGCTTTAAGAGTCATGAATAATTGTCCAATAGGAAAAGTAGTAGATGTATACTCCTTCCAAATCTTTTCCATCTCTCTATGTGTAACAGAAATAATGGCATTTTTTCCATTAGCAACTGCGTCCTGGTTTAACCCCAGCTGCCACCTCAGCGCCACACAGCTGCTTGTTCTTTCTCTCCAGTGGGATGGGGGAGAATTTAAATGGCAAAAGTGAGATATCCTTGAGATAGACAGTTCAACGGGCGAAGAAAAGGCTGTGTGTGCAAACAGAGCAAAACAAGGGATCCATTCACCCCTTCCCATGGGCCAGCAGGTGCTCAGCCATCCCCAGGAAAGCAGGGCTCCATCACATGTTACTTGGGAAGACAAATGCTATCACTCCAAATATGTCTGTCAGTTCCTTCTTTCTCCCCAGCTTTGCATGCTGACCATGATGCCAGCTGGGATCAGCTGTCCCCTGGGCTGTGTCCCCTCCCAGTTTCCTGTGTGTCCCCCAGCCCCCTCAGTGGCAGGGCTCCGTGAGAAGCAGAAAAGGCCTTGGCCATGTGTAAGTCCTGGTTATCAATAACAAAATGATTCCTGTGTTATCAACCCTGTTTCTGGCCCAAAAGCAAAACAAAACTTAGCCCCATACTATCTACTATGCAGAAAATGACCTCCATCCCAGCCAAAACCAGCACAAAAACTAAGGTGCACTCTTTTTGATGTTGTTTGTTTTGGTGGTTTTTTTTTTCTTTTATTTTTATTTGGGTTGGGTTTTTTCCCTTTATCTTTGCTAGTGTGCATTTTTAAATACAGTTTGTTAGCATCTAATCAGAGATAGGGTTTTACTTCCCCCTTTATGATCTACATGCCTTACCTTAGATAATTGCTTGTGCCTGTTATTGGCTAAGTAATAGAAGACTGTAACATTGATTTTAATAGTTCATTATACCCTGTGTGGACCTTGGGAGACTAAAAAGGCTATGCTACTTGAGCATAAGAAAGAAAAAAATATGTCAGTTTCATTGTATCAGATGAAAACTGCAAAGTCTATATATATATATTTGCAGTATTGGGTAATTATTTTCATAATGTAGTTTACATTTATTTTATCTATAGTTCCCTATATTAAGATTAAAATTTTATATTGGAAATTTTTTGATTCTTTTGATAACTTTGTTTTTATATCTTTTTGTTGAACTGATAGTAAGGGAGATCAAAGTTTCCTAAAGGAAAATTTAAAACCTCATAAATGCATCTGAGTCAGCAGAACTTTTCAGTTTCCCATTTGCTTTTTTCCTGTGTCATAACATAAAAGTTGATTCCAAAGGAAAATAGAAACACAGTTCTGCAACTGTTCAAACAATTTGTTAAATCTGTACATGGTTCTACAGGCTCTGATCTCTAGAACAGGCACATTCTCCCTATTTCTAGTGTCATTTGAGGCAACGCTGGAGATGCTTGAGAATTATCCGGACTTGGCTCACCTCAACTAGAAAGGAGCTTGGAGCTGGTAAGCAGGGATATGACTCCATGTGTTAAGGCAACTGCTCTCAGGGACAGATGCAGCCTCGGCAGGAATGGGCAGGCTGACCAGCCCTAATCACATCAGCTGGCCTGGGATGCCTGTCTCTCTTACCTCCCGCCCCTGCCAAGTGCTGGCCAGCAGTATCCCTGGGGCCTCGGGATAAACCTTGCACTTGTTTAATAGTATTGGCAATTTAATCCAAATTTAGGAACTGCTGCAACACTCTAAAACTTGATATCTGTGCTCCAGGCTTTTCCAGGTAGATTATGACTGAATTTGTTAATCAGTGACAAAATATGTACTTCTTGGTTTTTAGTTGTTTTATTACTTAGAAGTAAATAAATAAAATTCACATCTTGATACTACCTTGCTTTCTATTGACAAGTATACTTGTTAATGTGTGCTTTAAAGACCTTTCCCTGTATAAGGGCTAAAAGGTTAATAACTGAACCCACAACTGTCTCCAGTGAATCAAGCTCAATTTTCCTGAGCCTATTGAAATCAATCTGCTCCAAAGAAGCTAATTAGAGAGAAGTATATGGATTTCCTGGGTGATACTGTCTACATGGTGTCATATATTCCATGCAATTCCTCTTGCAATTTTGGAAAATAATTTAGTTGTGTCTAGCTCACTTTCCCTTCTGCTGATGATGGAAAAAAAAATACATCCCCCTCTAAAATCTCAAGATGGACCTGATGTGACTCAACAGCAAGGACGCTCTGGTACTGGTAGCTTAGTAACTTTGCTAATAAAAATGGTACTGTCAGTTTTACAGCTTCCTGTGGTTGAATTGATGACTGTTGGCTGGCTTGGATGGCACAAAGTATGAGAAAGCCATATTTATTTATTTAACGGTATTTAGTTGATGCTGGTAATGTTCAAGCAAGCATGCTTTCCATCTGTGTTTTTATTTATGTTTAAAGTCACATTTGTCTTACTCTGGTGGATTGTTTATTTTGAACTTCAGAGTGGTAGCTGAGTAGCCATTGTTGTGTAGTGTTCCATGAACAATGGAAATGTTTCTTCATTATATAGAGGGTGACAGTGTGACCTTGGACCCAGATGTAGACGACCTTGAATTTAGAAACAGGTGAGTGGAAAGGTCTGATTTCTAGACTCAATCTGTGTTGTGTAGGCCATGGATTTGCAGGTCTCAGTTTTGATAGCAGCTTCAAAATTATTAGCTTACATACTGAAAACCTTATTTTGTAGAAACTATGATAGCACATGCTACAATTTTGAACTTGATATCACTCAGGGTCATGTGAAACCATGGTGGATTAGATCTGACATGGAGTTCCTTGGAATCCAAGCCTGTTAAGGACACCTTTCAAGCCTTTGGCTTCTGGTAAAAATGTGTTTAAGTGTTCCAGTATAAATGCTTATCACCTACTCCTCATACTCTTGGCCTGAGACCTGAAAAATGTCTACTTCTGTGAGGAATATTAAGGCTGTTGGCAATAATTGTGTTTACACATCCCTGCTAGATAAGGAAGTGGTTTTCTTTTCACAGTGGCTTGACTGTTTCAGAAGCTTTCCTAATTCTTCTTTGCCTTCCTTGAAGCTATGTTTTAAGATAATCCTATTCCTCTTCTAAGCCCCAAAACGTTACAGCTAAAAATAGATGTTGAGAAACAGGGCTTCATTGTTTGTTGGTTTCCTTTAAAGAAAAAGGTAGTACAGAATATCCAGGGGGTAAAGGGAGAAATATTTCCAACGTCGTCATCTGCCTTCCCTTTGTATGAGGTAGTGAATGTGAAAATCCAAGTAATTAATCAATGTGAACTTTTCAGATTCATCATTGTTAATGTGCACCTGTGCCAAGCAACATTGTGCTGATTCTGGGCAGAAAATAATGCATCATATTCATTAACTACCTCTGGTTTTTGTGCCTCATTTGCAGAGCAGCGTCCAGGGAGAAGGTGGGATTTTAGTTTGTGCTGAGCCAGTGTTGTGCAAATCGAGCATAGACTTTGGCTAAAGATCTAAGCTCTGGGCTTTTATACCTTTGCTGCTTAAACCTTTAACATGAACAGAAGTTGTACCTCAGCACTGATGGTAATTTACCCAGTCCTATGTACTGCACTGTCCTTGTGAATGTGTTTTTGAATAGGTTGAGTAGGTGGCAGCTTGCATATAACTAGGAAGACATTTAGTGGCATATAGTTTCAGAATTTATCTTCCTTTAGTATTTTGGAGATGAGTCTGGCTGCACAAGTGGTTAATGGAAGGAGGGGAGGTCTTGGAACAGGCATGTGGAATTGATGTATTCCCCCTGATTTGTAAAGTGCCTGAGAATTCCTTCTGCCCAGTGGTTATTAGCATCTGCTGAGATGTCTCACTTGTGTTTGCTGTGATTGCATCTCTTTCACTGCTGACTGGTGTATACAGCTGCTGGATTTTTTTAGGTATCAGCGTTGTCTAAACAAACGTTTATTTTGTTGATATTAATTTTCCTGACAACATTTTGTGTGTGTTAATTATGGATTACAGGAAAAAAACCAAAACAAACCCATGAAACTTTCCAAACAAAAACTGACAAACTTCTGAAACATCTTAATTATTTTAGTTCTTAATGTATTGTCTGCTGCTCTAGATATGGGAATATTATTTTACATTCTTTTGTGTCAATGAATTTAATAGGAAAAAAAATTGAGATTCTTCAAACAGTACTAATTACAAATTGCCCTAGAGAATGTTGAAAATAATGGAACATCCATGTATTGGCATCAATAATAGTAATATATAATTATACAGTACTACTTATTTGTTGAGAAATAATGGGAATCCCTGCCAAATGTGGAAGAAATAATTGGAGGTTCTGAAAGATAGTACAGCTTTCTGTTCAGAACTGCCATTTCATGCATTCATACAAATGAAAATTTTGTTTGTTTTGGAGTTTCCCACAAGTAGAATTTCAGAATTTTGGTCTGTTTTTTACTCTGATAGCTGAAACAATTTTTTATAGAATAAGACAGAGGTTCATGTTCTATATATTCTTATGTTTGGATTATTAGATTTCTGTCTAGATAACACAAACAAGGATTTTTAGGAGCTCTTATTCCAACAGTATGTGTAGTTACCAATTAGCATTCAAATTCTCTGACTGTATCATAGGGTGTTTATTCACTTCTGTTTTGCCATGAGAGTTTAGGCTGACTCAGGTATCTATTCACAACTGTGTTTAAAAATAGGAGAGAGATACTGGGGTGTGACTGCCTGATAGAATTCATGAACTGCACATGGAGTGCAAATAAATAATAAAGATAGGGATTTAATAAATCCTGAAGAGAATAAAAGAAAATCCCTGTCTCCTGTAGCTCCTCTGGTTTTTAGTTGTCCACCTTATAAATTGTCTGTAGAGGCTGTCATACTACTTTTCCCTACCTTGTATGCTGCAGCTGGATTTTAACTACAGGCATTTGCAATGTCAGCAGTTCTGTAAACTTGGGCAAGTGAAATATCTGAGTGCTCAGTGTCTATATGCAGGCTTGACTGTTACTGGTCAGCTGCAATGATGCACACCAAGTGAAATTAAAGGAATAATTCTGGAACTTTATCCCTCTCCCTAAGCCCAAAGTTACATATCCCAACCATAGCCAAAGCCATCAAAAAGCAGCATAACAACTATAATAATTTCACATATAGATTGGTAATATCACCTGTTGCTCTTGGTAGAACTGGTAATTAACTGGAATGGCAATTTATGGTCTTACAGACCTCATTTATGAAGCGCTGCTTGCCATTAAAATTAATAGGAGCTGAGGGAAATTGATGAATGTCAGAAAGTTCAGATGAATCTGGAACAACTTGTGCTGGTTCAGTACCACCCAAACTATTTTACTAAACTTGTCACTCATTGACATGTCAATCATACTCATGATGGATATGCATTTCTGTTGACACTCTTGCCTCCTCACTGCAGCTATGGGTGGGTAAGAGATGGTTATGTCACACAGTCATAGGGTGAGAGATTACTGTGTTAATATGAACTTCATAAGGACGTGAGGCATGCAGAAAAAGAAATTATTCAACAATGTGTGTAATGTGTTTCAGCCTTGTTTTTTGGGGTTTTTTTTTGGGTGTGTGTGTGTTTTTTTTTAAGAACATCAAGAGTTATCTCTGATTGGCTCCAACAGCACTCTTTTAGAACAGGGTGCTAATAACACCAAGGATGTGGATTTGATCTCCTTATAGGCCATGCATTTAAGAGCTAGACTCAAAGATCCTTGTAGGTCCCTTCCAATACAGAATATTCTGTGATTCTGGGATCATTGTTCCTTGGACGATTCTTCCTCACAGAGGAAGGGAGAGAGAAGATGGAAGCCTCTGTTCTAGCAGATAGAACTAACGCTTTTGTTGCCAAGTGTCATCAGACTGGTGTCAAATTCGTGCTGTTCTTTGTTTGATCCTGCTATAGACTGCAGCAGAGTTGGGAATAAGCAGATTTGGCCCAAGACAAAGTGGTGTATCTTAAGAAACCTAACATGGAAGCTGAGAGAAACAGGGTCTTGATAAAGCAGCGCAGTACTGCCAGTTTCTGCTTCAGGACCCACTGGGCTTTGGTAGAGTTTCTACCTCTTTCCAGCTCTGAGACAGTTTAATCTCTTAAACTGTCTAGGCCCTTCTCCTGTTGGACTACACCAGTCAGCCACATTCTATCATGGGTATGCACTGAGCCCAAATGCTTAGTCTGTTATAATAAATTATTTAGATTAATGCCTGCTGTGTTTTGAGAGTTACTTCCTTTCCCTCTTCACCTTCCCCCCCCCAAGACATTTGCATTCCGTTCTCTTGTGGTGTCCTAGGATTTAGCCACTGGGAATCAAAGTAAATTAACATAATGCAAAGGAATTGAGTACTGCAGTTTTAGAAAGAGTATCTTACCATAGGAACTCAAATTCCAGCTTTTTAACTTGCCTTGAGGTTCTCATATCTTATCTGAATGAGACCTTTTTAATGTGGCAGTGTTCCAGCAATATTTTGTGCCGAGTCACTTTTCATGCCCAATTTTTTTTGCTAGTTGTTCTTGCAAATCTTTGCTTATGGGTTTGACTAATTTTCCTAGTCAGAAAAAAATGTTGCTCTTAAATGCAGACTGAATTTCTGTGCAAGGTGACAAACTCCAAAACCACAGTTTTCTTTCCACCTGTGTCCCTTGCAGGTCCTTGTGGTGATGATTTCATGAGATGAATCATTGTTTGAGATGCAGTCAAAATTCCAGATCCGAAGCCTTGATGGCTGTCAGATTGACTTGTATTCAGGTGTCTGAAAACCAGGTAGCTGGCTGGAATGCTGTGTAGCAGAGGAGCCTTAGAGTTAGTATTCAGTACAAAGAACAAAGCAGAATGTATCATTTTTCATAAACTCCACACTTCCCTCCTGCCCTGTGCAAAGACAACAGTATTGTCTCTTTTGTGTTGCTTCGTGTCCTTCCCTAGGATGCCTGACAACAACTCTGCGTCCCTGCTACCCAGCAGCTTTTTTTGACTCTGAAGAAACTTTGTGTGCACATCATTAACCATCACTTTTTGAAATGGCTTTCTGAACTGTCGTCTAAAAGCTGAAGTTTTAACTACTGCTCTTACCTGTCCTTACTTCACAGCTAAAAATGCCTTCACAGAACCATAAAGTTACTGTATTAAAAATAATTTTTTTCTAAAGAAAGGGGAATTGAGATGCCATCTGTACTACTTCTGGCTCCCATTCAGCTCCTTTAAATGAATGCCAAATTAACAGCAGCACTTCTTCCTCCCTGCTTCCTTTTCATCCCATAGCACTCTTTCTAAGGTTCATCCAGAATCCTTGAGTAGGCAGGGAGTATCACCTCTGCAAAAACTTCAGTGGGAATTTTTAATTTATTTTGTTTTCATTCTTTGTGTCTGTTACAGCCCCAGTGTTTCGTTCCTATGGTCTGACCTCCCTTCTCTGAAGGGGGGGCACAGCTTACCTGGGAAGGTTGGACAGAAAACTGTGTTTTCTGCTCTGATGTTTTTTTTAGTTACTGGTCTTGAGTACCATTGTCCCAGCTTCATGGGTGGCACTGGTCTCCATATTTCCATTATTTCCAACATCAACGCATTTATTTTTCCGTAGACCTCTCCCTGGGCCAGTATCTTCACCTTCCTGATGCCATATTTTCATTTTAAGGCTCCATGCCTTATCTTTTTAGCTGGGAATAACCTCCCAGTTTATCCATTCTAATTGGAATATGTGCAGAAGCACAACAGAGGAGCAGCCTCTTAATTGGAGGGTTGATCTCATGTTTCTTTATTAGCAGTCCATACTGGTTGCAGCTAGCAAGTATCAGACATCTACTTGAGAGTTCAGGAGGTTAGTTTTGGGCATTCACCCATGCACTGACACACAGTTTTCTCCTGCCTGTTCATGCTCATTATTTCAGCTCATTTTTGCAATGACTGCAGCTGTTTAACTTTCTGTGCCCTGTTGGACTGTGTATCAAGAGAAGCAGAACCTAATGTTTCAAAGGTATATTTTCCAGGTTTAATAATTTTGATTATGTATATGAGTTTGGCATAGGACAGAAGATGTTTTTGAAGTGGTGATAGAGCGGCCATGTAAAATGTATTCTTTCTCCTGAGATAGGCTGCCTCAGTTTTGATGAGAAAATTTAGTTACAGTGTGTTTGTTTCATGATTCCACTTCTTGGTGCGGTGTTTTCCAAACTGTGGTTTGCAAGGCTAGCACAAAGCTAGTGGCTCATGTGAATGCATACCATTCAACCCCGACTAGCTCACACTGTTGCCTGTACCTTTTCCTATGACAATAATACTAACTAAAACTCTCCTGGATACTTTAAAAATTCTCTGCTATTTTCCATTTGAAAAAAAAAACCACTTTCCATGTTTTGTTTTGTTTTTGGTTTTTTTTTTTTTTTCCCCCAGTTAATTTGGAGATAGGATAGGGGAAAATATATTGATGTTTCTGTCGCAGAAGGCTTAAAGTGGCACAAAAGAGAGTGGAGTGAAGCTCTGAATTCTCCCATGGAGCCTTGTTTCATAGCCTATTCCTATCATAGAAAATGTTTTGCTTCAGCTCTTGTGAAGCTTGGTCTGGGTTTTGTGATCAGTATTGTCCCAAAGAAGCACAACTGTTTAGGAAATGTGCAGATAGGAATTTGGTCCCCAGTGCACCAGGGGCTCATCTGTTAATTGCTTTGAAGATTAAAGTCAAGACCTTGAACTGGCATCTGAAACTGCCTTTAGAGATAAGCCGCAGCTGTGAACTTCCGTCATCTCCTTCCCAAAGCCTTTGGTATTTAGAGGATAATAGATAAGCAGGATATCGAGGGCAGCATCTAACTGATGTAGAAGATTTGTATTATGGAGACCTGAATTGTTATGGAGGCAAAGCAATTGCCTCCATAACAATTCAGTTGTTGTCCCTGGATAACAGATCTAGAGAGCTCTCCAGAGATGTCAGCAAAGAATAAAAGTGTGAATGTAAGACCAGATAGCCACATGGAAGTGACAAGTCAATCAAGTGTTGATAACATCCATTACATTTATAACAGCCACTCCAGTTTGCTCATTTAAATACTATGATGATTTTTTTTTCCTTATAAATTAAGAATAATCTAAAGGAATGTCTTCTAAAGTGAATGTCTCACCTTCTCTCACTTGATATTGCGCACTCTGCTTGCTTCCCTGACTTCCTGTCTCCTCCCCCAGGGCCAATTTGGACTGAGTTGAAATCCTTTGCCTGATGAAGTGAAACATTTTATTCTGCAGTTGTTTAACCATTTTGTCATAACCACTTTTTTTTTTTTTCAAGATAGTTTCATTTCAAAATATTTCTTTTTTTCATGTTAAAAATGTTGAAGAAAAATGCTTCTGGCAAGTTAAACAATTTGTTTAGAGATCTTTAGAAATAACTGAATTCCCTGGTAGCTTTGGTTCCATCACTCAAAATGTCATTCTTCATCAAGAGCAGCTCAGTTAGTCTAGTATGATGCAAGAAAATAGGGAGTTTTCAGAGTTATTCTACTGTCAGCATGTCAAAGGCTGTTTTAAATACAATGCTTGTTAGGAGAGCCCTGTGGATGACATTTGTTTTTATGGTGTTTGAGAGTAGTGCCTAAGGAATAGTTGTTGCACTTGGCCACCTAAAAGGACAAAGTTGCAGACACTTAATGCACCATGGAGTCTGTAGCATGTTGCTAAATGGCAGAAAATGAAGATGCTCTGAGAAAAATAGTTTAATTAGGAGGGGATATATTTTAAAGGAAAATAAAGCATTGGAGGTGAGGGAGACAGTGGTGAGCAGTAGAGAATGATCAAGTAATTGGCAAAATCTAAAATAGAAATTAATTAAGATGCTGCACAGCTAATAAACAGAGATGAACAAATAATCATCGAGAAGTCTGAAAAATGGAGAAATACAATTAAAAAAAACTTCTGCCAAAACAAAACCAAAAGCTTCAGCCTATTTTGGCTGTTTCTACTCCTCTCTAGTTCCTCCCTAGTTATCTTTTTATAGGATTGCATTTCTTGAAGTTTGTTTTTCCTTTTAACAGTTGTGAAGTGGTCCAGTGTGGGACATGATCTGCCTTCCTCATGGGTTTGGGCAATAGATTCTGTCCTCTTTGCGCTGCCTGGCCTGGGACATCAAACAGTGGAGTTACCCTTCTTGGGGCTTCCTTGCTTGGTTTTATGTCCTGATGTACCTACCAGCATTGCTCAGTTTAGACAAGTGCAGGAGACCAAGGGAAAACCCTTTAGGGAGCCACAGATCCTTCCAATTTTCAGCCAAGGGTGAAAGTATTAGGGAGACATGGAAATAGCTTTGGGGTCCTGAGTTCTGTTTCAGGAGATCATTTGGGCACTTGCTGAGGGTAAAATGAGCCTTTCCACCCTTCCATATTATAGGAGGGAAAGATGGGAGGAGTAAGAAAAAGAAAGGACTTAAGTTTCAGAGCTCTTAACCAGCTGCTGGGGAGCTTTCTGAAAACGATGCTGGGAAAGAGAAGTGTTTCCCTTTAGCTCAATGAACAAAAGCTTCTGTTCTTGCTCTCTCTCTCTTCCCTGCCCCCTCATTCCCACTGCTTATTGTGCTATATAAAGTAGATGTAGTTCTGTGCTGCATCCTAGCCCTGCAGCTGGTGCTCTATTTTGAGAAGCGAGATGAAAAGAAGGGTAAAAAGAAGATGCTATGATTTGGTTCAATTTGCAACCCCTCTTACCAGCTCAACTGGGGCTCTCCAAATCAAGAATGGGCCCTTCCTTTTCTTTTTTTAATTTTTTATTAGTTTATGTGTGTGTTTCTGTGGCTGTAAATAGAAATCTTTTTTAATTTTTTTTATTTTATTAGATGTAAAGATACTGAATTGTAGGTAATGGCTATCCTGCAACATGAACCAAGCACAAATGGAATTCTGATTAACTTCAGGAAGCTACAGATTGTAGCTTGATATTTGTTTTCTTTGTAACAGAGACTGACTATCAAGCACTTGTACAAACTGTTTATGTGAAGAGGAATACAGGGCAACCTTTTAGAGCATGGTATTGCCTTTTTGCCCAGTTTTTATCATGAGAATATTCTAAAAGTTAAGTTTCAATTAACATTACTTGCATTTAGGAGAGGTGTAAGAGTGATCTTTCACACAGGGCTCTGTTGGATATGTTAAATTTGCCATTTCTGCAAAAGCAATTGGTATTTCCTCATTTGGCAAAATAAATCTCCTCAGTTTTAGACATGGGTAACATCTGAACTAATGGTCTGATGTGAGAGAAAGACTCATGTCTTAGTTACCATGCTACTAGTGTTCATCTTAGTATTTGTATTAATTCTGATTTATCTTATTATTGAAAGGTAAAATGAGCTTTATTTGTATGTGTGAAGATAAATACTGTTTCTACATGAGCCCATGCCAGTGAAATGTTTTTATCTCTACACAATTATTATACACAAAAGATCTTGAATCCTAGCTCCAAATGCCACATATCATACTTTTGTAATAATCTCCCCACAAGGCCTCTAAAAGCAAGGCATTCTAGGGCAAATACATGCAATATGATAGCCTCTCTTCATTTCAGATATACTTTAATAAGGAAGATCTTTGTAGATGCTGTGAACATGCTTCTGCAATAAATATATATATCTCCTTAGCAAATTTGTTATAGAAATCAAATGCTGAAAAAAATTTCAAATATTTCAGACAACAGCAGGTTTAAAGAAATATGAAGCAGCATGATATTTTTGGAGGGGTGTGATGGGTGTCTGAGCTAAATTTGGACTATATCAGTTTACATATAATCATAATTTAAGTGATACTTTTGCAGTTGTCTTTGAAAATTGCAGCTTCAAGCTTCACTACATGATGTCTTGTCACGATTTCTTTAGTACAAAAGTAACTGTGGGCATGAGGCTAATCATGCATTTTCAATTAGGGAAACATTTGTGACTTCTTTTAATCTAAAATGTATTTCTAAATGGCATAGTGTTGTATTTTAAAAATAAAAATTGCATACAAGTTATTGACTGGGTAGATATTCAGAGGATTGACATTGATCATAGAGGTATACAAACTAACAGCTTCTTTCTAGTTTGAGCAAAACTGCTACGCCAGTTGAAGTTTTCCCTCACTGTGAGAAAACAATGGGTGGTGGTCTTTTAACCACATTTTGTGGATTCTTTGTTGGGTTAGGTCTTGAGGTGTTTTAGCACCTGCATCTCTCATTGACTTGTGAGAGATCAGTAGGTAATACAGCAGCCTGCAGTATCAGCCTGTTGGAACTGAGCAGAGTTTAGTGAAATATCCTTTGAAATCTCTTTTGAAGGCAGCTGTTTTTTAGAAGGCTTGAAATACTTGTTATAGATAGTTTGTGACATTCCCATCCATCTTGTGTGTGATCAAAATAAATTAAGAACTGTAAACAAAGCAAGAATATTCAAAGATAATGACTCAATAATATTGCACTGATTTTTCTCTTCTATTCCTTTCTGTCTTCAGGCTACAAAGCTGGAATTTGCTTAAAATTGAGGAAGTCTTTTAAAATGAAATAAATGTTAACAAAAGTAGTTTTGTTTTGGAAACAACAGTGGCAGTATATTGGAGGGAAATAGCTTTATTCTGAACTGATTAGAGAGAATCTGAAGTTTATCTCACTCTGTATAAATCCTAGAGGTTAATTAGGTGTAAATGTTGCATTAATTTTGCCCTTCCCAAAGACACTTGAAAGTGTGATTCTGACTAAGGCTTATCTACAATGTTGGGCCAGGCTCTGCCAACATAAATTTGCACAGATGCATTGATTACAGGAGTGTCAGCAGCATAAAGAGTGCCCAAAGAGTGTAGGCCATTATGAATGGTACTGCTAAGGCATGGATTATCTATTTCTTACCAACTTAATAACTCTAAATCCTAAATAAAAAAAAAAACTTATTATTTAATAAAAGCAAAGAAAAAGGATAATTCTGTCTCAACTTGCCAGAAATTTGCAATGTAGTAGTCACCCAAGTCAACCCCCAACTTTCTTAGTTTGGTAACCAAATGTTTGGATGCTCTCCAAACACTGTTGGAAGTTTTTTGATCCACACCATTGAATTGGAAGTTCTGAATATGATAAAAGTCCCAGTTTTTACTGAGTCTTGAGTCTGAGCAAGAAGGTAAAAAATTTATCGTGAAAGGCAAGACAAGTTTGGTGCTCTTGGGTATCAAATAAGCTGTTCTTGAGTTAGGATTTGAGTGATTTCTTCTCTGGAGGAGCAGACCAGATCTAACAAGAGTTGCCTTGCATTGTTTATGAGTTGATGACATTAGTCTGTTTTGGAGGAGGGAGGACGAAAATATTGATAATTGATTACTTGCTTAAAATTTGGGCCATATCAATTCATACAAGAAATTATAATTGACCAGCTACCACCAGATGTTAAAAGATTTGTCTACTATCTGTTAGCTTTTCCTGTAATGATGCTCACTATTTCAATCTGGTTATTTAAGCAATCACTTTTTCCCTAGTGCCTTAAATTAACTGGTGTTTTGATTATCCGTACCTGATTTAATGTGAATTTTTTTTATTTTCTCACTCTCCCCCGAAATTAGCTCTAGACTCTTTCCCTCAGTAGTCAGAATTGAGAGGAGTGATCTGCACACCTCGCTGAGTACTGTGCTTTATGCTCTGTCTGAAAATCTACCTTGTGCTAATTGCATAAGGCTGAAGAGGAGTTATGATGAATTGCTTTGTTGAAGAGTGTCTTAGTAGGCTCAGATTAATTTTTCAGAATGATTTCTGAATATTATATGGGACCCTTGGTAAGACCAGATAAAGTCTCAAAATGAGTCTTCCCAGATCAAATCATGCTCTGGCTACTGAACAAGATGACATGTGAGACCAGCTCTGGAGAGGACAAGCCCTCAAGAGATCAGCAGTGCTGGAATTGTAGGACTTAAACACAGGCAGGACGATAAAACCTGAGCATACAGCTGCAGCAGGTGAGGAAGAGTTTCTCTTTTTAATAGCTTAGACTTTTCAGGTCCCCATCCAGTTCAGTACTTTGTGTGGGTTGATAAGCAAGGTTTTCCTTCATTTCTTTCCCTTTGAAATGGAGAAAACTCAATGCCTTGTAAACACTCAAAAAGGGACCACCTAGGTATCTGCAAGGAAAGGAGGAATTTTCAACAAAACTCCCTTTGGAAACAGAAGCTGCACACAGGGCACTTTGACAGATGAGTTGGGACAGAGGTGGAACACTTTCTTGCTGTGTGAATTGCAAGAGTTCATCATATGTAGCTGCCAATTTTCTCCTTTGTTTAATGACCCAGTAGACATCAAGCAGAAGTGAATCTGTGGCTCTTGCTCAGTGTTTCACTCAGCTCTGGATAAGAGGTCCTTGACATTAGAACTATAATTTGCCATTTGCCCCCTAGTTGTAACTGGTGTGGGATGTTAATTTGCCCCTTTTGAGGTTGGCTTTAATTTCCTGAATAAAAAGTTCTCTCACAAATGAAAATGTAATAATAAATTTTAAAAAGTAGTCACAATATGTCTTTCTTGATCTAAATGCATTAATAAAGATTAAGAATAAATGCAAATCCAAAACTGAGATAACTATTCTTTTGCAGTGTGAAAAGGGTCATTTGAAAACACAAGGAAAGTGACCAACCCCATGAGACCAAACTGTGAAATACATGAAGACGAGTAAGGGGGAGACAGGAGGGGATCAAGGAAGTTGACTGGGTTTGTCTTCTCTTTTATTTGTTTTCATTTTCTTCATAAACATTTTGAACACAGCATTCAAAGGTATTTGGACTTTCTTTGGCTAGTTTTGCTATATATCACTTAATTTCCCATTTCTCGATGATAAAAATATTTACCTGCAATAGATGCATACTGTTTCCTGCCATCGTCCTCTGATTACAGGAGAGAACATGTGGGTGTTTTCTCAGCATGGCTTTTTTACCATGGCTTCATCTTTCCAATGTCTTCTTGGAGGTGCTGTGCCATCTTTGTAAGAGTACAGCTGATTTGTACTCCCTGCTTTTCCTATGTTGTTTTGTCTTCTCCATGCATTGTAATTCTTTCCCAGTGCTCAAGCATTCCAGTTTAAATCTCACCAACAAAGTACATTTGGACTATGCTTTCTTTTTATGTTAAATTTAACATATGTTAAAAATTCCCTGTTATTTTGATATCTTTGTTCTTTAAATTGAGTATATTTATTTTATTCACTGTTAGGAACTTTAATGCCTAATTGCCTTGAAAATTTAGGCTAGTGTGGTGTTGGATTGCAGTTGCCCTTCCTGAATCTCATAATGAATTCTTTTTTAACAGTGAGAAGGCCCTGGTCTTCTCTGTTTTTATGAGAAGGTTACCTTTTGTTGCTCAGATTCTGGGAATAATTCAGCTTGTGTTTTTCTCCCGGTCTCCTGCACCAATAATTGAATTACCTGTGAGCACCTTGTGTTTTGATTCTCATGGGGATGGATGTATCTGAAATTGGAATATCTGAGCTGTTTGTTTGGTTTTTTCTTCTCAAATAACCACAGTCTGGAATCAGTTACAAAACATGTTTTCCAGGAAGCCTGTGAGTGTTTTTTAAGCCTCCATAAAATTACTTCTGATTTAAATGATGAAAGAGCATCATGCTCTTCTCAGGGATTAGATCTTTATCTTCTTATGCTGTTTGTTTTGGATGTAAAGTTATGTTGCCTACTTTAGATTTCACATTTCTAGGGACAGGCACAGACTGCATTCCAAGAGTCATACACTGTTATGCTTATCAGTGCCACTGTGCAACTCTTTTATTCTACACAGAGGTCTACTCCTATACAATATTTTTTTCCTCATATTTTATCATGAAATAAAACCACCATTGGATTTAGTATCTGTTCGTATTTGACCTGGATGAACTCTCCTGTTCTAGCCATCATCCTGAGCTTGCAAATGCTTTCCCGCACACGTAAAATTAGAAACTTGGAAGAGATAGTTCTTGCATAGTCACAACCAAGAACAGAAATAATGAGGCAAAGTAATGAGCAGAATTTTTAGCTCTGTAAAGGTCTGGAGACAGGGCTTTGGTGAGCATTTATCCAAAATGTCTGTTGTATATATTGAGCAGGTTCATCTTAACACCTGGCCAGTGGAGCCAGCTGGACATAACAATGGGAGTACAGCAAGTGAGATGATGTGTGGCTCCTTGCAGCCTTACTTGTTTCCTCCTCTCCTTCTGGAATCCTGAAAACTTGAGAGGAAGCCTAGCAGAGAAATGAAATGCCACTCTGAGCAACTGTGAACCATTAAACTTGTCCAGACCCTCCTATTCTGTTCCTTCACCAAAGTTTCCAAAGCTCTTATGGCTCTTAAGATTGAATTTGAAGGCCTTCATGTTACTGTTTCCCAACAAATACAGCAGTGTTTAAATTTCCCAGGATATGGGATTTGAGAGAGAGATAAAATGTTGAATTCAAAATGTTGCTCTTGCTGGAAGTATTACTGATATACTAATATATATTCTAACATTTTATTTTATCTCATATAAGAAGAATATTTCCTAAAAACAAATGATTGAGTTTATTATGATACGGCAAATCTATTAAAAATCAGTCTTTGGGCTCTCATATTATAGCTGTGTCCTGAAGTTTCCCTCTTGTTCTAGTAGGCATCTTTTTATACTGGCTTATGGAATTCAAATTGACTTAGTGCAGCTGGGAGAAACTTGTGAGAACTAATTGAAACAATCTGAAAGGAAAATTGGATATTTCTTTTAGAAATTCAGAACTGAAAGAGTAGTTAATTATTAAATGGGGAAAAATAAACCAAACTCTTTTCCCCTCTAGGAACTCTTGATCTAACTCAAATTTTAAAACTTTTGTTTTGTTTTGTAACCTTGTTTTAATAAATAATAAAGTTTCAATTTTAAGTGAAAATGCTTAAATACTAACAATGCCTTACAAAGGCTTACACAACTGGAGTCAAAATTCTGTGATAGAGGGCTAAATGTTTTTACTTTAAAATGGGGTATTTTTGTGGGAGTGTGTTTGTACATGACGGCATTTTTAGGTTGGGGTTGTGCTTTTTTCCAGAATTGACAGTGCTGTGGAACAATACTAATTTAGAGAGCCCTGTCCCTTGCACAGTGCCTTCATTAAGTGTAATGAGGCTCATCTAAAAGTCTTAATAATCCTTCAAAATATTATTACATCCTAATTATTTATGAACAATGCTAGTGTATTTGCTTGAGGTCAGCATAGCATGCAAGTCATTTAATTAGTGCATCATGTCCTGTTGTATTCACTTATATTGTTTTAATTAGAATGGTAATTGAGAACAGAGTAGTATGTTTTTCCTTGCAGTTGCAGTGCCTAAACATACTTGTTGCTGCTGTAATTGCTACATGCCCTACATCTTCTACCACCCCTCATTTATTTATTTATTACTAAATTGAGAATATTTAAAGAGGAGACAAAGCTATTGCACAAAACTTGTTTCAGTGCAGCTAGACCACATAATAATGTAACTGAATGATTATCACAGTTGACCGTGAGATAGAGCCTTACCTGTAATCTTCATTTCTTCCCTGCCATGTTAGATCTTTGGTCCTGATTAAGTCATTCAAAGCCACTGGAAAAGCAAGGAGGTGCCTTTGTGTGTTCCAGACACATTTTTCTGACACTCAGTTGATCATGTACTCTACATACCAGCTGTGGTCTTATCAGCTCTGTTAACTGCAGTATCTTGGGGAGTTTTGCATTGCCAAAATGGCTTGAATATTCTGAGAAAGAGGAATGGAGAATAAAAATGTAATTTTTATCTAAGTGAGGTTTGCAAATAGCTGCATTCGGACTTGGAGTTTGCATTTAACATTTGAACACATAAGAGCTAATAATATTTTTTGTTGTGGTGGAACATCTGTTAGTTAATCAGAACTTGAATTAATGGATAACTGAAAGCAATTAGCTAAAGGTTACAAACTAATTAGTGTTATAATATTATTAAACTAGCCCTTCCATAGATAATATTGCAGCCAGATTCTGTAATTTAAAACCTTTACTTTAAGGGACCCCAAAATCTTGGTTTGGAGAGAAAAATTAATCAATGGAAGACATTTTGGCAAAGTTGGAGATATAAAATCAAATTGCTCTAGGAATATAATTTAAATTAAAATTAAGACAAAAAAACCCCCTTTTCATTTTGGATTTTAATATTTTTTTGCCAAACAATGGGTCAAAAATGTTCCTTTTCATGCTTTGTACCCTCCCATGTAGTGAAATCTCCCTGGAAACAGATGCAGCAGCTTTAACTGAAGAAGTTTCATTATAACTGAAATAAATTGCTAATTTTTTTGAGAATAATATTGAGAGAGATCAGTCCATTTCCTTGACTTCACAGGCTGCTACCAACATGTTCCTGTTATCACTCAGACAAAATAATGATTTGGAAGTTTTTTGCTATTTGAGAATATCCTGTGGCAAGTGATTTCAAAAAGGGACAGTTTGTTTTGTTTTGTTTTCTTTCTTTTTTTTTTTTTTTTTTCTAAGATGATCAGCATGTACATCGTGGTTGAAAATTCCGAAGCCTGGCTGAGAGCTGAGGGATTTTGGTGGGTGGGTGGAAAAATGATGGGCAAGTTGACAAGCTCTTTGACAATTATGAGTATATTGCTCCTTCAAGGGCTGTGCTACCTGGAAATAAAACTTTTGCTGAGAAAACGAACTAAGAAAGTCAAATTTCTTTTGGATTTCCTTTTTGGGTTGTGATTGGAGTCTCTCTGTAGTTTTAACAGAAAGGGAACTTGCAGTTCCTGGAGCTAGGTGACTCGTGATCTTTCTTGTAAGAATTCTCCAGTGGAAAATAAGTTGTGCTCTCTCTTCAGTCTTACCTTGGGCAAGGGTTGTAATAATGCTTGTCATTTATCTGCTTGCTTGTTTTCAAAAAGTGTGAAGAAACTCAATATCTCTGAGACAATGACTGCTTTATTAAAAATAGAGGTTCAGGGGTTCCAAAGTCAGTGACAAAGGGAGAAAAGAGACAGTGCATGTATGCAGTGTATCACATGATTAAATAAGCACAGTTTGATTAAAGACACACTGCTAAAACCTCAGCGTTATTTTGGCAGTAAAAGCTGATATATCTTGAAGCTGACATATATCTTGAAGTGCTGTGTTGCTTGACTAGTTGCATGTTTTTAGTCTCCTTGTGTGTTGTTAGACTCATTACTCTTCAGTGCTGGTGGATATGTGGTTTGGTAATGAACAAGCTCATCTTCACCTGATAGGAATTGCAAGGTCCCAGTAAAAGTCTGCCTCTGATTTTGTACATTTGAAGAAGATAAAGTGATATTTAATGAATAAAACATTTATCAATGTTTTTTAAACATTCTGAAGTAGAAATACCAAGTGTTTGTCGGTAGGTTTAGCTACAAATTACTGTGGTTTGTTGGGGGTTTTGTTTGGTTTTTTTAGGGTTTTCTCGGGTGGTTTTTTGGTTGGTTTTTTTTTTTTTTTCTTTACATGTATGTTTGTTCATTCAATTTTTCTTTTTCTGGAGTGACCTCTCTGAATACTTTCCCACTTGTAATGAAACACGTGTAACAAAATGGACAACTGTACTTCATGCACATTGCTATGTTTATTTCTTTGTCATCAGGTTTTGTTCCTTCATCTGTCCTGCTCCCAAACTCACAGCTGTGCTTTGCAGCCTTGTGCTTGGTGCAAATGTCTCACTGGTGACTTTGCAAGGTTTTCTGAAGTGAGTTATTTGATACAGGCTATAGAACTGACTGGACTGTTTGATTAATCAACTCTTGAAATATTTTCTAAGTCTCTATCCAGAACTTCAAAATAGCTCATTTAATTTTTCCGGGAAAATAAAAAGCAAGCAAGCAAAACAAAACAAAGGAGGTTTGGCACCTTCATGGAGAGTGGAATATTTTATTAATGTCTCCATCTTGGGTTGGGTTTTGTTTTGTTTGTTTGTCCTTTTCCATGGAGGAGTGTTCCATCTGAATAGCAGTTACCACTGCATTAATTCTATCACTTTTAATAAAATTGTGTTACATCATTAGCATCCTGAGAGGACTCACACCCTTGAGAAAGGAGAAGGATTTTCATAAGCATTCTTACAAAGTTGTGTCAATGTAAAACACGAAGTCATTTCAGATGTAGCCTATTGGAAAATTGGAGGCACCTTTCCCATCTTTTCAGCAATCAGGAGAAGAGCCTTTTTTTTCTTTTTCAGTCGAGGTGCTAATTCTTTATTAAGCTGTGGGTAGGAGTTCCTCAAGATCAAGGCTGACGCACACTGGTGGTGCTACTGCCTTTGGCACCACCTCTTCTGCCATGGACCACCTCTCCACCTCTTCAGCTGGATTTGACCTTCCCCTTTGGAGAGACAGAGCTGCTCAGTGTGGGGAGCTGTCGTTCTAGCCTATGTCATGCATGCAAAAAATAGTCCAACCAATCCTTAAAGCAGAAGACAATTATTCTAGTTTTATTCCTCAGAGCACTTCATTACACATGCACGCTCACATGCGCACGGAGCGCATTTTTGCACTTTGCATTTTGCATTTTCTCACTGCCCCAGGCCCCCCATATGTGTTTGCTGCCTGCCTCACTGACACCCTCTCCTGTGAGTCAGCAGTCTGCCATGGAAGGACAGGCATTACAGCCATTTCTCTTGCTCCTGTTCTGAAAAGAAGCCTGCTGCTCTGTCACAGAGAAAAAAGCTGCATTCCCCAGCCCTTTCTAAAACATACACGTTGCACTCAGTGTGATATTTGCTACTTATTGGCACTATTCAGTGTTTTGTTCCAGTGCCCTTCCAATTATTACTGTATATTAATTTTGATTAGACAGGAGGCTGCTTTGTGAGTTTTGACTTCCTGCCAGTACAATCAAGTGTGAGCCATGGGAATGAGAAGCAAATGTTGCTTTCAAAACCTTGCGAAGAATATATTACTTGCAAGTCAAGGTAAATATATATAATTTTAAAAAGAATAAATGCCTTTCTTGGTAGACCAGGAATTCAGATAAGGCATGAACCCTACTCTAAAAGGGGGACTGTGTGAAAATTGATGAAGTATCTATATAAACTATTTTGTTTGTTTCTGTTTCAGTACACAAACTTAGTACTTTTTAAATTTTTAATCAGCTGTTTGCTTAATTCATCAAGCACTATGCTATAAATTAGAGAAGTAGAAGCAATGTTAGGTAGTAAAAATAGGAATGACATAGGCTCCTAAACACCTTATTGTGACATATAGTACAAGGAATTCAGGTAGAAGTGTTTATTCGGGAAAGTTCTGTGGTTTGTGCTGTTGGGAATGGGTGAGCACAGTATAATCCCTCTCCTGTTGTTCCTTGCTCCACACCCTCCCTCCCCTCCTGTTCCCTCCCCAACATCTTTGGTTTCATCAATGGATTTATGTATTCTGCGAGTCTAACTCTCAGAGCTCAAAAAAGGCGTTTGCGGTACACACAGGGCTTTTTTGGTTCCTGAAAAACAAGTTTTGAATGTCTTCCTTTTTTTTTCTTGCTCTGCTTATTTTTCTGGCTGAAGTAATTGTCCTTCTTAGTCCCCTTGCTCATCTCACTCCTTTCTTTGGCTGGCGACTGCTGAGTTGTCATCATACATTACTTACTCTTGAGAGGGCAGCTCCTGTGGCCCTGCTTGTGCGTGGCTCAGGCAGCAGCAGGTGCTGGAGGAGCCAAGCGTGTCAATATTTCATGCATTTAAAATCAAACACATTGACTCCCATATGGCTGCTCCAAGTATGTAAGCATGCTTCCTTTGTGTAGGTGTGCTGAGCTGCTGTCCCTAATGCACCTCCAGCCTGGCAATGGAAATGTGATTGTGAGCAGGCAGTGTGAGAAAGAAGCCTTACGTGGGTTATGAAACTAAGTACCCGAAAGTAGCAAAACAGGAGATTTGTGGCTGGGGGCTGAACAGGGGTTTTGTATGAATCCGTTACTATGACAGGAAAATGATGTATGATCATGGAACTACAGAATGGGTTATAAGGGGACAAAGGTTTAGTATGGATAATTACTAATTTTTTACCCCTGATTTTACAGCTGCAATATTACTTTAACTTAGCTTTCAGATATAATTTATGCCTATGGGAGTTAGAACATCATACACTTGTTTTTACCTTTCTCACTGTGTAATCGGTGCCCTTTCCTTGAAATCTTCTTTCAGAAGATGATCTTGAGCTCTGCATTTTTAATACTGCAGCATGGATCTCCACAGGTTGAGCTGCAGAAGTAACTGCTCTAACTCTGGGGGGTTAGCAGGCATGATGCCCTAAGTTTTAGCCTTCATATTTTCCAGATTCTGTACTGCATTAGTGTATAACTCTGAACTTCATATAAAGTGTTAGCAAGTTCTCTTCACAGTTCAATTGGACAAAACAATCCTCTTCCAGCCTGAGAACCAGGGACACCGTTGCAGCTTCAGGCCCAAAAAATTTAAACAAGGTTGAATTGAGGAGAGCAACCTGGGAGGATGTGATTTCATAACCTGAAGCTGTTATTGGACAATTAACCCCAATATGTAAATGGACCAAAACTTACAAAAGTGTGAAAACTTGTGACTCAGATTCCATCTTGGGTCCATCTTGGTTAGAGCCATGCCTAGGCTCTTGTACTGCCAAGGGTGCATCCTTCAAAGGACATTTTATTAAATACCTGCTTAATTCCTTTAACACTGTCCAGCCTCTGTTCTAGGCAGCCTCTCAAGGGGTCAGGATTGCGCAGGTCAGATGGGGGCTGTTGAGTTACTGGCCATGTTTGATCAAGAGAGAGCAGCTGAGACGTCTGATTGCATTCTTCCATATGTTGCACACATTTTAAGTGTAGTTCTTTCTTTTCTGCATTTGCCTGTACTGGCTTAGCAGATTTCTGTACCTTTGTTCTTTAAATTGATATGAAGATGAGCATGGCTCAAATGGAAGTGAAGGAATGCCTTACTTGCCAAACTGCACATATCAAGAAAAGGTGTGTCTGGCTAATGACTTCCACATCTTCAAGTACTTGGCATTAGAACTTAAACCAAGAAACAAACCCACCACTTTGGAGGAAAGCTTAGGCTGACTGGTAAGGAACTTGGTGTGTAGGAAATGTTAAGAGTTTTTGCAAAATGCAAGCATCCCTCCCTAAAATCAACCAACCAGCCAATGACCAGCACTACAAAGAAGAATAAAAAAAACCCTGGAGCCTTTTTTATTAGTCATGCAGCAAAGGCTAGCCTGCTGCTGAAAAAAAAATATAAACTAGACTTTGGAATTTGAAGACCATTTTTTAGTTTTAATTTTGTTACTATGGGGCTGAGGCAGCTACTGAAGAAATCTGTGAATGTTTAGCTACCCTGGGGAGAAATCAAAGCATAGTGCATTGACTTTTTTTGTCCTCAAATTTTTCTAGCTGATTCCTTGTACCTTCGATGAGCATGTAGTTGAGATTTAACTGTCTACTGAGAATGAAGATGATTGTGTGGAGTACAAGGATAGGGAAGCAAGTGGAAATGTACTGAATAAAAATTTTTTCTCTAGGAAGGCGAATTCTCTACAAGATTTTATTTTTCTGGGCTGGAATTTTACTTGAGTGCTTATGTACTTATCATGATTGAAAAGAATTAAACTTTATTTCCTATTTAATGGGGAGGATATGTTATTGTCTTCTTATAAGAAAACCCCAAAAAACTTCCAATTTGTTTTAAAGTTAGGATATTCTAATTGTCTTTCCTACATGCGTGGAATAGGTTTTTTTAGTTGTCATTTTCATTATCTGTTGTAAAACTGCTGAAATCTTGAAAGAGTCTTGCTTAGAAAACAACTCTGCCAGCTAATGTTGCAGTTGCAAAGTTATTTATAAAATCTGTCACTTTTTTGAGATTGTTTTTTTCTTTGGTTCCAAATTTTGAACAAAATTACTTACTTTTCTCATACCTTCCCCCTTCTTCCCCTTTCCTCTTTTGATCTGCCTGGCTGCAGGAGGTTTGGGAGTCTGAATACCTATCTTGGGGGACAAATACTGCGGCGTAAATCATGTTGATGCTGTTGAAACAAAGTGTCTCTGCTTTGATTATATTTCAAAACTACAGAAGATAAAAACAGAAACCAGGTAATCCTCGGTACCATGGACTGAGAGAAAGCAGCGAAGGCTAGACACTGTGAATTAATGCAACAAGCAGAAAGCAGACAAAAAGGAACAAAGCAATAGAGGTCTTATAGGAATGGCGTGCTTTCAGAAAAATTTTAAAAGTATATTTTAATCTATTTTTCTCAGCTCTCCTCTGTTTCCTGAACAATGGGTGTCAGTCTTTGCCTAGATACATTATAACGTGAAAGCTCCCATCTGTAGATCCCGCCCCGCTTCAAAACCCACAAATATATTTAGCCTCTCAAAATCCTTTCACAGAACCAGGAAACAGCAGCTCTCTGTCACCAGCCTGCTCTTGACTTTTAGAAGAGATTTACTTTACCACCATGGATAGGAACAGTGGGTCTGATGTTAGATGTTCGCAAGTATATTGAACAAACTCTGCAGCATGTAAGATTTCCTTTTAATTTCCTCTAAGTAACAAGTGCTTGTGTAGAGGGAATAAGCAAAGAAACGCCTGGCTTTGTTGCTAATCCTTTGTTTTATTAGCAGTTGCCTAGGAGTAACAAAGATTCCCTCTCTCCTACAATGCCCTTCATGCCTTTTGCTAATTTGGTGACTTGTGGTCTTCTAATTTATAAGCAGGATTTTCAAAAGTAAACCTTGATATGCAGTTGCAAGGTGTTTGTGCAACTCTGTGTACATTGGCATACATGCAGAGACCCAGAAATTAAATGTGGGTTTTTTTGGTGTTTGACACTATTGATCCCATGACTCTGACAACTACCTTGGCAGCAGGAATAAATTCCTGGGAAAATAATAAAATAGGCGATAAATATGTAAATAGTTTACAATATAAGTGGAGTGACAGAAATTATGGGTCTGACCTGCATTTTTTTCATTCACTGTACTTGGGTTTTGTCTTCCTTGGGGCAAAACCCTGTTTGTTTTTATCATTAAATTATTGTGTTTTCTGCAAAACAAGCAAACAAACCCCAAACATGATAGAAATTTTTGTAGTAATGAAACAGATATTGTCATCCCACTGTAGCTTTTTTGAGACCAACCTTATACAGCCCTGTTTTTCTCAGGTTGGACTAGCAGGAAGGTAGCAACACCTTTCTGGCTGTCTTTTCGTGGAAATTTTCAACAATGTTTTTCTAACACAGCTGAGATTACTGAATAGAACCATACATTCGTTTGGGTGATTACCTGAGACTGTGTACTCTGGAAATAATATATTCTGAAGTTTTATCAAGCACTAGAGTGGTGGTACCTGTTTGTCTATGCTCTGTAGAACAAGGAATGAATGTTTTGAACTTTGAGTCTCTGTGTGCAACACCATTCAGCCAGATCCATAAAATATATTATAGAAAAGATGTGGGTTTTAAAATATACAAGTAGGTTGAGCCATTTGTTTAAAAGGTTTCTGAAGGCAGGTTTGTACTTTACTATACCATAATGCAATGGTTACAGTACATGTCCAGATGTGGGATGTCTGGTTTGTAGATGTCTGCTGGCTTTGAGGTGCCCCCAGCAGGTTCCTGGTAGCCTGCACCTAGGTTCTGGAAAAGGCCAACTTCTAAGATGTCTCCTTCTAAATAGCAAGTCACAGTAAATTATTTAAATGGATTTGCAGGAGTGAGTTCTGAATCCAGACCCTTCAAAAAAACCTCAGTTTTCATTTAGGGATACTGAGCTGCTTCAAAACAAACTCAAATATTAAAATCAGATTTTCATCAAGCAAGAGTGCTTGATGGCTGTAACCTTCCAGTTTCCTGTGTTGATCTAAAGCTGCTTCAAATATTCCAGTGTGGCAATCTTTCTGAGACAGGCTGCTGTCTCATGTGTTGCATAATCTGGGGTTAGAGCTTCCCTGAAGTTTCTGCTAGAAAGTCAGAAGCTGTAATGCTGCCCTTTTGAGCAGATGGTCTGTTGAGACTTCATTTCATCATGTCACTAAAAGTAAAGGATTTTTTAATCAAATTGATAACTGCTCAGCGCAAGGGAACATAAGTAAATCTTTAATGAAAAATGCAAATGGTTTGCTTTACCAGTGGATATGAATTTTTTCACTGAAGGATTCACTGAAAGCTATTTGAAAACCATCTGATTAAATGAGAAAAACCTTTAGAACAATTTAAAATTCATTTAACAAACAGCCTGGAGTTTTACCTCATTTAACAGTGATCTCATCCAAACTACTGACCTTCTGACTTCAAGTCAGTCAGTCTCTTTCAGCTGTCACCAACTGCCTTCCAAAAGGTGGATGCCTTTCTTAGAAGTGGTCTCAAACTAGTCAGTTAGGATCCTGGTTAGGATTGAAATCTACACCCAGCAGTCATCTCAGCTCTCTGAGCTTTAATTCTTTCAGTGTTTTACACAGCAGCTTTTTTTTCAGATTGTCTGCACTATGCAAGTGGGGATCATGCAGGGGTACCTGAGATGGATCAAACCAAAGCAGCAAAATCCTTGTGCATCCAAGCAGTGATCTGCCAGATTCCAAAATGATCCTGAAATAGGGATATCTATCTTTTCATGTTACCTTTTAGCAGTACATCTTTCCTTGACCATTGTACCACAAGGGTACTATTGCATTGTTTTAGGAGCTAGTAGGTGGTAGAGTGATCTGAACTAGCTCCACTGGCCATGTTATGATCTCAATTTGCAGTTTAAGTGTGTCCTGTGATCAGGATAAGACCTTTTGTTAATGGCAGACCTATGGGCTTAACCATACTTTAAAAGGAATAGTAGTAAACTTAATCCATGAGTTCTCATAAACTTCCTCATTTTAATCTACAACTAACCATGACTGTGCATGCAAACAAATACATGGGGAAAAGTTTTCAAGTCTCTTCGAAGGATCAGGATTTACTGGGGCAACACTGTGGCTGTGGAACTATGGGACAGGCCAGGGATCAGGCTGTTCTGCTGAGGTGCTGCTGCTCTGACTGCTGGGTGCATGAGGGCCAATCTCATTTTTGGCTCTTGGAATACTGCAATGAAAAGTTTATCCTTGAAATGGCAGGTCCCTAAAATATTAAAATCCTTGTATGTTCCCTGCTGTCCTCAGCTCACCCAGCCAGCTGGCAGAGAAAAACTGAAGGAAAATTTTTAGACATTCTCCCTCTTCACTAAGGAAGGATTTATGTAAGTGTATATTGGCACATATTCATGTATGAGCACATATACAAGGACTTGCTGAAAATACAATTGCAGTGTTAGTTGACAGAAGCTCCTGGGAGTTTAGATTTGGTTTTCTGCCTGTGTATGAATATTAGAAATGCTGGCATTTCAGTGTAGCAGTCAGGTGTTTGTGACGTTATCCTTTTGTGTGCACTACACTTAACTAAAAAAGATTCATTAAATTCATTTTTTAACAAAAGGGGATTGAAGAAAGGACTATAAATTGCTTAGAAAAACAGTAAAGATTTTCATTTTTCTTTACAGATACAGAAGATGTTCAGGAAGTCTGTGTTATTCAGTACAATGCTTCATAGCTCTCAGTAGTTATAAAAGTGTCACACTGCTTGCAGTAGGGTGATTAGCATGCATGTTTAAAATCTTTTCAGGGAGCTCAACTATTGTTTTCCAAATTGACTTTCATTAGGTGGATTGGGTGCTTAATCTCATTGTTTCTTATGAGACTGGATTCCTAAATTACTGATAGTAGAGCAAAACACGAAGAGAAGTGTTTTTCTGGGTATATGAGGGAATGGGAGAATATGGAGCTGAGAATCCTGATGTGGAAAGGAGTAATGAATCTGGGAATGGAATTGGAAAGTGTCAGATGCTCCACGTGGTGCCTTCATGCATGACTGCACCAGGTGTGGGGGGACATTGTGGAATATGCCGTGTAAGTTGTACAGATGTGATGTTGAGACAGATGGAACTCTTGCACTGAAGATGAATACAGCAAAGTATACAATTAAATCTGAGATTAGGAAACAGTGAAGTAAAAAATTAGGTAGTGGAAAGACCTTAAAGGCAGCACAGTAAATTCTGCTTTGTATGATATTTTAAGGAACTGGGGTTGCATTGATATCAGAAGAAGGAATGAAGAACAGATTTATGAAAGTCTTGACCAGATTTCATGTGAGAAATTCAGAGAGGTTATCCAAGGATAGGGTGCTGTGTTCACACTTACTACAGATCATGGTTACTAAAAATAAGGAGTTTTTTTGTGATCTGTGCATATGTAATATTTTAATGTTTATGATTCTTATAAATTTTAATTTTAATTTGTGCCATATTGTTTATGCTGTCTATTGATAATACAATGACAAGCTTTCTATATTTTGAAAGATTCTGGGAGAAAAATTTCCCTAGATATATGTACGTTATTTCACTGTTACTCTTAGTCTTTCTCTTGTGAATATGAAAAATATTCTTCTCCCCATGGGTTAGGATCTTTCCTTCTATAAGTTTCAATATCTTTTCTTTGTCATACCTTCTGGCAAACTTAAAGAGGGGCAAATTGGGTATAATAGAGATTGAGCTCTTTTTATAACCTCTTAAATAATTAAGTCCCCTCTGTCCAAGACAGCCTAATCCTCTCTCTCAATTAATGAACCTTATCATTTCCCTGTGTCAAGTTATTCCTTCAAGAGTTTTCCTTCATAACAGTTTTGGCAATGGACTTGTAATCTTTCCTGAATTATATTTTCATAGGTTATACTAGGTAATTAGTATAATTTGAGATTACATAGTGAGAGGTTTGTTTGAATTTTTCTTTCCATGGAAAGGATTCACCAAGAAATAACTGTCCTTGTTTGCTTACTTTGAAACCCATAGAAAAAAGCCATTCTAATCAGAGACTTTATTTCAGTGGCACGTAATAAATATGTTTAGCTTCTGACCATTGAAGGGATTATTAGATATCAAGGACAGAACATTAGTCAGATATTTTAATGTAAGCCGCAGGAGACAACCTTCAATATATTTGAATTATGCATTTCAAATGTTATATTTTCAAATAGGACATTATTGTGGCATGAATCTTCTTTATTAAAATAAAAATTTGGTCTTTATAAAAGCATAACACTTTTTAAGACTTAAAAGAATGATAATCCTTGAGAAGGTGACAGCACTTATAGCAAGGAAGGCAGATGTGATTCATCTGAAAGCTGGCTGTGAAAACAGAGAACTTTCTCCAATGTCTTAGTATAGGTGAGGGGGGCTTCTAGACTTCTAGGGGAGCTTTCACATAATAAGTCTTATTATGTGAAAGGAGAATATTCATCTGGAAAAAAGTCATTTATCTGGGCATGACACATGCTTTGCCCAAAGTACTGACTTGCTGGTGAAAACTATCATGTTTTATTCTTTTCTAGGGGCTGCCACAGAAAGAAGTCAGCAGACTGCTGTTCTTTTGCACTAGATTTAAATACATAATATGCTAAGTGTTCCACTAGTTCATTGTTAGAAAATTATCTGAAGATTTTGATTTTCTTTTATTTCTGTAAGTTGAGCACTGAAATAACATTGATAGACACTGTGCTGCTTTGTATTTCCATTTTTATTTTAGGCTATGGGTGATATTTTGTATGTCTTTTAGGTCTTCAGCAGGCTAGGCTTTACCAGAGAGCAAACAGTTTGGCTTGATTACTGTGATTCTAAGATTTCCATTCTGTCCCAAGATCCCACACGTTTACTGAATGTGCCCTTATATCACACAGAAAACACTGCAGTTTTGTTCCTGATAAATATGGACTGAAGAAAGAAATTAGCTAGTGGGAAGACAAGACCATCTTTGCAGTTTTAAGGAAATAAAATAGGTGATAGACAATAGGTAACATGAAGCAAAAAAAAAAAAAAAAAAGAGACTGGAGTGGAAAAAAAGACACTGCTTGTCTTTCAACAGCAATTTACAAATAGAGGCAGAGTGCAGTGAGGAGGAAAGAGCTCTTCAGAATTCTTCAGAGCTGGGAAATAAAAAAGCATTCCAGATCAAAAAAGAGACCATTATGTCAGGAAAAAGATGCATGTTCCTCCCATCTTCAGCAAAGGCAAGAATGACAACAACCCAGGTAGCCTCACCTTTATGCTATGAAATATTATGTCCTTAGAGAAGCCACATCTGGGTACACAGTGGACTGACTGGGGATGTCTATCATCAATGTTACAATGGCCAATTATACCTGACTGACATGTCTGATTTCTGTGGGGGGATTGGACTGTCTCTCTTGCAAGCAAGGCAAGAGCAATGAAAGTTGTATAGCATAACAAGACTTTTGTTTTGGTTCCTCAGAGTACTCTTTTAGTTAAACCAGGGAGACATGTAAGTGTGGATTACATTGGTGGCTGAGAAACTGGCTGGCTTGCCAGCTTCAGTGGAGTGCTAGTGTTTCAAGGCCTAACTGCTTGTCATCTGGATTAAAAAGAAAATAATTCTCCATTACTGTCTCCAAGTGCTGGAGCAGGGCCCAAAGTGATTGCAGAATCTTCCTCCTGAAGTTCTGACAGGACCACAGACTGAGCAAACGAATCTAAAATTGAAGCTGGCCTTGCTTTGAGCAGAAGGTTGAGCTGGGTGTCTCCCAGATGTCCCTTTGAACCTAAAATTGTTCTGTGATTCTGAGTTGTCTCAGTACTTTCAATAGTCACTCAAAGCAAGCCTGATTGTTGAGTTTTGTCGTGCCCACTCACTGCACAAATCACTCTGAATTCACCAGGAAAACAATATTAGACGCAGGTAATCACTTCAACATTCAGTGTGCATGGTGAACAGCGTATCATTGCCAGAAACTGCATCATTAAATATGTAAAAGGCCTTGCTAATCACTGACCATTGTTAAAGATTCATATAGTCTAAATACTTTCCCAGAATTTCAACAACCTTCCTCTTCAATTAAAATAAAATAAATGCATCAGAGCACAGAGAGAATCATCAAGTGCAGAAAAGTACAGTTGAAAATGGACATACTTACTTGATTGAAAAAGTCACCTAATCAATGGGATCATTGAAGTAATGTATAATCAAGTAGCAGGGAATGTTCAACAGCTTTCCTCTGCATAAAAATTGTGAATAGAATTTAATTGTTCCTGGACTGAATTTTCTTTAACCACCTTGAGTCATGTTTCAGCAACACTATTGAACGAACTCTGAACTGTTACTACTAATCAACCTAGTGAAAAATTTGCAGAAGCCTTTACAAAAGTCTTCAGGAAGAAAACAAGAGGTGGGTTTCATATAGGTATAAAAAATTAGGTTTATTTTCAGAGTTAGAAAAGCTCCTTAAGAACTAAAGGGTAGCACCTAAAGCTATCCAACCCAGACATATCAGTTAAAAAAAAATATTGATGGATATTTAGTTTTTGTGCGGAATCATTGTAGTATTTAAGAACCCCATAAAGAAATTATAATGGTAAATATCCTCTGTTGGAACTCATTAAGTTTTGGTTCAGTGAAGGCCATCTTGATAAATGCTGCTGTTCCTACCAACGGTGCTTCCTTTGCAGGTGATTTTATGATATAACAGGTTATGTATTCATTTATGTGAGAAGGGGTAGGGAATCCTACCTTTGGAGAAAGCTCTCCGGAACCAATTCTCTGGTTTTCCATAGCTTCACTACTGACTTGCATGAGACTTTTGGACCCACACTAAATATAGGATTGGTACCAATGGGACTGTGTGTTATTTCTGTAACCCACTCTCTTCTGTAATATCTACAGGAGATAACAGCAAGACTATAATTATATCCATTGGTTTAAGCATCAGAGGTTTGTTTTGGTTTTGTGTCGTGATTGTTGTTTTTATAAGGTTCCCTCTTTTTCTAGCATTGAAGTAAGAAAAACTTCTCAGTGGCTTCATCATACTTTCAATCTGTGAAGTCATATTGATTGTCAGGTGTAAGCATCCTGACTGCTGTGAAATGAGTGGATGCTGTGGTGCTAAGGAATGAAGGCTTTGGAGATGCAGGAATACTAGGGCAAGGAGTGTGCTTCTTATTGCTTTTTTGTTGAAAGTGGCAGATGTGGTTACAAGTGAAGATGACTATTATTTCAATGAATCCACCCTGAAGTCTGTCACTAGATACAAGACGATATTTGAAAGAAAACTTGATAAGCATGGTAGGTAAAGCTCTGGGAGAAAACCATACTATAACAAGGAGTTAGCAAGCTTGTACCTGTCTGCCTTTTACAAAGTAGTTATCAGAGCTTTTAGAAGAGAGGTTTTCAGATATGGAAATGGGACTTGGTATTAGGGGCATATACTGGGTGTTAGGGGCAATTTGGCAATAAGAGATGAATCTTTTCCTCTGACAACACACTTCAGTGAACTTTTAATTTTGTCATAACTTGTCCTTCCTGTGAACTGAACTAGCAAATGTTGACGCTGTACTCAGAGTTTGTTTGGTCAAAATGCTTCTACTTAAGATTGCAAGTGGGGGATGGAGATAGATGGTTTGAGACTAATTTCTGAGTTTGAAAGGCAATCTGCAGCAGTCTCAGTCTTCAGTAAGCAAGCTCTGAGGGGCAGAGAAGCCTCTTTTGTTATGTAAAAGGATATGTTTTCTATTGTGATTACATTGTTATGGAAAAGCATCATAAAATGCAATGTAGAATCTTGTAAAATGCTAAAGCACTTTTAAAGTGCCACCAAAAAGTTTTCTCTAGTTCTCCAATCAAAAGTTATTGCTTTCCAGTTTTACCTTGATTATGGGGTAAATTCCTTGGAACTTTATTTGTTTCATTCCTCTAAACTCATCTAGACTCCTCCATAACATGAACGACAGATGACCCCAAGGGGCCTGAACTTCCTTTGACTGCTATTTTTACCCTGTTGGAGACTCAGTGATTGAAGTTCAGTGTCATGTACTGAGAATGAAATCTGTCAAACAGTTTAGAAAAACGTGGCTAATTTAGCAGTGTTAGATAAAACAACTCCTTTCGTTTTTCCCTCTGAGAGTAATAGCCTCTATTTTCAGCACAATTGGCCTTTGGCAACTGTTGGCAACATGGGAGGGTATTTTTGGAAAAGGAAGGAAATAAAAAAAGGATTAAACCACAGGGAATTGCAAGGGAAAGAGAATGCTGAAGAACAGAACTGCTAAGGAAGAAATAGCTTTACAGCAAGTTCCTGGACTATAGATTTTTATTTCTCTTGTGTTCCCTATATGGGTTCAAAATAGGTCAGACACAAAAATGCACGCTTTATCTGACCATTGTGATTTAACCCAGCCAGCAGCTAGGCACCACACAGGTGCTTGCTTGCTCCCCACACCTCTCTCCCCACCCTTCCCTGGGATGCGGAACAGAATGAGAAATATGTAAAACTTGCAGATTGAGATAAGAATAGTTTAGTAATTGGGGAGGGGGGAAGTAAAATATAATAATAATTTTAATGAAAAGTAGAGGAAGAGAGATGATGAAAATCCTAGAAAAAAGTGATGACCAGTGCAATTGCTTACTACCCACTGGGGGATGCTCAGCCCTCACCACAGCAGAGTCTGGCACCACCCTCAGTTTTTATACTGAGCAAACATTTTATGCTATGGAATGTCCCTTTGACTAGTACAGGTCAGCTGTCCTGGCCACGTTCCCTCCAAGCTTCTTTGCACCTGCTCTCTGGAAGAGTATGGGAAGCTGCAAAATCCTTGTATTAAGGTAAGCACTGCTTGGGAACAACCAAATCATCAATGTGTTATCAACACATTTTTCCCATCCTAAATCCAGAACACAGCCCTGTATCAGCTACTAAGAAAAAAGTAAACTCTATCACAGACAAAACAACAGTATCCACCTCTTATTCAATACTACTTGTGTCATGCCAAGTTCTGTGCTTTCCAGTACACCATCACCTTTCCTGTCCTTCAGTTCATAGACACACCCTTAGTTTATGTACCATTCTTGCAAACCTTCATTAAGTTCATGTGGTCCTTGACTTCATGCTCTATCCGAGACAGGTACCATGCTCAGTGTGGTGATGGGCAGCTAGCTGCCATAAAAGTGGTAACATGTAGTGTTATATAGGCGTTAATATATTATAATATAATTTATTGGTTGTTTTCATCCAAAATCAAATCCCCTTGAGGTAGACATCAGAATCCTGTTCTCCCACATTACCCACATAGTAAACTGAGGCCCCCAAGAAAAAGCAATCCCATTGGATGGGCAGCCTTTGCCTGAGGGATGAATAACCCAGCAAATTTTTGTTTATGTTATGAAGCCTTATCCTCTCCTGCAGTATATGAAAGTCTTGATTGGGCAGTGTCAGCCAGATTGGCAGATCCTGTATTGTTGACTAATCAAATGACATTTGTTAAATGTGTATCTCAATGTTTAAAACTCCTTCCACTGATTGCGCTCAGTTTCACCTTTAGCAATCCATCATTTCATTAGATTTTCCTGGAGTTTGGTGTGTGGGACACACCCACTCTATGCCCTGTTCTTTAGGCAGGCCTCCATGAAGTTCTTTCAGAAATGAGTCCCATTGTCTCTCTTTTTTCTGGAGTATCATGCCACCATAAGCCTTGCTTTTCAAGGCCCAGGGCAGTGTCCTGGACACCGACTTGGGACACAGGATCTGTGTCTGGCCATCCAGCGGCTGCTTCCACCACTGTAAGCACACAGCCCTGGCCCTGGAGGGTTGGTGGGAGTGTGTTACACCAATCTGCCACGGTTACGCTGCACACACTGTCCTCCAAACAGCTTGTCCTGCTTGATTGCAGCTCATGTTTCACATTCATGGATAACCTTTGTGAGAGTGTCCATGGATAAGTTGTGACCACCCCTCGGTCATGAGCCCATCTGTGGGTGACGTCCCTTCCTTATGGCCCAAGGTGTCATGGGCCCACTGAGCTAAAAATAGCTCACATTTATGATATATCTGAGCCACTTAGCAGTCTGATCTACCTTTTGGTTAATCTGATATTCTTCGATGCCTAGGTCTGGGTACACGAGCGTTCATTCATGTGATGTGCTAGGTTATCCCCCTGGGCCACATGTAATCATTGAGGTTGGAAAAGACCTCCAAGACTATTGAGCCCAACTTTTTACCAAACACCACTGTGTCAACCTATACATAGTGCTACTACATTGAGTAGTTTCTTGAGCTCTTCCAGGGATGGTGACTCCACTGTGTTCCTAGGCAGCCTGTTTCAATACCCGACCTGATCCCTGGATAAAGGCATGTGTGATAGGAAATGGATTAATCTTTTAATATTACATTTTTCCTTGTCAGGCTTCAGTGCTGTAACTGGGGATGCCTTGAAAACCCAAAGTTAAGTATACAGTGCAGGGTGATGATGGGAATCTTGTGCTGGTCATTTCCTAATTCTGTTTTACTGTGTAGGTAAATCTCAAAGATATTTTTACTACTTTAATTGGTACTTCCATTGAGTGCCTAGTGATGCTCATGGCAAAATCTGTTCAAATGTTGCTTATGGTAATCTCTCAGCCAAATGTAGGTCTGACTCACTGAATCTTTCTGTAAATTACAATAAAAAGCATGTAGATGTGTCACTTAAGGACATGATATAATGGTGGACTTGAAGTGTTAGGTTTATAGTTTTATTCAATCTTACAGGTCTTTTTCAGCTTAAATTATTCTTTGATTAAACTTTTTGAAAAAAGGAAAGACCTGTGCTTCTTTCCCCCCTTTTATTTGCCTTTGACAGATCTTCCAATCATAAAGAGAGTGTCAAAGACAAGTAATTCAGGTTTGTTCCTCTTTGTTTCCACTCAGCTTTGAAGTTCATAACAGTGTAGACTGAGTGTGGAATGTGAAAGGAAAGGAAACATATGAGAAAATAGAGAAATAAAAAAAGGAATTAGTCTTTCTGTTGTTGTGGAGTGTGCAACTAGAACTTCTTGAAATTTTATCTCAGTTATGAACTTCTGGCTTAATTCATTTTTTATATGTTTCTTGGTCTTCAAAAATATGGATAATCTGATTTAATAAGATTAAACCTATTAATATTTGAACAGAATGTTAATAAAGAATTAAAGTCTTTTCTTGGTTCTATCAACATGAGTCCAAAATAACTCCTTTGATTTCTTAGAATATTTGTCCAGTAATGCAATATCACAAAGAATTGAAAGTAAATTATGGCACAATGCTTTTGAGCTCTTCAAAAGTACTTTCTTGCAAGATTAGATTATTTTTTAATTGGCTCACTAAATACTTATTAACTGCACTTCAGTTTACACTAGCTTTTTTTATGAACAGTGATTAGATTGAGCTTTCAGCCAGAATGAGTTTTTCTTGTTCCATACCCAGTGAGTGAACTTTGAAATTAGCCCAGATCTGCAGAATGGCAGTTTAATAACATATATACTGAGATATTCTTCCTGCTTCCATGCAGAGAAGAGGACCTGACTTGTACTCTGCATGTAAATCTGGTTTGATGCCAGATAAACTTGGATCCTTCAAATAATTTTTATGTTTGGATTGCTGCACTTAGGCTTTTAGAAGAGTAATAAGGGTTTTCCAATAAAAACAAAACCAAACTCACAAAAACCCCAAATCAAACACAAGCCATGGGTAGTCCTCTTTTTCTAGGCTTTTTGTTTTCTATTTTTTAATTTTCTTCTATTCACTATCAGAAGCAGGGCATCCTTCCTCATAACAGATGAGTGTCTCTGCGCTGCTCTTGCAGCTCGGATCATGAGTTTTTTGCCATTTTGAGTTACTATTAGTTTTCAGGCCTTTTTCCTTGAGGGGACATATTCTGCAGGCTAGGTTATAGAATTGGTTTGAGATGAAAAACTACAGGAGTGAGTTGCAAGCAAATAACTTCATAGTGCTGAGCCTGTTTTCAAAGAAAGAAGGAAAGCAAGCTGCATGGCAGCCCAGTGCTGGCAGCTCTAAGAAACACTGGCTTTTTGCACATTTACTGTCAGATGACCTCTGTATCAACTGAGGTAAACAATATAAATGACTGACTTTGAAATCACTATCATAGGGTTTAGGGATTTTCTGCCTTATTCAACAAGCTGTGAACTATATGCCCTTATGAAAATACTGTGCATTTACAGGCTATTCAACACCATCTGCACAACTGGCTGCTTGTCTTCATTGAGGATCAAAGGCATTTTTACAATGTAAATACTGAATATGTTAGAGCAGTAAAGAATTTCATAGCTTGGGCAAGCTAAAAAATGTGAACTGAGTTTTGGCTATAATGAGTGACTGGCAACACTTAAAGTCAGAGAAAACCATCATGACTTAAGCCAGGGTCCTCTGTTTTGTGATTAGAGGCAGAGTTATCGTCTCCAGTAAGAGTTAATAATGTTAGAGTCATTAGTGCAGAGCTGGTTTCCAGTAAGGAGTCATAGTATAGTGAGGTGAAGTGGTATTTGTATACGACCTTCACTAAAATCTTCTGACAAAGTTACCTGCTATTTATAGCAATTTAAATAAATTCAAGATAACTATAAATATGAATTGTTACATGTTTCCTATGTGTTCTAGATATGTGTCATAATTATGTGATAAGTGGAAATGCACTGATCTCTGACTCAAACTTCTTGTGCCTGGTTTTAGGACTGGAGGATGTTTTAGTAAAGTTTCTCTTTATTAGAAAAAGTAAATTTAATCCCCAGAATAGTCCATAAACTGATTTTTGCAGCTTATTAGAGGTTGTCCTAGTAGTTAACTTCCCAGGGCTTTGCCTGAGGCTGAAGTGGTTTCTAACAATCCATCATTAACTTCTATGACAACCACAGGTAGGCTGTGATTGTCAGAATTAGTCATGACATACTGTAGACCTCCTGCTGTCATTCTAAAAAATGCAGTTACATCAGGTTTTGCACCCTGGAGAAGTGACCGGGTATGAAGATTAATGTGAAGCGAGTTTATTTCACACACTCTTGCAGGCAAATCTATGCTATCTTTGTCCAAGCCCCTCCTTAATGTGTTAAATATCTGCTGCTGGAATCATCTCCTTCAACATCCATGTCCCATTGTCATCCATGCATCACAAATGCTCCAGTTTTAACCCCAGCCATGTGCAAATCCCTAGAGGAGAATCAGAATCTGCAAATAAACCTGATGGACTGGATATAGTTTTAAATATATCATGAACTGTCGCTTTCCTATTGAGAAGAAAATATGGATATGCAACTTTAGCTCCTTAAAGTTAAAATCCATTTTTAAGCATGTTCTGCTAGTAATACATTTCCTAAAAATTGTTTCAGCTGCCAGTAATTTAGGCATTTATTGTGCTGTATCTTATAACCAGGACAGAGGTTTAACTTTACAGACCTCATTCTTTGTTGGAACAAGTTGGTAAGAAAACTCCATTGTCCTCCTTTCAGCATCTCTCTGTAAGTCCCAAACATAATAAATACATCTGGTAATCTGGCTGTTTATGTATCAATATGACTCCAATGTGATAAATTGTATTATGTCACATCAAAAAGATCTGATGTCTATTATTTGACTGGGAAACTTGACTGAGAAAATGTCTTTGTAATTGTATTTATAGTGTGACATACTGTATTTTTTTACTTCTCTATCATCCAGGAAGAAAACCTATACACTTCTGGACTGACTTCATTATTAAATATGCATAACATTCACACAAAATTTGAAGAAAAAGCAGTTTAGTTCCTGTGAATAAGTGTTGGTTTGTAAACTTATTTTTTTAAGTTGAGAATTTCCTTGGGGCAGAAAATTTACTAGTGCTGTTCATACATTTAGTCAAGATTGACAGGAAGATGATGCCTTTCTATTCTGCTAGGATGCAAAACTTTGTAGTTACTCATTTGTTTGGGCCAGTTATGCATGCTGAATGGAAAATAGCTGGATGTTGAGGAAGCTGTGGTATGATAAACTGAAGAACAAAGCATGTGTTTGAGGAGAAGAGAACACTTCAAGGACAAACTGAAGTACTATTTCAAGTGATGTGCAACTGATGAAATTAACTGGAAATTATAAAGAGTAAACAGATTATAATGGTACATAGCATGATAACCCAGCATGACTCTTTCTGGGGAAAATATGAAGAGAGAATGAGGATCTAAAGAGATGGCCTTGAAGGCAGCCAAAATTTCACAGGCACCATTTTCCTACGTGTCTATGAAACAGCCATGTAAAAGTGATGAAAAATCAACTGCTTATCTACTAGAATTTTTAGCTGCAACTGTAGCGTGAAATTGCCCGTTCTGACTCACCTTAAGTTTCAAAAGGCAGCGCAACAACAATGTAAGGAGAATCAAAGAACTGAGAAAACCTTAAAAAGGTCACCTAATTCATCCCTTTATCCCCAAAGTCCACCAAGACCATTTAAAATCATTCCTGAATGAATTTTATCTGATCCTTTTTTTTATGACCAAAACCCTTCCAGCTAGAGATTCCATAAAGTCTTAAACAATCTGTAAAATCTGTAACCACCCTTACTGCTGCAAAGGTCTTTTTTTTTTCTTTTTGTTTTTCTTTTTTTTTATTTCCCCTTTCTTTCACTGTAATTTAAACTCTTCACTTACCCTTTCTGCAATTAGGACAAGAAAACCAATTTTTCTTTCCTTTCTGCTATGCTTATTATATTATCCCACTTTTCAGCCTTCTCTTGTCTAGATTAGATAACTACCATTCCTTCCCTTTTTCCATATAGGTCATATTTTGCAGACCTCTCATTGATCTGGACTTTGTCCAACCAGAACATATAATAGAGATCTTACTAGCTTGCACAATAAGCAAGATGATTACTGAGTATGACTTGCCAACAATAGTTTTATTTATGCATGTCAAGATAGTATTTGTCTTTTTCTTAAAAGTACAACATTCTTGCCTTATCCTAGCTTGTAATTAATAATCACTGACATTTTCTCTATCCCTTTTGCAAAACAGTTTATAAATCACTTTTCCTATGTTTGCAGAGTATGTTATTTTTGTAGGAAGTTGTCTTTATTGATTAGTATCTTTTGTTTTTAAATTCCAGCTTTCCAATATTTGTGAACTGTAACAATGATTCAAACATGCTTAAATCACCTCTACATTGATGTCACTTGCATGTATAATTAGAATACTTCTTATTGCATCATACAAATATGATTAGTTGTGATTTTCAGTGGTATGGGCAGAAGACTATTGTGGAGTTTCATCTTGCAATACTTTGTTTTAATGCTGAGCCACTGATAATTATTTAGAATAGTTTTGTCTCATGTAGCTTTATATGTATATATTTATAACAGTTTTGTTTAACCTGTTTTGGTTTTAATCACATAATATAAAAATATTATGGAGAAAGTGTCAAAAATTCTGCTAATGACCAAATGATAGCCATATTCCCCTGTGTTCAGATATTCCTATTTACATAGGTGCATATACCTATTCAGATATTCCTATCTACATAGATGCATGTACCTATATCTTATTATACATATAATAAGACGGCATTTTGTATTTATATAGCAATAGCACAAAATAGAGAGGGTGGTAGTCCAAGCAGAGTTTTTTTCTTGTAGGGGATTTCTGGAACTGTTTTGTTGGTGGAGAGACGAGTTTTGGTAGAAACTGCTAGAAATACTGTTTTCTTTTTATAAAAAGAAACCCCAGAAGTTAGGTGAGGGTTGTTGAAGTTTGCATCACACTGCTTTGTAAAAGGGAGCAGCAATCAAATAAATAACAGCGGTATCATTTTTGTGAGAGATCTTTTTCTTCTGCTTTTCTATGTGTATTTGGAATTTGATTGAACCAAAGAGTGAGAAGTTATGGATTAGATCTAGAAACAATAACATTTCGAAAAAGCTAAAGACATAAAATACAAAAAACTTTTAAAAACTCTCCTGCTTTTTCCTTGAGTTTGGAGTAGTTTTAGCAAATAAGTTGTTGCGCAGAAAGATTCTGAGAGATGGAGTATAGTGGATTAAAGACTTTTCACCTCTGTACTTTTCTAAAAATAGTCCACCTTGCACATAATGACCGTGGGGTGTTGCTTGTTTCAAGCAATGCAGGATAGACATAAAATCCTACAATCTTTTAGGTTGGAAGAGATCTCTTAGATCAAGAATAACAGTTAACCCAGCACTGCCCTGTCCACCACCAAACCATCACATCTACGTGACTTTCAAATACCTCTAGGGATGGCGACATAACCCCTGCTCTGGGCAGCCTGTTTCAATGCTTGGCAACCCTTTCCACAAAGAAATTGTTCATAATATTCAATCTAAGCATCCTCTGGTGCAATTTGATGCCATTTCCTCTTGCCCTATCACTTGTTCCTTGGGAGAAGGGACCGACCCCCACCTGGCTACAACCTCCTTGCAGAGAGCAATGGAGCTGCTCTGAAGTGACCCCAGGACTGGGACATTTGGCCATGTTTGCTGTCCCCTCATGGCTGCTGACCCACTCAGGGGTTGCTAACTCTCTACAAGTGCATGTATTTTCTGTTTGTCTAGATCCTAGAGTCTGACATTGGTCTTGGAGCCTCTACCTGTGAATTTGTGCTGATACGTCAGCATAGCTGAGCACGGGAGCTTCTCTGATTCATTTTGCAAGGTAAAATGCTGCTTAAAAGTTCTTGCTCCAGAGAGTCTTAATAAATGTTGGAAAGGTGGAACTGTAACTATAGAAGTATGTATGCTTGTGCCTTTTCAGAAGGATCTAAATGCAAGTAGCATCTTCATAGCAATCTGTTCCTCTCTAGAATTTCTGTTCTAGATGTACTGTACTTTGAACTTAATATTGTTGAATCAAAATAATATGTAAAGTAGAATGTATAAAAAAGAAAAAAACAGATTAAAAAGCCCATAAATCTCTCATATTTTTTGGGAAATATTTTATATGCAATTGATAACTGTAAAAAAATTTTATATGCAATTGATAACTGTAGTTATAAAATCCATTATTATTATTATTATCATCCTCCATTTGTATTCAAGAAATACTTAACGAGGCACAAATACTACCATGCTCTTTCAAATTGAATGTCATAGCATGAAACTGGTCCAATCATCAATACTTATTTGGGAGAAGTTGTTTGGATAGTGCAAAATGGCTCATAACAACTCTGATCAAGGTAAGAGTGCTCTTGCTTATATGGTGGTATCTGATTGTAAAAATTAAATACAAGAAATATAAAACCCAGGCATTTCTAGATGCACAATATTGTTTTGCTACTGCTCAAAAGTGCTGTAGCAAGGGCAATAACGTGTAAACACTGGGTTGTTGTCTTGCTTCATCTGATATGCAGCTGGGTAAATCAGGTTGTTTACAAGGTAGGTTTGTCAAAAAGGTAAATTTATCTTTCTGCTGTGAACAGGAACATAATTTTGTCCAAGTAACATGTCTGTACTTAGTGTACTGTAGTAGTTACTGTTGGGGGAGAATTTTCCTGAGGGTGCATTGAGATGGCATTAGAGAAATCTGTGGCTGTTTGTCTCCATTAATGTTCTCTTTCTGAAGAGCAGGTTATCTGTGGGCAGAGGGCTTGGATGTTTCAAGGTTTGTTTTCCCCCCTTTCCTTGTCACACGAGTATGTCTCATGTATGTCATGTGGGCTTTACCTGTTTTAGATTCGATGTGTAACAAACTGCAGGGAAATTCAGCATGACGCTTTGAACTCTCTGATGTCCCTCAGGAGGACCTGAAGTTGTAGGATGGGGTCATATCTCTAAAAGTGGGAATAAAATTGAAGAGGTTAGCATGGGGTTAAACCCTGTGATTTAACCCTAATATTGGGAGAAGCAAGTGATTCTGTTGGCCCGTGGCTCTTGGGGACCCTGTCTCAAATTGTATTATATCTGACTGGTGGAATCCCTGGTGTGAGTGTACCTTGCCTTTATTATTATTATTGATCATGTATTCTTTTTTTATTTTAAGAATAATAATTTCTTTCCACACTAGAGAAAAACACAATTTTGAGAATGCAACACTTCTTTCAAAGTAGAATTGAGCTTGTATTTCCCACTACACAAGTTGCTATGAATTTGCAGAGGGACTTCTGTATAGAAGGAACCAGCCTTTACATGATGTTTAAAGAAACTCTTTTTTTGCCTTTGATCCGTGTCTGTATTCCCCTGACTTATCCACAAGGGGGACTTAGCTCTAAACAAATACACAGCTTGTGGTTATTTTTGAATATGAACATTTCTAACCCTTCTTATTATACATGATTCACTTGGAATGCCTTGGGACGATCTCAAAACTGTGCATGCAGTCACTAAGGAAACTCTTTGACAGGAATAAAGAAAAATGCTTTTTAAAAAAAATGATTATTTTTATTTTGGAGAGCCTTCTTTTCTTTGTTTACTTATGAACCTGAATTTGCTCACCTGAGTGTCAGTAGTGACTTCTTTCAGTTCTTCACAGATTATTTGTGAATATGCAGATGCCAAAGAGATCATTGGGTTTTGTTGTTTTCCAAAGAACCTTACTTTGGCATTCTTGAGAATGTGTTGACATTTCTCCACTTGCTTCAGACATAGCTGCAGCTATCAATTAATCTAGAGGATGTGGTAATGAGCATTTCCCTCTCCCTAAGTCTATCTTCTCTCCTAATAATTAGTTGTGTGTGAAACAAAGATTTGAATTAGAGGGACAGCAAGACATGGGCTTATATAATAACTTGGCTTGACTTCTGAACTTCAGAAATAGAGGTTTTGGTTTGTATTATAACTATGTTCTACGGCTTCTAGAAAAATGAGAAGTATGATTGAGGCCAAGTTGACTGTGGAATCCGAGATTGTTTCTACACTTCTGGTATTAAAAAAACAAATCTACATGGAAGCCAGGCTATCCTGTAAGGGAGAGTAGTCAGTCTAAGGATGATATCTCATTTTAAAACCAATTTTGAGTGGAAGAACTCACTTTGCATTTTCTGGCTAAGATTGAATTTTGGAAGGGGAATTTGGTACTTTGTTGAGCAGAGCTGCCCTGGTTACTAAAGAAAGAAAGAAAACTCTCACTGTACCCTCTTTTTCATTCTCTAGGAAGCCTTGACTTTTCCTATAACATATTAATACCAAATGTCTTTTTATGCTTGGTATTTAAAATATAATTCTGCTTATATAGCTATCCAGTATCAGAAATGAAAGAGCATGATATCATCTCTTTTCACCTAGCTGTAAATATTATATTGGTGAACATTATTTTGCAGACTAAATTGCTGTGAGTTTACCTAAAATTACTCCTCTAGCCCACTCAGATGACTCATATCATCCACAGGAGACCAAATTAGATTGTCATAAATAATGTGCCTCACATTTATGTTTATTTCTCAGCATCTTTTTTGAAATTGTTCTTGTGAATGAGTGACATATTTCCTATGTACATTGGAAGCTTGCTTTATTAGTTCATTTTCTACTTAAAAATTCCAAATGTCTAAATACAGAATTTTCCATCAACCCAGCAGGGCAAATATGGTATTTAAAGATTTCTAGCCATGCAAAATTTCTGGAATTTTCTGGAACTACCAGTTGTGTTTAGAATTGACACCACCTTGGCAAAGATTTGTTAAATCTATTCTCAAAATCCCTGTAGGTAAAAATTTGTAGAGGCCTAAGTATTTTTTTTTAATCCTTTGTAATCCTTGCAGTTAAAAAGCTTTTTTCCAGTAGCTAACCTAAACCTTATCTGCTTGAAATTTAGCTAATCTTTTATTGTTCTGTCTCCCCACTAGACATGGGAATGACTGGTTACCTTTCTCTTCAAAGCAACCCTTTACATTCTGTCATCATATCTCCTCTCCTGTGATCCTCTTTAGTTTCCTTTTTTTTCCCTCACAGATCTTTTATTTCCTGTAGCTCCTTTCTGCTCTCTGATTTGGCTTCATCCTTCTCAAATCTGAATGCAGCATTGCAACTGAAATCTTGACAGTATTGAACAGAATAAATAATTGTCATCCTTTTCTTGCATAGGGTATTTCTGTTAATGCATCTCAAAGTGATGGCTGCCTTTAATGTATCATCCTAGAAATGAGTCAATGGTCTGTGCTCCTCTAACACTTCAAATCCTTTTCTTCACAAGAGTTGCCTACACTAGTTTCTCAGTTTTGCATTTGATTTAGCCTTAATAAATGCAGTTCTTCGCATTTGTCTTTGCACATTTTTCTCATTGGTGACATTGGATTATTTTTTCTTTCTTTTACTGTAATAGCATTCCAGCTTGATGTCATTTGTATGTTTTGTGTGTGCTGACCTAACTTGTTCAGGAAAATAATTAACAGAGCTGGACTTTTGCAGGGTCTGAGCTGAAACAGCCTCCCTTAACACAAAACCACTGACAAAAAATATATTTTAATTTTGGCCCTTTATTATCAACGGTAAGTGCTCTACAGCATAAACAATTCCAAGCTGGCAGCAGCAAATCTTCAGTTTATGTAATTTGTGACACATGGTGCAATCTTTCAAGACAGCGCTCTTCATGAAAGTACATTTTATAGTCAAACAGAACAACTTGATCAAAATCTCCATCATCAATGGGTTGTTTGCTTTGAAAAAGTGTCACTGGCAATCCAAAGACACTAAATCCACCCAGATATTTCTCTCCAGGGATTATATGATTGACACATCTGTGCAAAAGGAGAACTTGCCTTATTGAAGTGCTTCTTCTATCCCATGTTTTAAAGACTTCCACCACTTCTGTTTGCCTAGCACGATGGAGGCAGCTACAACATGGAGAAATTAAGAACAGCACTGCCAAGGTCAGGCAATATGCCCATGATCCTGTCTCCAGTAGTGGTCAGTAGCAGTGCCTCAGTAAAAACCACAAGTACAAAGGCAAACATACAATAATTGTTGTTCTTCCTCACCTCATTTCCCCAGGTAATTTCTCAGTTTCCAATGATTTATATGGTGTCAAAAGCTTTCCTAAGCAGGGGTAATACTGTTGTATAGAAAATTATTCCTGCTTTTGTACAAATGATATGATTGATTCAAATCCTCAATCTCACGTTTATCTGGATTAAGCTTTGCTCATTTTTTCTTCAATCTATGCTAGATTCAGAACAAAAGGTACGATGTAGAAGTTTGACATTTTCAAAGGTGCTGTCAGAAATCTTTCCTCCCTGCAATTCTTTGCTCTATGCACTACATACTGCAGTTTCAAACTTTGCCTATTGATCTGTCCTGGCTTGTTTAATCTGAGCACAAGGACAGCAATACTGATGAGGGGAATGTGAAATATTTGCCCTCTATATGGCAGCTGTACCAGTAATTATACTCCCTTTCATAAATATATATCTGAATAGTGTCACTGTAAATCCTCATTCATTGTCAAATGATTTCCTTGTTACTGTTGCTGCTTTCCTCCCATTTTTTAGCAACAGCTGTAAAGGGAGTGTTTTTTATTGCATTAATTTTAGAGGTTACTTTGAACTTGTTTTTCCTTAGTTCTAGAACTTTTTGAATAGTATGTGTCATATATTTCACTGAACTTAGCTCAAAAGCTTGAATTTTCTGTGAGGAGCTTTTTCTTTCCTTTTGGTTTTTTTGTTGTTTTGTCTTTGTGGATTCTGGGGTTGGTTGGGTTTTTTTGGGCTTATTTATTCCATGGGAAATTAACAGTGAGGACAGCAAAGATTTGTCTCCAGCTGCTCCCGCATTGCAACCACATTGACAGAATCCTCCTTGTAGTGCTACCACCCAGACAAAGAGAAGCGGATTGTTCTAGCACAACTTCATGCCATTTTTTACTGATGTAGTTTTACTAAATACTAACATTTTGCAGGTATTGCTTTCCTGGTGGACATGTAGGGGTTGGTTTTGGTTTTTGTTTCTTCCCTTATTTTTTTTCCCCCCAGCAGGCTTGTAGCTCGTAAACATATCCAGCAAAAGTTTATAAAAAGGACCTGATAGAAAGCTTCCCATTTTGACTACAAAATTAGTTTGAAGTTATTGCATCTTCTCTTTTTTTTTTCTTTTTTTTTTTTTTTCCTTTTTATTAGTTTTCTGCTGGATTAGCTAATTGTACAAGCCCATCAATGGTCAAAGAAGTGTAGAGCCAGAACCAAAGGAAGAGAAGCAAAGTGTGACAGGGAGGGGAGAAATGGAGGGAGCTGCTTGTTCCTGTACCTATTTTGGTAGCAGTAAAACTACACAGACTTTGCAATCTTGTCAAACTGCACCCTAAAACATGCTGGTTTACATGTTAGTTTTCCCAGTTGCTGGAAATAAGGATCTTTGAGGGAGTATTAAGCCACAGTGAACTTTAAGCCAATTTATTTCTGAATGAGAGCATTCCCAGAGGTCTGTAACACGCTTTGGTTTCTCTATGCTAATTTCACGCCTTTAGCCTCCTTAACTTCTCAGTTGTCCCCCACACAGAACTGTACCAACTGCATTATTGTTTTCATTATTTTGAATTTTAAAATGAAGGGGAATGTGAAAAAAGCAAATAAGGCTAGAAACAGCTCTTACACATCTCATCTTCCTCAGTATCTAGGCACTGTGACTAAGCCAAATTCTTAACAGAGAGCAGTGGCAGATCTCTGCCACCACGCTTTTTCTAGACAATTGTAGGTTTCTGTTCAGCGCAGATGCACATTAAAGGAACTGCTCGGGCTATTTTGACTTGATGCCATGTACCCTCTTTCACATTGGCATTCCAAGGCAAGTTAATCCCAGCACAGCATGACAAGAGCACCCCAAAGGCAGGGCACTCTCTGAGGGTTGGTGCTGCGCTCCTGCTCTGCTCCTCTTGCCCTGCCGGAGTGGGAGGCGGTGGCAGCGGGTAGTGAACCATGGTGACAGATCTGACAGCTGCAGGAGCAAGAAGCTCAGGCTCTGAGACAAAGCTCTGCATCCCAGCCATCTGGGAGGCAGCTCCTTTTCCTTGGCTGTGCTGGTGGGAGTTGCCTCTCCGGCTGCTGGGGCATGGTCTGCGTCCTGCGAGAGTGAGCGGGCTCTTCATCTGCTATTCGGTTGCGAGTGTCTGCTTGCTACCATATGGCTGCATTGAAAACACACAGGGAGGAGAATAAGCTGTAAGGCAACAGTAAAAATTCTGTTCAATGCTCTTCCACGGTGAGAGGGCTACTGGCTCACCCTCCTCTTCCCCCAAGTCCTTACAGCTACTGCTTTAAATAGGAACACCTGCATCAATTCGGCCCCGTCACTTCCCCACTGAACTGCTCCAAGCAAAGACACGCTTCCCTGCTTGACACACTGAATTCTGTAAAATTCTGGGTGCTCTTACCCTCTGCTACTGGAAACAGGAGGCTAAAGGAGGAACTAAGAGAGGTGGGGTTAGCTTTGATTGAGGTATTTTGGAAAAGTTGCCAGGCTTGCTGGATTGATCTGTTGAAGAAGTGAGGGCTCTTCTGTCCTCTGAAAGAGGCTAATTCTCTCACACCACAATAGGAGGAAATCATATAACAGCATCACCAACAAGAGGTTATTTTGCAATATAATTGTCTGTATGGCTGAAGAAGAGCAAATGCTTTCCTTGTTCCCCATGGAACTAATAAAGAAAGGCAAGTTGAGAAGTCTAGGATAATTATTAAGTCATCTTAAATATTTATGAGCTACAGAATGTGCTACATGCAATTTAACAGGGACTTGACAATTGCAACATGCATCATCTTGTTTCACAGGGGCTAAAAATACTTAATCTTACTCCTTTAAAATAAAAGCATTAATCCTAAATCTGTCTTAAGCCAAGAATGAAGCTGTAAACTGTGAGAGGAAGGAGAAGAAGGAAGAAGGTGGCTTCTTTTTATGCAGGTTGGGGAAAACACTTCAGGAATTAGAGTTTTGTTGAGAAGATTTTATGTGAGATTTTTGAGAATGGTAATGGTGCTAGGGGGTGTGTAATTCTTGATATTAAACAGTTTGCCATTGGCTTCACCATGATCTGGGGACTTTTATTCTGTTTAGTAGGCTGGAAAAGGGATAGACTTTCCAGCTTTGTTTTGGTGACAGTAAAATCATTGATGCAAATCCAAAGAATCAGTTACAGTGGGATAACTCTCCCTGTGCTATCTCTTTACAGGACTCTTGAGCCACAAATCCATAACACAAAGTCTCTTCTCTCAGTTTTTCTGGCTTTCACATGGTTTTCTGTTCCATGTGTGACTTGTTGATGCACAGCTCATAGTGGAGAAATTCACATTGAAGGACAGCTTTCACTGGCTGTGGAATCAGACATAGTAAATTTTCTAGAACAGGTTGCTTTATTTTGGACATTACAAGTTCTAGATCAGATTTCCTGAATTTTGGATTTCATAATTTCTGTCTACATCATAATCTCCAAATTAGTAGCAGTAGTAATAATAAAACCTTGGTTACATGGGCTTATAGCAGATATTTGTTAGTTCATTTTGACGAGAGCAACACTGATGTGGAAGAGACCTAAAACGTCTCTGTTTCTTATTTCCCCACAAGTTGCACAGTAGACAACTTTGTAAGCATGAACAGATTTGGTCTTATGTATCTTTCTGCATTTGCAATTCTGTGCAATCAGTGTACTTGAAAATGTTTCAGTACTGCTGAATTTGGCAGCCTATTTAAATTTTGGCTCTTAAAATTGGCAATTGTCTTCATCCATTGTTATAGCTCAAGAGTGGCCAGGATTAGAGCTACCAGGCATTTGGGCTTCCTCAGACATATCTTACCTTTCTGCCAGGAAATTTTGTCTAGGAGTAATTTGAATGCCTTGGCTTTAGGGTAGAATGCATCTTTATGTGCACACCTAGAGTAAATTTGCTAGTTTTGTGATACCTGGGATTCAGGGATTCTGTTCATTTAAAATGTGCATGCACATATTAAATGCACAGAAGCATGGCCAAAAAACCAAGTGCTCTGAGAGCATCTTTGCTGAGCAGATGTGCCTTTGCTGCTCAGTGTCACAGGACACGCGTGAGCTGTGTGTGTAGCATGAGTGCCAAGGAGCTGCCTGGTACTAGAATTCCCTGTCTGACTGCGCACAGTCAGCACATGCACTGATTTATGCTCAGAAATCCATGGTCATGCTCTGAAGACAGTCTCTGCTTTGCACCAGTTTTAACTTATGCATATTGAACAATCTGCATTGGAAATTATCAAGGAGAACAAATGTTCTCCACCCTAGCATCTGAAATACTTGATCTCTTTTGTGCCAAATGCAAAGTGTTATATGCTTTCACAGAAATGTGAGGGTTTTAATTTGTTGGAATGAAAATGTAGACAGTGTAAAGGGAAAAGACATTGGTTTTGATCCAGTGTAAATTGTATAGGTGGGCTGAATGTACTGTATATTGTGCTGAATGTGCTCTGAACATCTCAGAGCAGGGAACCCTGCTTATGTTGCAGCTCACTTTCCATTGCTGCAAAGTGGAGGGTTTTAAACAGAACACTTCCTTGAGCTTATGCCTGTGTCATACCATGATACATGCTCACATCTTTCTGGCTCAGTGGCAGCAGCAATAGTGGAATCTAGAGCTTGCTGCAAAAAAAAAAAAAAAAAAAAAAAAAAAGAGACAGAAAAGATGAGGGAATGCAAAATGTGCTTTCCAATTAGATAATGGCAAATATCATACTTGTACTTGTGGAAGGTGAGAAAGGTAACAGCTGAAGGAGTCAAATAATAGACAAATTGATGATGGTAACTAAGAAATATAAAAGAGACTCAATCTCTCTCTCACTGATAAAGCTGTTTGAGGTGCAGTAGATCAATTTAGCCATGGCTGTTGTTAGGAAATTGCTCTTGTTTGATGTTCCACAAGCAGATCATGCAGTTTCCTAGGAAACATCTTTTTCCACTTAAAATCTAATTTTCTTACATTGCTAGAACTGATGAGTCACCCTGCCTGGCTTTTACTTACTTCCCCTTACCTATTAAAATGTACTCACCAGATAGAAATCCAGGGATTTATTAGTCTTTATCACTTGGCTGTTCAATTAACTCTTCTGTTTCCTCTCTGTTATCTGACAGTGTACTTGATATGGCAAGTCAAAAGTCATAGGTTAGAAGACAATCAAAACATGAAATAAATCATGGATCTCTTAATGGGACATGCCTCCTAAACAGTGAAGAACTCCCATACTGACTAATATTTCCATTATGACCCACCATGAAATTCTCCACGTTCCTTTGCCAATAACATGCCATCATATTTTCATCACTGTTTTGTTAATTTTTCCCTTGTTCAGCTGGTTTATAAGTGGGATTCAACTTAGCAATGACAATTGCAGCCAGTTACTGCCAGAAAATAGATAGGTTCTGTTAAATTTTGCAAACTATGGTTAAAGTCTAAAAGCCTCACTTCTTGGTTTAGATGCTGAATCTTAGTTGTAATGAATGGCACTTAGGTTGAATGGAAAGTTGCCAGAGAAAGAGGCAGGGCTTATTCATGGCTGTGGTCAAAGGAACAGAGGTCAAAGAATGCGTTGGCAGCCTGAGTTTTCAGTGAGTTGTGGAATTAGTTCCAGTTTCTCAATGCAAAGGTATATGCTAAAATTTACCTGTTGTTTGGGCTATATATAAAATCCTTGTAGTTTGCAGATGCCTAATGAGCCCCTGTGGCTACATCATTAATAAAAGGTTGGTCCAGCAGAATACAGCTTCCATAAAATTCTCCATGGGCTGGAATTCTTACCCTTTTCCCATGCGCAGCTGTGCCATAATCAGTATTCCTGCTGTTTCCCAGTGCCTCTGACGCCTCAGTTTTCAGTATCCTACTGATGTGCCAAACCCTAGATAGCAATGCTGTGAAGTTTCAGCTGCTGACAAACGGCTTTCTATTCAAAGGGCAATCTCTCTGCAAAAGTAAGGCTCAATGTGACCCTATATCCCAAGAAGAGGACTGCTAAAATAATTCCCCACCCTTTAAAACTTTGCTTTAAGACTTATGAAACTTTTTGGCTTAAAATTTTTGGTGTAGTTGTTGATTATTGGATGACATACTTGTATCTTATTGTGTATCTATTTGTCTCTGCTAGCACATGGCTTGTTCAGCTGCAGCTGGTGAGTGGGTGGCCTTATCGTATAAAGTGCATAATGCTTAAAAAATTTGGTAGGCTTATCACTTGCATTGGCTTGCACTGTGTTTTGCTTATATTTCCTAAATATTAAAAATTAGAAGGCATGACCATGGCTTTCAAGCAGCCGTTTCAAAGTATAATTTCAAAGCAGTTTCTCTAAACTAACACTAGATTATGAAGTCCATGGAAATGGTTCTTACACACTTGTGATCTTATAGACTTTTAAAATCTGTTTGTCTTTTTCTTAATTAAAAACTTTGACTTCTTCTGATGAGTTTGATTAAAATAGGCTTTTCAAACTAAATTTCAAGCTAAATTTCAAGTTATTGATGATAGTTTTGGGGATTTTAGGGACTAGAAGACTGAGTTTCAGCAGGACATAAGCTAAAAAGTTCACCTGGCCCAAAGAGCAGCAAGGCTCAAGTTTCCATACATTTTTAGTTTGATGGCTGTGTTTGTACCCAAAGGGCATGTGTAATATCGACAGAAAGATGCTGTGTGACTTACTGAAGTCTAAGTTTTTTCTGGTATAAAAGAACTGTATAGATTGAACATTTGCTTTGAAACCTTGCAAATGTGAAAGATGACCTTCGTTCAGAGTATGGACTCTTGGAAAATTTTGTGCGGAAATGTGTTGGTGGCTTTGATTTTTTTTTTAATGAGTTACAGGAAAGGAAAGACCATAGAGGCAAGGGAATAATAAAAAGGATGTGCTTTAATGTTGTCATTGCTAAATGAAGTATTTGCTAAACATAAATATTCACCTGGGCTCTGGGACTCACCCTTGATGAGGGAAAATACATTGAGCCATACTCAAGCCATTGATTGCAGGCACTTGCTGAGGCCATTTGCCATAAATTAACTTTCAGTGCTATGCTACAAGAAACTCAGTATAACTTTCCCACTCTTTTAAACATGAAAACAGGTTGGATCAAAACTCTGGCAGCAGAATCCACTCCTTCAAAGTAAAATGATGAAAATGCTGGTAATTTAGGGAACTGGCTGCTGCACTCTCCTTTTATTCTGCTGTTGATGTATAAGTGCACTTAGGTCTTTTCATTCCTATCTCTCTCTGTCTCCTCCTTGATTAACAACTGTGGTGTACCACTATGTGCTGCCTATGTGGCATCTGGTTCAGGTGCCTGTCACTTCAGGGGCTGCTTGCATCTGGGTATGACATAAAATGCCAGCCTGATGTCTTTTATCCTGGTCAGCGGCTCTTCGTGGTCTACGGTGAAGGCAGTTGAATTATAGCTTTATTTACTTCTTTCTGGAAATGTGCTGAATGTCTCAGTAAAACATTTCTAATAGAGAACAAAGGCTTTTTGCTGACCTGTGGGTCACCAGAGTAATTCACAGTCCAAACCACTGATCCACTGCAGAAGCTGTCCCCAGACCATAATTTGTTATCAAGGAGCACAAAAAGGAGGCTAATTTATAAAATTTATGCAAAACATCAGCACTTCTTGGTTCTCCAGTTCATGTAAACTTTTTCCCTTGTTTTGATTCACATGGGTCATGCCTTTGTGTTAAGATCAAAATGGAACAAAATTTTCTCTTGGCCCCCAAGAGAGAAATAGTTATATGTTTGTTTCATTTCATACCCAACTGTTTCATAAACTGCACATTTGTTATAGCAAGACATGCAGAAGGCCCCAGCTCTGCTGAGAATATTCATGCAATTGTTGACCAGTAACACACCATGAATAAATGGATATAATTTATATGTATAGAACATCTAAATCCTCTTAAGCCAACAAAGTCTATTGCTGAAAATTCTCACCATTTGTTTCTGTTTCTTTGTCTACTCTGCTGGCAGGAAATCATTTAGCCTAACCTTAGTGTAGCTCACCCTATCTCTGTATAATCTTTACTTCTCTTGCATTTGTGGTGAGAAGCCTTCTTGTCCAGAGACACTCTTGAGATTCTGGAAGTAAAGCCAGACTTTTCTCTTATGGATGCAGTATTGCTCTTGGAGAAAAATGGTGCTCGCTGTGCTAATGGTATAATTATGGGGTCTCTCTTCCAAAGGTAGAAAGAAGATATTGGTTATCATAATGTGCATGAACTTGGGTTTCAATGCAAAATTTATAAAGAAGATACAAACAAATAATTTCTACTAAATAAGGTAGGTTTTGGTGAATAATAGCATGCAAAAATTTGCTCAATAAATGTAATCTTTACAGTTATAGAAGTGCTTTTTCTTTTTTTGTTTGAGGTTGTGTGTTTGAAATATTTTGTTATAATGCTGATTACAAGTATTTGAAATGTAGTTATTGAATTTTGATCTCTCATTTAGGGGTAGCAACAAATCACATACTGTTGTTCCCATTTCCTGACTATATTATCAGAATACTTGTAATCAGTGCAATGTCTTAAGAATGCCACTGGGAATTTTAATCTATCCTTCTGGATAACAGAAACAAATAGAAGATTTGAAAAAATTGTCAACCACTTTTTCAGTCCTGAGTGTCCAGTCCTTTCCTGAAGCACTGCACATAGAACATTTTATTTCTTTCCCAATATATTGGTTTCACACAGAGTTCAAAATTTATCTTGTTGCCACATTTGCACAAAAACATTACATAAGCAAGTATGGTCCTAATTGAGATAGATATTTTTCTACCTTTTTAATTAGTTCTATAAAGGTCTTTGAAGGGGTTTAAAAACTTAGATTATGCAGTGTCCCAATTGCATAAAATCTATTGCTTGTCTTTTATTCATATGCATGCTTAAGATTACCTGTCTTTGTGTGCATATGAGAATAGGTATTGATTCCTTGACAGTCTATGTTGAGCAAACAAAAACCCAAAGGAAATAAGTTTTCAAGCCTTTGTGACAGGTTTTGCTGTGTTTGCTGTGTTTAGAGATGAATAGATGAATTATTTGAGATGAAACGGAGGAACCTCAAAGAATTACTGAGATATAAGTTTTAGCCAAGGTGAAAAAGTTACAGTATCTTTCTAGGTTTGTCCTGGAAGTGAACATTCTGAGCCTATACAACTGAACAAATAATTTTCCAATTTAAAATGAGTATGTTCAAAACTTCCTACCTTTGGGAGACATATACATAAACATTATTCTTCAAAATTTTGCTGTTTTGTCTCCTGTCCCCCCCCCCCTCATTTTTCTTCCTACCCTAGGAGGTGGAAAGTAGTAAGAAATATGATATCACAGGAGCAACATGCACAGTTACCATACACAGATAATGCTACCATAATGATACATCAAAACAAGAATTCAGTATTGGAGCATTTCAGAATTGGAAATTACCAAAATTTTGGATTTTCTAAGTTATGAGGAATTAATTTTTTAACCTCAATAATGCTATTTTAAGAGCACTTGTTATTTAAGAGGTGTTTTTAAGCTGCTTAGAACAGTAATCTCTTCTCTTCCCTCATTTTGCTTTTGTACTATACCATCACACAGACAGCTATAAAAACCATCAAGAGAAATAGGCTCCTCGGACTCCTGGCTCCAAAGCCCGGTACCAGAACAAAGGTAGTGCCTGGTCAGATCTTTGTTCTCTGTGTGAATGAGCACCCAAAAAGGGAGTGAAACATTTTCTATGTTGTGAAGATCTGTGGGTGACTTGGAGAGGTGAGCTTCAGGACTCTCTTACTCTGATCCAGGCTGAGGAGGAATGTGTCACCTGCCTTTTTGCTCATTTCCTCTAGACAATGCCTCTACAATCCCTTGTGCTTCTGGGTTGTTTGAGTCCTTTTTATGCTTCATTATAGAATGATTTGCATTGGAAGGAACCTTCAAGATCATCTAGTTCTAAACCCTTGTTCTGGGCAGGAACAGCTTCCTCACTGGAACAGTGGAAGATGCTCAAAACTCCATCCAATGCGACCTTGAATACTTCTGGGGATGAGGCATGCATAACTACTCTAGGCAACTTCTGCCAATGCTTTACCACCCTTTCAGGAAATAATTTATTCCTAATGTTTTATTTAAACTCACCCTCTTTCAGTTTAAAGCCATTCCCCTTGTTTTGTCACTGTACACCCTTGTTAAGCGTTCCTTTCCAGCCTTCTTCTAGGCCTCTGTTTTGCACTGGAATGTGCTCCCTGAAGCCTTTTCTTTTCTAGACTGAGCAACACCAACTCTCTCACCTCTCTAGAAGAGGTGTTCCATCCTTCTGACCATCTTTGTGGGTTTGTCTGGACTTGCTTCAGTGGGTCTATGTTTGTTTTACATTGGGGTTCCCACAGCTGGATGCAGCACTCCATGGGGGTCTCATGAGAGGGAATGAGAAGGTGAAAATCGGCTTTGACCTGCTGGCCACACTTCCTCTGGTGCATCCTTTTGGCCTAGCTGTATACAAGAGACCCATTTTCAACTCTTCAGTAGGTGGTTTTCACTGCTAAATACCTTTCTCTTTAACCTTGCCTTGCTCCTATGAGTCTTGAGGTTTCACTTCTGGCAATCCATGAGTTGCTCCCCATGCCGTCACCAAACTCCTGCTCCCACTTCACTCCTTCCTCTTGTGAGATGTGTCCCTTTCTTGCCACTTCTACCTACCACACTAAACATGTTTCTGATTCCCAGTTCTCTTGTCAGCTTCCTTCCCTGCTCTTATTTATTACCTCCACTAGGGAGATCTCCCAAGTATGCTCACCAATTCTGTGTGTGATAAATATTTTTTCTTCTGCCACCTTACATAGCTGGGTCTGATTTTCGTGAACTTGAAGGTGATCAAAATAAGAGACAAAAATTGTATGTATTATGCAAAGATATTTGATACTTCTCAGAAGCTGGTTGCTTGGTTGTTTTGTGGTTTTGGGGGTTTTTTTGTTTGTTTGTTTTGGTTTTTTGGGTGGTTTTTGGTTTTGTTTTCATTTTTTTTCAATTTGGTTGATTGTTGTTGGGATTTTTTTCCCCTTAGAGTATTTCTTTAGTTGTATCATTTTCATATATAAATATTATGTGGAGGCTGCTCTTGGTGCCCCCATTTCTCTTGTGAATAGTTTTGTTCCCCAGCCCAAGATGGGATGTCTGGCAAATGACCTTCCCCTAAGGGTCTTTTCATTTCTGCTGAAAAAGGCAGAGCTGGAATTAGAGTCAATGTAACTGTCAAGGCAATGCTGCACCCCAGTTAACAGTGACCTACTAAGTAATGTGGCTATAATGCTATTTTTTTCTCCATATAGCATTGGAATGAGGGATAGTCTCAGCTATAATGCGTTGCAAAGTGTGGAGCATGGGAATTTGCTTCACCATAACTATTCACCTACTTTAGGGTGAGTGCAGGAGCTGTGTACTAAATGTCCACTATCAACAAATAATTTATAGCCCAGGTGAATCTCCAACAAAACATCACCAGTCTCATGTGCTAGCTGTGTGACAGAGACAAATATAGTCAAAATCTCCAGGGCCGCCTTACTTCCTGCCTGCCAGCTTCATAATGTGGAGACCTTATCACATATAGTCTGACAATGTGTGTCTTTCCCCTGAGCTTCCTTGCAGGCATTGGGACTTTGGTCATCCTTTTGCCCAGGAGACTTTATAAACTTGACACCTTTGTTGAAGGCAGAGCATATGGAAATGAACTGCAATGCAGCATGTGGTATGAAAATGATTTTAAATTCTGTCATTATCACAGTTTAGCATTGTGGCCAGAGCTTTCCCTTAATTACTCCCTAGAGGGAAAAACTGCTGATGCTATAACTAGACTGAGGCCATCTACTAAACCCAAAGCCCTTTTTTAATTCTGAAAATTAAATATTTATTGTTCACAGGAGCATTTTGTTAAAAATGAGAGACAGAGGAAGAAACAAGTTTGTGGGGTTTAGTTCATCGCCTCATGGGTGTGGGTTGGCAGATATGGATGTGCATTGCTTCAAGAGGTCAGACTCCCTGTTGGCAAAAGCAATCAGATATCTGACTCCAGACAGGCTGCAAAGGTAAATTTTAGTTATGTATATTACAAGACTGCATGGCTCTGAAAGTTGAATTTCAGGAGCCCAGCAGTAGTCATTTGATCTATGCCTTCTCACTTTAAAGAGGTTGTGATTTTTTTAAACCTCATCTGTAGAGGACATTTCATGTGAACTCCATAGACTTCAGAGCATTACATTTTCTCTGAATGTCTTTGTGATAACTTAGGCCAGCCTTTCTAGCCTTGATTTTAACCTCTGCTTTTGTGTGTCATCCTGTATGATGATAAAACTTTTTCCTGACTTTCCTATGCTGCTCTATTCATAACTTCCATTTCTCTATATTTCCATGTACTCTTTTTCTCCATCTTCTTTAAATAGTTTTCTAATGAATAACTGTCTTAACAAGGTGCATGTACTTTCCAAGTGAGAGCTGTCCTGCAGTCATTAGCTCTTAGCCTAGCAGATGACATTCCAGCAGTGATGAGATCTTGGTATTACTCCTAATCTTGCTTCTAATTGGGTGTACAATTTTAGGTAAGTCTTGCCTGCTGGCATTGATTTCTGATGAAGGGGAGATTATAATTGGCAGTGGTAACTTGACTGAGGAACAATCTGGCACACAGGGCAAGAAGGCCCAACTACAAGAAGGGTTAAATTGGCTGAAAGCAGGAGGCAGAAGAGATTCCTTGCAAGGGTGGAAAATTTCCCTTGGTGGTGAGAGAAAAACCAGCCTCAGCATTGTCTTGTGGCCATTGTGGATTGCAAGTGCTCAGGGGCCACCTTTCGGCAGTAGAGCCAGGGCTGGGATGGGGTGCCCAGTGCCAGAGCTCTCAGGATGGGTGCTGGTCCAAGAGTATATAAGAAATCTGCTTGTGCCACATCCTTTCAGACTCCACATTTGAACTGAATAGTGTATTAGGACTCTGCCCAATGCATTGTTTATCACATTTTTCTTTTATGTTCAAGTACAAACGTGTTCTTAATTCATCTCTAGGGATACCATAAAAATTTCTTAACCCTTTCCTAGTGTTTGTCTCTTCCATGTATGGTTTTGCTTTTTCAGTATGAAGGACTCTCTTACCATGTGATTTTGATGTGGTTTTACACAGGAAAACACAAACTTTTCTGGATCTTAGTGCTGATGGTAAAGGACAACTGAGCAAAACACATTGAAATAAGTTCACAAGATGAACTTAGCTTTTCACAAATTAAAATAAACTCTCACTTCAGCTGGCAACATTTTTCTGGAATTCAAATGTTTCTGCAGATCTTTTTAAGCAATGTAATACTTAGCAGGCCCTTGCATAGGGAACAGACTTGTCTCTTGACTCTTCTCCCTGTATACTTTGCCTATTCATCCTTTTTTGGTTTTAGCTTTGCTGCCTGAATAACAAGTCCAGTGTAGACAAACCAGTTTTATGCAAGTTTAGAAAGATTAGAGTTTGGGAATTAACCTAAGTGTAGGAAGGGTCAGAGAAAGTGAAATTCTCAGAGACTTTGAAGAAGTAGTGCAAAAGGGAATGAGTGCAATGAAAGTAGGGATATCAGCCTTGCCTCAACAAGAGCCTGGAATTTTTGTAGCTGTAGTTGCCGATTGCAAGATGTAATCCTAAGGAAGATGAAAGTATAAATAATTTTTATTTTGTGTTGTAAAGCTGTTTCTCTAAGGCCTTTCTTCAGGGTTTACCTTGATCTAAGAGGTATACAAAGCACCTTGTACATATCAGGGCCTTTCTATAAAAAGGCTTTGTTTTAACTAACCCTAGACTTACCAATCCTGACCCTTCCAACAACCAGAGCCTGTGTGGCTGAAAAGCTGGACTTAATAGGCCTGTCTGGAAGAATAGATAGGAAAGCTAAGCTTAATTGCTTCATTTAATTTTCATAAAGCTTGGTGAGCTTCATAAAGCTTTTCAGTGAGTGTCTTTATGCCAGCTCTCAAGCCAATTTTTAATTATTTAGCAAAACATTTAAGCACATACTTTGATCCATGCTATTCATCAAAGCACTTTAGGACCTGCTTATGTGCCACTTGAACAGGTTGAAAGAGATGCTTAAGTGTCTGCTGAATGAGGAAAGTTTATAAAGTCAGGACCTTAAGAGGGAGCTGCTTGAATACAATGATCAGAGATACCAAAAATGTCCACCTCTGTCTGCATTGCAAAGATTTGAGACCAGAGTTGAGTACATAGCAATGTAAATGCCCCCCCTCCACTTCCCCCCATATGCTTTGGGCATATTTCACACACAGTCTTCAGCTGGTTTTGCTCACAAATTGATTTTTGTGTGTGTGTCTGTGTAATTTCAGTGTCACCAGCCTGGCATGCCTGACACTGCAGTCTTTTTGAGAAGCAATAAGCCATGCAGTCTGATGTGGAAACAAGTCTCCATGGAGCTAATCGGCTTTGGTTTTTTGCTCGGAGCACTTGCTGGCTTTTTCCCCTTGCAGTGGTATTGGAGCACTGTGTTAACTCTAACAGAACTACTGATTGACAAAACTAATGCCATGGAGTTGACTTATAAGCTAAACTATAAGAGTAACTTAAATATTTCTGTGTCAGAGGGGCAACAGATAAACAAGCTCAGTTGGGGTTACAGTGATTTTTAGATTAGTCATACTTTCACTTTTCAGTGTTTTAAACAGTAAATGATTTTAGGAATTCTGGACCAGGGCCTTGGCTGAGGGCACATCTCTGCTTTCATGTTATGCTGTTTATTGTCAGCTCAGGCCTAATTTTTTTAGACTGGCCTGGAATGCAATGTGTGCTTTTATGAAATCATTGACGTGAATGCAGCAAGTCAAAATAAGCCAGGCTAAGGTCATATACTGAACTTACCTATGCAGGTTTTCTGCCTGCAATCCCTGTGGCTAAAGCATATCTTTAGAGAGCAGCACAAAACAAAAACGTAGATGCTTTTTGCTCTTTAAGTATTTTCTTTTGTTCTTGTGATTTCTTTTGGAGAACAAGAATGTTGTCTCTAAATAACGTCCTTAAAATTCCAGGGAAAGGAAGAACCTTTAATGGCCAAAACTGCAATGACAAAATTCATTTCACTAAGCAAGGCAAGATTGGGGTTTTGAGCATGTGTAGAGCACCACTTATGTCCAGGCAGGAGTTGTGGGGTATTTTATGAGGAGGCACAGATATTTTAAAGCAAAGTGGACTGCCCATATAGACTTGCTGAAGAATTAATAATGAAACTTGAATTTCAACAGTTTTGCTCACAATAGGAGTACAATCCCTCAAAAAAAAAAAAAAAAAAAAAAAAAAGAAAATGAAAAGAAAGGTTTCCAGGATAACAAAGGAGACCTGGCAGTCTATTAGTGGGATGACTGTAGCAGCTGACAGGCTGATAGACTGCTCCACAGTCCCAGCACACCTGTGTGGAGCCACCTGTCAAAGGAGTGAAAAATGTATCCTGAGTTATAGAACTGCAAATTCAGCAAAACTTCTGCAAGGGGATCAGAGGAGTGAAATGGCCCTCATGCTAAGGTTTTGTTGCCAGAAGATTTCTCACCTAAGGAAAAAAAAAAACAAAACAAAACCATGAACAACTCACTCAGAAAGTAGTTTTGTCATTTTTACAGTATTAGGACTACTAGAAAATATATTACCATAGTAATGAAAAATGTCCACATCTAAATTATCATGTATAGTCTATGTAAGTTGGTTTAATCAGGTAAAAATTCTCTATATACTTCTTTACCTTAAAAAAAAAAAAACAACCTTCAGGAAAATGGTGAGCTGGAGAGTGGAGGGAGCACAGGACAGGTAAATCAAGGCTTGCAGAAGGATCAAGGAGGAATCATCCTGGACTCACTGTGGATGGTAAATGCTTCCTAGCTCTCAAACTAATACCACAAATGGGATATGCTGCAGAAGAGATCAAGGCTATGGATAAGGTCTATAATATACATAAGAAGTCTACTGGGTAAAATTCTCAGATGATTTTAGGAAACTGAGGGTACACCAATGGATAGGAAAACAGTCCTTACGTATAGAATCATGGAATGGTTTGAGTTGTAAGGGATAATAAAGTCCAACCCCCTCCACTATGGCTGTTTAATTGATCCAAATCTGACTGCAGGGAAAATTCTTACATAAACTGATATCTGCCTGTTTCCTAGGCTTATGAATGCCATTCGTTGCCTAAAAAGAATTTTGTGGGTTTGGCAAGCCAGTTTACATAGCCTGGTGTTTTCTGTCTAACTGTGGCATGCTCCACTGCTGCACTGGGAAGTGAAATACAAGCAGCAGAAACTAGTTGTGGAAGGGCTTTTTTCCTGGTAATTGGTAGAAGGTTCAAGCATAATTGCTTGTAAAAATGATGCAAACAAAAGATGATTGAATCTCCTCCGAGGCACTTAAGTCATCAGCACATCAGGTACCAAGGACTCAAATTATAAAATTAATTTCTCATTGCTGGGATTTTGTACAGTCCCTTTCATGAATTTAGAAAACTCACATCTTCAAATGGCATTGATCCCTTCTCCCGATGACTCTTAATAATTTCATCACTCTCCATATGATTAGAAGTTTCCTGTATTCATTAACCTCCACAGCACAGTCTAGTTATTGTCTTTTGGCTACACTTTGCTGCTGTTTTCATATTTACCCCTACAGCATGTTATTAAGGAATTAGCAGCCTTGTCAGCCTTTGAATAAATTTGCCAATTTGGTCATGTAACTTCATGTTAGATCTTTTGCATCATGGCTATTCCCATAACTGGGCATTATACCTTTTCTTTATCTGCTGAAGTGTAAATTTACTTTCATAACCATAGCTATCCCAAGCAAGTGTTCCCAAAGACAGCAACATCTTATTTCAGACACTGTTACTGTATGAAATGCTTTAGTTCTTATAAATATTTTGCTTTATGAGAACATCCTAAACCCACATTCATTTTCTCACAGCTGTAGTAAATGATGGGCATTTCCTTAAAGCCTCCAGCTGATGAGCCCAGTCCCAGATTTATATCTTGAAGTATTTACATTCAAAGTACATTTACATTTATTCATCTTTGAATGGATAAATTTGTACTTTTGGCTGTTCAGTACTACTCACTCCTTCATTCTTTTGGTTGTGTTGTAAGCCAGAAAGGAAAGGTTCTGTGATCTTGTTCCCTTTCTACTGATGGTTCACAGAAGGGACTTCTCCCATAACTCTGGATGCAATACATAGAGACTAAATATTGGAATAAAAAAGACACAGGAATGGGGCACATTTTATTCTTAAATGATTTATTTATTGAAAAGTACAGATCTGGGTTAACTTCATCTATTTATGAACACAAATATACTTTGATTCCCTATCCAACATTCACCCAGAAAAAAAAAAAAGAATTTGAATGTTTCATTGAAAAAAAAAAACTCCTTAAATCTATACTTTGATTTTAAAGAAAATTGTTTTGGTTTTGAAAAGACCAGTGCTTCTCTAACTCAGAAACATAATGGGGTGGTTTGAGAATATTGACATAACCGCAGATGTTTGCTTAACAATGCTCTCATTTTCACAAGAATCCAACATTTTTTCCTTTTGGGTAACCTGAAACCAAACTCAGGCAGCAAGTGAAAACCAATGTATTTGTACAGCTTTAGTTGATATTAAACTGATCCTGTTTCTTGTGGTGATAGCTGTGCAGAGGGTTCATAGAAACCTCACCCCTTGTGCCATATGTTTCTTTCTGTAACTCATTCTTTGCTAAGCAGAAATGAATTTCATTCTTTCTAAGAAATTTCCCAATTGGTAGTTTTTCATGAAAACCCAAAAATTTGTCAGAAACTGTGGAACTGCTGAATATAAAATGTCTCCTTCAACTCCTGCTCATTTTTAATCAACTCCAGCCACAGCTAAGGCTGCTTTCTGCAGGAGCAGCCCTTGTGTGGCTGCAGTTGCTGAATGTTCTAGGGCATCATACCTAATCAGAAAGTCTTGCTCAGGACTGAGATGTAAGCCGTGACCAGCTGCAAGCTTTCTTTCCTTATTATTTATTTATTTCCTTGCCCTTAAGAGCAAAATGGAGAATATTCCCATATTTATAAATTCAAAACCAAAGTGTCTTGATAGTTATAAAGAATAAAAAGTGTGCAGTGAACATTTTTGTCTGGAAAAAAGAAAAACAGTTTTAAGTTCTCATCTGTAACACTACTTTGCAGTGTGACTTTGGTCAGCTCAGTAAATCATTCTGAGCTTAGTTCCAGCCAGCTGTAATGCCAAGAGAATAGTGTTTCTTTTCTTCCACCTGTTCTGCAATTTATTACAAACTCTTTGAGGCAGCAACTGATTTTTCTTGTTTGGCACTTTCTGTGGACACTTAGCCCAACTTTCTGGAAGTAATTAATTTTTCAGTTCACAATCATTCTAAGTACTATAAAAATTTGTATGTGGGTGAAATGAACAACTTTCCTGTTTACTGCATTAGCAAGGTAAAAAGTAAATTTTGAGTGCATTACAAACCATTATTTTTGCAATTTAAAATTGATGTTCAAATAAACTGTAAGGAAATAGAAATGTAAATAATAGCTCAAATACATATAGTATTATATGGCTGAAAACTGAGTTTGAATTAAAATTAGGAGAAAATTTTATGACTAGAGGGATATTTTCAGTGTTTTTTTTACTTTTCTGGAATGAATGTCTGAAACATTAGCACTTTATTTCTTCTAGAAGAACATTTTTCAGGGTATGATGCAAAATTTGATTCAGCTGTATCCAGCATGGTAAAAACCTAATTTTTTGTTTTTTTAGGGGAACTGGAGCAGTATGAGATATTGACCTCACCATGTTTTAAACTCAGCCCTTCCCTGCAGGGATGTAATGAGGACTCAGAGTCTGACCTGCTGATCAGGTAAAGGAGTTCACAAGCTATTTCTTCAGCCTGTTGGAAAATTGCCCTTAAATTTGCTGGTGATTTCCTGTGTGTATACATGTGCATGTCCTGACATGGCTCAAACACTGAAGTAATAAGGAAGTATTGAGTTCCACCCAGATGTCTGTTTCACTGAGCAAGTGTTGGTCAATGGATTGATGCACTATTAGCAAGCATCTGACTCCCTGCTAGGGGAGGATTTCCTGCAAACTAGCAGGCATTTCTCTGCAGAAATGTCTTTGGAGTAAAGTAAGGAAACATATGTGATTGCTGGATATCAGAAAGACTTCTGTTCAGTTATTTGAAAGACATTTTAAAAAATACATCAGTTTTAGCATTTTAATTAATTCTGGTGGATTTCATGCATGCTCAGATTAGGATGTGTGGACTTTTAGCCCATTAATGTATCTCTTTAAGTCAGAAATGTGACAAGCTAGTTGCAGTATTAACCCCAAAACTATTCAAGGGGTTCAAAAGTTGATACTGCAGTAGTAATGTTATCTCCACTGGGCTACACCAGTGAGTGTGGACTACATTCAGCCAAAGGCACGACCAAAACTCTCAAAGAGTGAATATAAGCTCCAATTAAAGTCAAGAGACCCCAGCTCCATCTGCTCTGAATCTGTATAATTTCACCAAAAAAAAGAAAAGAAAAGTTGGCACAGTGTCAGTTTGTACATGTTGACCCCACAGGCTTGGCTCAGTTTAAACCTCCTTTAAATATGGATGTGGATGCTTTCAGAGAATGGCCTGCAGCATACTTGGCAAGTGGAGAGATAGATAATACCCTGATACAGAAATACTTTTTGAAGACGTGCTTAAATGCTGTTGCTAATGAAGCTAATGGAACGTTTACATCCACAGGAGGCAACCTCTGTCTGAGCTCCTACATTCACTCCTGATCATGGATCATGGTTTTATTTGACTTAGATTTTGGTGCTGTTTTGTAGGTGGTGTGTTTCAAAATGTGGATTTTCTCTGTGCTCATGTAGTCCTTGCTCTAAGATGGAATTTCATGTTAGAAAGCCGTGGATGGCTTCCTATGTATCAAAAAAAAAAAAAAAAAGTCTTCAGAAACAGTTCAGTGGTAAAGTCTCAAGTTAGAATTGTTTCTCATCATCAACAGGCTGAACTAATAACATTTGTCATGAGAAGCATTAAGGCTAAATAGAAGTGTAGGGGAGGAAAAGCTTTTGTCTTTGGGAGTACTTGTATGCATAATGTGTTAAATAGCATATCTTTTGGTATGACACCGAGGTATGAGGAATACCTAAAGGACTTGCTAATATCACTGATCTGCAGTCTGCAGGAGTCAGTACAGTTGGAAAGGAACACAGACCTTGCTAAAACACAGCATGATCTAAACTCCTTCAGGTTGTTTTAAAAGCAGGGCTCTGATGACATGGAATCAGCAAAGATTTCAGTTCACCTCCTGTAGAAAGAGGGCGTGTTAGATCATGGGTCATTGCATTTCTCAAGCTTTTCAAAATTCTCCCTACTTTTTCATGGGGAAAATCTTGTTTCAGTTGTATATGGGATTTTTCAGGCTCATTTTTAGTCTGTCACATTATGTGCCAGTGTTTTCTTTTGCCATGGACAAGGTTATATAGCTGTGACACATATAAATTGTTTATTATGTGGGTGCGACATGAGAGAAAAAGTGTACCTGAGAAGAAATAGATCTATTGTAATCCTGTGACTGCATCATTTATCTTTGCTATTGACTCTAGCCTCTACCTTTTCTGGGATTTATTTCAATATTTTCTGTTCAACTTTCAGGACCAGCCAGTCTTGTAATACACATCATTAAAATTTACATTCTAGGAGTTATACATGTGTGTATATGCATATATAAAAATATATGTGTGCGTGAATATATATTGTATCTATATGTATGAATGAATGCATATACATGCATGTGTATGAATGCATATGTATGTATCCTTTGTTTAAAATCTCCTGAAGTGCAGCTTTGCTGTTAAGCATGTGCACCACAGAGTTTGCAAGGTGGCAGGGCCCAGGGCCTGTGGTCAGACCAACCTTGCTGTATGTCAAACCACAGCACACACATATGGATGAGCTGCTCAGGAGGTAACAGCCCGAATTCTCTCCCTTTGTTTTTTGCTCTGTGCTGGGGTGGGGCTCAAGCATGCCCACACTGTGGCTCCAGCAGAAGTTTAGCAGTGTGCTGTGGGATCCAGTTTGGCTTCCCTCCGTGAGGGGAGAGGTCTGAGGGAAGCCTAGGAGAAGTGACTGGGGCTTTTTTCATCTTCAGCTGAAATATCCTATGACTTTGCTGTGATGTACGGGCAGTCGTGAGGAACTCAGCTCCTGTCAGTGCTCTGGGGAAAATCTTGCTGGACCATCTTTTTCCTTTTCCAAGTGAGCACGCACTTTTTGTCACTTTGTTGATGGTTAGAGTTTTAAAAAATCTATTTAAGGCCTTATTTGTAGGGGTTAGAATATAAGAAAATAAAGATAGTGTAGGAAGTAATTTTACCCCTAAGGAGTTACAGCTGGGCCAATTAGCAAAGATTGGGAACAGGCCTGGCTTTACCAGGCCACAGCTGTAATCAACGAGAAGCAGAGTGCTATAACAGAGTGGGGTGGCTGCTTGAGAGGGGAACTGCCGTCAGTTGGTTACTTGGTGGAGAAGAAAGAGTCAGTGCTCTGAGGAGCTGACCATGAGAAACACCAAGAAACTTTTGTGATAAGGAGACAACAGTATGGAGCCCTTGCAACAAGATGATGACACTTATTCGTTTTTGTTTGTACTTGAACCTCTTACCAGTAAAACAGATGGGTCTGTGGACAAAAGACAAGTGTATTTTCAACCTGAAGGAGGAGGGAAGCCTAGTGGTGATTGAACAGTGATTATTTTAGATTCAGAAACATAAATCTGTGATATTGAACTGGTGCTGACACTTCCTTCTAGTTCCTCTTATCAGATCAAGAGGAACTCTGTTAATACTTTCTGTCCTAGTAGACTAAGAGAGTTTTTCCCCTCTACGGAACAGAAAGTTGTTAAGACTTAATGTATATTTTGTTGAGTCCTATGTAGATGGATTTGCCTCTGGAAGACGATGAAATGTTTTGCTTTGAGGCCTCTCTTCTCTTTCTGCCTTACTCTCCCCACACTGGCATCTTTCAGAAACTTGTACAATTTCTGACACAACCCCTAGTGCAACTTCAGTGGTTACAGGGGTGCAGAATCATTTGGGAGCATAGAAGCAAGTTCCAAAGTCACACTGGCTTCAGACCAAAAATGTTGTTACTGGATGCAGATTCTTATTCTCCTCATGAATAAGAGGAATAATAACTAATGGGTTCAAAAATTTGAGATGCCAGGTGAAACTGGATACCAGGATAAAAGCATGCACATATCATGATATAATAAGTTTGATATGGTTTTGGAAAAAAATATCAACACAGTTGCATCTTGTAGCAGAACATTTTTGAGCAATTCTACTGTTATTATTTTTTCCATGGGATGCTACTGCAATTACTTTTTTCCTTGCAACTGATAAAAGCCAAAAGAATGTCTTTGTTGCAAATCCTGTTCATTACTGCCAGACAAATTCTCCCTCCAAACTTTAGTTCATAGAGCAACTATGATCCTTGCTGTAAGCAGGGAACAGTTCTCCAGGTTTATTTTGTTGTGACACAGTTGAAAGGGAAGCTGGGCCCTGTGGCGGGACCTTGATACATACCACAGCCCACATCCAGCTGTGCTCAATGCATCCTCTGGACAAGCACACATAGGTGTTCCAACTGTACATGCCCAGGACTTTTTTTCAGGCATAAATATCAAAAACAGTGCAAACAAACAGAGCGAATTTTAAATATGAAGCAATATTGTTGCTACATCTTTTTAGAGACAAAGGCATATTCAGTAAAGTTAATGAGAATAAAGTGATTCTGCCAGATTATTTACATGCAAATTGGATTTACTCGAAGGCTATGTAGAGGATGACTGTGGGTTTTGTATTTAGCTATGTTTGTTTCATTGAAACTTTGTCACTGATATCACAGGTACTCCTAATTTTGATGCTATATCAGGGTAGAATAGCCAGCAGAGGGAGCAAAGGCTTTTTTAACAGTGAGCTGTTGGCAAGAATTGTGTGACCCTATAGGGGGATCAGGAAGGAAGGAAACTTTCTCTATGCTACTTTCTTTTCCTCAGGAATGGGAGAAGAGGTGAGAGAGGAAGGTTTGCAGGCTTAGAAAAAAAATAGTGGTGTGTGTTACTTTCAAACTTGAATTCAAAGCAGACCATGTTAATAAAAATTGGACATTCAGCCCCATAAATAAAATGCTACCTCACTGCATGGGAAGAAGAAGGGAGGAAACAAAAGCAAAAACAGCCAACCAAAGCGTACAAAAAAATTAAGAATCAGTTGCTATTTTTTTCTATTTGTTCATGTTTTCAATGCCAAAACTATTTTCATCTAATGGCCAGGATCATTATGAAATGTATCCTGTGGTTTTGGCCACTTACACAAAGTTCTGTCACAGAGGGCTCTGTAATGACAATTTGCTGTTAATTGCTATCTAAAAGGGCCAACCATTGTAATTTCAGCACAGTCTTATTCATAGAACACCATCAGTTACTATGGCCAATCCCAAACACTTTGGGAAAAACATCAAATTAAAAAATAAAGGAGAAAATACTGGGGTTTTTGATGCCGCTTCTCCCCTGCTTTTAAAATTTTTTAACTCTTCCACCTGTAGTCCTTTGGTATTGCATGTAGGCATTAAGGCCCTGTATATCAAGATGACAACAGTTTCAGATCTGGCTAGTCTCTGCCCTAAGCCTGCCTTATCATCTCTGCAAAAGCTGCAGATTTTTGTGCTGAGAGACTGGACCAAACACATTGAAGAGTGCATTTGGTATGCTTTCAAATGGGTAGGCACACTCATGCCCAGCCCAGAGAGCTGGAGAGGAGGGAAGGGGCAGAAACATCTCAAAGAAGGAGAGGGTCTGCTGACGTGAGTCAGGATTTAATGAGCTGACCACCTGCTCTTGAAATCCTCATCTGTAAGATATTTGAGCCTATGAACTCAGACATGATACCTACAGGCTTTTCAGCTAATCTTGTTGTCTGACAGCACAGTCAAAAAGAATGTGACCTCAGGAATAGAGAAGACACCTACTTGATATCCTGGCAGAGCGTGTTAATAAACATTTTAGCATCAGCAGTGCCTGCTCAGCAGTCTGTAGGTTAGGGGGCACATAAGGTTACTTCTTAGCTCTAACATTCGTTCTGTTTTGTAAACTCCTAAATTTCAGGTTTTGGATTCACTTGAATCCTCAGTCTTAGTTGGTAATATGCAGTGTAAGGCAGAGAGGGAGGTGTGTACCACAACAACATCTGCAGACTTGTGCATGCAAGTACAAGACTAACTTTTGGAAACAAAGAGGAAAGAGCAGCAAGGATTGTTTCCCCCTGCTCTGCTTTAACCTTTCTGTATCTGTCTTCCTCTGAATATGCCAAAAGTGAATGGCTCTGCATCCAAGATAACTGTGTGGCACAGGGCCCCCCTCTGCCCTGTTATCAGCAGTGCTTGTGATGCTGTCATCCTAATGCAGCATTCAAATAACTTAAGAGAAGCTCCAGTTTTAATTTAATGACTGTTGTACTTGTGGAGCAACACACCATTAAGCCACGCTATAGAATATTCCTGGGACTTAAGCCATGCTGTAGAAGATTCCAGGGCTTCCATGTCCCAACAGGAGAGGTGTTGCTTTATGCTTGCAGAGGGATTCCCCTGAGGGCCTTCTGCCCACTGTTTTCTTGGTAAAACCCATTGCTGTGGAAAGCCTGACTCCATCTGCTCCTTTCTCCTGAGGAAAATGTTTCTTTTAAGGTCAGGAGAAATGTAAAGTTTTTATAAGGATGGCTGGAATGCAGCATTCAGAGCAAGGCTTGTGGCTTTTTTTCCCTACTGTGTGCCTTTGCAGAGAAGTTTAGGCATAATTTCCCTTGTTCAGGAACATTAGTCTTTGTTATTTTTCTTCTTACTCAAACTTAACAAATTGAGCTGGAAATATATCCATTGTCTGATTGAATGGGAACATTACCAGTATGATTTCCTTCCAGAGGCTGATGGCTTTGATCCATTCTTGAATTTTGAGTGTTGCAGTGTCAGCAAGCTTTCTTTGTCTATGATTTCTGACTATCTTTTGCATTTGCATCTTCACCTGTTCTTGTGTTGTTCTCAATTCAAGAGCACACAAATACAGGTGTGCCACTAATATGTAACTTTGTCTATTTCTTGCAAATTAATAACACAAAGCAATCCGAGAGTAAAAGGGGAAGAGATCTCCAAGGTGAGTGAGGAAAAGAAGTTGACTTTTCAGACACCTGTGACTATGAGCAATCCCATTTAGTTGCCCAAGTAGTGGTTTTCAGAGCCCAAGAATCTGCTCTGTAGCATTAGATTACACAGACACCTCTCAAGCTCCACTTTAGAAAATGATTCATTATTCTGCCTTTGCTACTATTTAAAAATCTCATAGCTCAGGAGGCTGGACAAATTATTATATTCTTCAGTCTAAACCTATTTTGGCAATTTTATGCCTATTAGTTCTTGAACAAATGTACTTATTTTGATTAATTCTTTAATTTCTTACTATTCCTTCTCATTCCCTGTTATATTTTTAAGTAGGAATCATATGCCCCTTAGCCTTTCTCTGACTAGGTTAGTCAAGTTTTTTAGTTTTCTTATGTAAAGAAAAGGGTTCCTCGTTTCTCTGATTGTACTAGAAAACTTTCACTGCACCTCTTCTGGTAATAGACTCATCTTTCTGAGTTTGGGTAATCAAGGGAATGTGTAATTTTTAAGGTTTCAATGATTCTCTGTGCAATCATGTTCACCATTTCTGTTGGAAAGCTCTCTCATGATCACATTTCATCCATTTTCTTAAAACAATGTATATAGTTTTTGTATTAGAAATTATCATTAGAGCTGTTCCTACTGCATATGATCATTTGGTACAGAACACTTGCCCTAGGCATATCCAGCTTCTGAATAAAACAAGTTAGGGACCCTATTAGTCACATGTGTTTTTCCCTTAATGATTTCCCTCCCATGCCTTCTGAATGAAGAGTTTCAGGGGAGGAGAATCAGGTAAATAAAAGCTATGTCACAGCATGTGCACACTAGGGAGCTAAGTTAAATCCTGCATTTTTGATTGCTGTCTTTCTCAGACACAACATATTTCTTTCAGCATCATGTGAAGTACTGTAGGCTGAGGCAGTGCTGTGCAAATGCTGGCATGCAGTTGGAACATTTGCTTCATTTGTGAGGGATGAGCCTGTTTACAAAATGAGGCAGATCATCCCAATGGATGTCAATGGGATCTTTAATATTCACTGCCATACCTTTAAACACCCCTCTCTGATGGATGCCACTCATTTTGTCACCCACTGAAATGCTTTGGTACTGAAATCTCAGTTTTACCATGATGAGTTAGTGGAAGACTAAACTCTAAACTTGTTGATGTTAGAGAAGGGAAGAAATTCTGCATGGAGGGAAGAAAAAACTTTCACTTGGCTCAAAAAGAAAAGTGTTTGGTTTTTTTATAATTTGTCTTGATTTATTTATTACAGTTTATTTATTTACTACATTTTAAAAGGAAAGTAATTCATACTGCTGAAGGGCACACAGTGGTTAAAGAAGTCTTGAAACTGCCGAGAAGGACTTGGGGGTGGTGGACGGGATGAGAGGCTGGACAGGAGCTGGCACTGTCAGCACAGAAAGCCAAATTTATCCTGGGCTGCGTCAAAAGCAGCATGGTCACCTCAGCCACCTGCATCCAGTTCTGGGGTCCCCAGCCTAGAAGGAGCTTTGGCCTGTTGGAATGAGTCTGGAGTTGGCCTACCAAGACACTTAGAGGGGTGGAGAGCTCTCTCGTGTCAGGAAAGGCTGAGGGGATTGGGTTTGTTCTGCCTGGAATAAAGAAGTCTAAGGGGTGACCTAATTGCAGCCTTCCAGCACCTGAGGGGAGCCTGCAGGAAGGATGAAGAGGGACTTTTTACAATGGCAGGTAGGGACAGGATGAGGGAGAATGGATTCAAACTGACAGTAGGTTTGGATCATATATTAGAGAATAGACTGGGGGGGTTAGAAGTAGATCTTTAAGATCCTTTTCAATTCAAGCCATGTTATGATTCTAATAAAATCTGCTCATTGACAAGGTGAGGCCTTTCAAACACCTTTTCAACTTTGAGAAAAATATGCAGAAGACTGAAGTAAAGCCCTCTTATTTTTATTTTGCATTGCTAGTAAGCGCTCTAATTGATAGCACAGCAGCGCCGGGGTGAGCTCCTCTACTTCTGCATGTTTGTTAAGCTCAGCTGATGTCAGTGAAACAGTGGTGATCCACATGAGCTGAGGACGTGGCCTCTGGAGCTCAGAGGAGCTACTGTAGAATATCAGGCTGAAAAGTGATTTCTGAAGGATTTTCAGTTAAGCTAATGCCTAAAACAAATAAAGAGGAGGTTTCTTCATCTGTTTAAGTGCTTTTCTTTGAGGTACTCAATGAGCAGTATGTGTCTTGACATAAACAGGAATGTACAACTATGATTAGGTGAGTGTTTACCAATTCCATTTACTGTTTATAGCAGAGTAGACATATTGCCTATGCTGATCTATGAGTTTGGCAGATGTGATCCAGAGAGGAGAAAAATGTTTTAATAGAAGTAAAGTATAATTTAAGATTTATTACAGATCTCAAGTTTATTGAAGTGTGATGCAAAGAAGTTTTTTGGAATGTTAATTGTGTGTCCACAAAGCATAAAATAAAGCCAGGAACAGAAGAAGGGTGTTTTCAGTCTTCTTTCTTTGTCAGATCAGATAAAACACCAGATTTTATTTCCAAGAAGAAAGGATAGAAAAAGACTAATGGCTTCTTTCATCAAGCATGGGTAAATTCAGGACATCTATTTGGATAAAATATATTTGAAATGGTGGCTGGCTATTTCTTTTCTTTGCTGTTGTGTTTGAGTGTCTTTTTTCTGTTCATAAACAATGCTTTCTTAAAAAATATTTTCTTTCATTGGGACACAGAAAACCTACTGACTGTTAGAGCAGGGATGACACTTTTAGTTTAACCTACAGTTTTGACTGCAGCTAGCCATGAAACTTAGGCCTGAATTTGGATCCTAAATTCCATTATTACTTCCAGACCTTTTTTTACAATTAATATTTACAAGTGTTGTATAGTTTAGCAAACCCAGTAAGTATAATGCAAAGAATGGGTTATATTTTTGCAGTCCCTTAGCATGTTAGGATGTCTGTCCTGCTTGTTATCACTGGAACAATTAAGAAGGATATTCTGGCAACGAGTTAATTTATCTGGAATGTAAAATGTTCTCTTTTTTTCAGTTTCAGAGGAGGGAACTAGGCTTTATACTGGTAATCTCAAAAAGCATGTCTGAGCTACTGATCCCAAGGCGTGCTGTGATTGTATGGGGTGGTTTAATTGGATATGTGGATCCGAGTTCACTGTTTACATGCACACAGCTATTTGGAAAGGGAGCTTGTTAATGAAAGTAGAAGAAAAACTTGAAGGAAAAAGCACGTTTGGCATTTAACTAGCAAAAGATTTGCTTTCTTCATTAAAGTCATTATAACTGAGCTCAAGAATTGCACATGCACAAGGGAATTACTTGAATTAAGTTAATAAAGTTGTACTTTATTAGATGTGAGGGGCCTGATTATTCCATTAGTAGCACAACACAGCCTGAGTTCAGATCTGTGGACTGGAGCAAGCAGGTTATGAGGACGAAGCTGTGAAGCTCCTGTCCTGTGCACCTCTTCACCTGGGTAAGAGGAAGGCTTTTGTTTCCATTTTTATGAAATGGGATAAAATAAATTGGTGCTGTTCTGGCTGAACCAGTAATCAATAGAGTTTGTTCTTAGGAAATTTAGAGGGAAGCCATTCAATTACTTGGTAGAAACTCTACATGTCTCTCAGCTGTCTCTGAATGTGTCAGGCCTGGGGAATATACAGCAGGGTTTGGGAGTTATAGCATGTTCTTTTCAGTGCAATTGGCTTTTGGTTGTTTTCTTCTTTTTTGTTCAGCTCTTGAAACAAGATTTAGAAAATAGTATTTTCTATATCGCTGCAAAGCACAATGGGTGCTGGTAATAAGCTGCTCAAGCTTACAGTGTTATCTGTAAGGTGAAATGCTAAACAGTACCACCTACTTGTTATGTAAATATCTTGCTAAAAGGTCAGGTGAATGCTTTTTTTGGTCTGGGAAATGCTCTTAAAATTTTGCTACTTTAAAATAGAGTTAAAATAGATTCTATCAGCCTTGAAGCCTGGTAAACTTTAATATCACACAATAGTGAAGAAATTACCTGAAATGTTGTTGAGTCTGAATGATGAAACTGGAATTCTCCAAACCCTCTTCATGAAAAATATTGAGAATTGACATATAAGTGATGCTTCCCAGCTCAGTGGCAATAGTAAAGGAGTCCAAAGGCACACAAAGTAAAATTATTAATAACTAATTAATAACAAAGTGAACAGTTTTTTGTGTGTTTTTTGAAACTCAGATAACATGAGAATGGTTTGGGTGATAATGCACTTTGCATAATGGGCCCCACTTCTGAGTGCGCCTTAGTATCTTCCTGATCTTAAAGAAGTGCTTCCCCTGTCATTTGTCCCTAAGTGTGGAAACCCACCCTGAGTTGAGTAGATGAGTGTAGGCAGAGCACTGCTCTTGTCTGCTGGGGGCTGAGTTGTGCTATCAAATATTCTATTGCCCTCCCATCAGATTTCTGCTTCCTGAACCACTTTTTGGAGCACATGAGTTAGAGAGGGTCTTTGCAGCTGTGTTCACAAGATCAATAAAATGGAAGAAAATGTAATGTTATTACTACCAATATATTTTAATTTAGCAATAATTTTCCTAGTAAGGACAAAATCCACTTGCTAAAAAATCTGTTTTCGCTACCAAACCATCACATTATAAAACATGTTGCTAATAGTGAAGATGATAGGCATTTTGCCACAGCTTTGAACCCTGTGATCACTACTGAGTGCATAAAAATTGTTTAGCCTGATGAGTTAAGGAGCCAGCTAAGAAGTTAGCTTATTAAGCAGACTGTCTATTCTATAATACACCATTCTTTACCAAATATTCACATCTGTAGGCCAGCAAAGAGTTAATAATCAATTGCTACTTAATGAACCTATAACCACCTTATTAAATCTGCATTGAATGTGTAGTTAAGTGTACTCAGAGTATTTTAATTTAAATGTTACCATAAAATCTGCAAGTGGAATTAGTGTCGTGCTTTTGAGATTACATTAGCAGCAAAACAGGGGGTGGATGGTTATTGTTAATTAAACCATACAGGCAACTTCCAGTAGAGTCCTAACGGAGTGTAGGATGCATCTATTTGTTTAACATATTACAGTTTTAAGACTCTTTCTCCTACAACTCCTTCCCCCCCAAATCCTTTTTAAATTACCAGTGGAAGTTTTTGGACTGATTTTGTTATTCTGTAAGGCTCATGAGATGTTGAAGTGAACCTTTCCATTGTCCCTGGAATGGGCTTGACATTAATACACTCCATAGAGGGATGGAACAATATAATTTCATTATGAGTTTGTTTATTAAAGTATTTTATGACAGCTTTTTTCTTCCATCTAAGCAGTCTCTGAGGAAAGCTCTAGATTTGATTTCCTCTAATGAAAGTGTCCCCCTTATAACATATTCATGACCACATGAGTTGTGACATCCTATATTCTTTTGCACTTCTGTGCTTAGGTCAGATACTGCAAAAGAGCCACCTTACTACCTTGCATTGTCCCTTCTTTTCTTTCTTTTCACATATCTATGTGTGCTGTATGTGAGACTGAGAACAAAATTCCTGTAGTTTTTTTTTTTTTTTTTTTGAGGGGAATTTCTGTCAGAATCAGTGTTTAATCTGTGCCATAGTTCCTCTGCCTTTTGAAGGAACAAAATTTCTCTCTGTGATTACCCTCAGTGTGACACTCCCTTCTGAATCTTGTTTTCAATACCAGCTGGACACTCAGAAAGGGAATAGTGCTGCATACCTGTCTTCTTTTAGCTGATATATTCCATTATTTGTGTTAAAGTCTTTGGGAGTCCTCCAGACCTGCCTCCCTGATTGTTGCCTCTGCTGACTGTCATGGGATAGGTGTCCCTGTGCTGTGTCACCCTTTTTTCATCTAAAAGGAAGAGTCTTGCCCAACGAACCTTTAGTTAAATCATAAACTCTGGTAGAGATAAGGTTCTGCAGGTTTTACATCGTGTTCCCATGGTTCTTTAGAGCTGTTACCTGCTCTTTAGTGTCTCCCCTTGCCCTCCAGCCCTGACACTTCTGTAATACCTGCTAAAACTCCCTCGTCGGTAGTTCCTGCTTTGACCTTTCTCCTAGCTGAGGAATACACAGAGTGCAGGCAGCCAGGTGTACAAGCTGCAGATTGAGCTGCTGTCTCTTTGCACAACAAAGGGCTTGGGGACCTGTGTCCCCAGCCAGGAGACATGACAGCAGCTCCAGAGACATGGCAGGAGCTGCTGGCTCAGCAGGAAGACCCCAGACTTTGCATGGATGAACACTTGAGCTGTTACTGTGTTATTACACCATTAATAAATTGCTTTAGGGATCCAGGGGTTTTAGGCTCTGCGGTGGGAAGCCTGGGGTCAAATCAGTGAGGAAGCCTGGTCTGACTGACTGAGAGTGGGGTGTGTAGGAGTCAGGTAGGACACCCCTCAGCTCACTGGAGCCACCCACTGCAAAGGGGCTTCAGTCTTTGCAGTGAAAGTATCCAGTCGTGGGAGTGTGACTTCCAGAGTGCCTCCTGAATGGTCAGACAGGGAAGTTTGCTTAACATTCCTTATATGTGAAAGCCTCATCAAAAGACTTACCATAGAGTCACAGAATGGTTTGGGTTGAAAGTGACCTCAAAGGTCATGAAGTTTCAAGGACACTCTTATGCTGCTGCTATATATTGTCTGTCATAAATTGCTCCTTGTCCCCCAGGTCTTTTTTTCCACAGACAGTTCCTTGCTTATTTCTTGTACAGATATCCCTAGCAAACAGAGGAGGACAGTGCTCATTCCCTTTTATTGCTTTCTGAAGCACACAAACCTGCCTAAATAACAGTATTTGCAATAGGAGTTTTTGTGCTCCTATCCACTGTGGGAGTTTAATTTAGACCCTCTGCATCTTTCAAAATTGTTTTCACTTTTCTGTGAAGGGCCATGCACCTTCTAGGCACCAGAAGAATATGATACAATAATAATGAACATGAGACTACGCTTCGGCTGTTGAATGGGTCTTTTTACCCCCAGCTATACAAACCACATAGTTACTCTTCGTTTTCAAAAAAGCCAGTGAGTCGACTCTTCTAAGCAAATCCATTGTAGAGTGTGAAGTGTTCTTTCTTAAACACTCTTAAGACTACATTACAATTTGATTCATTGGTTGCTTTATTTTGGTCACAAAGATTCAATTCTCGGTCTTTTCCTTCTGCTTGTTGAAGGTCATAGCCTGGAAACCTGAAAGTTTAGTCAAGTGCTTGACCCGTGTGAAGTCAACAGGACCTCATGCATTATTTGGTAATCCCTTCCATTCATCCTCTGTGCAGTAGTGCATGCGTGTATAGACCATAAGCAAGGATTTGCAAAATGGAGCCTTTTTTTGTAATTGAAAACCATTGTTGAAGAAACAATGATTCAATAACCTTTTCTGAGGCTGGCCTAATGTCTCTCTCCAGGGACCATGGTGAGCACAGTGGTAAATTGATTTTAAAAAGAGTACAGCATTTCTAACTCTATGCAAGACTGACTACAGTTTCAGGCTTCTACTTAATAGCTTTGGATAATGCAGGACGTCAAGCATTGATGTGAAGTGTATGTGTGCAGGAGCACATTGTATTATCATCTTATTTCTTTAGATTTTTCCTACTGTAAAAGAAAGAAATCAATAGGAAGATGAGTGAACATATCATTTAAATGAAGAAATAAGTGGTAGTCGTTTGATTCCCTGTTGTACACAATCATGATATATGTTTGGAAGCAGCCACTGTTTTTACATCTCTTGAGGGAGTTTTTCTTTCCATTTTCACCTTTCTACTGGGCTGGTCAAAAAGGAAGCTGAAAAAGCACAGAGAAAACCAAGGTCTAATAGCAGTGGGCAGGTGGAAGAGCTTTTCTTAACTACAAGTGAAAAATAAAGAAAATCTTTCCTTTTTTGAACTAACAGAACTTAAACACTGATTCAAAGATACATGCGTGCTCTCGTGTCCTTTAATCTCAAAATAAAAACCCACCCCAATGTACTCTGATGGAATAAGATTTGCTGGAGATTAAACTAGCAAGTATTGTGAAGGCTGACAAAAAATTCCCCAGTACTTCTGTACCAAAATATAAACTAGGAAAGGTGTGAACCTGCTACTCCATGGACCAGGACACATAATGACAAAAGACAGGGAAAAGATGCTCAGTCCTAGACTTGATTTTTTTTTAATTTACATGCTCTGTCCACTGGCCATCAAGTTCCTGGTTTTATTAGCAGGGCCTAAGTGAAGTCTTATCCACACTACAAGAAGGTAAAGTAAGGAGTCAACTAATTTACTGTAAGCAAGCCTATGGGACCAGATAAAATGCATTTTGGGAGCTCACCAATATAATTTTAAGGCCACTGTCTAACACATTTAAAAGATTATGGCAACTTAGAAGGGTTTATTAACAAAAATACAGGCATCACATCTTCCAGAAGGGCAAGAGGTAGGAAACTAAAGGCAAGTCAGCTTTACCTTTACCCTGTTGTGATCATGGAGCAAGTCCTTATTGGAAGCCAATTCCAGGTGTATGAAAGAGACAAATCTGACTAAGGATGGGAAGAATGGATTTAAAAGTACAAATCATGCAGGAACAAACTGACAACCTTCTATGATGAAGGAATGCTCTTTAGATGAGATCCATGGGTGCTGTGCATACCTTGATTTTAGAAGGTCTCTTAAAATGGTCTGCTAATCTCCAAACAGCCAAACTGATGATATGTAGAGTAGATAATCAGATAATAGGGTGGCTGGAAAATTGGCTGAACTATCAGCAGCAAAACAAAACCTCAGCTGGCAGCTTGTTGCCAGTGCTGTCCCTCAAAGATCAGTACTAGGGCCAATGTTAATGAGTGTTTTTATTAATTATCTAGATGATGGGAGAGAGTGGACTCCTATCAGGTTTGGGGGACAGTACCAGTTTGATGGGAGCAGTCAGTATTTTGGCAGGGAGAGTTTCTCTTCAGGGGGAAATGGACAGGCTGGAGAAATGAGGTGATAGAAGCCCCATGACTTTCAAGACAACAAAGTCTTGACCTGAGGCAAAGCAATCCCATGCTATAGAGGAGGCCATGAGCCAGCTGCAACAGCAAAGGAGCTTTGAAGGAAAATGTGTTTCTGGTGGGAGAGTTCACCAAGAGCCAGCAGTGCATCCCTTGCAGTCAGCAAGGCCTGGCACAAAACAGGCTGCACAGGCAAGGGTGCAGCCAGCAGCTCTGGGGAAAGGGATTCTGCTCAGTATGGATGCAAATTAGGTACCCTCATAGAAGTGGTGTAAACCTCATCCACATGGACTACCTGAGTCAATCTGAATATCAACATAGGGCAGTGTAGTTCAAAATCACAAGCTGTATAAGCAAACATACAAAACAAACAATCAAATATAAACAAATTTTTGGATGGCTTAGGTTTTTTGTCCAATTTATCAAACTCAGCTGGTACAGCAAAATAGTTTACTGCTCTTTACAGATCTGAGTGCTTTGAATAATTACAGAGAAGATGGGTCAGTTATCAAGTGCCTAGCTTGCATTGAAAATGTTTTAGTTCCATTAACATTGTGAGGTTAAAGCAGCTCATTCCAGCTGCAGATCTTTTGACCACCACCTATGTTAAATGTGCCAGTCATCAGGCTGGGCTTGCTCCTCCCATGTGGCAAACTTCAGTTCAGGCAGAGGATGAGTGACAAAGCAAGGAGGGTGAGGACATCTGTCATGCTTAGTGCCTGCTATTAGAAGAAAAACACAACCTGTCAGGGAGGTAGGAAGAATGAATGAGTTCAACCCTGACAGGAATTGGTGGGCAGGTGATGGCATCTCTTTGCATTATGTGACTAACAGAGGTCATTTTTAATAGCTTGCAAATCAGCCCATGGCAGTTTTCTCTGATGTGCCAGGGCAATGTGCAAGACACTGATATGTACTTTTCTCTTATTTAGAGTTATTTAGAAAGCAAGTTGATGCACTCTTTTTTCCTTCCCTTCTTTTCTTATGTAGATATACATGGCCTATTATATTTAAACTTTTGTAACTATTTGAATCATACTCAATACTGCATTCTCAACCCCTGGACTAAATTGTAATGTGGAAGACGCAAATTACAAAGGATTATACTGTATTTTTTCCTAATAGCCTGCATTCTCTAACAATTTTGTTTGTGTTTGAAAAAAGTCTTCTGCAACAGATGTAGCCTGGTTCAATGAGTCCATTCAGAAGTGCTTTCCACATTGCAAGAGTAATTATCTTTATTAGTTTTGTACCTTGATAGTGTTTCAGCAGAGCATTTAGGAGTGTCAAATTCTATTAAACATAAACTAGCTCACAGAGGAAATAAATTGGAACTGTTTGTAAATGGTGATACCTTAAGAGGTTTTAGTGAGTGTTCTGCTAGGTGGTTTTGCCACTTGATAACAAAAAAAAAAGAAAAGTTTAATTTTTGTTTATTTGAGGGGAGGGAGCTTTGTATCTTTTGGAATGACAACCTCCCTCTCATGAATAAATGTGGAAAATTTAAAACTTCTACATGCAAGCAATCAATCACTAAGACTCCTAAAATTTTTCATCACCTTTATTCAGAAGTGCAATTTTGTTGATATACTAAAGTTTGAGTCACAAAGGAATGCTGCATAAACCATAATGCTTTTCTAAAATGTCTCCTGTTCCCAAGAGCTAAATTGCAGAGGTCAGGCAGGACAAAAGTACAGCCCATATTTGCATGGGTAAGCAAGACAGTAAAAGATGCTTCTAACTTCTCTTCTATCATGTAGTGCTTGTGCAAGCCGAAGTAACTGTGGTTTCTGTGGAGCTACATCCATATTCAGTAAGCAGGTTCCTGGATTTGTCTTACCTGAGCTGCAGGACTAACTGTGAGAAAATCAAAGGAAAGTGCTGAGACCTGAGAAAAGATTTTGTTAGTGGTAAACACGAAAATTAAACTCTAGAGGAAGGCTGTGGTGCTGCAAATTGTGCCCTGCTTGATTTCCCCAGACAGCTCAATTTCATTGCATGCCATTAGTGCTTACATTCAGGACCATGCATGTATTAATCATGTTGGAACTGCTGTCCTCAGCTCTCAGGAGTTTGTCTTTCCTCCCTCCACAGACTCTTTAGCATCTTCAGCTTGCTCTTTCTCTCATTTTGTCATTGGATCATATTTGCCTTGTGGTTAAAGGGGACTGATATGGAAAAGACAAATCCTTTGTACTAGCAGAAACCTGTCAAGTATTACAAGCTGGAAAGGTGTTTCCCTTTGCTTAAAGTGCTGCCCTTCTCACCGCTTATCTTATTCTGAAGTTGCTGTTCTATGGAAAACCCCAGGAGGAAAAACCTAGAAGGAACTGACTTTAGCTGGTACTGGTGCTATTTGCCTCAGAGTCAGGCCAAGTGAAATGGTGAGGGGACAAAAAGGCAGATGTTTTTTGGCCACCAGAGAAACACCTGGCAGAAGCTCTTTCCCACACTGTGGGGGACAAAAAAGACAGAAGGAGAGAAGCAGGTGGAAGGAGCAGGTCTGTCTGGGTTCACTAAAACATACATAATTCTGCACTATGCCTTTGTAAATCGGCTTTGTGTTGCATGCTTTGTCTGCTCATAATCAGGTCGTTTCTGTGCTCGCTTCTTGGACAAACCAGAAACACTTGTGCAACCTTTTGTCTGATTTTATGTCAATTTCTGGCTTACCCTTGCTTGGCTAGGCTGTGGTCTGGCATCCTGTTTCACTGGCGCTGGCCAAGTGAAGACATTGCTCCCTCCAGACTCTGCTGATTAACCTCCACTTACTGCTGAGTTCTGTTGGTGTAATTTGATTCAGTCAGGATGACCTGGACTGGAAAAGGCTATTATGCCATAGACTGGTAGGTCTGGCAAAATTTTCTGTTCTCTAACACAGGTCAGTGATAAGGCAATCCAGTAGCAGGAGGGAGCTGTGATCTTTCTGAGCACAGCTAGGATGAGGCACATCAAAATAATGTCAGCATCTTTCTTGACTTGCTACTTCTTGCCCTTTATCATCCACTGTCTCAGAAGCCTCAGTCTGGTTTTCATTCCATACACTCGTGTAGCCCTGGCTGACTGTGTGGTTTTCTGGGTCCCATGGGGATGGTAGAAAATCTTCTGCCCAAAGACTCTTTTATCTCTTTCCTAGCAGGAGGTTTGTGGAAATGTGCCCTAATCTGCTTTTGGACAAAATGACTTGCACTAGCTGTGTGATTTAAGTGTTTCAGGTAAAGGCCAGATCTGCCTCGAGCAAACTAAGCACCCTTAAAGCAGACACCCCTCAATTTCTGTCAGATGTCCCATGCTCCCTGGGAGAAGGTGACCTCCAACTGGGACAAGTACTTCTCTGACCAGCCAGCTTGGGTGTGAAAGGGAACACCTGCACATGAGCTGACAGATGATGCAAATTGAAGCAATGTGGATCAGTTTTAAAAGGAGTATATGTTCCACTGGTTTGACTGTTTCTATTTAAACAGTGTAATGTTATGAAAACCTATTCATATGTTAATGGAACTGATCCATCTTGCCATAAAGAAACACTTGCTTTACAAAGCAATATTGATATTTCATTTGTCTGATGGCAATTCTATTTTGTGTTCCTTTAGACTACCCATTTTGAAAATCCTTTTTTTATCCTCTCATGCTTTTGCTTTATTGTAAGCACTTAAATCCGTGTCTTTCTTCAGGTATGGGTACAGTCATAATGAATGTTACTGGGTTTATCATCATAGTCTATATACTTAAAATCAACTACTTTTATTGTGCTAATACAAATGCTGGTTCAATGAAACCTGATTTTTGTACTTGTCTTCTCTGGGAAATTAATCCAGGCTAATTGATGTAAGTTGGATTAATTAAACCACATTAAAGTCATGCAAAGCCTTTCTCATTTTGGGAAAAAAAAAAAAAAACCAAAAAAAACCCCTAATTTGCTTTTGTTTGATTCACTTCCAAATCAGAGAAACCACTCTGATCTAATATATATATTCATCATAAATATTTATATTCATGTTCAGTATGGTCTCTGTGTAGACAACCCATAGTCTTTATGTGAGAGAAGGAGGGAGAGGGTCTGCTACTGCTGAGGAATATCAGTTTGTCTAGAATTACATGAGGATCAGGTTTTTTGATTTTTGCAGTTGAGCTACTTACATAATTTAATTTCCCTTTCATGGGAAGTTAACTTTGCTTTCATTCCCTTTTCTTCAACCCCTATGGCTGAAGCTTTTTGTTGGTACCACCTTTGGAGGTGGAAAGCAAGGCAGATTATGGTTCAGGAAATTAATCCTGAGTCAAAGTCAAACATTTTGCTGGTCTTGCAATTGCTGAATATTCTTCTTTAGCCTGGATCCACCAAACACAATAGAGTCTTCATGTTCTCACAATCCTTTCCATTGCATAAGACCACAAAGAGAAATGAAGTTGTCCCAAACAGGGCTGAATGCAGAAGGTGGCAGTGAAATGGGTACTTTGATACAAATCTCATTTGATGTGTAAGTACTGCTGAATGGGAAGGACATTTTAAATATGTAGGGGATGGTGTGGTGATTTGGCGCTTAAGAGTTTCTAAAATATTCAGCACTGAAATGCTCTGAAAATGCTAGAAAATGGTTTAGGGGAATTGTAAAGGTATTGTTTGACCCTATGATGGTATAAACCCTTTCTGTCATTCATCAACATTATTTTATTAAAAGCAAATTTTTCAGTTAAAATGAGAAAAATATTTTAAATTTTTCAAATGGCTCAATTTATTTACTCACCTCTACTTTTGCCCTGGTAACAGCAGGAATTGATGGAGAAAAAGTGGTTCACTCACAGTTTTTGTAACAGAATAAATTGTAAATATGAAAGAAACTTAAGGAGTTGTAAAAGTCTAAATTCCTAGACTCCTAAATTCTTTGAGCTTTTTGTGTTGAGAAGGTTCAAAGTAGTTTGAGTAAGATCAAAATAAATATCCATAAGTACAAAAATTCAGAGGTTAAGTACAAAATGTTTTCTGGTGTCTGCTGTCCTGATTCAGACAATGCAGTAGAATGTAGGAAAGCTATACTGCTGTAAGTGAATTAAAAAAAAAAATTTGATAAATGGTTTCCATCTCATAGGGACTGGAATAATACACAATCTGCAGACACGTAAGAGGACTGTCTTCTGATTTAGCCAGCCTCAAAGTATATGGTCAAATATACTCTCAGAAGCTTGCTCTCAGAAGCTGAGAGGCAAGAAATTTTATTAAGTGAAAAAGTGTATATATTAGAATTTTTGGTCTGTGGGCAAGTTTCATTGGTGTTTTTTATTTTTTAGAGTTTGTTAACAGTCTTAATAAGATTTTAAGAAACTCAGTGCTGAAGTAAATGCTGCACAGAATGTTTAGAAATGTTTCATTTAACACATTAACATTCAACACTGAATTCAGCCTGGAAACTTGTGTGGTGAGTTATCATCCTGCCTCCTGCAAATGCTGTTTCCCATCTCAGGATGAGGCTCCATTGCTAGATTTCATCTCTCTTATCTGTGCTTGTGATTGGAGACTTTTTGTGGAACACTTCATTATCTTGGCTGGAGTGAAGCCAAGTGAGTCTGGACTATAGATAAGGAGAGAACCTTGAGACTCTGTGCTGTCTTATGTCAATCTGCTTTGATATTTAAATATTTGATTAATAAATCAAAATATTTCAGTCAAAGAAAATATTTCCTGGAGAAAATAGAAAGAAAAAAAATGCAAAAACATTTTTTCCTTTATTTTTTTAACTAGTTAGTTTCTGTCTAGTTAAGCTTATCTTAAGCATCTGCTTGAACAGAAAACCTTTCTGCATCAGATTTTAAACTGTGTGCAAACGTCTTGATTCCCAAGAGAGGTACCATGCACATGATAGATCTCTTTAAATGTCTCTGCTACATTAGAAGTTAGACAATTTTCTTGTCACCTGAGACAGGTAGAAACTTTAGCAGTTGCACATTTCCCCTTTTCAGTGCTGCTTCTTGCCCTATTGGAGTACTAACCTATTATCCCTCTTATCCACCCTCTTTTGCTTTGACTCATGCCTTGAAGAGTCTTGCAAGCTAAATGTGCCTAGCCTGAATAAGTGTTAAAAAGCAGCCCTACTCACCTCCTGATGTTACACTGGTGGGGTCCAGTTACTGAAGCAAGGAGATACACTGCCTAAAATAATTGAAAGTAAATTTCTGTAGATTTTCTTTCAACTGATTTTGAATGCAGAGTTTGGTGAGGGGATCGAGGGGTTGATTTTTTTCTTTCTATTTTTGTCAGCTTCATAGAAAAATAAATATTAATGTCTTGTTATGAAGAGCCTTGACAAATTCTCTCTGGAAAAAGAAAAAAAAGAAAAAAAAAAGACACAGAGCTTTGAGTATCAGAGTTCTCTGAAATGACAGAGAGGAACAGAGCATTAAGACAAGACAAATGCCTAACTGCTATGTACGTAAATAGTAAGAAACACCCTTTTCCTTGAGTGCTTTGTCATCAAATACCAGCCTAAAAGCAGAAAAAGGAAAGGTTGCTACCCCCATTTCACAGATGCAGACCTGGTCTATCATCAGCCATCACTGTACTAGACTATGCATCACAAATCAGTGAAAACCTTGAGTGAATTAGATAAAAACTGTTACAGAAGCAGCAAAGGATAGAACTCAAAAAAGGCACTACTGAAACAAGTGATTTTTCTCTTTTTTTTTTTTTTTATTTCCTGAGAAGTTTCTATTTATGTGCTTATTAACGAAATTTGAAAAAAATAATAGAAATGTGAGCTATCGAGGCACATGTATTTGATCATGAAAGCTGAGTCCCAAAGAGCAAATTATCCCAGTTTTCTGGAGAGCACCCTCTCAGGCTTTACCTGCCTGTAGGTGGTGAGAAGGTGCTTTTCCCCCACAGCTGCAGCAAGGCATTCAGAACATCTCTCAGATGCCTTTTGTTTTACTTGTCTTCTCTGATACCATTCAACCTGCTTTCCCAATAATAAAGTTAGCTGTGTTTTAACAGTAAAAAAAAAAAAAAAAAAGCTGAAATAAGGATAATTTATAACCTCTGAGAGGAAAAAGACTGATCTTTTCACAGAATTTAGGAAATTATCGCTTTCAAAAGTGGATTTTAAAACTTCTTTGATTGAGTGACAGTGGTGCATTGTACAGATGAATCTTTCTGAGCCTCGTAGATGGAAAAGCTGTTCAGCAGTTAGAATAATCAGTCTCTATCAGAATTTTAAGCAGTTTTTTTTCAGCTCAACATACAAGCAATCTTCTTTTAAAAAATTTAGTGTTGCTCTATATAAAGCCATTTATCAAGCATAAGGAAAGAATTGATGGTGGAGTTCTTTGTCTATATTCTCTTTGCCCTCTACTTAAATGCAGTTGTCAGGTAATTTCTGTGAAAAATAATTCTGGAGATTTTTAAAAAATTTTTTTCAACATGTTGGTTATATTCAGGGCCGAATTGACTTAGCTTATGAAGGTTATGGAAGACACAATGAGTAAAGGAACTCTGTATTTCTATTTTATTCTTTCAAAATTTATTTTTAGATTAGGCTGACAACCAAAAATGGTGAATAATTAATGGACAGATCCTTCTTATGATGACACAAAACTACCTTTCTGAACAGGAGTGTTACTGCTACATTCCTTTTCAACTTTTACCATCCAACTCAGACTCCAGGAGTCTAAAATCCCCTGGTCTGTCCTAAAACAAAAAGGGAACAGTCCCTTCAAAGTAGGAGCCAAACTGAAAGAGGCTCCTGTAAACAGGAAAATGTCCCATTGGTGCTTGTAGCTATCTTTCTTAGCTGCAGTGTTGCTGTGCATAGGTGCTTCTCTTGGAATTTGTTTTAAACTTAGCCATGCAGTTATGCCAAAGAGTCTGAAATGAACATCCCTGATACATCCCTGATACTAATTCCCTGATGATGTACTTGCCAATCTGTTGAAAGATGTTGCTTTAGCTTAACAAATGAAGGGTTGCCTCAGAGCTGCACAAGAAAAAAAAAAAATCACTCGGGACCAAGGCTTTTGAGAATTTTGTAAATAATCACTTTCTCCTAAATCAAGTATCTCCTGGAGCAATTATTTGCCCTAGAATTGGTCCTGCTGGGCTGTTTTTCTTGCTCAGTGGAATGGTTAGGGTCTCATGATAAACTGTCTCTGCTGCTCCCTTTAGAAATCTACATTACTATGAAATGGGGGGAGGAAGAGAATGAGAATTTTGAGGGATTTAGAGAAACTGCACCATTTCATGGCTTCCTCCTCAGAATTTCTTATTTGTTGTTATTTTACCACAGGAACAAAACAGAGAGCTCCTAATAATGGTCTGTATGACTGATCTCCTTTTTGGGCAGGCTACCCAAAGAAAACAGCTGCATGTACTTTCACCTTGAAGCCTAATGAAGAAATGTGTATGCTTATCCAATGTTCCTTTTCATTGCCTTTTCTGGATTACTCTTATATTCTACTGTGGCAAGCATAATGCAGATATAATAAAAAGCCTAACCCAAACAGACAGAGAAATGAAAGATCAGGATTTCAGACAATATCTGTCCCTTCCAAATGCCATAATAATAAAAGCCTGTTCCAATAGAATAAATATATTTAACCTCCAAAGAGTTATCAGTGCATTACCTCCCTACCACTTATGAGAAAGAGATTCAACTGGCTCATGAGTTATCTGTGTTTTATGCTCATGACAGAAAGATAATCATCCTCAGGGGTGAAATATGCTAAATACTGCATAACTATGCTGAACTGGAAGCAGCTGCTCCGTTCTTTATGGGAGTGCCATTTGCTCCCACCCACACCGTACAGTCTCTGGACAACTATTGCTTTTCCTTCTGAAACCTATTTCACTGTATTTAAACTGTTGTTAAAAGTTCAGCTCCCTGAAGAGCTCTGTAAACTGGGCCACTGTTTGTAAACATGGTGATTCAAAATTAGTTCTTTAATTTCCCTGCAGTCTGCTGGAATGTGGGCTGATGTTGTTTTATTTGCCCACCGATGCGCTGAGTGCATTGCGGTACAAAAGCAGCAGCAGCAAAGGGTCAAGTGAGAGGGTCACCAAACTGGGTCAAATATGCCAAAGTCCCTCTGATTCCAGCCACCACTGTCATTCCTGAAGGGCAATTTTGGATCTCAGCCTAGAGCCTTAAGGGGGTGCTGGAAAGCTCAGTGAGAGTCTGTGCTTTCCTTTATATGCGTTGTTAGGCTATATTCAGTTTCTGGAGATGAGTGTAATTTTATTTCTGTTTTGGTGTTTATTTCCTGGTTATCTGGGTTGGAGAATGGCACTCTCAGTCATCTTCCTGATTGTCTAATTAGTAATGATACAGTTTTTACAGCATGTTCTAGTGGAATCTAACCAGAAGTAATCCCACACAGAGATGAGTATTTGCTTTTACTTGCCTATTGTGAACAGGCATATGATTATTTTGGTTTCTTTTTGACAGCTGCCATTTGAGAGAATGTAAGATTATAGTTAAGCAAAGGTACAACATGAATGAGGTTTATTGTTGAGGCTAATTCCTCTCAGGCCGTTCTTTGGAGATTTAATCTGCTTCTTAAAATATATTGAATATATTCACTTATTCAGAACAAAATCCAACAAGATCTAGTGGTGTTAGAAAACATAGAAGTTTTTTAGTTTTGTTTCTTTGTAAACCCTAAAGATTAAGAAGAAAAACCTTAAGCATTAAAATTTGTTTTTCTGATCTTGATACCTTTTTAATAATCCTGACTGGATTTACAAGCAGCAGCTGAAGGCAATGGACAAGAGGGGGAACAGCTGGAGAGAGAATAGATTTCTGAATAGAAACCTCATCATGAAGCTGCTGCGGAGGTGGTTTTGTGCTTAGGTGGACTCTGGTAGGAGAGTGGGAAATTGTCTGTCACTCCAAAAGCATGATATTCTTTCTCACTTTGAGAGAAGCTTCTCCTTCCTTTCAAACACCTGATAATCTGTGCTGGGAATCCAAAGGTAATCAAACAGCTGACAGAGCCTGTGCTGGCTGATAACAGAGACTGTATTAATCATGCCAGCCTTGCTGGCTTCCCGTCTGTGCCTGTGACAACTTTATACAACCTGAGTTTTTCCCCATTTCCTGTACTTGCCCCACCACAGTGTAAGATATGTTACACTGAATGAGCCAAATTGTTTACCTTTCTTTTCAGAAGTGAAATTTTTAATTCTCATGATGACCTTTCTAGTCATTCTTCCTCATGCACGTTCCAGTTTGAATTGACTTTGTAAGCGTGCATGGCCAGAGCTGTGTTTCATGTGATCTTTCAGCACAACTGTTATCATTTCCTTAACTCCCAAGGAAGTGCCTTGTGTCAGGCATCTTACATAAGATTGCATTTCTCCCAGCAACAGTACATTGGTGGCTTGTAGTTCATCCTGAAACAAATGGCTAGGTTTCTTTCTTTCTTTTTCTTTTCATCTTACAGGATGAAATCTTACTCCTAATCCCCAGCTGAAATTACTGATATTTGTCCTGAAAGCTGTGACTTTGCACTTAAAAGTCGTTATTTTCAACCCCTAGTTACATCTATGTCTCAGTCTTCCCACTCTTCCAAGACAATGCTAGAGTCCTTGCCACTTTGAGTTGCTTCTCAGCATTACATCATTCTGAGATTTCACCAGTATGCTCCTACCTATTATGGCTGAGTTGTTAATGAAAATGTGAAATATGGTTGCCAAAGATCCCTTCTCCCCTACTGGTATTCTTGTCTTGTCTATAAACTATTTTTATAGGCATTATAATATTTTTATTACTACCAATTTTCTCTAGTTTAATAATTTTCCTTATGTCCCTGCAAGATGCTTTAATTAAGTCCAGATAAATGAGACCTATAGCATTTCTTTCATTTAAAAAATCAGATTCATTAGCAAAAGTGATAATAGTTAGATGCAGTCTACACCATATACTGCTACATTTCCTTTTTAATTTAGCATATATTTTAATTGTTTTTTAACTTCAAAACTTGTTTCAGTCTTTTCTATCTTTGCAGGCAGACTAGAAGGCCAAAACAACTTTTCACTTATTCACTTAAAAAGTCTAAATATGTTGGTTTTCATCTACTATCATGAACTCAAAAGACATGAAATATTTGCTACTAGATCTATAATTTAGGTTATTAATTTCTAGGCAATTATCTGGCCTGTCCAATTTTAACTGCACTTTCTAATATGCTCTTTGAATAATTTCCATGCTTATAGAGTTTCCATGTCCCTTAATTTTCCTCTTTTTGCTGTCTGCTGGTCTTGTGTTGCTGCAGCCTTGTTAATCCTATTTCTTTTCCATACACTTAGACTAGCCACAAAGATTATAAGTCAAATGTCTTTTGTTCTTGTCACCTTTCCTCTAAGCCTCATACTTGTCTCATCAGTCACACCAGGCTTGAGTCCTAAAGGTCAGATATGCCACATACTCAGGGAATTATCCACCTGTCAAGAAGGGTCCTGTGCCTTTGAATACTTTCTGGGGATTGGAAATCTGAAATCTTTCTCCTAGTTCCAGTTCTTGAGCCTCACGTTGATCTTCAGTGTCTTGTCCTATTTCATCCTCCTTCTCCAGGGAGGAGTTGTAACTACTCTTGTTAGAAGCTGTTTACCATGAGTGTGATTCTTGTAATACAAATGTGCCACTAAGTGGAAGGGATTGGGGCTTTGCATTTTTTATTTCCTGTGAAATAGGTAGTCTGGGAATATAGGAGTACTTTCTTGAGAGATGGCCCTTTTATACTCAGAAAACAAGATTGCTACTGAATGGATTTCTTTCAGGTGCTTCTCTAAGTATGCCTGAGCATATGAAGTACCAGCAGCTGTAATAGTCAAGAGATAGCTTTTTAATTTGAGTCTGACAGACACATAGGAACTGAACATTTTCATTTTCCTTATATAATAATTGAAAGGTATAACCTTGCCTCGGTGGTAGAAAAAACCCACAGTATTTTGTCAAGTTCCCCAAAAGTTATTTATTTACAATAAATGCATAATTTAGTAGGGAAATGGTTGAAAGCAGTGCTTTTCTTGGCTTTTAGAACTGCATGGTCTGTGATGTATTAAAAACCTGGAGGGTAACTTGCACTTCAACAGCAGGATCTTGTGGCAGCTAGATAAATTAGAACAACTTACTCAACAAAGTGAGGAGAACCTTGAAATTAGTACTCTTGCATACTGAAAACTCAGTATTGCTTATTTTCTCTGGACAAAAGCAATAAAGTCCAGAGCACTTGTGACAGGAAAGTTATCTTCAGCCCAGTTATGTTTTATGTTGTCTTAAGGGGGAAAGAGTGGTCTTATGTACCTGTTTCTTCCTTATGACAGTAGGAAGAGCTTGTCTGACTAAATTTGAGTAGCTCCCTAACTCTTAGATGGTTTAGTTAGATGCTTAGTTTGTAGCATGTGAATACCAGGGTGTTTTTTGTGGTTATTTTCCTTTTCTGATAGTCCACAAAGAAGGGGAATAAAGTGAATTACAATATTTGATTGTAGAAGTGCCAAAAAAGAGATGTGGCATTTCCTGAGCTGCAGAACTCAGTTTGGTTACGAGTAAAAGCCTACACAGGTGCAAGAGACAGTTGATATTTACATGAAACAGAGGGATAAACATCACCTGTGGCCACAAAATTGTCACTTTGAAAATGTCTAGAAAACCACTCGCTGCTCTAGCTTAGCATATAATCTCCCACAGCAAGGGTTTAATTTCAGAAGAAACCTCCTTAATATTTCCTGGGAAAACTGTTCTAGATTTACTGATAGGATGAACATGTGTGGCTCAGGTAGGCATTCTAGCAAATACAATAGCCTGACCCCAAATCTTGGTATTTACTGATCTTGTGTCATGCTGCACAGTTCCTCGATCTGTTGTGTCTTAGAGCAACTGTTCCTCTGAGTTACTGGAATTTAATGTAGATCATCCTCTTCTACCCCATAGAAAAAATTCACCCTGGATCTATTGCTATTATGAGAATCCTTGCTTGCTTCAGTGGCATTTAGAAAATAAAAGATGCTTTAAATAATAGCTACTTGAGATTCTGTCTCATGAGATATTTCTGAGGCCTCCTGGGTATGGTTAGGGAGTTAGAATTCACAATTGCCTGTCATATACTATTTCTTTTGCTGTACAAATTGTCAGCAGAGATATCTAACTTCCAGGTCTTGAATGTACTAGATTATAACTTTGAAAGTGGGAGGAGAATGAGGTGGTATTTGTTGATGGTTAATAATTTCAGATAATGGCCCATTAAATGCTCCACCTCCAGAAGAAGCTTTCTTTGTTTGGAGGAGCCAAGGCATTCTCAGCCTGGGAACATTGAACTGAGCACCTGTCTTTTCCTGAGTGTTACTTACCCTACCGTTACAAACCCAGAGAAGTGAAATGACAAATTTAACTTCCAGAAAGTATGGATGTTTAAAAAAAAATACCTAAAATCCTTGTGAAAAAAAGATCTCCCCAAAACAGGAGAAAGGTGTTGGGAAAGATTAAATGGCTAAAACTGAAGCAGCTGAAAATGGGGCTATGATTCTTGGCTCAACCAACTTTAAATGAGTATGAGAATACCAAAATATCAAACTCTTTTAAGTACCAAAAGAGTTGATGTCAGTGTAGCTGCAGCAGGGCAGAGCAGGTTGCAGACATAACCATTTATGTATTTTCCCAGCTTTTGAGTGGTTTCTGTAGCCTATGGTGGACTCATGTTGCAGCATGGGTACAGCTGAGTTTGTTGAATCAGCTTGAGAAAAATCAGCTTCTTACCCACAGTACAGTTCTCTGAGAAGTTGTGGCTGCGGCCAGGGTTTTTCAGTTCTTATTACTTGGTGACAGTTTAGTGTTTGTTGCTGTTCATTGGCAGGATGGAGTGGTTACCTTGAAGGGGTTCTTGAAAACTTGGGTTTCGCTTCCTTCTCCTACCCAAGACAAAATGACAGAGGTACTCAGGTGGAGAACCTTCAGAAGTCTATTCATTAACAATTTACATTTTAATGGAGTTTGAGCTATTGGGATAAACAGGTGCCACCAGATGTGGATGTCCATCACCTAAATACCCCTTTATGACTTTCAAATGGCAAAAATACTTTCGTGTCATCTGTTAGTTTGTAATGTTGTCCTTGATGGGCTTTTTGGGTGTTTTAGACTTCTAAAAATTGTTAAAAATAGGGTTCATATTTCAGACTTTTCCATCAGTGAAACTTACAAACAATCCCCTCTCTCTTGAGTCTTGTTTGGTTTTTGGTTTTCTTTTGCTAGATGGACAGGGAGCAGCAGCAACTGACAGGGAGGTGGACTGCTTCAGGTGCTGGGGCCTCCTTCACCAGCTCCTCACTCTTTTACATGCCAAACAAGTTGACAAGGTGGGCATGTGATATCTTCCCTTTATGAAGAAGGTCAGAGCAATCAAGGAAGCACAATTCCATATGGTGCTGGCAGCACATAGCCTGGCACTGACCACCGTATCTCTCATCGGTTGCATAAAGCACTTCTACCCAAGCAGGGGGTCCAGGCTCCTGCAGTGTCTTAGCTGTGATGAAATTACCACTGGGCAAATGGCCTTCTTCACTGCCCTGGCAGGACTTCAGCCAGTGCTGAGAGCAGCTGTCCTGCATGAGGTACTGCCCTGCTTGCCAGTGCATCAACATGATAGGAAGGACAGGTTGGTCTTAGATTTATGCAGCAAAAGAAACAATCCTTTGTGTTTTCCCTTTTCAACACAACTGGAACCACTTAATCCATTACTGAAGCATTGCTCTAGACCAGAGCTTTAGCTGTTTTAGCTTAATCCAGCGACATATATGACAAAAGCAAAGTTTTCCTACTGAATAAAACAGTTAGCTCTGACATGTTGCATTATTAAATTATTATTTCCCCCTCCCAGTTCCCATCAAATGCATCAAACACACTGTTAGGAACAGTTTGTTGGAGACAAATGACTCGCAGCGGGTTGGCGTCAATCACGAGCGGCTCGCGCAGATCGCGCTGTCAGACGCTTGGCGGGATGTGTGCCGACGTCCGTCACAGAGGACCCGAGTCCTCCCTGACACATTGCAGAGGTGGTGGGGTGGCAGCGTGCAGCACATGCAGGTACTATTGGTGGGATTCAGAGATGCAGAGAGATAAATAAACTTTCTGAGGCTTTCTTCCTTTTTTTTTTTTGAGGGAATGTGTGCCTGTCAGTTGTTTGTCTCTGCTTACTATTCGTTGCTTGAGAAGATCCAGAGTCCACATTTCTCAAAAGTCAGGGCTGGACAGAGCTGAGATTTTGCTGATGCTGATGATTCTCTCCTGGAAGAATTGTAACTAGGTGTCTGGGGACCATTTTTATAGATAGTAAAGATTTTTCTGACTACATGGGCTCCTGGTGGAAAACCAGATCATTAAATTGATTTTTTTTTTTTTTTTTTAATGGGAATGTCCTTACAATTGCTTCTAAGGAGCTTCTTCCAGATAGAAGTAAGGGTATGGGAAAGTTTTGACTGAAGGGGAGTAGATGGGAAAGAATGGAGGGGTCATAGGCAAATACAGAATAGTCTGAAAACTTTTCTACTTCATGTAAGGAACTATAGTGTCACTGGGACAGAAACACTTTAGAAACACTTTAGAAACACTTTCCTATGTCCCAGGCCAGAACCACCACCACTGGATTGCACCCAGTGGAATAATCTGTTCCACTGGGTATAAATAGTCAATGTTTTCTACATAGCCAAGACTGACAGATCAATCACAGAACTGTCAACAGCCTGGCATTTGGTTTTGTGATGGATTTTGAAGTTCAGACTTCCAGCTGGCGATTAGAAAAGTAGAGCTCAGGTGTATGCCTACATTTGCCTCTGGTTTTCAAGACAAACTGTGTAAGACTTTTAGGATTTCTCTGAGGCACTGTGAGAACATTTTTTTTAATTATTATTTTGAAAATGTCAGTTGTACTTTTTATTTTAATAAAATTAATGGTAACTTTGTCTAAAAAAGAGGAGTTTAGAGTTGATCCTGATATCAAAAAGGAAGGTCACAGTGTAGGAAATGGGCACGATATTGGTCTGTCTATAGAGAAAACTGTTCTTACATTCCAGTGCTTCTGAACTGAAAATACACATGGAAATACTATACAATACTTTATTATTGTTTTTATGTCTTTAAAGACCATACAGCTGGGGTCAATTACAACTGTGCACAATAACATCAGGATCTTGGTTTTCTGATCAGATTGTGCATGATGTAGTTCCTGTGGAAGAAATGCTTCATGCAAGTTCAGCTTATCTCTTTGGCACATCTTACAGGTTTGGGATTTTTTTGTTCATATGGCTGGGAAGTAAGAATAGCTTTCCTCTGATGGAAACTTAATTTATAAATAATTATAATATATATTTTATTATGTGGAAATCAATAATTTGAATTTAGAGCAAGCTGAATGAATAGCTGTCAGAGGGGTCAGTGCAGACCTTGTAAGGCTTATGAAGCCTATTTCTCACACTTCTATGCTATCTTCTCTGATTGTCTGCAGTCTCCAAATGATATTGTTACCTTCTGGGCTCATTTTGAATTATTAGTGCCTTCTAGATAGATACTGATGGCTTATAGACACCTGCCTGGGATTGTTCTCAGACTGCTCTTAATATAGCCAACATGTTTTTCAGATTGTCAGAACTAATCTTATTATGGAGTGACTTTTCACTTACAAAGACATTTATAATTATTACGAACCAAATTTTGCCTCCAGATATGTCCCTGAGTTTGCATCCTTGAGGGCTGTTCTGCCTAGGCTTTCATTTTTCAGGGTCATTCCCAATCTTCCTTCCAACCCCACGCTTGCGTTGGTGAGTCAGCAAGATTCGCTTCCCTCTCCCAGGAAGATCAGCACTTGCTTAACACAGTGAGTTCCCAGGCAAAACCAGCCATTTGTGTCATTGTGGATTAACCTCAGAAACAGATTCAATTGTGTTGTGCCATAAGTAATTTATTTCCAAGGACAGCTTTCTGTGCGAGCATGGCGCTGTCTCCAGCTCCCAGGCACAAGCAGGCTGTGGGCAGATTTCTGAGAGGCAGCAGGGACAGTGCTGCCTGTGGGATGTTGGAAAATCAGCTCTTCCATGGAGAGATTTAGAGATTAGAGATTTAGATTTTTTGTATTTTTTAAGGAACATGCAACAATGTATGTTCCTTAACACATACAAAGATGGGAGCTGGTCAGAACCAAGCAATGAACTCAGGGTTTTCTCATATGTCCTGGAAAATGCTTTGAGTAAAGCCCAGGTTTTCTGATAGTTGCATGACTGTGAATATTGATCCTGCAGTGTTTGGTATTCAAGAATCACTACAGTTTGATTTGGCTTGAGCAAACTATACAAGAGCCCTCTTCAGAGTGGAACTGTTATTACTCTGATGATTAAATAACCTTTATTTTTTTGGCATTTCCGTCCAGCTAGCTAAATCTCATGATCTAATTACAATTTGGTATTTTATAACTGAAGAGACTATCAAGAACCTCTAAATTAAATATTTCAGAAACAAAATATCTTGTCTGAGAGTTAAATAAAAATGGTAAAAACAAAACAGTCTTTCTTTTATTCATCACTGTTTACATTCTAGTTTATTCATAAATGTTTAATGCACAGAATGAAAACTTAATGACCCCAGCATGCAGAATTTCACTTTGTCCTGTGTCTTTGTCTTTTTTTCTCTTTCATTTCTTTGGCAAACAATGTCCCCCATTTGCCATTGTCTAAAAATATTGGGATAGCTGAGCAGTAATCCCTGGCAGCAAATCATTTTCTGTCTTAACGAATGTTACCATAGAGATGATGACCATTGCTCATCTATTAGTGGATTGCCAGAATAATTTGCTATCTCATGCAATTGTTTTCTATTAGTGTAAGTTAATCAATAGGATTCGTGTATGTGAAAAAAGCTGATCACACCCTTTATAGTGTCATTTGAAAATTTGGCCTGCACCTGACTAGTAAGTCAAAGTGGAGGGCTACTTGAAGATGTTTTACTTGTCATTTCATAGCAATCATCATTTTTTTAACACTTTAACACTGGGCCTCAGTCAGCAGATGAAAAGCTATAGTGAGCTCAGGTTATTCAAGTCTGACGTTATCATTTAGGACCATTCTATATTTTCCTTTTCACATGTAGTGAGAAAAAATAGATAATACTCCAGGTAACAGGAAGCATCTTTTGCATTAGCTTTAGGAGAACAGAAAGGAACCAAAAAAATTAGTTATTCTTGTATTTCTACTTCTCTCTTCCTTTTTAGTGGTAGGGCTTAAGTCTCTGTACTCAGGTTGAGGGACTTTTGTCCTATGGCTTGTTACTTGAGTGAAAGTGGTTTGTCAGTCTATGACCAAGAGAATGTATTCTGTGTAACTAAGCAGAAGAATCTGAATTATACACCAGAAAGGGAAGGATGGCTGGTGTTTATAAATTCACGCATAAGAACAAATTCTTCACACTCCTGGTGCCTCAGTGGTGACTAGGGAGATAGTGCAAGGAGTATATTGTGTATGAAGAAAGGAATTTGAAGGGATTTTTTGAGATGTAGCTATTGCTGAGAGGTCACATTGGTAACAGAATTTCACTTTCAGGCTCTCAAGACTGCGAGATAAAATGTCTCTTTTAGCTGTTTTGAATGCATCTCTTCTCTTCAATACAGTGCATCATGCAGTATTCCACTGAGTAACATCTGGCAATTCCCTTTGTCCCTATTCTTCTCTGAACAGGCTAGACATTCTTCTATTCCAGCAAAGTTGGCTGGTTTTGACCTTCTTTTGCCTAGGATGTCTTTTGAAGAAATTGTTGTACACCTTGTTTAGGGATTTCAGTCTGCAAATAGCATGTTGATTTATGTTTACTTTCCTGCAAAAACAAAGGGCATAATTTTGCTGTTGAGACAGTGTAGGAATAATAAGCTTTTGGTAAGGCAGAAATGGTAATGGGTGTTAGAGGGACAGAACTCAGTCTTATTGGTGTTCAAACTCAGCATCCATCACTGTTGTGTCTGACTGCCCCTCAAAATTATAAGTGCAACATCACCTCTTCCTTCAGGAGGGAATTTGAAGTTGTTTGATTTTTTTTTTTTATTTTTCAGAGAGTATAATGAAAAGGTTAGGTGGGGAATTGGATTTACACTTTTCTGGGGGTACCTATGTGATCTTTTCTAGTGATAAATTCCACTTTTGCCAGGTAGCTTTTTTTTTCTCCTCATCAACATTTCCTTCTTGAGCTTGACAATCACTTTTATCACTTAAGTCAGTGCAACTGACTCCAAATGAGACTCAGCCACACATTTAAAAATAAAAAGGAGCTATTTTTACCTCACCTTACTTTAGATAACATTAAAAATAATTTCTCATTCTCTTGTGTTTCCAGCATCCATTCTCAAGAAAATATATGGAAATGATGCCTCTGATGTCTCTTTGGCTTGAGTGGAAAGGAGAAGCTTGAAAAAGGCTTTTAATATGACTGTTTTTATAGACAGCCATGTGGCCACACAGAATTGTTCATTGCTGCCTTTTACTGATATGGGTCACAGCCTTCTAAGTTCATTTTTTATCGTTGTGCAAATTATCTGCCCATTTTTCTAGTGCCATGCAAACTAAGTAGTGTGTTTTTCTATTTCCCTGCAGACACATGCACACATACTTCTATCAATAGTTTTGGGGTGGTTTTTTTTCTGCTTGGTGAATACAGATAATTTGAACTTAATTCCAAGAAAATAGGACAGAAGTATAGATAACAATAGTACCTGCAAGTGCAGCTGAAACAATGCACGAACTTTTGTAGGTGACAGATATTTTTTTTTTGCTTCCACACCACTGTCTGAGAAGCAAAAAACAAAAACCACAGAAAGGTTGGTATACAGGTGCAGTAGTTGCTATTGAACTGAAAACACAGTGTGGTTTTTGTGGCAGTTGCCATAGAAACAAGATCATTTACAGAACATAATCCCATTAGGAGAAAACATTTTTAAACTGAGCTAATTGTACATGAGTTTATATTGCTTCACAACCTGTTTTTGGAAGATTTCATTTTTAGGATACTAATAAAAGACTGATTAAAAGCATTACACATTGTCCTAAATTGCCTACAGAAAGAGAGGAGATGGGAATTATGTAAATTATTGCAGGTTTCCTTAGATTGAAACAGTATGATGAAGGAAATTAATTCATGTTCTCATTTCTGTATTAAAAGTCACAAGCTAGCAGCTGTACCTATATTATATTATCAGCTTGGTCACATTCTGGTCTTTCTAAAAGCATTCCTCAAATGGCTCTTTTCCTTAGAGAATCTGTTCATTCCTTTAGATGTCTCCCTATTCTAGAAATTTTGGTGACATTTCCTCTGCACTGATTTGTGCACTAAGAGATGTAAAAAGCCTGTTGATAATTGACAGAAAGCAAGCTAATGGATTGTAAAAATGCAGAATGAATAAAACTAAGATGAAATGTTTCACCTGTGGGAAGGCAAAGTTGGATTTAGGAAAAAAATCTGAAAGTAAAAAGGAATGCTGAGATCTGCAGGTGCCATAAGGAATGAGGGATTTCCAGCTAAATACCCTAAGAAGTCAAATGTTCAAAAGCCTGTCCTTTGTATTTTAGCCTTGCTCCAGAGAAATGTTTCTGCCAAATACTTTTATAAAAGAAATAGAGATGTCAATGGTTAAGCAGCAGGACTGTACCTATTGAATTATAACTGATGGGACTGTTCTGCTTAGTAATGTTTCTGGCCACCAGTCGCATTTTCATTCAAGATGTGATCTGAAGAATTCATTGGCACTGCAAGTCAAGGAGGTCAAGAGCTCAAAAAGTTTCAAAAGGGGTTTTGATATCTATATAGCTGCTAAAAATACCTGGAGTTACACAATATTAGTGATTATCCCTCTTTGTCTTCTCTCCCTTTCCATGTCTCTCTGCTCCATTTAGATCCTGTCACACCTGGAGCAGATGGGGTCGGTGCTGTGTGTGGGAGTCGTGGTGTGATCTATAGGGACACAAACTCTCATGCAATACTGCAACCCTATATAGCTTGGGAGCAGCAAACACCACAGCTCTAGAGGCCAAACTGGATCTTGGTGTGTGGGTGTACAGCTTTATATCAGCTTTCTCTGATTTCAATGGGATCTTTTCCAGCTTACATAGATCCCTGGGAAACCATACTTTAAAGACATAAGCAGGCTAAAACCATGCATTCACCTCCAGCATGAGGGGAGGCAGAGAGCTCAGAGCCCAAATAATCTTGGTCAGGAACACATCAGACACTGTTTTATGGAATTGAAATGTTTATAAGAAGAGGTTATGGAACAAATAGTTGTAGTTAGTGGTGACCCAACACTGTAATTGAAATTAGGGGTAAAGCAGTGCAATTGTGAGAATTGTGAGCTGTGGTATGGTGGCTCTTGTCTAAGAATGCTGGAAGCCTGGAGGATGCCAAATGTGACACCAGGCTTTTAACAGTTTTTAAGGACTTTTAAAGGGCTCCAGAAGAGAGCATGGGAACTATAGGATGTTAATCCTGAGAGATAAATGTAAATCTGTCTGTAGCCAACAGAAAAGGAAACAGAATAGGAAACTTATAGAAGTAAGAGAGGGGAGCCATGGAGACATGAACTAGGCTTTAGTTTAAAATACAAATAATTTAAAAAGGTCCACCTCACAAACTCTCATCAGCAGCAATGGGGACAAGCAGTTCCAGTTGATAAACTCCACTACTCCACTGTAGCAAAATACTTGCATTTCTAAAAGGCAGTTTGTGAGGTTCATCATCAAAAAAAAAAAAAAAAAAAGGGACTTAATAAGCTATAACAATGAATGTCTTTATATAAATTGCCAGAAGGTAGAAAAGACAATAGGTGTCAATCACTGCTTCCTGGCATAGAGAACTTACTGGTGATGTTCTGTAGGGAACTGTGCTATTGAGCACACATATAAATGACCCAGAAAAGGTACTGAACAATGTTACAATTCATTTTTCTAATTACACTAAAATAAACAAGGCAACAACAACAAAAAAAAAAGCTTGTTGAGAAAATTGCAGGAGAGCCTTATGAGGCTGTGTGGCTGGGGTAAAATGGCTGGTGGAATTCAATGTAAGTGTAAAGCCATGTGTGGGGGAAACAGGATCCAAACTTTACATATAAATTACTTGTTCTGAGATGACCTTTAGAGATCAGAAATTTTAGGATGAGAGCTGCAAGGATTAAAAAACCAAATAGAGAAAACCCCAAAATTGCAATCTTTAAATTACTCAAATCTGAAATAGTATTCAGCGAATGTTTCATCCACAGACATGGACCTGTTGGAGCAATTTCAGAGGAGGGCTAGCAAGATGATTAGAGGAATGGAATCCCTCTCCTACGAGGAAAGGTTGAGAGAGTTGGGATTGTTCAGTCTGAAAAAGAGACAGCTCCAGGGTAACCTAATTGTGGCATTTCATTACCTGAAGGGAGCCCACAAGAAAGGTGATGAGAGACTTTTTACAAGGGCATGTAGTGACAGGACAAGGGGGAATGGATTCAAGCTGAGAGAGTGAAGGCTCAGATCCAACACTAGGCAGAAATTCTTTACTGTGGAGGTGGTGAGGCTGGAACAGATTGTCCAGGGAAGCTGTGAATGCCACATTCCTGGCAGTGTTCAAGGCCAGGCTGGATGGGACTCTGAGCAACCTGATCTAGTGCAAGGGGGGTGTCTGTGACAGGGGGGTTGGATGATCTTTAATGTCCCCTCCAACCCAAACCATTCTAAGATTCTAGGTGTTCTGTGCTTTCTTGGGCATCTGCTTTTCAGCAGAACATGACTGAAGGGGAATCCTTGACCTGTTGCCTACAGCCATTGTTAATCTAGATGCCCTTTTATCTTGAGCTGGAAGTGTATACAAAGATATTTACAAAGTTCTTGTTAGTCTTAAGTTCCTATTCAGAATGAAAATCCTCCTATGAATGGTTTTCAAATTAGTGAAGTAACTTTACAAAGTTTACTGTTCTTTTTTCCTCCTCAAAAAATAACTGCTATACTAATAGGTGGCAGTACACCCACAAATAGCAAAGAGAAATTTGATGTACAGACAGGATTCAAATATTTTTTCTCTCTCAGTAGAAAGCATGGAAAATATAAATTCCATCAGAAGAGCTTTCTTTCTCTCCTTTGCAAGAACTTTAGGAAAGAGGGAGAATAGGCAAAAAATAGTGTAATGCATCTGGACTTGCAAAAGACTGCAATGAATCTAAACAATAAGTGGAAATATTTTTTTAATCAGCCATTAAATGATACATTGAGGCACTAATAATGTTGTATTATTTAGAATGTTTTTATGTAGTCAACATGATATAAATTATTGGGATAGCATGTGGCTTATTTTTGTCATAATCTACTAAAAAGTTCCTTGAAAACTCTTTGACTATAGTTTTTCTACTTAAAAAGTATTTTCTTGCCGCTCAACTTTAAAAAAGAGTAACTCTTCTGCAAAAATCTCTTGTCATTTTAAGAAAAAACAAATTGTTTTTAGATAGATGAAGTGTCTCACCTTATATTTTAAAAATTTAAAATGAAGTGACAGGTCTATGGAAAGGAAGAAGTAGGAATCTCTAAAGCATTTTAATTTTAAAATTGTCTTGCAATAAACCAAGCAGATTCTTATGTACACATGTGAAAATACCAAGATAAAATGACTTAGTTAATCCAAAACAAAGGGGAAAAAACCCCATTGAAAATATTGGATACTTTCTCTCTCCATCCTGTTTGAAATCTTAAAAATGATCACACCTTTGCCTAACTCTGTAGTTAATAAGTAACTTTTTGGCCCAAACGGAATGTTTTCATTTCATTGTTCACTGCACCTCATTAATCTTGTTCTTTAAGGTCAAAGCATAACTGACTCTCTCTTTCTCTCTTTATTCTTTTTGCTTTTTCTTTTCTAAATCAACTAAAATATCCAAACCCTAAGGACGGCTATTATGCCTTCAGTAAGAAAAATGCACTGCTTGCAAAATAACTTTGATTCTTGTTTCCATGGGATTTTTTTAGTCACATTTAACATTAATGCCAAACAATGTAATGCTGACCTATATGGTACTCAGTTGGTTTTCCTAGGTCATTAAAAAGAAATTTTAGACAAAAACATTTTTTGCCTTTTCAGATCATGATGCTCTGTCTTATTCTGGACAACAATAACATTTTGTACAGAAATAAGTCAACAATTATGATGGCAGAATAGCATTAACCCCTGAACTCCACATTGTTCAACTCTTAAGATGACATGTCAGTGACAAGACATGTCAGTGACAAGACATGTCAGTGTCAGAACAATTTTTAGGGTGAGGTTAGGTCGGCTGTGTCACTACTTAAATCAGACCCACAGTAAAATACATATGAGACTGCTGCCCATCTTTCTCAGAAAGCTATGAATCCTGAGAAAGCTTTGTATCCCTGAGTCATCTAACACCTGGATGATTTCAGATTGCTTAGGGTGTTAGGCCATCAAGAGACAATGGCTCTCAAGAGACAGCGTGGCCTTGTATGAATTTATTAAAACACTCCAGTTTTAACCCTGAAAGCTATTTAGGATACTGCTTTGTTTCCCCATTATGCTTAAAGTGGTAAACTTTCACCACTTCAAAACATTAATGCTGTGAGCATTGAAGCTGATGATTTCATCATATAAATTGTTGTTAAGCATGAGGGATCTTCATCTGTGCATTAAAGACTGGTCTAGATCCCTAAATGCTGAACCAAAGGTAAGCTCTTTCTTCAAGGTTGTGGTAATTTGTGCCATTCACCCAGCCACTGCTCTATTGGGTTCTCATTCAAATGATAACATAGAAAAAAATGGATATTTTATAAATCTTAGCTTTTTGTAATCCATGGTTTTCAGTTGAAGGATTTTTCAGATGGAGAATTACCTTGAATTGTCTCCTTGAACACTGTGTGTAGTTTTGGTCGCTGCCATGTAAGAAAGATGCTAAGTTATTGGAGAATGTCCAAAGGAGAGCAACTAAGATTGTGAAGGGCCCTGAGGGGAAGCCATATGAGGTGTCACTGAGGTCTCTTGGTCTGTTCAGCCTGGAGAAGAGGAGGCTGAGGGGAGATCTCATTGTCATCTTGAACATCCTCAAGAGGAGAAGAGAAAGGGTGAACACTGATCTCTTCGCTCTTGGGACCAGTGACAGAACGTGAAGGAACTGCATGAAGCAGAGTCAGGGGAGGTTTAGGTTGGGTATGAGGAGAAGGTTTTTCACCCAGTGAGTGGCTGGGCACTGGAACAGACTCCCCCAGTCAGACATCACAGCACCAATCCTGACAGAGCTCAAGAGCATTCAGACAATGCTCTTGGGCACAGGATGTGACTTCTATTGCAGAATTCTATGATTCTGTAATTAGTGCTGAGGTTCTCTCTCACTTACTTTTCACTTTTTCCTGCTCCACCCATAAATGAGTAAAGCACACTGATAGATGCAGGCCTCCACTGGCCTGAGACAGTGTTGATTAAAGAAGACACTGATTGGCAGAGTACCAATCGTTTTCAGTGACTTCAGGGATGGCTTTCTAGGCTTCTGGTGTTGCTTTCCTTACTTCCAGAAGACTTCTTTAACTTCAGCATTGATTTGGGCACAAGCAGCCCATGTTATTTTACATGAATATGGTAACATGGGACAGAGTCCTACATTGAAAAGAAACTGTGAACAACTGCATATATATATTGGGCAACATTTAGTAAACACAGTTTTATTACATTAAGAAAACTGGTGACATCTCTTTATTGCCTTGCAACTGGGCTGCAGCACCCACTCCTTCAAGCAAATTCCAGTAGTTCTTCAAGAATTTCCATATCATAGCTGTGGTATTTTTCTGTGTTAAAGCACTATGTATTGATCCTGATGCTGACTTATCAGAACATGATTATTTTTGTTATTTGCAGGCAGTTTATGAATCTACAAATGATCTGATTTTTTTGCATCAGGATTTTGTGTGGCTCAATAGTATCCTTTTGAAGGAATGTGTTGTCATTTTAAATTGTGTTACGCATGATTCATTCCTGTAGATTTGTTTATTTAAATAAAATATCTCTTCCTAAGTTGTCTCACTTTAGTGCTAGAGCTGGGGGAAAAAAATAGTTTACCTGTATGATCTCTGATTTTTTTTTCAAAAGAAACTTGGACCATATATTTTGCAGAAGGTGAAATGTTCTTTTTTGCATGTTCTCTACTCAAGTATTTTTCCCTCAGCTTTCTTTTCCTTGTTTCAGTTGAGACTGGCAGTAGAAGCCTCATAAAGTCACAAGCCTTAAAATCTGATTTTAAGATTAAATTTTAAATCTGTCCAAACCAAACCCCAAGTCTTGTAAGTTTTCCATATCAGGCTGCTGTAATAAATTCTAAATTTGGGCAGGAAATTGTAAGCATGGAGCACCTTCAACTAGGAAGTAGAAATAGTTTTCATGTCTGTATTTGACATTTCTGTTTGCTGCCTCTAAAAGTCTGTCTTTTGTTAATTTTTTTAGTGTGGCTTCTTCCCTATGCTGGATTATTTCAGAACTGTGTATTATGCAAAGTACAAGATATGACTTCTGAGAATACGTCAAATTTCATCCTGTTGCCTCCCATTTTGTCACACTAGCAGCGAGCCGAGCAGTCCAGACAAAGGCAGCACTTGTGTGCACAAATTTTGCTAAATTTTGAGGCTACACTTAATATACTCCACTT